>NW_028270146.1:84083724-84683724 GCF_037043375.1 Chiloscyllium plagiosum | reverse complement strand
ATAAAGACTGTTACATTCAAGAAGCACTATAGTATAGAGAAGACTGCCTTCTATACAACCCCCAAAACTCCCTCTCGCCCTGAAATTAGGGTTAGACCATTGGTGTCACCTCAGCTGCCAAATTCCTGCCTCCTTGTCTTTAAATATCTCAGATACTGCTTTATCAGCAACAGCTGTTAACCATCCCACTCCCTGCACGACGAACATGGTAAGTCAATGCTGCAAAAATTATTCACTCGGTCATCTTTAAACTATGCAACCATTCATTCCTTGTTAATCTGTGGTAGCACTTGAGCTGGTAATGCTACCACTTCCCATTCTATATACAGTACACCAGGCACAAACAGCAAAGCATCTCCACTTCTCCAAGCTGAATGAAAAGTTAACACTATGTTCACCTAAAGTAATACCTGGATGGTTTGATGACCACTGCAGCCAAATTAACTCAAGACAGGCCTTGGGTGGTTAATTGTTTTTTAGAAAAGCGCAGCAGGTCAGGCAGCATCAAAGGAGCAGGAGAATCGATGTTTCGGGCATAAGCCCTTCTCCTGAAGAAGGGCTTATGCCCAAAACGTCGATTCTCCTGCTCCTTTGATGCTGCCTGACCTGCTGCGCTTTTCCAGCAACACATTTTTAAGCTCTGATCTCCAGCATCTGCAGTCCTCACTTTCTCCTGGTTAATTGTTTTTGCCTATTACTGGAAACGGAATAATTTGGTAATACATATCACATCACCTTACTGAGAGTGAGGAAGCTTTGAAGGCTTTTGTTTATGCATACAAGTTAGGAAATGGACCATGGAATGTTCTCGTTCCGAGGGAGAATGCAAATTTCTGAAACAGCTGCAAAAAAAACAACACAGCAACCACTGATCTCAGCAAATTCCACAGGAATGGGAAATGAAATGCACATGCTCAGAATATGACTGTTGCTGCCATGATCAGAAGTTAATATCCGCACTTACTTACTATGAGACAATGTTACCTCCTTGGTTAACTGCAGTGCTATTTATTTGTAGCCATTCATGCTTTGCTTGTTAATTATGAATCAACCACATTGCTGTGGATCTGGAGTCATATGTCAGCCAGACCAGGTAAGAACATAAGATTTCCTTCCCTCAAGGTCAATGTTGAACTCGTCATGATAATCTGACAGCTTCCTCATCACTTTTACCAATACCAGCTTTTTCACAACTTCCAGATATTTTAGCTTTATTGAAGTCTTCAAACCGTCCTGGTGGGATTTAAACTCTCATTCTCTGAATTACTCGTCCCGTTACACAATCAATGCACGGCTGCAATCACTTATAGAAACATTTGTCATTGAATTCAACCAAATGTTGCATGAAAACTTAGACAACAAACTACTGAAAAGGATGGAAAGCTAAGAATCTAAAGACCCAAAGGCATTCACAGAGGAAAAACAAAAGATCTGCAAAGCAAATAACAGCTGCAGGTAACAAAATGACAAGCAATTGTGCAAAAGCAAGCTACCTAAGCCATCATATTGCATCCAAACTGAACAATCCCACTGTGCATCTTATTGTTATTTTTAAATTATTCAATTACACTGGCAAGTCCATTCCAAATGATGATTATTCTCAGTATGAAGATCCTCCCGATATTAATTCTGAAGTTGCCATTTATTAGTTTGAATTGATATTCCCTTTAACTACTGAGGATATACAAGAAATGTAAAAATAATGTGCTAAAACAGGGAGATCAAAATCCTAAAGATACAGATGATGTGACTGCATAATCCTGTCAACCATTAAATAAATTGTGGCAATCATGTGACAGATGTATAAAGCCATCAGCATATGCACACAACAAAATACCACCAGCATAAACGATAATGATAGTGTTTCATAAAGCTATTCTACATTTGACCCACTTCACTTTCCATAGTCTGTTTCTGATTAAGTTTCTCAATGGTACACACAATTTGCTGAATTGAGAAAATGAGTTGATAACTTGTTCCCTAGTCTCTTCCAACAACAGTTTGTAACTGGCTTCCTAACCATATTGGGACAGCGTGAACCATTTATGTTTTGATTATTTTTTTCTCCTTATGGTGTCAAAGCACCAGTGACCAACTGTCCCCTCCAATATGTCTGATTCAATGGTTTTGATTAAACGTGTGTGTGTGTGTGTGTGGGGGGGGGGGGGGGGGGATGTCTGTGTGTGTGCGTACGTGTGTGTGCGTACGTGTGTGTAGAATTTCACACTTGAAACTGTGCCATACATTGTCACCTTCAAATTTTTTGTGAGTTGTTTCTAATTCATTAAATTGTCTTCGTCAAGAGCTTCTTAGCTGTCTCAAATAACATGGTCATTTTCAAAAACATATTTGCAAATTACCAAAATTAGAATACACTACACAGATTAACACTGCTTTACATTTGACTTCTGTTGAACATTTCTATGAGTTTACAATTCCAAATGTAATCTAGCGTACATATACGACATTCAACACTGGGGTAAGCAGCAAGTTTGTATCCCAATGTACATGGAAAGAGAATTTAATGTTGGAGGGGAGTCTCTGGCCAAAATCTCCAAAGAGTCACAACCTGTTCTACTAATGTAAGGGGGATATTGGCCAATATCCACGACAGTCCATTGACATCGGCAAGTGGTGCAGGGAGGAGAGCTCTCAGGAGGCTTTAATGGTCTGGAGATTGGGGATGCTCAGTACAGAGAAACACTCCTGGCCCACAACAAACCAATAAGAGCAAATTCTGGTCATCCTGGGCCTCTTCTGACCGTCATACCATTCACCAGCAAGTTCAGTCAAGGGGCTCTAGTCAAATTACAATAACAACAAAGTTCTAATTGAATCAGAGCACAATGACCTTTGAATATTTAAGAGGACCTCCCTTGTCTGCAGCACTGAACTGAACTGAATTAGCCTTATTGTTACATGTACTTAAATGAGTACAGCGAAACGTATATAAGTCTCCACTTACAGCACCATCTTAGCTACAAAGCTACCTAGGTACAGCTTCTTCAATTACAGATTAGTTACAGTGTAACAGTGTCACCAACACATGGCGCCATCTTACAAACAGAGTACCAAGGAACAATCCTTCATTACAGAATAGAGAAATGAGGAAAAAGCATTACATTACAGCTATACACGGTAAAACCATAGGCCGGAAAAACAAGAAGCAAAGATAAAAAGACAAACATCACAGTCTCTCTCCAAGGACTCTTCACAGCAGAACAGCGTGGGAGACCTCCACATGGTCTGACCACTGGCTGCAGCCACAATCCACACTGGGCCGCTGTCGTCACACAAGCACTTTTCATGCCTCCTGAAATCCAGGAGTTTACTGGCAATGTGCATAATGAAAGGGAAATACTTTACCCCATGTTAATTGTCCCTATCATCTACACATAAGAATCCCATAGCGCAGGTGAGAGGCTAAGTTAGGCTAAGTTTTCTCAATGAACTTGCACCAAGCATGTCCAAGGTGTCAGAACATATTGCATTCATTGAATGGTGCCTCGTATAAATGTTCGGGATAACTACACTGAACCAGTTGTAAAGTAAATTGCATGTTTAATTTGATGTGCAAAATTAATGTATGTGTACTCAAATAAATGCTGATGCTCAGCCTTGGCATTTATCCTGAGTTGCTTTAAACGTTCTGCTGACACCCAGTGTTGCCACATGCTGCCTTTCAAACTGAAACTCAGCAAACACAAGGGCATCTTTTTATAATTTGTTTTTCAAGGTGTTGTGAGCAGATGCAGGAATAGACAAGATGATGCCAGATTTCACTTGTGATTTAAAATGACATGCATCAGATTAAACAACTGAGAGCAAAAAAAAAACAACCAGTATCTCTTTCTCACTTCCCTAAGAGAGATGCACTGAGAGAAAAAATGTTTTATTTGCAGCCTTCCAATATGTTCTCAGGATGATTTTCCCTTGATTATCCGCCAACAAAATTTTGACCAAATTGATTCCTGAATCTTGAAGTGTTTGTTGTGGTATTGTGTTCTATTGTCCCCTTAATAATCCTCACTATTTAGCAAATACAGCTTGACGTATATCATTTAAACTAACTTCTCATTCAGGCAGTCTTCACAGCATCCAATTTGTTCCAATCTGAATTTCCCATGCTGCCCATTTGCAAAACTGTTATCACATTTACTGTATTTAAAGCAACAACTATAAATGCTCTATTTTTCAAAGTCACATTCAACTCGAAACATTAATTCTGTTTCTCTCTCCACACCTGCTACTGGGCCAGCTGAGCATTTCCAGCAGTTTCTATTTTTATAGACTGGGAGGACAGTCAAAAAACAATCCTAACAGAAGTAGTAAAGTAGAAGTTATCAATTCCACTTCAGAAATATATATTCCAACGTAACGTCTTTCTTCACTTCTCCCATTTCTCCATTATCCCATTTTTTACTTTTCACCTCATGCTTCATGCTCCTTCACTCCCTAATACTCTGCTTTTCTGTTCAGCTTCAGTTTTCATTTCCTGACTTCCTTGCCGCCCTAACCCACTTGACTGCTTTTACATTTAAACCACTGCTGTGTATGTTGCTTCACAGCCGTGTCTTCACCAGATTAGAGTCAAAGAGGTATACAGCACGGAAACAGACCCTTCAGTCCAACTCATCCAATGCCAACCAGATATCCTAAATTAATCTGGTCCCATTGACCAGCATTTGGCCCATATCCCTCCAAATCCTTCTATCCATGTTCCCATCCTTCAAAATTTTGTAATTGTTCCACCAGTTCCTCTGGTAGCGCATTCCATACACACACCACCCTTTGTGTGAAAAAGTTGCCCCTGAGCTCCCTTTTATTTCTTTCCTCTCTCACCTCCAACCTATGCCTCTAGTGTTGGACTCGTCAATCTTATGAAAAATACTTGGCTATTCACCCTTTCCATGTCCCTAATGATTTTATAAACCTCTATAAAGTCACTCCTCAGCTTCAGATGCTTCAGGGAAAATAGCCCCAGCCTATTCAGTCTCCCCCTCTAGCTCAAACCCTCCAACCCTGGCAGCATGATTAAGTGACCTCCACTTCAACAGTACTATGGAGAATTCATTTCAACCAAAATTGTTAGATTAGGAAGCTCTACATTAAATACACCAGCAATGAATGATGTGTCAGGGCTGTGGTAATGTTACTGATTACCATTCCCGAGGTCTGAACTGATACCCTATAGAAGGAGTTCACTTCCCATCTGCACAGTTTCAGATTGTGCACCTTGCTTGAAAAAATCTGGAGCTAAACACTATGTCTGCCTAAAGTAATGCCTTAGTAGTTTGATGGCAATCACATTTATTTAATTCCAGAAATGCCTTGTGTGGTTAATTATTTTTCCCCACAATGGAACTGAATAATTTTGCAATAAATACCACACCATCTTAAGTGGAGGTAAGGAAGCTGTGAAGACATTCATTCATGCAAGCCCATTAGAAAATAGATAGCGAAACACTCTCATTATTTTTGATTATGAAATTTGATTAAAATAACCCTGGAACTGAAAGGCTGGCTTCATTAAAAAAGCTTTTGGATAGCCCTGAGAATTTACCAATATCCTTGAGGGAAGGAAACCTGTGATCCTTACCCAGCCTGATCAATACACAGCTTCAAGCCCATATCAACACGACTAACTCTTAACAGTGGTTTGAAGGCTTAGACTCCATTGAGATGCATTAAACTTGTGCTACACGCTCTCAGTGTAACTTGGGAGGTGCAATATATGTTGGCCTTGTCAGTGATGCTCATATCTCAAGGATGAATGAAATTCACTAACCCTATGGATATTGCCTGAATTGTGTCTCTGCATTACTTAAGCTGAGACATTACCCTGTTCAGAAGAGGTAAATTAATCCCTTTCCTGAAGCAGCAGAAAAGAAGAAACAGATGCTTCCTTGTGATTCGAACAAATTAACTAAGTCGGCAAATATATGACAAATGAAGCATATTGTGGATAAAAGTGAGGTTATCCACTTTGATAGCAAAAACAGTAAGCAGACTATTATCTGAATGGCAATAAATTGGGAAAGGGGGAGGTGCAACAGATCTGGACATCTTTGTACACGAGTCACTGAAAGCAAAAGTGCAGATGGAGTCGGCAGTGAAGAAAGTAAATGGTACATTGGCTGTCATAACCTGAGGATTCGAATAAAGGAGCAGGATGCCTTGCTGCAATTCTACAAGGCATTGGTGAGACCACATCTCGAACACTGTGTGCAGTTTTGATCTCTTTACATGAGGAAGGATGTTCTGGTTATGAAGTGTGTGTAACGTAAGTTAACCAACTGATTCCTGCAGGACTAACATGTGAAGATAGACTGGATTGGTTAGGGCTTTATTTACTGGAGTTTAGAAGAATATGGGGAGACCTCATAGAAACCTCTAAAGCTCCAACAGGATGAGCCTGGGTAAATACAGGAAGAATTTTCCCAATAACTAGGGAGTCCGGAACCAGGGGTTACAGTCTAAGAATACAGGGTAGGACATTTAGGAATGAGACAAGGTGGAATGTCTTCACCCACAGAGCGGTGAGGCAGTGGAACTCCTTGCCACAGAAAGCACCTGAGGCCAAAACATTGAATATTTTCAAGAGTCAGTTAGATATAGTTTTAGATTTTAGATTACTTACAGTGTAGAAACAGGCCGTTCAGCCCAACAAGTCCACACCGACCCGCCACCCACCCATACATTTACCCCTTCACCTAACACTACAGGCAATTTAGCATGGCCAATTCACCTAACCTGCACATCTTTGGACTGTGGGAGGAAACCAGAACACCCAGAGGAAACCCACGCAGACACGGGGAGAATGTGCAAACTCCACACAGTCAGTCGCCTGAGGTGGGAAGTGAACCCGGGTCTCTGGCGCTGTGAGGCAGCAGTGCTAACCACTGTGCCACCGTGCCGCCCACTAAGTTCTGGGGGCTAAAAGGGGTGAAGGATGTGGAGAGAGATTGGGAACAGGGTACTGATTTGGATGATCAGCCATGATCATAGTAAATGGTGGAAGTGGCTTAAAGGACCAAATAGCCTTCTCCAGCTCCTATTGCCCATGTTCTATGCATCAAAAGGCAAAATTACCACACCTTTAAGTGCTTGAACACTGGTATACTTTGGAGTAATTCCAGGGCTTACAAATTCTTTGACGATATTCTGACTTTACAGTCCAGGCAACATGTTTGTGCACTGAGAAATGTACAAACCTATTAGGAAACAACACAATATTGGAAATTTAACATTGATGAGAGAGATCTGGGACCTCTTATGTTCAAGGTTCTTTATAGCAAGACTGCCTTCTATTTGCATAATTTGCAAAGTAAAACAGGTAGTTACTATCAGGAACTCAGTAGCCTCCTTAGTTATTCAG
Organism: Chiloscyllium plagiosum; assembly: GCF_037043375.1. Classification (NCBI taxonomy): domain Eukaryota; kingdom Metazoa; phylum Chordata; class Chondrichthyes; order Orectolobiformes; family Hemiscylliidae; genus Chiloscyllium; species Chiloscyllium plagiosum. The sequence goes on along the minus strand of NW_028270146.1, from coordinate 84,676,346 downwards.
GGGATTCTGAAACGCATACGAATACATATCAGATGAGAAATGTTGAGACAACAATGCGAATGAATTGAAGGCAAAGTCAATACAGCCAAATGTTGCAGCACAGAAAGAAGCGATGCACAGTAGCAGAGTGAGAAAAAGAATGAAGATGTTAGGAGCAGACATCAGGTGAACTGTTCTTAAAATAGATGAATAATACATTTGCACAGTATGTCACTAGATGAAGGCAATTCAATCAATCATGTAAATGGATTCAAGAATCAACAGGATGTATTTCTACACAGCAATAGATATGAAGCAGCATTCTGTATGCAAGTATGCAGTTTGGTAGGGAGATTAAGCCAAAAGGATGGGTTTGCTTAATTCAGACCTCTTTCTAGTCACTAAAGCTGCTGTGGGATCAGGCCATCTGCTCTATTTTTAGGACAACTCCATGTATTCTCACAGAACACATTAAAAAGGTTAACGTTTCCATTTTTGCAGATTAAAATCAGGAATTTACATTAATGCTTTAACTTGTACAACACAGAATAAAGAGAGATTAACCCACTTACACTATCCAACAGATTGCAGAGACAAGGCAGGGAATTCAATAAAGTTTAAAACTGGCACAGGAATTGCCTTGTGAGGTTAATGCTCACTCATTTCCTGTGGCTGGTGTTAAATAGCTGATTGACAGCATGCCTGAGCAAAGAGTGGAAATCGTCAAAGGCCAGTGACACTTGAAGCCACTCTGTACTTTTTGAAGGGTTCTGTAATGTAGAGTTACATTGTGGCTACACAAGTTGTTCGAATTTGTTAAAAGGAATTTGAGCACAAGCTAAAAGAATACTGAATGATGATGTGACATGGCAAAGGGGCAGAGTCCAAGATCTTTCAAAGCTGCACTGGAGGGTATAAGGGAGAAGACTTTCCACAGAAGACGAGGGAGCCCTCCAGAGAGACTCTCACAATACAATGGGAGCAGATAGCTGTGCCAGTCAATGCCAGGAATGTCACCCCAAGGCTTTGGAAGCAGTGCCACAAGAAGTTTGATGATCTCACAGGAGTCAGGAAATGGATGTTCAAATATCCTATCCCACCAACTGCCCCACCAGCCTGACATACAGCTCAATGCACCACCCTCCATCAACCTCTATCAATCACAACTCAAATCTAACATCCACAGCTCTATTTCGTCCTCACACATAGCTACAAACCTCATAGCCACACCTCACAGTTCACGGATACTGCCACTTCTCAATTGTGACAGGTATGTTACCCAATCTCAATGCACCACATTCACAAACACACTTCCCTCTTAATTGCTGGGCTACGGAACCTGAGGTAGCACACCATCCTGAGGACAAGAACACCTGAACGTACTTACAAATGGGAAGGAGATGATGCTCTCTACAACCTGGAGCGGCAACGACTCAGGCTGTGACCATCAATGGCATTGACACAATTGAGGACGGTGGTGTGGTCATAGCCACTCCTCCAACCCACACCCTACTTTACCCATATTCCACAATTGCCATTCATTTTCATGTTGCTGATGAATTAACTATGTGCCTCCAGATCTCACACCTCCCCAGTGACACCCATCTCCCTCACTACCAATAAAATCGTTTACTCTTCACCTTTCAATCAGCCAGTGCTGTATCTGGTTAGGAGCTGGTAGGAGAGGAAGAGCTGGAAAACAAGGAAAGAAAAGACTCTGCCGCTCACTCTTAAGCTTTCAGTTTCCAGATTAGTGGCTGCCCCACTGTATACATACACAGTCCTGCCATTGCTCAAAAATATGGACACCCTCTTTCGAGCAAACAATTCAGGACATTTCTTTAATCTTAACATCCCATCACACATGCCTGAGGTTAGATGACTTCCAGAAGAAGTTGTATAACTTACTTAATTTTATCCTAAATTAAAGGCTCTGACCCAAAACACACTAGTCTTATAAATATCATAATTGTACCACAGTCAAAAGCTTTGTCTTGAAAGATCATCTGGAGTTATATTCACTGATAATGCAATTGGATAAATTCAGTCAAAAGAATCAATCACAGACAGCCTAACCAGAAAGGAGTTTTGTTGGCTGCCTTTCCAATCTTTCTCCTCTTGATGTCCTCGATCGACTGGGACTGCCTGACTGGTAAGACCATGAGACATAGGTGCAGAATGAGGCGATTTGGCCCATGGAATCTGATCCGCTATTTGATCATGGCTGATATGTTTCTCAACCCCATTCTCCTGCCTTCGCCCATAAACCAAGATCCCCCTACCAATCAAGAATCTATCAATCTATCTATCAATTTATCTGTCATAATACGTTCAATGACTTGGCTTCCACAGCCCTCTGCAGCAACTAACTGCCCTCTGATTGAAGAAATTGCTCATCTCAGTTCATCACTTGAGGCCGTGCCCTTGGGTCTTAGTCTCTCCTACCAGTGGAAACATCTTTCCACATTCACTCTATCCAGGCATCCCAGTATTTTCGAAGTTTCAATCAGATCCCTGCTCACCTTTCTAAACTTGATCGAGTTCAATCCCAGAGTTCTCAGCCACTCCTCATATGACAAGTCTTTCATTCCTGGGATCATTCATGTAAAACACTTGTGAAATCTCTCCAATGCCAACACACCCTTCCTTAGAAATAGTGCTCAAAAGTGCTCACAATATTCCAATGTGGTCTGACCAGAGCCTTATACAGTCCTAGCAGTACATCTTTGCTCTTGTATTCTAGCCCTCTTGAAATGAATACAAACAATGCATTCTCCTAAATATCCAGTGAACCTGTTAACCTTAAGAGACTTCTAAGTCCCTTTGTGTTTCATATTTCTGAGGCCTTTACCCGTTTAGTAAATAGTCCGTGCCTCTGCTTTTCTTACCAAAATGCATTAGCTCACACTTTCCCACATTGTATTCCATCTGCTGCTTCTTTGCCCACTCTCCTAGCTTGCCCTACTCCTCACTGCTTCCTCAACATTACCGATCCCTCCACCTATCTACGTGTCATTTGCAAACTGATTCACAATGCCCTCAGTTCCTTCAGCTGGATAATGTGAATACTTGTGGTCCCAACGCTGAGCCCTGTAAAACTCCACTAGTAATTCCTCCTTTCATCCCCACAGTGCCTGTTGCCAGTTAGTCAATCTTCCGTCCATGTCCCTAACACCATGGGCTCTTGTCTTATTTAGCAGCCTCCTGTGTGCCATCTTGTCAAATTCCTTCTGGAGATCCAAATAAACAAAGTAGAGCCAGTGGATGAGAACTCACTTGCTTTTTACCTCCTCAACAAATTCAAACAGATTAGTCAGGCATGCCCTCCCCTGGACGAAACCGTGCTGACTCAACCCTATTTTGCCATGCACTTTCAAGCACTCTGCAATATCAAGTTTAATAATGGACTCCGATCTTTCCACTGACTGAGGTCCAGCCTATAATTTCCTGTCTTCTGCCTCTCTCCCTTCTTAAACATGGGTGTTAGATTAACCAAATCTCCAGTCGTCTGGGAACTTCTCTGACTCCAGTAATTCCTGAAAGATCATCATGAATACCTCTACAATCTCCTCACCTATCTCCTTCAGAACTTTGGGGTGTAGTCCGCTGGTCCAGGTGATTTATCCACCTTCAGAAGTTTCAGTTTCCCCAGCACCTTCTCCTTCATGATGGCCACTACATTCACCTCTGCCCCCTGACTCTCTTGAAGTCTATATGCTACTGGGGTCTTCCAATGTGAAGAGTGATGTGAAGTACCTGTTCAGTTCCTCCACCATTTCTTTGTTCCCCATTACTACTGCTCCGGCCTCATTTTTCAGCAGTCCTGTTGTTTTTGTCTCTCTCTTACCTTTTAGATATCTCAAAAATACTCTTGCAATCATCTTTTATATTACTAGCTTCCTTATCCAAATATTTCATCTTCTCCCTCTTATTGCTTTTCAGTTGTCCCAAACTGGTCGGCATGGACACGTTGGGTCGAAGGGTCTGCTTCCATGCTATACAACTCTATCACTCCGCTGACCCCAAATCCTCTGGCTTCCCACTAATGTTCACCACATTGTATGCTTTTTCTTTTTTTGTCTGCTGTTCCTGATTTCCCTTGTCAGTTATCGTTGCCTCGCCCTCCCTTGAGTATGATTCTTCTTCTTCCTTCGGATTAATTTCTGCTGTGCCTCCCAAATTACTCTCAGAAACTTCTGGCATTGCTGCTCCACCATGTTCCCTCCTAGGTTCCCCTTCCAATCAACTCCGGTCACCTCCCCCTGACTTGAATGAGGTCTACTCCCCATTGGCTTTGAGATGTGGCCATTTAGTTGAAGCACATGCAGTGTGTTTACCGCATGAGCTGCTGGCACTTACTGCAGGTGCAACATTGAACTGCGACCGTGCAGTACAGCAAACCATCCACCACTCTGACTGATGACTGCCTGTAACTATGACAAGCTGCCTGCCTTTTTGACTGTGCTGACCAGCAAGACAAGAGAGACGGACTGTGATCCCGATAGCATGGTGGATGAGACAAAGTTCAAAAAAGACAAGGTACGTCTGGGATGCTGTGGACATCAAGATACACAATGGGTGTGAGTGTGTGTTGACAGACAGCAGCCCTGGATGAACCCTGTTCTAGCCCATGAGCTGGGTACCTGTTTCTGGCACAAAGTCTACTGGTAACAATATTCCAATGAAAGGTGCCAGTGTGCTCCAAAGTGCAGCATTCAAGAGCAAAACCATACTGTAAGTGGATGAGAGATGTGCCATGATGATATGGTGAGACTGATACATGTTGAATGCTAATGTCCATACATATGGCGTACATGCAGCCATTGTCCATGGAGATGACAGTCTCATCTTGCACACATCGGGACAAATACAAAAATGCCAAATGTGATGTATAATGTCATATTTTTGTGGTGTTTATATTCAAAAGTGATGGTAGCTCAAACCAATTTCAAAACATTATTTCCATTCACTGTCACGTTCTAGTAATCCAAGCCTGTAAAAATTCAAACTTGCTATTACTTAACAGTTGTTTCCTCATTAATTCAATCTTTACTGTTTTAATATTAATGGCTGCTCTTCAGTTTTGGTCTTGCTTCTTTACATAGACTTCTCAATAAAATAATTCAACAGTTGACTGATAAGTCGGATTATAATGCTTGACATTTGTGAATAATATTCAATCTGGTGAAGGACATCACACCCTTGATGCAGAGCCCTCCTAATTTACCTTACACGGAGGGTGGGCCCTCTGCCTGGCAGACTGCTGATCAGTTGCCAAGATTGTAAATTACTCCTAACATCTTACAATCAACAGTTCAAGTCTCTTTGGTATTATATTAAAGCTTCCAATAAATATTAGATTGTGGTGTCTGAGTGAACAATGTTTATTCTGTTTAAAGAATAAACATATCTGGACACAATACTCAATGAGTGATGGAAGATCCCTATTAATATTATTAAATATTTTCACATGTAAATTGTATCTTTTTAAGAGAACAAACAAATCCTTCTCATTAACTTTGGTGATCTATAGTATAGTTACAGGATTAACTTCATTCTTTTCTGTTAACCATGTCTATAAGATTAAATCATTGTACAACTTTCCATCTCCTCCCTCCTTCACCCATCGTGTGTACTGATCTATATACTTACAACATCCCCCTGCCTATTCTTTCTTTTCTTTCTTATATTCACTGTAATACTGATGAAGTTGATTTAACATGGGTGTTTATTTGATAGTAGGAAATGGGTGTGACAATTTATTGCTTGTCCTTAACTCTCCATGAACTGCATGTTTTACTTGGCCATACCAGAGGACAGTTAAGAGTCAACAACATTGCTGTGGATCTGGAGTCACATGTAGGCCAGACCAGGGATGGAACATAGACTTTCTTCGCTAAAGAACATTAATAAAGTAGATGGGTTTTTAAGATAATCAACAATAGCTCTATGGTCACGAAGACTGAGACTAGCTTTCAATTCTTGATTATCCTTTAATTAATTGAATTTAAATTTCACCCATTGCTTTGATGATATGAACCCATGTCCCCAGATTAACTGGGGTCTCTGTATTTGTAGCCCAGTGATATTACTCCAATCCCACCTTATCCCCTGAATTCACTGCAAATGTATTTCCCTAAGTACACTAAGAGCTGTTCAAGATGCTTGCCAGCAAGTACAGTTTTTAATTTGTTAACACTTCTCCATCATATTAAAAAGGTCAATGTCTAACATTATAATCAACTGTGCTTACAGCTTTAATATGCAGGATGTACTTTATCTAATATCTTAGTTAATTTGACAAGAGGTTAGTGCATTCTTCTTCTGAAACAAGAATGATTATTTATTTTGTTTATTCATGGAATGCAGGATGATAGTGTTGTGCAATTTAATATTCTGGAAAGGAATGACAATGTGATAAGTTTGGAGGGAGAGAATTTGCATATTGATCTGAGTAGAAATAATAAAAATGTTATTCTAAAGTGAACCATTTGCAAAATATGAAATTATGCACTTCTATTCACAAACCACATTGCATTAGGGAATCTGGTGACTACCCACCTGAACAAAGGGCAATAGATTTATTTGTTAAATTCACTGCCAAATAGCACTATTAAAAATGACACTTCTGGAATGAGTGCAATACACTTTACGTTTTAGGGTGAGCCTAGGGCAACAACGTCTAGTATGCGGTATTTCTTCAGATGGAAACTGCAAAAGTAGTGTTTGGGCATTATTTAAGCTAACCCAAGATTGTGGCATGAATCATGGGCAATTCCTAGTAAGATCATTTTGGATCATTTAATATTTCCCATTATTTCACTCCTTTGCACTTCAGCAAAGCTATATTAGGTTTAATATTTTATTAATTCATTTATTTTAGACGGTATTCTAAATTCCACAGGATTTTTTTCTCTCCATCATGAAACACAGAGAAGACCAACCCTTATTATATATGTGCCTGTTCCCTGAAACAGGTATCAATTAGTCCCATTCTCTTGTTCTTTCCTCACTACCATCCACATTTTTCACTTAAGTATAGATAATGTTTGTTTTAGAGAACCATTAAAACATTTTTCCACCACACTTTCAGGCAACAAATTTCATATCATAATAAACATAAATTAAAACACTCACGTCTCCCACGGCCCTTTTATACCTCAAATTCAGCAGAGCAATGCAGCTGGATTCTGTTTTCAGAAACCATTAATGAACTGGCATTCACAAAAGATTTACATATGATTGTGTACATTGCAATGTACCAAAAACACTGTTTGCAACATGTGAAGGTTTTCTAAAAACTGAAGTTAATCTGAAACTGATGAAATATTCTCAGCTCTTTAATAATGAACAACTACAGATGAATAATTCAGTCCGAAAGTGCTGTGTCAGCAGTTATCTATAAATAGACTGTGATAACTTCATGCCTCCTGAGAGTGCAATTTAACTAACTATGTCATTATTATTTTAACAGTTATTAGTAGGGAGTTACCCTTGACAAATAGTGGTTGATTATTTATCATCCTTTAATATAAAAGGCCTCTGAATATGTTGCAGCCATTACATTTACATGACTGGCCTATTGAAATTTCTGGGTAATGGCAATGGATGGTGGAGTGTGGTAAGTTGTGGGAATTTGATGATAGTAATGCTACTAATTGTCAATGGGAAGTCGTTAAACCTTGTTAGAGATTATTGCTGCCATGTATATAGCACAAATATTACTTGCTACTTAATACTGTACATTGTTTAGATTATTCTGCACATAGGAACGGACTGGCTCATTACATAAGGAATTGTGAATGCAGCTCAAAGCTGTGCAATTATTAGTGAATAATACCACATGTGATCAAACAAAGGGAGCAAAGCTTAAAAATGAAACTGAATGGGCTGATGACACAGACCTGGGAAGAGTTGTTTCAATGCTGAGATGATTGACTCCCAACTACTAAAACCATCTGATTTTGAGCTAGATATGACTCTTAGGATGTGATATTTCTTCAAAGAATTCAATAAGACTGGTCAAGCGTCACTTTTGCTTTGAAATCCTTGCTGACTATTCTTCATATCGTTTTGGCTTCCAGTGACTGCTCTTTGAGATTTCAGTATCGTTCCTAACACTGACATGAAATTAACTGACCTCAAGTTTCCTCCAATTCTACTGGATATTGGAGGAAAAAGAAACAAAAATCTGTTTCCTTCACATTAACCTTATCTATCGAAAATAGCGCAATCTATGGTGTTATGTATATACACAGGGTGTTGCACCAACATAACCATAGTAATTGTTCCAAATTGTATCACCACAAATTACACTAAACAGTAGTCTACAGCAAGGGAGCATTAATATTCATGATTAGGAGGCAATAGATTTTTAAAATGGTGACAACTTGTCTGACAAACTGTTATCATGCTTTGAGTCACAATGCTCTAATAGTGAGGCAGACTATAGCACAGAAAGCAAGAGAAAAAGAAATAATTCTCGCTGCTCAATCTCACTGGCTTGTGGGACATTCTGTCCCATGTGTCAAAGATCTGTGGGTCAACTGTCAACACGTTCAGTCATCGAAAGGCACATGGCATAATTTTGAGATCCTGAGCAGACATCACCCTCAAACTGAAGGACAGCCATTGACAGTGCAGCAAATTTTAAGGTTTACGAAAAACTACTTGGACATGGGAAATGTCATCGCAAAATGAAATAGCTCAGTAACAATCCATTTCCCGGCTGCAATGATGTAGCTTGTTATACTGATTTATGCATTTCAATAATGTTACTACATGCACATTCACTCATTCCACTGCTGAAATGATTATCTGAAATCAATACCTCAATTAATCTTTTTGTCATGCTCTGTTGTTACCAAATATGTCAATTTGGCTATTACATTGTGGTGAACACAACCTCAATGTATTTAATGTAAATTAGCCCTTGAAGCAATTTGATATTAAGAGAAGCCTGCTTTTACAGTAAAACTCCAATTTTATCATAGCATTTAAAAGTTGTGATTAATTTCTATTGAAAAGAATTTCACTGCTGTTTCTGTGCTCTCCTGAGATTAATACAGAGTACATCCTACACTGAAGTTTGCAAAGTGTAATTATTTTCTCTTCTCTCAGAGTTGTTAAATGCTTTGTTAAAAAAAGTGCTTTTAATGATCTAATACATCGCCTCAAACTGCAGACTAAAGAATTTCAACAAACACACAATGCATTCATCCATTAGTACCTCATGACATAATTTCAGTATCTACAAGTTTATCACACAATTCTTGGCTTTAATACAACAGATAGAGTTTTAATTTTTTGTCACACAGCTTCAATTGCGGTGTTCAAAGTGTTAATTCTGTGGATATGTCCCATAGTAGTGAAACTTATTTTGAATTTCTGCACTGCATGACATTGAAATGTTAACTATATAATAATGACAATGCCAATGAGTTTCACTGGGCATATTCATAATAATCAGCATTTCATCTTACTTTAGTTGCTTGACTTGCCATTTTCCATGCCAGGTACCAAGACACATAAATAGAGGTCAATAGGAATGAAAGCTCCACCGAGTTTGTCCCAACAATGTATTTGAACCTCAGCTGAGAAACAACACTGATTCTGATTTTCCTCAGTGCCCCACCACCTGGTCCCTGAGCAAGACTATTGATTCGGCACTTACAAGCAGGCTTGTTCCATGGTCACCAGACACGGGTCAAGGCTGAATTCCAAGGACCCTTAAATTTAGATTTGCCTTATCATTCTAAATTGGGGTTGACACCAGGTAACATGCCAGTGCCTAGCACCATTTCCTGAAGTCACGATTCTTTTTTAAAAAGTACATTGTTGTCAAATCTCTTCTGAATCCTATTTTAAAGAAAGTTTTTGACTATACAAAGATGCAAAGAAGGAATCAAGACAATAGAAGAGAACAATCTGGAACTTGATTAAGGCTGTCTTTCAAAGTCAGTCTTTCGATGAAACGCAAAAGTAGACACTCCTAACAACTGCAAGGATGGACAAAATCCTGGCTTTCAGATGATGTAGTCAGGATATATTAAGTTGTTCCTCATGGTTTTCAGGATTTAACAACAGTTGTCAGACTAGCCATGCCCCAAGCTGGAGATCAGTCAATCTCAGTGTGAGTGGAATGGCACCAACAGGAGCTGATCTGCCCAAGGCTGCTTTTTGTCAGGGTATCAGCTTATGTTAAACATCCAACTTTCCCAACCAGAGCATCACACAAGTGGCAGTTAATAGACAAGACTGGACTACATGTGCAGTAGCTCAGATATAGTCTGCAGTGTGCCATTCTCATGAGCAAAAAGCATACCTGGTTCCCAGCAACCCATAAAGAAGCAAACTGGCCATTTTACAAAAAAGAATTACTGCCTGATACTTGGGTGACACTATCATATCTATGGCTTGACACAATACAATTTGTAAGTAATTTAGCCCAACATTGTGGTTTCATGGCATGGAATCAAAGAATGAGACAGCGAAGAATGAGACAGCTGGACCGTTGAATGAGTTGTCCAATTAATTCAAGTACTTATTACATTCTTCTTTTAGACCCAGACTGACTAACCATACACACAAATTGTTTTAAAAAACATTTTTAAAAAGTTTGGAAATAAGATTTTAGACAGATAGAGTAAACTTAGAGATTATCGTAACAATATTGCTGATAGACTAACTAAAAAATCATGGAACTAATGCACAATAACTTGCTGAGATGATTCTTTTGGTGACAATTTAAAATACACCCCCTTAAAGGTATATGTAAATAACATTACATCTTTCCTCATGCTTTTCCCACAGGCCTGTGTGTTATCCCTTCTAGTATTTATCCTATCCTCATTTCAAAAGGGACTAATAAATCCATTTACACCAATATTTCAGGCCATAAATTCCAAATACAGAACTCTCCATGTTAAAAAAAAGCATTTTTTTATACTTTAAATTTGTGTATTTTCCTTCTGGCAATGGAAATACTTTTTCCTTAATTGCTCTATCAAAATCATCATAATTTTGAAGGCCTCGGTCAAATCTCCTTTTGTCTTTGTCTGATCTAAGGGGAACGAAGAACAATCTTGGCTTCCCCAGTTTCTCTGTGGGATTGAAACGTTTCAGCCACTAAAACATTCTGGTGAATATCCACATTGATTTCCTCAAGCACTTGGCATCTTAGGCTGAATCTTTTGATTTGGCGATATCCAAGCATTATACTGCAAGACAACCTCCCAGAGATTTACAGTAATAATACTGAAATGTTCTCTGCATTAATAAGACAACAAGTGAGGATGAAACATAAATTGGAACTAAGTCTAGATTTTATTTATATTCACATAAATTGGGAATAGGCTAACTTGTGATATGGAGTGAAAAGTAAGTATAGTAGCGCCTTGACTTACGAACTTAATCCGTTCCAAGACCCGGTTCGCGAACCGAAAAGTTCACAAACTGAATCAATTTTTCCCATTGTTCGGATAGCGTAAGAATGCTTGGACGTAGCAACGGACGCTGTTCACAGCACACGCGCCAAAGACGAACTGAATGAGATCACACGGGGCCCGAGGGCTTTTGCGTTCAACAAGCGCGTAGCAAAGCAGAACAATGAAACCACGTGGTCACACACGGGCTTTTTGCGTTTGTACCTTTGTTCGTACCTTGAATTTCGTATGTACATTGAAGCAAAATTTTACGTACAATCCTGTTCGTAAACCGATTTCTTCGTGAATGGGGTCGTTCGTATGTCGAGGCGCTACTGTATTACAAAGTTTTTGCTATTTATGGATGTAAGCCTGCAAAATAATATGTCAAAGAAATTTAGAACTGCACTCTGAGAATAACTGTTGCTTTATCTGGTAAGTATTGATGAATTAAATAGGCTAAAGGGGGTTTGTGAGGTATACAAACAAATCACAAAGTTCTACAAGAAAATTAAGCTGACTCAAAACACAACTCTAAATCAAACCTGACTTCTAATGAAAATGTCAACCTGTTGGAAGCCAATTCCTTTTGGAAAGATACAAAAGGGATGGAGATCAAATATATGAAATAGTGATCCAAATGCATAAATGTGACTTGAACAAAATGTTAACTAACAGTCCCTATAATGTGCATGAATAAACAAAATACTAAAAAAATAAGATTCAGGTCAGAGGTACTGTAAACCAAGCTAATAGTGAGATACGCTGCAGGGCAGATTTGCACTTGTGTGGAATTACAATGAAACATGCAGTTAAATAGGTTAGCTGTTTTGAAGCAAGGAAAATAAACCAATATGATTGTTTGGATCTATTTTCTCTTCAAAGATAATTACTGAAGGATCTTGGCAAATTTAATGTTAAGCATCTTAGCTCCTACCCATTGGTGATATGTCAGAAGCAGTTTTAAATATCCACTGGATAAATGTGGCAGAATTGGGTCGGTGGGTGAGTGAGTGAGCGAACAGGCAAGAAAGTGAGTGAATCAGTCAGTAAGACCATCCAATCAGTTGGATGTTGCACTAAGGGAAAGGTAGGAGGGTATGCATTAAGATGAGATAAATGGTTTTCTTCATTCATAGTTTTCTTGGTATTCAGTTATTTCAACTACACAAGACTCTCAGACTGATCACAAAAAGCCAATAAAGGCTGTGAGCTCCTGCTCTCGATGTATGCTGTTGCCACCATCCTCTCAAAGTATAGGTAAGAACAGGACATGCTTGATCTAGTACGGTAAAGGGTAACCACTTCCTGATACAACTGGAAGAGTTTCTTGCAATGTACAAGATTTATTTTATTCCACAATCGCTACTAGTTCCAGATTACATTGATATGATAAATTTCGGTAGAGAGATTTTGAGGAGCACATGATGTTTGGTCTCACTTATTTGAGTCCCAAGGCCATAGAGGTCCATATACACCATCAGCATCATGGCTGGAGCTAATGGAAATCTTTAGAAGTTACTCTCCAGAACCATATGCAACATCTTCCATCAAGCTTTTTCTTTCCCTTTTTAATATTATACATTTGTCTGTACATATCATTACATTTACCATCACCCCATCTCCCTCCACATCTCTGACTTTACAAATTCAGGTGTTCTGGGGGCCACATATACACGTTGAACGTGGAAAACTGATAATTCGCTGGGTGGAAGATGATTGCCTTTGATTATCTTCCTGACAGTGTGAGGTCTGTAGTTCTCTTTAAACTGGACGATCTTTAATCTCTTGGATTTGTATCCTGGGGGACATCTTTCCTGCTGTAATAGGCAATTTCTTCCTTATTGAGTTGTTGAACATTAATCTTCTCCTTGGTGGCTTCCATGGAGTTATAAGCACATTTTCAATCTGTGTCAGCAGATTTCTATTCCCAACTCACTTGCAGATTTGTGCTGATGCATGTCAATGTTTTCCTTTCACATGTTGATTTGTTTGGAATCTGTCATTTGCCCTTAGTGATTGCAGTACTGGTGAAACCAATATATCTAATTCTTGTCTTTGAGATTTCCTTCTCAGGATGTCAAATATTGTGCCTAAGCTTCCAAGTTAACTCAGCATCGAACTTCAACCTGCCTAGAGTCTGCTTTAGTTATTTATTCACTAAGTTGTATTACAAACTGAGTTGCGCAGTTTTAAATTTGTCAACTGGCTCAACTGGGATGTGCTGCTCATTGGCAATCTCATTCTTTTTTTCCTTCATTGCAAAGCCTGCTGCTTCCTACAGTCTGAGCACTTTGGTGTTGATAGCAGTGAAAAGTATGTGTACCAATCCAGTATCATCACAGGTTTGCATGTTTTGACTGTAAGAATCGATGTATTTTGCTAACATAATGAAAAGCAGAATTTAGTGCACTTGGTTCAGGTTCTGCTATGAGTCTAGGGAGTCCTATGGATATTTTCTGTCAGCTTTACTTTGACCAGTTGTTCCTTAACTTTATATAGTTTAACACCTTCTACCATTTGTCACCCTACTCAAGAGTGAAAATTCCTGTTTGTGAAGTACATAGAGGTTTTCTGCTACTTGGCATTCCCTATATTGGGGATTTGCTTGTAGCATACTTTTAATCTCAAGTGCTTTACTTCCTGGACCTTGCACTTGCACTGTTCTCATCTGTAGACAGTGTGCTTTTTTAAACTATGGATCGTTATCTAATAGCATAACCACACTCAACAGATGTCTAACTTGAAATCTGAAAGATAATCATTGCCAAAATGTAAGGGCTGGATTACCCATTTCCCCTCAGAATTAAAATCATCTTATTTACATTTCTCCATGAATCTCGAGAAATTCTGAATGCAATCATCTGTGGATTTCCCCGATGCTTCTGAACTGTTCATTTATTCTTGCTTTTCTAAGAGTTTTATTAGTTTTGAGGTTAAAGGTTTTGTCAAAGGTTTTCAGTACTTCAAATATGTCTGCTGTTTCTTATACACCTTTGTGAGCTCAAATGTCATCAGCTATACTCCCAATTGAGTACAGAACTGAATTTGCTTGTTCAGCTTTTGATTTAGTATCTGATTTGGGTGCTATTCTGTATCTCAAAAGTTGTTTCTCCTAAGTGTCCAATTCTGTGTTCTATTTCATCCATCTCTGGAACCTGGCAATATTATTTTCTTGTGCCATAGCTTTCTAATGTAATTGCATAGTTTAGATTTTTAAAAGATTTAGATTTTTACATTAATAGCAGCTCTATTCTTCTACAATGCTGGATTTTCATTCATTTTACACCTGAAATGAATGATTGCTACTTTCTTGTGATTAAAATTGTAGCTAAATTGAAGGATTCTCACACTTCAAAGGTAGAACCAAGGATTCCTCTCTTTTTGCAGTTCACAATAAATCCCACTGCTTGTGACTTTAATGAACATTTCTCACTTTATTCAGAAAAAGACAGGAGATCCAGGATCTGATTAAAGTCTCACAAATGTTGTACTCCTATTAGATCAGTCTAGTTTAGACATTTAATGTGCCAACTTTATCACCCTAATTATTGTCTTTGCGATGTCCTTCATGGCTTATTAATTTACTTCTGTAGCCATACCTCTGGCTGCTCTCTCAGGATGTCAGAGACATTCAATCCGTTGCAAGTAATTTTTTAAAAACGTATTGCTTTTGCAGTCTGGAATATTGTTTTTGTAAAGTTCCTCCTGATCCACCAGAGATTTTCAGTTTTGCTCTGAGCCTGTAACATTTATTCACTCAACACTGAACTCTACCATTCATAGACCACATCTTGTGACACTGCCTGTACCTACTTTGGACAAACCAATTCTCCTTCTCAAGGCAGTTGCTAACTCTCCCCTGTATGTGTCTCTCTTACCAGGTCTGAAATGTTTTCACTATTCACTGGGTTATTCTTCCTGGCTGAGGATTGCCATCAGTATTTCTTCTTTTACATCTTCAGCTCTTCCCTGATGCTGAGGGCACTGTATGAGACTTAGAGCTGAGGCTGAATATTTTACAATGCTACTTACGCTGTTCTATGAGAAAACAAATCAAATCTGCACCACTTTTTACTATGTTGTATGGGCAGGCCAGCTCACTATGCTATATGAGCTGCTGCTCATCTTGAAGGTTTTTATGACCATTCTCTTCAAGTGTAAGAAATTACAGGAACTATGTAATCTAGTGTAGTAGAGGAAGACCACCTCCTGGTGTAACTAGAAGAATATTTAGTTAAAAAGGTAAAGTTTGTTGCATGTTAGTGATTAACTTTAAGAAGCATTGGTATAATAGATATTATTAGAGAGACATTAAGAAGCGTCAAATGTCCAGTCTCACTCCTTTGCAATCATAAGCTGGTCTGCAAAATCCGTTTGACGTCATAATGGATGGTGTCGAGGGTGTGGTGCTGGAAAAGCACAGCTGGTCAGGCAGCATCAGGGGAGCAGGAGAATCGGTGTTTCGGGCATAAGCTCTTCATCAGGAGTTTATGCTTGAAACGTCGACTCTCCCGCTTCTCGGATGCTACCTGACCTGCTGTGCTTTTCCAGCACCACATTCTCGACTCTGATCTCCAGCATCTGGAGACCTCACTTTTATCCTGTCATAATGGATGTTGCTTATTGCGGGCTTTGATATTAACTTATTCAGACCCATGTTCAGCATGTTGTACATTAGAATATGCTAGTGATTACTCACACCTTTGAATATAATGCTGTAGGATCTTATGTAACAAACATGACAAAGAAAAAATCCACAATCTGCAAACAAATTTAACAGCAAAAACAGACAATTATAGAACACCTTGATAGAGTGACAGCCCCTTTGAGGCACTTGAGATGAGATTCCATGCAGAAGAATTGAAGAGAGGTGACCAAGGGCACAAATATTTTGAATGAAGAGTGCCAACAAAGATAATTGGGAAGAGAATGCTAAGGAATAAGTGTCAAGCCCAGTCACTCAAGAAAATAACACAAGGAGTGGGAAGGCTAGAGAGTTAGGCGATAGGCAATTGCATTGGTGATGTCCATGGAGATAGAAGCAGAAATTGGGAGGCAGGTGGAGCAAGGCAATGGAGGGTCTTGTATATTGTGCTAAATGCTTTGAATTAAGCCTGCAACTGAACAGGGTGCTCACACAAGTTAAACAAGCAACCTACCAAGCAAACAAAAAAAAGAATGGCGGTCAAAATCATTCAATAATTTTAAATTAAGAACATATTACCTTGTGGAAATATCTTTTAGAAAAGCCATACCACATTACAACATACCACTTAATACTAGAATTACTACTATTAATAAACAATCATTGTTGTTTTAATTGAGCATATTTGTCTAAATATAATGCAGTCTGGCTAACACAAAGCAATGTATTGCTTTCATCTTCAATTATGTCACAAACAGTGAAGGATACTTACTCTCTAAATAACAGTACCTGAAACCAACAAGACAAATTTGTACAAAATTGTCTTCTATGTTCAATTCAGGTTTTAGTTTTCAGAGCTGCACCGTCAGATACCAGGTAGCAGTTAGTAATTTCAGAAGTATCCAAATAAATTAGTGTCCTTGGATAATGTTATCGTCACGTGTCAAATCACAATGCGTGTACCAAAGATAACCAATTCCAGTCTCTGCTTTGGACAGGGTAATAAACAAATTAAACAAGTTTTTCTTTTCATAATTTAAACAATGGTTGGCTATTAATAAGCTCTCACCACAATATAAGGTTACTGGAATTTGCATCATTTAATTTCCATCATTGTTAGTGCCATCAGATTACGCAGACACTAAATTTTATTCATATATCATATCTGAGAGAAAGTGAGGACTGCAGATGCTGGAGATCAGAGTCAAAAAATATGGTGTTGGAAAAACACAGCCAGGTCAGGCAGCATCTGAGGAGCAGGAGAGTCGATGTTTCGGGTATAAGTTCTTTGTCAGGAAGTTGGGATGGGGGGGAAGGGGGCTGAGAGAAATATATAGGAGATGGGGTGGGACTGGGGGGAAGATATCTTGGAAGGTGATAGGTAGATACAGGTGGGGAGGGTGATGATGATAGGCAGGAGCAGAGGGTGGAGCAGATAGGTGAGAAAGAAGGTTGAGAGGTGGGACAGCTCAAAGGGTGGTGTCGAGTTGGAGGGTTGGACCTGGGATGATGGGAGAAGGGGCGATGAGGAAATGGGTAAAATCAACATTGTGGTTGTGTGGTTGGAAGATTCCAAGGTGGAAGATGAGACGTACTTCCTCCAGGCATCAGGTGGCTAGGAGGAGGAGGCCCAGGACTTTCATGTTCTTGGCAGAGTTGGAGGGGTAGTTGAAGTGATCGGCCACAGGGTGATGGGGTTGTTTATTGCGTGTGTTCCAGAGATATTCTCTGAAACATTCCACAAGTTGGCGTCCTGTCTCACCACCGTAGAGGAGACTACATCGAGAGCAACAGACACAGTAGATGAGATGTTTGGATGTGTGGGATTTACACCACTTGCAGCAGCAAGGGAACATGCCAGGAGTGGAGGGTGGGTTGGCAGGTGGTGTGGACTTAACGAGGGAGTGCAGAGGGAATGGTCTCTGTGGAATGCTGAAAGAGGTGAGGAGGCAAACATATCTCTGGTGGTGGGGTCTGACTGTAGGTGGTGGAAATGGTAGAAAATAATGCATTGTGTCTGGAGATTGGTGTGCTGGAAGGGATAGTGTTTTTACAGGAGGGGTGGTGGGAGGAGGTGTAGTCCAGGTAGCTGTGGGATTCGGTGGGTTTGAAGTAGATGTCAGTGTTGAGTCAATTGCCAGAAATGGAGTCGGAGAGGCCGAGGAAGAGGAGGGAAGTGTCCGAGATGGTCCAAGTGAACTTGAGGTCAGGGTGGAAGGTGTTCGTGAAGTTGATAACTGACCCGAACAACCCATTGTATGCGCCTGTCACACCAAACGGATCTCTTTATACTTTGACACAATCCTGTCCCCCTTGGTCTAGGGATACCACCTTTGCTCTCCACCTCCCCCATGACTTTCGTTTCCCTGGTGCCCAAAGCCTCATCTTCACCAAAGACAGTCAGTTCCTCTACATGTCCATCCGTCATGATGAAGGCCTCCAAGCCCTCCGTTGCTTCCTCTCCCGCCGACCCAAACAGTACCCTTCCACTGACAAACTCATTTGATTGGCTGAACTCGTCCTCACCCGTAACAACTTCTCCTTCGAATCCTGTCACTGCCTTCAGACCAAAGGGGTAGTTATGGGCACCTGCATGGGCCATAGCTATGTCTGCCTTTTCATTGAATATGTGGAACAGTCCATCTTCCGTAGTTACAGTGGCACCATCCCCCACTTTTACCTCCACTACATCGATGACTGCATTGGCACCACCTTGTGCTCCCACAACGAGGTTGAACACTTCATCAACTTCATGACCACCTTCCACCCTGACCTCAAGTTCACCTGGACTATCTTGGACACCTCCCTGCACTTCCTGGACCTCTCCGTCTCCATTTCCAGCGACTGGGTCAACACTGACATCTATTTCAAATTCACTGACTCCCACAGCTACCAGGCCTACACATCCCCACCTCTACCTTCCACCCCCCCCATAAAAACACTATCCCTTACTCCCAATTCCTCTGCCTCTGCCTCTGCCACATCTGTTCCCAGGAGGAGCAATTCCACTCCTGAACATTCCAGATGGCCTCCTACTTTAAAGACCGCAATTTCCCCTCCCATATGATCCACAATGCTCTCCAGTGCATCTCCTCCACTTCACACACCTCCTTGAACCCCACCCCTGGTCCTCACCTTCGACCCCACCAATCTCCGGATACAGCACATCATTCTCCACCATTTCTGCCACCTACAGTCAGACCCTACCACCAGAGATATATTTCTCTCCCCACCCCTATCAGCATTCCACAGAGACCATTCCCTCCGCAACTCCCTCGTTAAGTCCACACCACCTGCCAACCCACCATCCACTCCTGACATGTTCCCTTGCTGTCACAAGTGGTGTAAAGCCTGTGCCCACACATCCCCCCTCACCTCCATCCAAGGCGCCAAAGGATCCTTCCATATCTGGCAGAGATTTTCCTGCACATCCAAACATCTCATCTACTGTGTCTGTTGCTCTTGATGTGGTCTCCTCTACACTGGGGATACAGGATGTCAACTCATGGAAAGTTTCAGAGAAAATATCTGGGACACACGCTCCAAACAACCCCATCACCCTGTGGCCAAACACTTCGACTCCCCCGCCCACTCCGCCAAGAGCATGCAAGTCCTGGGCCTCCTCTACTGCCAATCCTAGCTACCCAACAACTAGAGGAAGAACACCTCATCTTCCGTCTTGGAATCCTCAAACCACATGGCCACAGCGTTGATTTCACCAGTTTCCTCATTTCCCCTTCCCCCACCTCATCCGAGATCCATCCCTTCAAGTCAGCACCGCCCTTTTGAACTGCCCCATCTGTCCATCTTCCTTCCCATCTGTCCACTCCACCCTATCACCATCACCCCCCCCCCCCCCATTTGCATCTACCTATTACCTTCTAAGCTACCACCCCCCCAGCCCCACTCTCCCACTTATTTCTTAGCATGCCCCACTATCCCCCCAGCTCCCCCCCCCCCCCACCACCCCACATTCCTAAAGAAGGGCTTATGGCCGAAACATTGACTCTTCAGCTCCTCAGATACTGCCTGACCTGCTGTGCTTTTCCAGCGCCCCACTTTTCGACTCACATATCATATCTGTTCATTTTGATTAGTGCATTTCAACAGCAAGTCTCTTCAGTTCCCAGAAAATTGAAACAAAAGTTAAGATAGTTAAATTGGCCTCGGGACATCTGCCACCTTACTGGTAACCAATATTCTCTGTGTTACACATCAACTCATTTGTTGGTAAATTGATCTGAATCATAATTCAGTTTTCCCTTCTGTAGCATTCAACCACCCACATACAACTAAATACTGAGATACCCTGCCTCTTTCAAGGATAAAGCCATGGAACTAGATAGTGAGGACTTTGCCATCAGTGAAATTTACTTGCAGTAATCATGCCCAACTAAGTGTCTAATTTTATTTGTGGAACCTATTCAGTTGAAGCCTACACAATAAGCTGTGCTGATTAGGTAGATTATTAAGTGTTTGATTATGATTAAAAGCACTATCAACAAAATGACTAAGCAAGTAAGTTATGAAAAATGTTGGTATAATTTTAAAACGTTATACTGCAATCAAACTGAATGATTAAATGATCACAATACAGCACCCCATGTTCCAAAGCACTTTTTAATCTATGGGGTTATTTTCCCAGGATTGTGCATATTCCATCATGTTACTTGTACAAGTTTCTGCAAGCTTTTGAGATGGTTTTAAAAAGCACTGTTTTGTAAACTGGTACTGGCTGTAAAACCTGCCACACGCACAGATTAAATTCATCACCATTGAGTTTCCACTAACGGCATTCATTTGCTGACCTTCAGATTGGCTTTAAAACATAAATGGTGCCTTTTGCTGGCAAAGATAGCAATCAGTATGTTTTATAAGAATTAGTATGGAACGTTTGCTTCATTTACCAAGGAATGGAGCACTGTACCCCAAGAAAACTAGCAAATGGGTTTGCATATTTTAAAAATCGTAATTAGTAATTTACAATTAGGTTATTTCAGGGAAGAACACCGACAATGATTAAAAACTTTTTTTTTTAAACGGGATCATCTTACTTATTGCTCCATTAATCAAGCTTCACTAATGCATCGTGTTTTTTGAAAAAAAAAGTAATAAAAATTACATTTTAAAGTCATGCCCAACTGAGTTTGTTAACAGTAGATTTTGTATTCAGTAACGTGCACTGAGTGTTAGTGGAAACTAAACAGAAGAGTATTTATCAAAATGAATGCAATCGTGGACACAATTTGTACCCAGATCATCAATGGCACCCAAGCAGAAACTCGTAATTCTAACTTTAGTCAACATTTCAATTATTTGGTTCCACAGAGTTTTTGCTTGAAGACTTAACAGATTGATAAAAATTAACCAAGTCATCACTGGCTCTGATGATATATGTACTGTGGCTAACATCACGCAAATGATTGAAATCTTAAACAGAAAGCCACACATGAAAATACTGGTGCTTTTAAAACACATACTTCTCATGTGGGCCTGTCCTATGTTATGTCAGGCAGAAAACGCATACGACTTTAACCAGGTCATCCAGCAGAGGTCAGAAACAGAAGGAAAATGCTCCTGCTAAGGTTAAAAACATCATAAAATTCTGAGCCAACTTATATCATTACCAAGCACACACTGGTTATAAAGCTGACAATATGATTTCCTAAAATAGTAAGAATGCTTATGATTTCATTCAAAAGACAGTTTACAGCAAAAATGTGAAATGAAATAACTTTTAAAAACAAGAAATACACTTTGACTTACAGTTACGTTAGCTCTAATCAAAAATTGCTGGAGCTATTGTTTTTAAATTTTCCATCGTCTCTGTCTCACAACTTACTCCACTGTGTGGTTTTCATTTACACATAATTATCAAACTACAATTTACTATGGCGTCATTAAATAATAATAAAAATATATACAATATTCTACTCACTAAAGCAACAATCTGTTCTAAATACATATATAAACTGTAGAAAGTACCATCCAAACGTTCCAGGTAGCTGTACAATACTCTGGCCTGTGTCCTTTTGTGCGTTATGTGTGGAGTTGCTGGAATGACCCACAAATAACATTCACGGTAATATCACTGGGAGGAGGGGCTGGGTGTTGGCTTGGAGTGGCATTGCCTCACACAGCTGTCGGCAAATGTTATGCAGGCTGCCATTGAATACCGTGGTTATCATCAGTCAGCAAAGAAGCTCTCATTTCTCGTTAGGAGCTTAAACAGTACGTGCAATGCGCCCAATCTCAGGCACTGAAGCACAACTCACTATCAGTGAACAAAATTTTGAAGCAAACAGTTTCAAATTGATTTGAAGTATGCACTACATTGTCAGTAACAGATTACATTTTCAGATAAAAAATTCTTTGAACTGCATCATACTTGTAAATGTGAAATGATCGTTAATAAAATATAATAATTGGTATTCAATTCCATATATCATTGAAAAAGTTGCACTGAGAATGCTTTTTGTTAGTATTTACAGAGTTGTTATAGTGCAGAAGGAGGTCATTCATCCACTATTTTCATACCTTCAGAATAAAATAGGAACACCGGAATTGCCAGACAATGAAAGATCATCCAGTTCACCCTCTATATCTTGGCAGTTGATTTGTACAACAGTCATGGAATTGCTAATTATAGCAATAAATCTCCAACAATTCATCCACAACATGTAGAGAGAAGGAAACAAAAACCCCGTGGTGATTGGTTTGAAGAATAGAGTTCATCTGCTCCATCTAACACTGACCTACCTAACTCATGACACTTAAAATATGTAAGCACAGACAAATCCAAACCATCTCAATAATATTCATTGAGCAATAACAATGAAATGTGAAAGTCACCAAGTTCCCAAAAGACAATAGGCTACTTTCTGCCTCTCATTTGGAAGAACAATTGGTAGTAGTGAGTTTTTTCTAAGGGTCACCATTGCTTCAGGTGAAGCGGACAATGCAGAAACTTCATGGGAGGGTTCAGCTGACTGGATGGTCAGTCTGCAATGCAAAGTCACAGCAACAGCATAGGTTCAATTCTGCACTGGCTGAAAAAAAACAGCAAGAGCATTAGTTTGGAATAATCAGACTCTTCACACACACACACACACACACACACAGACACACATACCTGCAGCTTGCACTGACAATGACATTCATTTCCCTAGTCATAATGTTATCACCAACTGTCCTTTAATTCACAGGGCAGGTCTCGAACTGCAGATTTTTAGGCAAAAGTTATTATTCAAGATGGCAGAATCCGGAATGCAGGATTTTCTTTATGCCCTTCTTTCTCTGTTCCCATTCTGCCTCATCATTGAGGCAGTTCTGCTCTGTAAGATGCAGCATACTCATTGTCAACACTTTGAACATTTGTAGCAAGCACCTCTCAGTTATTAATATCAATGCTGCTCTACTTCCAAATGCATTTGGGGTACTTTCATCAGCCTTTCCAGAAAACCAGCCATTTGAGAGTTGTGAAAACGGGCTGATTTTGGTGGCATTTTTTTGGGACGGGGGGAGCGGAGTTGAACACTATTCACCATCTAGACACAATGACCAGTCCCAAGCCACTGAAGTTGATTTTTCAGTTTTAACTGAATGCTTTGTGGACTTGGCTTCAAGAAGGACACAAATGTGTCAACGATTCTCCCACTAAATTCAGAGAAAATGGTGGAGGCACTGTTGGTTAAATTCTTCCAGTACTTTTACGTGTTACTGACAACACAGTTCAGGTCTCACGACAGTACTGCCCTGTGGTGATAATAAGTGCTGTCTACACTAAGACCCTTGCTGACTTACATGGGTCTTTGTTTATCAAACACCTGTGGAGTTGTTTGGTAGGAGACTGAATTGGCACAGCTGACCTGGTATTTAGCCTTCTTGAGAATGACAGCCTGAGAAAGATGGCTGCAAAAGGTATAGGAAGTGATCAGTATATTCCACAGTCTCATCTTCAACACAAGAGGGAGATTGAATGTTTGACTGACCAGGTCTGGGTTGATGTATGAGTTTTATTTTGGCAACATTCAAGGACAGGCCTTGTCAGGACAATCGCAGAAATCCAGAGTGGCTTATAAACCTGGTGGAGGATGAGCAACAACTGTCATCTCGCAGAGATCATGCATATCTCGGGTGGCCAGTTTGCTATTAGCGAAGTGACAACTGAAGTTAAAGAGCTTTCTATCTAGCCCACAACCAATATACACACTATAGGACCGTTTCCCTTTGACGAGGTGAGCAACCAAATGCCAGGTAAATACCATGGGGATTATCACACAGACTTGCTGGACATTGATGCAGATGTCGAGGGGGTCTGCTTTGGATCTCCCAGTCAAGATAGCTGAAGTCATATCATCACAGAGCATGGAATTGTGGGATTGTGAAGATGTTTGGTTGGGCATCCACAACTTTGGAGTATAATCCACAGAGCTTAATGAATTTTGAATGCTTTGATTGGGTTGATGAATGCAACGAAGAATTCCTGGTGCTGTTCTTGGCATTTTACTTGGAGTTTCCTGGCAACAAGACATATCAAAGGTTCATCTGGAAGGCCGAAAGCTACACTTCATCTCTGTCAAGGTTTGGTCAGCCATAGGAAGTAGGCAATTCAGGTGAATTTGTAAATGGGGATAACAGAGAAATCCCTCAACAGTTTCTGAGTGATAATCTCTCTTCTTGAAAAGAGTGACTTCTGTAGCATTGCTCAAGTTCTTTATTCTGCCACATCGGCAAGATGAGCACATGGAGTCTCTCTATGACCAAAGACTCAAATGGAATACAATCATAGTCATAGGCTTTGGTTTGGCTTGAGTTCTTGCTGCATCTCTCCTTCTGATAATAGTTTACCCATGATCCTACTACTGGGGACTGAAACATAGTCTGGAGAGCATCAGCTGCTACTATGCATTCACAGGAAATTTCTTGTTGGAAATTTTCTTTTGTGAATTGACAAACAGCATCACCATCTTTAAACACAAGGACAGCACCCTGTGCAAAGGGAATTTTGACCATTTCACCTCGGTCCATAGATTTCCCCAATGGCTTGAAAAAGGTTTTGCATGTCATGAATTGGCAATAGGCACCTAAACTTTGTGATACAGTGAGTAATGGTCCTGTTATGCCATCTTCCAAGTTCAAGTCCCACTCCAAGACCTGACGACTCAAGGAAGGTCCATTCATCGCAAAGCCAAGCAGTTTGAGGATCAACCAGCAAAACCTCTGAACACATACCAATGATAGGTTGCAAGAGAAGGAGAAATTCCTGGTTAGTTGTGTGATGGACAGAAAATTAGTGCATCTCTCACAATATTTTTATAAAAGCACATGTTGATACAGTCACATGCACTGTGCAATGCCACCTGATAAACCTTGGACAGTATCCTACCTCATCTTGCAGAAAAAAATGTAGATGTTCTTCATTACAAAAATACTGTAACTATGTTAAATGAACCCCATTTACAAACCGACTTATCAAGCCTTTTTGTTTATGTTTTCAAATAAATGGCAACAAACCAAAACTATAATTCTGATAAATGTGACATAGTCGTATAAAGGAAAAGTATTTGTGACTTTTACTTCCTGTCAGAAGTTTCAGAATATAAGTGATGACAAGCATTCACATAAGTTGATGGAACATGTTACGTTCTTAGAAACGCCCTTATTGCCCAGTAACTAATTCGATGACAGCATAATTAGTAACAGAGCACTTCATGATCAGGGATGGATATCATGATTTTTGCACATGTTCCTATAAAATGCCTTTTTTAATGCTTTTTCAAAAGCAATTTGCAACACTTGTTGAGACGAGATGAGATATAACACATGAAGCCGTTTTACATCAGATCACAAGTAAACATACGAGTAATAATCATCAAGCATTCTGTTTATCTGAAGCTCATTTCCCTCCTCAAAAAAAATCCCGGGGCCATTTTTCAAGTGCCCAACTGAGCATAAAGTCATTGCTGCAGGTCAGCCACACATTATAGAAAATGCCCCAGAGTTCATTTCTATTCATTGCAATCGAAAGAGTTGAGTAGGTTCTGGACAGGCAGATTTTTTCACAAAGTCAAGAGAGTGGTGCTGGAAAAACACAGCAGGTCAGGCACCATCCGGGAAGCAGGAGAATCGACGTTTCGGGCATAATCCTTTCATCAGGAATGAGGCTTGTGGGCCAGGGGGCTCAGAGATAAATAGAAGGGGGTGGGGCTGGGAGGAAAGTGGCTGGGAATGTGATAGGTAGATGAAGGTGAGGGAGAAGGTGATTTGTCGGAGAGGAGGGCGGAGTGGATAGATAGGAAAGAAGATGGACAGGTCAAGAGGGTGGTGCTGAGTTTGGAAGCTTGGGAATGGGATAAGTAGGGGGAGGGGAAATGAGGAAACTGGTGAAATCCACATTAATTCCATGTGGTTTCAGGGTCCCAAAGCAGAAGATGAGGTGTTCTTCCTCCATGCATCAGGTGGTTAGGGTTTGGCGATAGCGGAGTCCCAGGACCTGCATATCCTTCATGGACTGGGAGGGGGAATTGAAGTGTTCAGCCACGGGGCGATGGGGTTGGTTGGTGCAGGTGTCCCAGGGATGACTCTGATCTCCAGCATCTGCAGTCCTCACTTTCTCCTAGCTTTTTTCACAAAGCTAAGTTAATGTTTCAGCAGCCAACTCAAAATCACCCATGATTTTGTTGTCTCTTTCATGAGCTGACTTGCTTTGGGTGTCATCTTTCCTTTCCAGAGGATTTCTAACTGTTGAAAAAAGGTTTTGTGACAGAACTGAATACTGTGTAGCTGTATAACAGGCAGCTGAAGCAATACTACTCAAAGGGAATTTCCAACCAAGACTCCTGTTGGTTGACATGATTGTCCATGCGTTCCTTATCTCTGACTTCTTGATTGGCAGAACTGACCATCTCTCTGAACACACCCCACTGCCAAAACATTTCTTCCTCAACTTTTGAAGGAATATCAAGTCCATGTGTCATACAGCACAGTAGAGGGCCATAGCAAGTTTTGAGAAGATTTGTAGCTCAGGTTGAAGATGTAGGTTTGCTTTCTGAGCTGGGAGGTTCATTTCCAGACGTTTTGTCACCCTACTAGGTAACATCTTCAGTGGGCCTCCGGGCGAAGCACTGCTGATAATTCCTGCTTTAGATTTATATCTTTGGTTTTCTTTGGGTTGGTGATGTCATCTCCTGTGGTGATGTCATTTCCTTTTCTTTTTCTCAGAGGGTGGTAGATGGGGGTCTAACTCAATGTGTTTGTTGATAGAGTTCCTGTTGGAATGCCATATCTCTAGAAATTCTCGTGCATGTCTCTGTTTGGCTTGTCCTAGGATGGATGTGTTGATCCAGTCGAAGTGATGTCCTTCCTTATCTGTACGTAAGGATACTAGTGAGGGAGGGTCATGTCGTTTTGTGGCTAGTTGGTGTTCATGTATCCTGGTGGCTAGTTTTCTGCCTGTTTGTCCAATGTAGTGTTTATTACAGTTCTTGCAAGGTATTTTGTAAATGACATTATTTTGCTTATTGTCTGTGTAGGGTCTTTCAAGTTCATTAGCTGCTGTTTTAATGCCATCTGCCTATTGAGCCTGCACCGTCCTCAAATCCCTCCTAAACATCTTGCTCTTCTCCTTAAAATTACGCCCTTTTGTTACTGATTTTTGTTATTTACATTTCAATTATTCTCAAAATGAGATGAGACAAGTCAGGCTAACGGACTGGAATGACAAAACTAGGCCTCAACATAGCAGCTATATCCTTCCTCAAACAGCATGTCCAACTCTCATATGTATCTGTAATCCATGCAGTTCTATTCAAGCCTGTCTGAATTCCAAAACCTTGCTATGAAGAAACCAAAAACCTGTGACACAACAGTCCCTCCATCCAACAAGAAGCCCTGTGCATTCTGAATCAAATGCACTATGATATCCATCTCCCATGTACTGTTTATGTTGTTGGATTAACACATCTTCAAGGAGCCTATTAACTGCCTTTCTGACTTGTCAGCTCACCTGCTGTAAAAATGCACATTTCAGATTTTTATATGTCAAAACCAACATCTGCTCGAAAGCAGTGCTGCTCAGATTGTAAAAGGGAACAAGAATATTCTGCTTGGATAGGAGTGAAGATATTGGGAGGGAAGGCCAGGAACACTCAGCAGTGAGGCACATCTAAAAGGACCTTGGAGATCTTCAGATCCTGTCACAATAGGGTGGCTACTAGCAGAGGCAATAGAATAGTCAGCACAAACAATGGGCCGTAGCCAAACAACCTGGCGCATGCCCACACACAAAATAGTTAGAAGTTTAAGGCCTGCCAAATAAGCATGGGGCAGAGAAATTCTGCAACTACGTTAATTACTTGATATTTAAGTAACTACTAATGATAACTGTACTATTAATTATACATGTAGGACAATAACCAACATACAGAGTTCACTGCAGATCTGCACTGAAATGATTCTGAATGACTGGCATCACCATTCATTCAAGTAAAATGTCTAAAAATAAATTTTAGTAAACATTAGTTAGGCTCTGGCTGATGCATTGTGTTCAACTTCAGACACTCCAGAAAGCTTGTAGAAGCTTTGCAGATTTCACGAGAACAGCTCGAGGGACAAGGGATAACTAAGCATTTAGACAATCGAAGCTGAAGTTGTTCTCCACTGAACAGAGAAAAGATGTGATTTGATAAAGATAGAGCAAGTAAAGTTAAACTAGTCTCAGTGACTGAATGGCCAATAATCGGGGGTGGGGCGGGGAGGGGGGGGCGGGGAGTGGGGATGGTGGTGATTGGTGGAGCAAACAGGTGATATAAGGAAAAAAATGACTTTACTCCATGAAAGATTACAACTTGGAGCACTGAAATATCATCATGGTTGCTGCAGACACATACGTAGCCTTCAACAAAAGAAAGGATAAATACTGAAGGATTTTAAAAATTGCCAAGTTGAGCAGGGGAAGTCAGGGAATGAAACAAAAGTGTAGATTTAATGAGCCAAATAGCCCACTTGTGTTTTGCAGTATTTTATGAAAAGCAATTTAGTCATGAGCAAATCATTCAGACTTTCCCATCAGTATAATAACGGACATATTCGACTGTTGCTCATTGTATTAATCGCAATGAATCATGAACTATTTAAACACTAGAAAAATAGTTAAACATATCACAGTCCTCCCACAGTCCAAAGACATGCAGTTTAGGTGGAATGGCCATTCTCCATTGCCCATAGTGTCTTGGGATTTGTAGGTTAGGTGGGGTTAACCATGGGAAATGCAGGGTTACAGGGATAGGGTAGTGGGATGGGTCTGGGTGGACGGCCCTTCAGAGAGTCAGTGTGAACCTGATGGGCTGAATGGACTGTTTCCACACTGTGATTCTATGAAATACAGAATGGCTATGTCAATCAATGCTTTCTTTGCACTTTGCAACAGAAATGAGTTACAACAGATCTTGTTTCCCCTGGATAAATAATACTGAAGGTGGATTTGAGTTACACCAATCTCCTTTGGGGCTGGTAAGCTTCCCTGGTCTCAGGGAAACAGGAAGCTGAAGGAAGGCGGGAACAATGGGCTGGACCAGGGGTGATTCCGTCCACATTCCCTGGTTTATCTATCAACCAACCAGAGATTTCCAGTCATTGGACTTGACTGACAACACCAGCCCCCCACCCCACCCACATACACACACTCTGATGTGGCACCTCCCCAACTGCCACTTGGAGCAATTCGCCTCTGACCAGCTGCCTATCTGACTGACAACAGTCAGAAAATAGACACAAAAATAAAAGCAAGCCCTGACATTAAATATGCTGAAAATGTGTTGCTGGAGAAGCGCAGCAGGTCAGGCAGCATCCAGGGAACAGGAGAATCGACGTTTCGGGCATAAGCCCTTCTTCAGGATCTGATCTCCAGCATCTGCAGACCTCACTTTCCCCTCTGACATTAAATGTGACAGGAGATCCAAAATTTGTTCACCCCATTCAATCCAGGTTGGCAGTGTTTTTCAGGGCCAAATGCAAATTATGTCCACGAGTTTAGCCTAATGTCAATGCCAGCAGTCAGTTTTATATATTCCATCATTTTGGACAAATACATCAAAGAAATGAATGGAATACTGCACTTCAGATGCCCCACATAGCACTAGCTCCAACCACCTGGTTAGAACAGACCTTACTGATTCTTAATCAAATTCATGTGCAAACAAGGTCAGTTAATAAATAGCAAGACCATAACATCACAAGGAGGTTTATGCTGTTTTGAAATATTTTATTCCCAGTGGAACAACTTTAAACCAAATCTGCTTTGCTGCAAACCACTCATATTAAAAGGTGCATCATTCAGTTGTGTGCCATGATGCCAAGTTACTACTGTGCTGCTTAGTATCAATGAACTGGATAACACTACTAATTAGTCATGAAGATGTACAGCATAGAAACAGATCCTTCAGTCCAACTCATCCATGCTAACAAGATCTCCTAAATAAATCTAGCCCCATTTGCCAGCATTTAGCCCAAATGCCTCTAAATCCTTCCTATTCATATACCCATCCAGATGCCTTTTAAATGTTGTAACTGTTCCAGTCTCCACCAATTCCTCTGGCAGCGCATTCCATACACGTACCACCCTCTGTGTAAACAAGTTGCCCCTTAGGTCCCTTTTAAATCGTTCCCCTCTCAGCCTAAACCTATGCTCTCTAGTTTTGGACTCCCCCACCCCAGGAAAAAGACCTTCTTTATTTACCCCATCTATGCTCCTCATGATTTTATAAACCTCTACAAGGTCACCCTTCAGCCTCCGATGCTCCAGGGAAAACAGCCCCAGCCTATTCAACCTCCCCCTTTATCTCAAACCGTCCACCCTTGGCAACATCCTTGTCAATCTGTTCTGAGCCCTTTCAAGTTTCACAACATCCTACAAAAAGCAGAGAGACCAGAATTGCATGCAGTATTCCGAAAGTGGCACTGCCTTTGTCTGTCTTTCTCTTTTTTAAAGTGCAGTTGTTTTGATCATTTTTTCCCCCAAACTTCCAAAGTTCCAACAGCTTATAAATCAGTAATTAGTGCTCCTAGAATTCAAGGAAATCAGCTCCAACACTGAAAATACCTCAAAAACGTGAGCAGCTCTTAAACCACAATTTATCTCCATCCTCCATCTTGGATTACCCAGAATTATTATTAGTGAAAAATTACAATGTTGCTAACTCATTTGCAACCACTATGAGGTTTTGCAACTGGAACTTATTTATGGTAAAATGTGCAATTCTTCAATAAGAACAGCAAAAGTAGCCTTACATCTTATAAATCTGAGATACAATAATGAGTTACCTGTTCCAAGGATAAGATTAACAGATGGAAAATAAACTTATTCCTCACTGTCACTGTCAGGGTTTTATTAATAGATGAACAGTGGGAGATTGGTGGTGGAAGAGAAATGCTTTCATGATTAAAGCATCCAAGTCATGAATGAGAAGTCGTTATTAATAGATGAACACACACCCTCATCCATGCACAAGGCCAACAACCTCAACAATTCTTTTCTGCACCTCAACCATCTCTCCCCCAGCAAATGTGGTGTTATAAAAGCATGCAGGGAACTCCTAACTTTTCCAAGTGGTCAAACTGACATAAAAGAAAACCAGAATTAAAAATATCAACTAGGATAAAACATGCAGTGAAGCTTGTAAATACTGACACACTCCCAGTGCACTGTAAAAACCTTTTAAGTCGCTAAAGTTGGCATCAGCAGCCTATGAAAAGTGGACTACTATAGTTAACCCTTGTTAAAAACAAAAGTCATTTGGTACTAAACATGAAAGTTCATTAAGAGAGAGAATTCAGATTCTCGATATTGTGAAGTGATATCATACCAGACAGAAACCTAATGAGCTCACAAATGTTCAACTGCCCAGATCCCCTGTCTCAAAGCCTATGCCCCAATGCAACAAGCTGCAGAGATATTATCTAAATTACTCCATGCTCCTGTCATCAACTAAAATATAGTAGCAATGTGGGAATGCATTTCACAACTTAAGTTGCTGATTGTTTCACATAGTCTAATGGCTGCTCCTAAACAGCTTGGGGAATTTGTATTTGCATTTGGGGCATATTATGTTGACTGGTTATTAAATTCCAAATTGTTACTCTGAGGCCAAAGGACACAGCATAGGGTCATTCCTAAATAAGGACTAAATGAAGGAAATCAGTCCCTGCACTGGGATTGTGAGATCAGTTGTTCTTTTCCCATCAGCTGGTTTCAGAGGAATTTTAACTTGATAGTTTGCACGCATAAACACAACCAAAACAAATATGCACACAATTTTAGCACTGACTAAAGTCATTATATTTAGATAGCTACCTCAGCAAAAACAACAACTGCAATGTACGGCTAATCCCTTCTAGAAATATCATTCCCCATGTGAAGATTAGTGAATCTGAACTGAGGTGCAATTTCCCTTTCCAACTTGGAAAACAAATGTTGGGATAATTTCTTATCCCCTCCTGGGACAGTCACAGGCTCCTTTTTCACCATGGTGCCTGTTATTAGACTGGAGGGTGGGTTGGGTTTCCTTTAAGTGACCATGGTCAGGCAGGGTTGAGACAGGGGCTGCTTGATTGCCAGGGTATAGTTTGTTCTAGTCTGTTTAGCCAATTGGAGCCATTACTGTGACCGCTGGTGTATTCATTCAACTGCAGAAACTGACAAGGAGCTGGCAAGGTTGGGGATGGGCTGCTTCTCCCTTCAGAGACAGACTAGGAGGTCTACCCTGACATTGGGTGTGAGACTGGAAAGCCACCCTCCCAGGCCCAGCAGGGATGGAGGCTGAGAACGTGAGCAATGGCTGCAATGCAGAGAAAAGTTCAATGACCTTATTTGCTCTAGCAAACAAAGTGAAGGCAGGCCCCTGGGTGTTCAACTTTTGGTAGACACTTCAGCTCAGCAGGCTAAAGATGCAAGCTGCTCCTGAACATGGAAGGGATGTGTGCCTAAGATATCTATTAACATCTCAGCAAGATTCAGTCATAGTGCTACTGAAGACCAGCCAGACTGATACACGTAGCTTCTGATGTCAATGACCACAGAGGGCAGCACTGTGCAAGAAGCTGTGTGCATTTTGTGCTTCATCTTTATCACCCACACATGTCTGAATGATATGCAAACCAGCACGATGCATAAAACCAGCAGAGGAATGTATGAGGATGACAGAATTACGTCAGTTTCCAGGAAATATGCAGGAACAGGATGTCTCCGTTCAATTCCCACCTGCTCCAGGATGTGTGTAATAACATCTCTGAACAGGTTGATTAAAAATATCTACACATCCAGGAAGCTACTGTTGTAGTCACAGAACTCCTCAATGTTGTGGAAATGCACATTCTTTCTGTTTTTGAATCTGACTGGGCAGTCACTGGGTGCCTTGGTGACTAAATGGGTGCAATCAATTATGGTCTGCACTTGGAAAACTCAAATGACTCTTTTATGCCTGGAAGGCCCCAAAAGCTTTGAGGTGAATGCAATGTTTAGCTCTCTTAAATGGGATATCACTGACCTGAGAGATTACTTGGTGAGAAGGTGGTCATGACAAAGTCCACAGCTGATTCTCTGAAGGCCCCGTAGGTCATTAAAGCTGCAGGCAATTGGAAGGTTACTGGCAGGGCATGGCCAGAGGGGTTTTTCCTTAAATCCTCAAAACTTCCTACCCTTTATCTTAAACCTACACTCCATGGCTAGTTATCCCTCCACTAAAGGGAAATGTTCCTCAATATCTATCCTATCTATGCTCCTCATAATTTTGTGCACTTTAATCAGATGTGCCCTCAACCTTTCTCTGCTCTATGGGAAAACCCCACCCTATCCAGTCTCTCTTAATAGCAGAATCACTGTAGTCTGGACATTGTACTGGAGAGTCGAGAGTGTGATGCTGGAAAAGCACAGCCAGTCAGACAGCATCCGAGGAGTAGGAGAATCGATGTTTCGGGCATAAGCTCTTCATCAGGAATGTACTGGAGAGGTATACAGAGGAGTTTTGCTTGGACAATCACATCCTTCCTATCATGAAGTGACCAGAACTGCACACAGTACTCCAGCTGTGGCCCTAGCAAGAGTTATACAGCTCCTGTGCTTGTATTCACAAAGACAAACATCCCAAAAGCCTTCTTAATCATTTATCCACCTGCCCTGCTGTCCTCAAGGATCTATGAGCAATCAGCCCATATTCCCTCTAATTGTCAATAGTTGTCAGTGACATAATATCCATTTTGCACTTCCTTGCTTTGTTAGCACCCCTCTCCAAAAAGCATTACCTCACACTTATCAGAATTACACTCCACCTGCCAGTGCTCTGTCCAGATGACCAGCCCATCCATATCATCCAGCAGTCTAAGGCTTTCCTCCTCACTGTTGGCCACACCACCAATTTTTCTGATTTCTGCAAAGTTATTGAGTAAATCTCTTACAGTGTCTAATCATTAATGTGCACACCAAACAACAAGGGGACCCAGAACTGAACCTCAGGGTAGGCCACTGGACATGGGTTTCTAATCCCAAAAATACCCTTCGACTGGCACACTCTGTCTCCTGCCACTAAACCAATTTAGGATCTAACTTGCTAAACTGCCCTCGTTTGCATGAGTTCTTACCTTCTTGACCAGCCACCCTTGTCAAAATCTTGCTGAACCCCACGCAGTCCATCATTTGCAGGTAGCCTCCCATTAGAGCCAAGAAACTTTGTCCCTTCCTCTTATGCACCTGCAATGCCAGAAGAGTGACCACTGAACACCCAATGGAAATGTGTGCCAGTAGCTTAATGTTCCTTGCAGTCGTTCTCCCTTTCATGGGGCTTCCTACTTTCCTGGTGTACCAATGACTAATTTCACACTAAATGGTAACCTCTATGTGCTTAGGCTACCCCCTTAGCAACAGCCCATGTACCCCACCAAAATCTCAACCTGGTTTCTTCAAGCTTTCAATTACCTCATTCGCTGACTTTAATTGGGCAATTCACATATCAGACTGATTCTCGGGGTCAGCATTTCCTTGTCCTGATGAAGTTCATCAGTGGGGGCGAACATACGCAGGGAAATGCTACACTGGACAGCAACATTATTGTCAGTGCCTGCCCACCTAATAACTTAGCAGGAGAATTCTGAACTTCTCATTTCAATTGAGCTTGAATAGCACACACATAAATCATTTAACTAATGCTGACAATATGGAAAAAAAGATCTGGATAAAACATATCCATCCTTGGAATAAGTCGGTACATGTTTGAGGAAAAACAATTTCTGAACCAGCTCATTGTTTGGTTCCAAAACCCCACATCTGACCAAAATAATTGGAAGAAAAAGAACTGTGGATGGTGCAGATCTGAAACAAGAACAGAAACTGCTAGAGAAAGTCAACAGGTCTGGCAGTATCTATGGAGAAAAAGCAGAGTTACTGTTTCAAGTCTAGTGACCCTTCTTCAGAACTGTTCTGTTCAGACCTGCTGAGTTTCTCCCGCAAAAAAAAAATTTCTGTTTTGCTGCCAACAACTGACTAACCTGACTGCTTCCTGTCAAACGGCAAGGGGTCACTTTGGTTTGTTTTGAGCCATGGTGCTGATGTAATATTGTGCTATCGTCTGGGCAAGCATTTCCATTCCAGTTATTCACAATGCTACTGAAAAAATACTAAGGACATGATTTATTTGATCAATGTAACAAAAAGAATGTGCTGCTCTGATGATAATGTATTAGGGAAATGTTTGAGACAATTTATCTCTACTAAGTTAATGCCAAATCAAGTGATTTCTAGACCTCTATGATGCCTTTAGCCTTCATCTAGGATCACCTCTCACTCAGATGTGGATCGACTGAGCTTTGTGGTGAAGTTGATTCTTTTGACCCCTCTGCCAAACACCTGCTCCCTGGATATTTCTTCAACTGTAAGATTTTTCTCTGCAGATGCATTAGCAGATTGCCTATGGGATGGGGTCAGATTACAAAAATGCGCCTTGCCTCTCCCTAATGGCAGAAGTTGACCACGAACTTTTAACTCCTCTAAATCTTAATGCCAATCTTAATATTGTGCTTTCAAACTATGAAGAAATTTCCCTGGAGTTGGATGCAAAGCTAAAAATATTCTGGAACTGAAAGCTGAAACATTAATAGTAACCTCAAACCTATTGATTGTCATGGAAACCCACCT
This sequence comes from Chiloscyllium plagiosum, assembly GCF_037043375.1. Lineage (NCBI taxonomy): Eukaryota > Metazoa > Chordata > Chondrichthyes > Orectolobiformes > Hemiscylliidae > Chiloscyllium > Chiloscyllium plagiosum. Next base: position 84,640,114 of record NW_028270146.1, on the reverse strand, counting down.
GGTCCAGGAAAGGAAATCTACCATCCTTACTCATTGTGGCAGACATGTGATTCCAGACCCACAGCAATATAACAGACTCTTAACTGCTCTCACGTGCAATTGGGAATGGGCAACAAATGCTGACCTTGTCAATGGCACCTACATCCCATGACAGAATAATTCAAAATAATTAAAGCTCTAGCAATAACCTTGAATTCTGGCACAATATCGTAATGGCAGGTTTCACAAGACAGTAATCGCTCATTTATTATGAATGTAAATTATACGATTATAATTAGATCCCAATTTGTATAATTTAAGGGCAAACTGTTGTTTTAAATGCCCTGGAGTTAAGCATAGTGCAAAAAATAAAACTTGGCACAGACTATCACAAGTTGCTAATAGACCAAACCACACTTGCGATTTTCTCAGCTTCATAATTCTCACTCGACTGCATCCAGGCGGAGGTACTGACTGAAACTGAGAATCGATAAGTACAGGAAAAGTTGAAAGCACATCAACTCTGGTTACCCACACAGCAGACGCATCTCATCATGCTGTAATTCTGAAGTGTCAGCATGCGTTCCTCCACCTTTGCAGGAGCACATGGTACCCCAGGACATGTACAATGCAAGTGTTAAAGCAGCGAGTGCACTAACTATTGAAGCACTCTCTGCTGAGAACTGTGGGACAAGCATGTGCCCATTTCATCCTTGGCAGCAGATCTAGGCAGAACACATCTACCCCAAATCCCAATGTGCTCTCAAAGCTGAACACTGAAAGCTTTAACATTGGCAGGATCACTTCAGTTCAGCAGAGGAGAGAGGAATACCTCTGAACAAAGGGAAAAATTATACATTGGACTTCTTCAATATCACCCAGGCATTTCACCATGTGGACAGGTACAGTCTGGACAAAACTGGCTGTCAAAGCTCCTCAATGCGATCTCCTCTTCCTATGCCAAAATAATGGATACGGTCAGCTATAGGAGGACAACGTCAGAACCCTTTGTGAGCTGCACTGGGACCTACACTTTGATAAATTCTCTTCTGTGCTGCTGTCATATATTTTAGCCTATTGACAGAAGGTGTCTACTTACTTTTCAGAACTAAAGGAAAGTTGTTTCCCACCTGAGATCCAAGGCAATAACAGGCCAAATTCTCATCAGACTCTACTACCACTGCTGCCACGCACCCACCATTCTCTGCGTAAAGGAGCTACCTCTGACATCTCCCTTATACCTTCCTCCAATCACCTTAAAATTATGGCCCCTTGTGACAGCCATTTCTGCCCTGGGGAATTGTCTCTGGCTACCTACTCTATCTACATCTCTCATTACCTTGTACACCTCTATCAAGTCACCTCTCTTCCTTCTTCTCTCCAGTGTGAAAAGCCCGAGCTCAGTCAACCTCCCTTCATAAGCCAAGCCCTCCAATCCAGGCAGCATCCTGGTAAAAAGTTTCCTCTGCATCCTCTCTAAAGCATCTACATCCTTTCTATAATGAGGTAACCAGAACTGAACACAATATTCCAAGTGTAGTCTAACCAGGGTTTTATAGAACTGCAGCAACACCTCGCAGCTCTGAAACTCAATCACCCTGTTGATGAAAGCCATAACACCATATGCCTTCTTAACAACCCTATCAACTTGATTAGCAACTTTGAGGGATTTATGTACATGGACCCCAAGATGCCACTGTTCCTCCACACTGCCAAGAATCCTGTCTTTAACTCTGTACTCAGCATTCAAATTCAACCTTTCAGCATCAGCATGAGGAAAACAAAAACCATTGTTGAAGATGTTGTTATGCTGCCAGCTGTCACTGTTGGCAGTGTGAGACTGGGGGTTCGCGATGGCTTCACATATCAAGGTTCTATAATCACCAGCAATTTGTCACTTCCCAAAGCCAGAACCTCATCTACTTGAAGCTCTAAGCTGAAGCTCATACTTAAACCAGAAAACAAAAGAAAATACTCGAAACAAGTAGATTTCCGGTAGACCATTTCGTGAAGTAGATTTCAACATATATGAACACATGTATCTAAAGCAGTTCTCCTATAACACCATAGTTGCATTCCAGTGAAACCTCGCATAGTAGAAAAATCGCTTAATAGAAATAATGGGGTCTGTGGGAAAAATGGGGTTGTGGCAGACCAGTAAAACATATGACTCACAATCGCTCAAAAATCACCCAAAAGTCTAATGCAATGTGTAGCACAGCCTGAATGAAGGTTGAAATCATATTTATTAACAAAAGTAAATTAAACACAGTACATTTTAAAAATGTAAGAAAGCTGTTCTCTGTCCAGTACCTCTCACAGAAAGCTGCTCTGTCGGCAGCTGACATTGGCGCATGTGTGGTATGGCACCAAGACCAGTGCACACATTGTGGATGCGCAGAACAGCACAGAGACTTCGGTGTGGACATCGGCGCATGTGCAGAACGGTAAGAACATAGGCGCACGTGCAAAATGCCGTGGAGATTTTGGCTCACATATTGGCGCATGCGTAGGGCACAGCACGCAAACCAGTCCCTGCTGGAATCACGATATTATCAATGGAGATAAGCATTCTCCAAAATATGTTCCCTAATTCTTCAGCAATATTATAGCCAAATTGTGGGGCTGAAATGTGCGTTATCCCAGAACTACCTGTTTAACCAGATTAGAAGAACTCAGGATATGTCAGCAACTTTGGAAGTTTGTGTATCGAACATGAAATAAAAATCATCTCCAGAGGTGTTCCACTAATTTAAACGTTCCATCCTCTGCTAGGATTTACCTTTTCCATTATGTTCCCAGCTGAAGCTTTTGAGAGAACACTCCAAACAGAATTAAGATATCTCTAGGCATGGTGAAGGATAGGGAGCAAAAGAGAAAAAAAGGGAGAGGCAAAAAGAGAGAGCAAGAGAATGAGAGAGAACAGAGGAAAGCAAGAGAACGTGAAAGAGAAGGGAGCGAGAGAGAGAGATAAAGACAGAGAGACAGACAAGAAAATCATAAGGATCAACCATGGATTGTGTTTGGATATATAGAAGATGTTTCAACAACAACATGATCAGAAGTGGTCTCCAAATAAATTGTGGCCTTTTGGTGATCAGCCAATGTCACGTGAGAATGTCTTGCAGAACTGCCATAAATAAAAATAAAAAACTTAATTGCACTCTCTCAAATGGAAGATTTGACACACATTTTTCTATAAACTCACAATGCACTTAGTGCATTACTCAGGATATGAATGTTAAAAGACCCACCAAAATAAATCCTAACTGCAAAAGATTTAGATTTAAAATGGAGAGTGGTGCTCAATTTAAAATGCAAAGATGATGAACATTTTTATTGCCCCTCCAGTTCGAATTACCTCAGATGGTTGAATGGCTGGTTTGCAATTCAGAGTGATGTCCATAGTTTAATTCCTGAGATTACCTTGAAGGTCCCACCTCCTTGACCTTGTCGCTTGCCTGAGGTATGGTGATCCTTAGATTAAACCACCACCAGTCATCTCTCTAAAATGAGAGAGCTGCCCTATGGTCCTCTGCACTATGGCAGCTTTACCTTCCCCTTTTTTTTTTACAACAGTACCACAATGCAATTTAAAACTCAGCATTTAACAAAGTTTATTTGTTGCCAAGTTTCTGCTGGCTACTGAGAGGGCTCTCTACTCTAAATTGAAACTTTATTGCTGGAACAGCACAGCAGGTCAGGCAGCATCCAGGGAACAGGAGATTTGACGTTTCGGGCACAGGCCCTTCTTCAGGAATGAGCAGAGAGTGTTCAGCAGGAGAAGATAAAAGGTAGGGAGGAGGGACTTGGAGGAGGGGAGTTGGAAATGTGATAGGTGGAAAGAGGTCAAGGTGAGGGTGATAGGTCGGAGTAGGGTGGAGGCGGAGAGGTCAAGAAGAAGACTGCAGGTCAGGAAGGCGGTGCCGGGCTGGAAGGATCCGGCTGAGACAAGGTGGGGGGAGGGGGGATGAAGAAACTGGTGAAGTCCAAGTTCATCCCCTGCGGTTGGAGGGTTCCCAGTCGGAAGATAAGACGCTCCTCCTCCGACCGTCGGGTTGTTGTGGTTTGGCGGTGGATGAGTCCAATGACCTGCATATCCTCGGTGGAGTGGGAGGGGGAGTTGAAATGCTGTGCCACAGGTTGGTTGGGTTGGTTCGTCCGGGTGGCCCAGAGGTGCTCCCTGAATCGCTCCGCAAGTAGGCGGCCTGTCTCCCCAATATAGAGGAGGCCACACCGGCTGCAGCGGATGCAGTAGATGATGTGGGTGGAGGTGCAGGATGCAGGTCATTGGACTCATCCACCGCCAAACCACAACAACCCGACGGTCGGAGGAGGAGCGTCTTATCTTCCGACTGGGAACCCTCCAACCGCAGGGGATGAACTTGGACTTCACCAGTTTCTTCATCCCCCCTCCCCCCACCTTGTCTCAGCCGGATCCTTCCAGCCCGGCACCGCCTTCCTGACCTGCAGTCTTCTTCTTGACCTCTCCGCCTCCACCCTACTCCGACCTATCACCCTCACCTTGACCTCTTTCCACCTATCACATTTCCAACTCCCCTCCTCCAAGTCCCTCCTCCCTACCTTTTATCTTCTCCTGCTGAACACTCTCTGCTCATTCCTGAAGAAGGGCCTGTGCCCGAAACGTCGAATCTCCTGTTCCCTGGATGCTGCCTGACCTGCTGTGCTGTTCCAGCAATAAAGTTTCAACTTTGATCTCCAGCATCTGCAGACCTCACTTTCTCTACTCTAAATGCCAACTTACATTTTTCAGGTCTGACATTAAACCAAGGTCACGTCTGCCCTCTTAGGCAGAAATGAAATATTTCACTGCACTATTCTGAAGAACGGTGTCATTGGTTAAGTTATCCCTGAAACAACAAAAGCAAATTAGCTATCTAATTATTAATTCATCTACTGTTTTGGGATCTTTCTGTGTGGAAATGAGATGCTGTGTTTGCCTAAAATGTAGCAAAAGCAACTGCATTCAAAAAATATTTAACTGGCTATCGAGTGCTTTGGTGCACTAAGGGTGAAACCTACTTTCTGAATGCAGACATTTTCTTCCTGCTTTATGTTAACTTCCATTTTGCACCAACTTGTAACACTTTTACAACTATTGCATTCACCCCCACTTCAGACAAAAATGTTGATTCATTCCAAAGCGAATGAGTTTTTTTATCTAACTTCGTGAAGAAGATGCATTTTCTTAAAAGTAATCGGTCAATTAGTCACAGAGTCATAGAGATGTACAGTAAATAAACAGACCCTTCGGTCCAACCCATCGATGCCAACCAGATATCCCAACCCAATCTAGTCCCACCTGCCAGCACCTGGCCCATATCCCTCCAAACCCTTCTTATTCATATACCCATCCAAACGCCTCTTAAATGTTGCAATGGTACCAGTCTCCACCACTTTCTCTGGCAGCTCATTCCATACACGTACCACCCTCTGTGTGAAAAAGTTGCCCCTTAGGTCTCTTTTATATCTTTTCACTCTCACCCTAAACCTATGCCCTCTAGTTCTGGACTGCCCGACCCCAGGGAAAAGATTTTGTCTATTTACCCTATCCATGCCCCTCATGATTTTGTAAACATGTTCCAGCCTGTTCAGCCTCTCCCTATAGTTGTCCCAACTCACTTGGATAAAATGTCTTTTTTCAAAAATGTAAAGTATATAACTCCAAGACAGATGCCATCACAGAATCGATGCTGCAGTGCCTGAGATAACTTCCATATGAAGTATCATGTGAGGCACTCTAAACTAAGTTATTACACCAATCAAAGCAGAAGGGAATGCCCTCACCATCAATGATCGCTCAACCAACAGCAGAAAACCAATTAACTAGTTGTATATCACATACTGCTCTACATATGCAACATTCTAAATTTAAAATACTTATGAACTTTATTCTTATGTTTCTTAAAATTTAGATATCTTATTTCAGGAATATTTTACCATATTTTACTTCTGTTTGCTCATTGCTATTTCTTCCAGGAAAATAAAGTACTGAGGTAATTGAATCAAAGTTACCGATTCCAACAATTATCTGCCGCTACAATGGAGTATTTTTCCCCCACCCCAAATCCCAGTCCCACGTTGCGCTGTCCTTTCCCAAACCCAGCAGCTGTGAATTGAACCAACATGGACTTTGTCTTAATACTTTTTTCACTTATGCCTTCTGTTATCAATACAGACGCCATGGTATGGCAATTTAAACACTTTTCGCCGTTGTTCCTTATGAAAAATACAAGTGACAATAAGTTACAATTCTGTTCTCTAATGAATAGAAATTGATCCAAATTTCTTCTGAATATTTTAAATTCAGCATCGTTGCCTTTACTAAATAGCACACTACAAACCAAAAGCAAATGCTTTCCAGCATTAAGCTGTTATGCATTATAAGCTTGCCTTCTGATAGCCATGACATTATTTTAGAGTTTCTTTCTGGATTCAATTTATCAATTTCTTTATTTCACAAACATAAATCTCAGCCCACCGATCTGCAATAACCCGCTAACTTTTAAAAATCAGGACATGATCCCCAAAAATCAGCTGCTATAAGCTAATAGTGGTTCATTTCACTTTGCAGGGAGAATATATCTGGGCGGCACGGTGGCCCAGTGGTTAGCACTGCTGCCTCACAGCGCCTGTAGACCCGGGTTCAATTCCCGACTCAGGCGACTGACTGTGTGGAGTTTGCACATTCTCCCCGTGTCTGCGTGGGTTTCCTCCGGGTGCTCCGGTTTCCTCCCACAGTCCAAAGATGTGCGGGTCAGGTGAATTGGCCATGCTAAATTGCCCGTAGTGATAGGTTAAAGGGGTAAAGGTAGGGGTATGGGTGGGTTGCGCTTCGGCGGGTCGGTGTGGACTTGTTGGGCCGAAGGGCCTGTTTCCACACTGTAAGTAATCTAATCTAATCTAATATCATAAATATTTAATCATAACATCAAAGTAATCTTCACAAGCATTCAAAACGTTATTATTTTTTGCATTATGTTTTCACAACTACAAGCATTTATGTGCAACCGCTAATATAATAAAATATCCTAGCCAATTTGATCAGAATTCACAAAGACAGAAATTACCACAGATCTAAAGAAGAAAATATTAAGATAGATGGTAACTAAAAGTTTTAGGACATGGTGGTTTTCAAGAAGTATCTGAAAAGAAGAGAAGTATAGAGATTTAGATACTTAGTGATGGGGAGGAATCAGGCCACAAAAGGATTTGAACACAAGGGCGAGAATTTCAAAATTGAGATGTGAATAGAATAGAATCCTTACAGTGGGAAGCAGGCCATTTGGCCCATCTAGTCCACACGAAACCTCCAAAAAGCATCCCACACCTCCCTATCCTCATAACCACGCATTTACTGTGGCTAATCCACCTAGCCTGCACATCCCTGGACATTATGGGCAATTTAGCTTGGCCAATCCAACTAACCTGCACATCTTTGGACTGTGAGAGGAAACCCAGAGGAAACCCATGCAGACCGCAGAGAGAATGTACAAACTCTACAGAGACAGTCAACCGAGGCTGGAATCAAACCCAGAACCCTGGCGCTGTGCTAACCATGCACTGCCCCCAGGTTGGAAATTAATTCAGGTAACCATGCACAGAGATAATGGGTGAATGGTGAGAGTTAAGATCTGGGCAGTAAAGCTTTAGATGAACTTAAGTTATGGGGGTTGGCATATGGAAGGCAGCTAGAAGGGCACTTAGTAATATCACAGGCTGTGGTTTTGATAGCCCCCTAATGCAAGGTGGATCTGTTTAAAGGTGCTGCACTTCAACATTTGCAGTTGCCTCAATGAACCATGGATGTGCAAACCACAATCCAGCTCTATCTCATCACCTCAAACCCTGCAACCCATCAGGTAAAAATGGCAGGTTACAGGTCCTGGGGTGACTCCTATGGAACCAGGATTCTGGCATTTTTTGACAAGAGTGGAGACAAGTCAGATTTCAGTTTTGCCTTCACAATAGCTCAATTATTCCCCCCCCCCCCCCCGATGCCCAATTGTCTTTCCAGTTCATTTCATAATCTTAGGCTGCTCCCAAATGTTTTTGCCAAAGTGTTTTTGTTATGTAGAGAAACACGGCATCTAATTCGCACACACTGAACAATTGCAAGGATAAATGACTAGCTAAACTATTGTCATAATGTTGGTCAGGCAATAAATATTGGTCTGGATATCAGGGAGAAATGGAGAAAAATGCCGAAGGGGCAAAACACGATTTCATTTTCACATCTCATATAAATGACAGCACTTGAGATGGTGCAGCACATACTCAATACTTCATTGAACTGTCAACCTGGATCATCCACATTAGTCTCATGAGTGGGACCTGAACCCGCAACTGTCCAACTCAGAGCTGGACAGGTTACTAGTAACATTTTATTTACACCTTATATCCTAGTGCACCAAGCCTTTTGATTTTTAGCCACCTGACACTCTGTCTTGCTACTTTCATAATCTTTCTATACTCAAGTTGCCTCCTAATGTGGCACATGTTAGTAAAATTTACAGCTTTGGCAAACACGTTGTATCACAACTGTCCTGTAACAACAGGAATATATTAGAATGTGACCATGATCAGAAGAGCATTTTAAATGAATGAGTGCAAATCCAAAATCAGGATAACAGGAATATGTTGGATTAGACTCACAAAACTATTACTTTTTAATTAAATGAAAGCAGAGGAATATTTCTTAAATAATTTATGATCTTCACAAACTCTCACCAATACCTTTTTTAATTTTAATGACATGAACACTAGGAATATAATATTTAATATTTGATCTCACCAAGTGACAGTTGTTTGATATTGCTTTGGACTATGACAGTTTCAAAGTCTGAACAGTTATTAAACTGAGTGCCTTTTCATGAATAATATTATTCAATGTTGTGTCTTTACTTTTGTGGTCACCTTTGAAATTTTTGCTTCAAATGTCTATTAATTTCTTTAATTTCTTAATATAACATTACATCTACAATACAGTGTTCAGTCTTAACGTTGAATGGTGTTACCCCCTCAGATATCATTGTTTTGCAAATTCAGGTATTTTACTTTGAACACTTCTCAAAGGACTCTAAGTTGTTCCAGAGACAGCTGTTGATTACATGTCTCCAACATAACAGATATTAATGACCAAATTAATGGTTTGTTACTAATCAACAGTCTTATATAAAATGTCTTACTTTGCCTTCAACCGCAAATCTTCAGATTGTCTGAAGAAGACATGCTGTTGAAACTTTCTAACTTACACTATTCAGGACAGAATTGTAAGAATAACAAATTTCAAAGAGAATTACAATTTATACTACAGGAGAAGCTGGTGCTTATTGGTTGCCAAGTGAAACCCTTTCGGTTTACGTGTTACCATGGAGAATGCTCCAGCGAAGTGTTATCCCACAAGCTTTTGTTCAAGCTCAAACCAGTTATCTCAACTCTGATTGGTCAAAGCATTTCCACAAGGAATGGACCAGGACACAGTTGTCTCCCAACTTTTCATATAGTTGAAAAGTCACAATATCTGGACGTGTTCTGTTTGAAAATGACAGGGCCCTGCTTATGAATATATATAGCTTCTAGCAAGTAGAAGAGAGTCATATCTTGAGTTTGTTTCTTTTCTCAGCAATATTGTTTATCACAGTACCAAAGTTCTGCACCAAGTAATTATTCACATGTTTCTAATTAAGTGCAATGCTTCAGAGCATCTAAATGTCTAATTTTCAAAATCTGCCAAATTGGTTGGTTCCTCACAAAGAACAAAGCTATATTGGCTGAAAGTTATTATTACTGTTTTAAAGTACACTGAGAGAGGAAAGCCAGAAGATGCAAATTTAAATGAATGAAAACAAAATTTAGAACAGATTACCAGATAAAAACATCATTATCCAAAACATAATTATATGTCATGATGGGAGAAACAACTTTCATGATCAACTGTTCATCATTATCCTGACATATTTATATCTTGTTAAATGATGATGGATATAAGTTACAAACCATTTTTGTATTGTGCTTTCTTGATTTTTTTCCCTCCTTTGTTCTGTTTTTCTGAACGTTGAATTTCACTAATTCAACCTTTCTTACTATTTTAATCAATAACTTGTTTTGTTTAGATTTTTACTGTTCTCTTTAGTTTTTGTATTCCGCAATTTATCTTCATTTCCCATTTTACTTCAACTGATAAAATTACGACTGTACTTTTAAACTGGTCAGCAAGATTTTAAGACCATGTGACTATCAGTATTCCACTGGGCCCTTGCAGCTAGCAGAGGTATATATAGAGAGATTCAAATTCAGATCTCAAGGGAGAAAGTGCACTGTGCAAACCCACTGTGCTAACCATTACTGTCTTCAGCTCATTTCTTGAACGAAACCAACAGATTATATATTGTAGAGTCATAGAGAGGTTATTAAGTAATTTATTTTAAGAAGAGGTACACATCAATAATGTTAGTGATACCTTTTTATCTATAAATAAAGTCACCAGCTGAACTACTATTTACCTGATTTAAACAAGTCTTTAGGTTATTTGCTTCAGAAAAATTAATGCCAACATCCATGATCAAGACAAGCTGCTTCAAACATTATTTGCACAATACACAGATACAAAAGAAACAATAAATGAAACTCAACAGGTCTAGAACCGTTTTTTTGGGGATACTGGCTCATGAGCAGTTAAAACCTTAAATTCTTCTGACCGCTATTTTAAGAAGCAGTAACACATTTATTTTTAAAGAAGTTCGTGGCTCTATTTAAATCACAGAGAAAACATTTCAGAGCAAAATGTAATTGTATGCATTAAACAGTTAATTTTGAGGTCAGCATGCCTGTAATATTACTTTAATGGTCCAAAACTGACCAGAAAGTTATTTCATAGACAGCAAACTGGCATATTACAAACTTCATTTTTCAACAGTATTAACTTCTGCTGATGCAATAGCTACATATTTGCTCTCCCACCCACTCTGTCACATTGAGATTGTATGAGCTGTCACAAGAGGTACAGTACATTTACTTTCAACCTAAAAGTAATTCTAAGATGAAAAAAACGGAGTTCCCCTCTTCTGGCAGCATCATTACAGAAAAGCTGTTCTACTTGATAAGAGGAGGAGTTTCACAAGCACATCGAGATAAGAAAACTTCAGAAATAGTGTTGTCAGTTGTTGACCTGGCTCGACAAAGAATCTCAATTTAAAAATTCCATTTATAAATGGGTGTTTAATGATTCTAAGAATTTAAGACATTCAAGCAAAATAAAAATATGATTTCAACATTATTTTGCCAACAATATCATCATATTCCACTTGGTAAAACCAACACAGAACGTATTTTAAGTTGTATTCAATTTGCAATTCATAACCACATAACAAAGGAAATTGCTCCCTCTATCTTTGCCCTTCCCCAAACTGTTTTGAATGCAGTATTTATTTTATTGGGAGTGAATGTGTTACTGAACATCCAATACAATTGAAAAACAGAACTTGTTCACATTTCGTGTTTTTTCTTTATTTTATTCATTTATGGGATGTGGATATCCTAGCTGGCCAACATTTATTACCCGTCCCTAGTTGCCCTTGAGAAGGTGGAAGTGAGCTGCCTTCTTGAATCGTTGCAGTCCACCTGATTTGGATTGACTCACAATGCCATTAGGGAGGGAATTCCAGGATATTAGCCAGCGAGAGAGAAGGAATAACAATATATTTCCAAATGAGGATGGTGAGTGGCTTGGAGGGAAACTTGAAGGTAGTGGTGTTCCCATGTATCTTCTGCCCTTGTCCTTCTAAATGGAAGTGGTGATGGGTTTGGAAGGTATTATCTGAGGGATCTTTGGTGAATTTCTGCAGTGCATGTTGCAAGTAGTACATACTGTTACTACTAAGCGATGGTGGTGGACAGAGTGGATGTTGTACTAATCAAGTATGCTGTTTTGTCTTGGATGATGTCAAGCTTCTTGAATGCTGTTGGAGCTGCACCCATCCAGGCAAGTGGGGAGTATTCCATTACACTTCTGACTTGTGCCTTGTAGATGGTGGCAGGCTCTGGGGAGTAACAAGATGAGTTACTCATCACAGTATTCCTAGCCTCTGACCAGTTCTTGTAGCCACTGTGTTTACATGACAAGTCCAATTGAGATCAATGGCAACCCCCCAGGATGTTGGTAGTGGGGGATTCACTGATGATCATACCATTGAATGTCAAAGGGCGGGATGGTTAGTTTGTCTCTTATTGATGATGGTCATAGCCTGGCACTTGTGTGGCATGAATGCTACTTACCACTTGTCAGCCCAAGCCTGGATATTGTCCAGATTTTGTTGTATTTGAACACTGACTGCTTCACTACTTGAGGAGTCATGAATGGTGAATATTGTGCAGTCATTGGTGAACATCCCCACTTCTGACCTTCTGATGGAGGGAAGGTCATCGGTGAACCAGCTGAAGATGGTTGGGCCTAGGACACTATCCCGAGGAACTCCTGCAGAGATGTCCTGGAGTTGAGATAACTGACCTCCAACAACTACGACCATCGTTCTATCTGCCAAGTATAACTCCAACCAGCAGAGAGTTTGTCCCGGATACCCATTAAATTCCAGTTTTGCTAGGAGTCCTTGATGCCATACTCAGTCAGGTGTGTCCTTGATGTCATGGGCTATCCCTTTCACCTCACCTCGGGAATTCAGATCTTTTATACATGTTTGAACCAAGGCTATAACGAGGTCAGGAGCTCAGTGATCCTGGCAAAACCCAAACTGGGCATCATTGAGCAGGTTATTGCTGAGCAGGTGCTGCTTGATAGCACTGTAAATGACACCTTCCATCACTTTTACTGATGATCGAGAGTAGACTGATGGGGCAGTAATTAACTGGGTTGGATTTGTCCTGTTTTCACGTACAGGACATACCTGAGAAATTTTCCACATTGTTGGGTAGATGACAGTGTTACATAACTGTACTGGAACAGCTTGGCTAGGGGAGCAACAAGTTCTGAAGCACAAGTGTACAGTACTATTGCTGGAATGTTGTCAGGGCCCATAGCCTTTGCAGTATCCAGTGCCTCCAACTGTTTCTTGATATCACATGGAGTGAATCCAATTGGCTGAAGACTGATATCTGTGATGCCGGAGACCACAGGAAGAATCCGAGATGGATAATCCATAGGGCAATTCTGGCTGAAGATTGCTGCAAATGCTTCAGCTGTATGTTTTGCACTGATGTTCAGGGCTCTTCCATCTTTGAGGCTGGGAATATTTGTGGTCTTCCTCCTGTGCATTGTTTAATTGCCTATCACCATTCCCGATTGGATGTGGTAGGTCTGCAGAGCTTATATCTGATCTGCTGGCTGTTGGATCGCTTAGCTCTATCTATCACTTGCTGCTAATGCTGTATGGCATGCAAGGAGTCCTATTGGGTAGCTTCACCAGACAGACACCTCATTTTCAGGTAATCCTGTTGCTGCTCCTGGCACCCCTGCACTCTCCATTGAATCAAGGTTGGTTCCCTGGGTTGATGGTAATGGTTGAGTGGGGGATGTGCCAAACCATGAGGTTACCGATTGTGTTGGACTATAGTTCTGCTGCTGGTGATGGCCTAAAGCACCTCATGGCTGCCAAGTCTTGAGTTGCTTGATCTATTTGAGGTCTGTCCCATTTAGCACGGTGATAGGTTAACATGTTGGAGGGTATTCTCAATGTGAAGGTGAAACTTTGTCTCCACAATGACTGTGTGGTTGTCCCGCTTACTGACACTATCATGCACAATATATCTGCAGCTGACAGATTGTTAAGGATAATGTCACATATGTTTTCCCTCTTGTTGGTTCCCTCACCACCTGCTGCATACTCAGCTGCTATGTCCTTTAGGACCCGACCCGCTCAAGCAGTATAGAGTCATAGAGATGTACAGCACGGAAACAGACTCTTCGGTCCAACCTGTCCATGCCGATCAGATATCCCAACCCAATCTAGTCCCACCTGCCAGTACCTGGCCCATATCCCTCCAAACCCTTCCTATTCATATACCCATCCAAATGCCTTTTAAATGTTGCAATTGTACCAGCCTCCACCACTTCCTCTGGCAGCTCATTCCATATACGTACCACCCTCTGTATGAAAATGTTGCCCCTTGGGTCTCTTTTATATCTTTCCCCTCTCACCCTAAACCTTTGCCCTCTAGTTCTGGACTCCCTCATCCCAGGGAAAAGACTTTGTCTATTTATCCTATCCATGCCCCTCATGATTTTATAAACCTTTATAAGGTCACCCCTTCAGCCTCCGACGCTCCAGGGAAAAACAGCCCCAGCCTGTTCAGCCTCTCTCTATAGTTCAAATCCTGCAAACCTCGCAACATCCTTGGAAATCTCTTCTGAACCCTTTCAAGTTTCACAACATCTTTCCGATAGGAAGGAGACCAGAATTGCACGCAATATTCCAACAGTGGCCTAACCAATGTCCTGTACAGCCGTAATGTGACCTCTCAACTCCTATACTCAATACTCTGACCAATAAAGGAAAGCATACCAAACGTCTTCTTCACTATCCTATCTACCTGCGATTCCACAGTAGTACTGCTGCTGAGCCAATCTTGATGGTGGACATTGAAATCTCCAATCCAGAGTACATTTTGCACCCTAGCCATCCTCAGTGCTTCCTCTAAGTGTTGTTCAACATGAAGGAGTACTGATTCATTAGCTGAGGGAGGACAGCACATGGTAATCAGCAGGAGGTTTCCTTGTTCATGGTTAACTTGAAGCCAAGAGACTTCATGGGGTCTGGAGTCAATGTTGAGGACTCCCAGAGCAACTCCCTCCTGACTGTATACCACTGTGCATCCACCTCTACTGGGTCTGTCCTGCTAGTGGGACAAGACATATCCAGAGGTGGTGATGGTGGTGTCTGGGACATTGCCTGTCAGGTATGATTCCGTGAGTGTGACTATGTCAGGCTGTTGAGACAGCCCTTCCAATTGTGGCACTAGCCTCAGATGTTAGTAAGGAGGATTTTGCAGGGCTGTATCTGCCGTTGTCTCTTCAGGTGCCAAGGTCACTGCCAGATGATCCATCCAATTTCATTTCTTTGAGACTTCATTGCAATTGATACAACTGAAAGGTTTGCGAGGCAATTTCAGAGGTTTGTTTCAGAGTCAACCACATTGCTGTGGGTCTGGAATGGCATGTAGGCCAGACCAGATAAAGATGGCTGATTTCCTTCCCTGAAGGACATTAATGAACCAGATGGGATTTTCCAGCTATTGACAATGGTTTCGCCGTCATCAGTTTTGTTTACTAAATTCAAATTCCACCA
Source organism: Chiloscyllium plagiosum (assembly GCF_037043375.1). NCBI lineage: Eukaryota > Metazoa > Chordata > Chondrichthyes > Orectolobiformes > Hemiscylliidae > Chiloscyllium > Chiloscyllium plagiosum. Next base: position 84,624,815 of record NW_028270146.1, on the reverse strand, counting down.
TCATAGCGGGCTTCGAACCTGGGTCCCCAAGATATGAACTGAGTTTCTGGAGTAATAGTCATGCAATCATATCACTAGGTCATTGCCTACCCTCACTGGGGAATGCTACAATTTAGAATAGTGAGTGTGAGTTACATTATCATGCTTCATTACATTCACTCCAATCAATTTTCACTTTACACAGGGCAAATTTTGTTTTTACCTTGAGGAAGATGGCTTGCTAACAAAGCTTCACCAACCATACAGTCATAGAGTCATAGAGATGTACAGCGTGGAAACAGACCCTTTGGTCCAACCTGTCCATGCCGACCAGGTATCCCAACCGAATCTAGTCCCACCTGCCAGCACCCGGCCCATATCCCTCCAAACTCTCCCTATTCATATACCCATCCAAATGCCTCTTACATGTTGCAATTGTACCAAACTCCACCACTTCCTCTGGCAGCTCATTCCATACACGTAGCACCCTCTGCATGAAAAATTTGCCCCTTAGGTCTCTTTTATATCTTTCCCCTCTCACCCTAAACATATGCCCTCTAGTTCTGGACTCCCCCACCCCAGGGAAAAGACTTTGTCTATTTATCCTGTCCATGCCCCTCATAATTTTGTAAACCTTTACAAGGCCATCCCTCAGCCTCCAACACTCCAGGGAAAACAGTCCCAGCCTGTTCAGCCTTTCCTTATAGCTCAAAACCGCCAACACTCACAACATCTTTGTAAATCTTTTCTGAACCCTTTCAAGTTTCACAACATCTTTCTGATAGGAAGGAGAACAGAATTGCATGCAGTATTCCGACCGTAGCCTAACCAACCGTACAGCCGCAACATGACCTCCCAACTCCCATACTCAATATTCTGACCAATAAAGGAAAGCATACCAAATGCCTTCTTCACTATCCTATCTACCTGCGACTCCACTTTCAAGGAGCTATGAACCTGCACTCCTAGGTCTCTTTGTTCAACAACACTCCCTAGGACCTTACCATTAAGTGTATAAGTCCTGCTAAGATTTGCTTTCCCAAAATGCAGCACCTCGCATTTATCGGAATTAAACTCCATCTGCCACTTCTCAGCCCATTGGGCCATCTGGTCCAGATCCTGTTGTAATCTGAGGTAACCCTCTTCGCTGTCCACTACACCACTAATTTTGGTGTATTCTGTAAACTTACTAACTGGATCTCTTATGCTCGCATCCAAATCATTTATGTAAATGACAAAAAGTAGAGGGACCAGCACCGATCCTTGTGGCACTACACTGGTCACAGGCCTCCAGTTTGAAAAAAAACCCTCCAGCACCACCCTCTGTCTTCTACCTTTGAGCCAGTTCTGTATCCAAATGGCTAGTTCTCCCTGTATTCCATGAGATCTAACCTTGCTAATCAGTCGAACACCTTACTGAAGTCTATATAGATCACATCTACTGCTCTGCCCTCATCAATCCTCTTTGTTACTTCTTCAAAAAACTCAATCAAGTTAGTGATACATGATCTCCCACACACAAAGCCATGTTGACTATCCCGAATCAGTCCTTGCCGTTCCAAATACATGTACATCCTGTCCCTCAGGATTCCCTCCAACGACTTGCCCACAACCGAGGTCAGGCTCACCGGTCTATAGTTCCCTGGCTTGTCTTTACCGCCCTTCTTAAACAGTGGCACAACGTTAGCCAACCTCCAGTCTTCCGGCACCTCACCTATGACTATCGATGATACAAATATCTCAGCAAGAGGCCCAGCAATCACCTCTATAGCTTCCCACAGAGTTCTTGGATACACCTGATCAGGTCCTGGGGATTTACCCACCTTTACCTGTTTCAAGACATCCAGCATTTCCTCCTTTGTAATATGGACATTTTGCAAGATGTCACCATCTATTTCCCTACAATCTGTATCTTCCATATCCTTTTCCACAGTAAATACTGATGCAAAATACTCATATAGTATCTCCCCCATTTTCTGTGGCTCCACACAAAGGCTGCCTTGCTGATCTTTGAGATGGAAATGTGTTGCTGGAAAAGCGCAGCAGGTCAGGCAGCATCTAGGGAACAGGAGAATCGACGTTTCGGGCATTAGCCCTTCTTCAGGAATGAGGAAAGTTGGTCCAGCAGGCTATGATAAAAGATAGGGAGGAGGGACTTGGGGGAGGGGCGTCGGAAATGTGATAGGTGGAAAGAGGTCAAGGTGAGGGTGATAGGTCAGACTGGGGTGGGGGCGGTGAGGTCGGGAAGAAGATTGCAGGTTAGGAAGGCGGTGCTGAATTTGATGGATTTGACTGAGACAGGCTGGGGGGAGGGGAAATGAGGAAACTGGTGAAATCCGAGTTCATCCCTTGTGGTTGGAGGGTTCCTAGCCGGAAGATGAGGCGTTCTTCCTCCAACCGTCGTTTCGCTGTGGTCTGACGATGGAGGAGTCCAAAGACCTGCATATCCTTGGTGGAGTGGGAGGGGGAATTGAAATGTTGAGCTACAGGGTGGTTGGGTTGATTGGTCCGGGTGTCCCAGAGGTGTTCCCTGAAACGCTCCGCAAGTAGGCGGCCCGTCTCCCCAATATAGAGGAGGCCACATCGGGTGCAAAGGATGCAATAGATGATATGTGTGGAGGTACAGGTGAATCTGTGGCGGATATGGAAGTTTCCTTTGGGGCCTTGGAGGGAGGTGAGGGGGGAGGTGTGGGCGCAAGTCTTGCACCTCCTGCGGTTGCAGGGGAAGGTGCCGGGAGTGGAGGTTGGGTTGGTGGGGGGTGTGGACCTGACGAGGGAGTCATGGAGGGAGTGGTCTTTACGGAATGCTGATAGGGGAGGGGAGGGAAATATATCCTTGGTGGTGGGGTCCGTGATCTTTGAGATGCCCTATTCTCTCCCTAGATACCCTTTTGTCCTTAATGTATTTGTAAAAACCCTTTGGATTCTCCTTAATTCTATTTGCCAAAGCTATCTCATGTTTCCTTTTTGCCCTCCTGATTCTCCTCTTAAGTATACTCCGACTCCGGGTGCTCCGGTTTCCTCCCACAGTCCAAAGAAGTGCAGGTCAGGTGAATTGGCCATGCTAAATTGCCTGTAGTGTTAGGTAAAGGGGTAAATGTACAGGAATGGGTGGGTTACGCTTCGGCGGGTCGGTGTGGACTTGTTGGGCCGAAGGGCCTGTTTCCACACTGTAAGTAATCTAATCTAATCTACTGCTTTTATACTCTTCTAAGGATTCACTCGATCTATCCTGTCTATACCTGACATATGCTTCCTTCTTTTCCTTAACCAAACCCTCAATTTCTTTAGTCATGCAGCATTCCCTATACCTACCAGTCTTTCCTTTCACCCTGACAGGAATATACTTTTTCTGGATTCTTGTTATTTGTTTTATGCCTGGATGACTGAAAATATACTGGAAAACTTGCCTCAGAAAGGGACAGGATTGATCCATTCTATGATTATCAAAGAAGAAACAGCAACTGGAGTCTCAACATGGGAAGGATTCCCCTCTGTTCTCAGAGGGAGCCCTGCAATCAAGCTGATGGCTTCAGAGCCTACAGAGAAAGTTTGCTCCCCATGGACGATGAAAGAGGCCAGCCTTTGAAAGCAAGGAAGCATGACTGGAAGTCACTAAGATGGTGAACATCATGAGGATGGTCCTTGGACTATGAATATAGGACCAGAAAAGGATCAATGGCCTCATCAGTGCAGTGAAGAGGAGAGGCATTCCACCAACAATTGCCAAACACCCCATTGTGACCACCCCAGCATTCTCAGGCACAGCATTGCTCTGGCTAACACACCTTTCTACTTCATCCTCTCTCCCTTCAGCTATCTCCATACCCAAACACAGCCACTATTGACATTCAATCTCATGTTGGTGCCAGCTCCCAACAATCCTTGACAGCCACTTTCCCAAATGATGCTATCCCATCCTCTCACCAGATTCAGAGAATTGGGAAGTAGCAAGGTAAGGGCACAAAGACATTCCTTGTAACCACAGTTTAACATCAGTGGTGGGTAACATTTTCAAAAAGAAATTAACCAAGACCTTGGAGAAATTGGAGTTAATCGAGGAGAGCCAGTACAAGTAGCTGCTGATGGATTTATTAAATTTTCTGATGAAGTGACGGAGACTTTTGGTGACAGAAAGAAAGTGGATGTTCGCTATATGGTTTCTGACCATCTCCACTTAAAAAGTTGCTTATCCAAGTTGGAACAGGAGTCCGTGTCAGCATGGATTAAAAAAAACTGGCTTAAGAATAGAAATCATCAAATCCAGATAAATTTTATTTTTCAAACCAGAGAATGGTATACTGTAGTATTTATGAAGGTTCAACACTGGGATCACTATGTTTTTCACTGATATATAAATGACTTGGATATCAGAATATGGAATAAAATGTCATAGTTTATCAATTAGATCAAACAGGGCTGTGGTAAACAGTAAAGATGTTGCTGATCAGTACAATAGGACATAAATAGGTGACCAGAGTGGTCAGATAAGTGGCAGATGGAATTGAATATCGAGATGTTTGAAGTGATGTTTTATCATCACCTGAACTGTAGCATTTGAGGAAAGCAGCTCACCACCAACTTCTCAGGAGCATTTAGAGATGTGCAATAAACGCATTCATCCCCCATAATCGTTCACAGGAGATGGACTTTAAGTGCAGGTAGGCCACGAGAGGGAAGATGGAGAAACAGGACAGAAGCAGAGTTCTCAAGGTGCTTGTACTCCTCTCGCCTTGGAAAGGGACTTGGTTTCTAGACATCAACAAAGGCCGAATGCAAAAACAGTAGATTCTGGAAAGCTAAACATCTGCCTGTGTATCCTATACAGTGCATTGGAGCTCTATGGGCATCCTCTCAGTCCAGTGGAGTGGGAGGAGATTGAGGAGAAGGCAGATGGTATGCCTTTTGGTGCTGCTTATCTGTTTCCCCTCATAGGCTGCTCCAATGAACAAGAGCCAGGAAGAGGAGATCAAAGCCAAAAAATATCTAAGGCAGTAGAAATTACCTCCAAAGTCTTGAAAACCACTTTAAGTGCAATAAAGGCTCTGTCTCAGAATAAATCATGTAAACTAAAGCCTTTCGCTTGAGCAAAGCAGCAGCTGATACAGCTCTGTATGAAAAAGACTTTCCAACCTGTCAATTACCAATTCTCTTCAATCCTCACTGTCCTCCCACCTTGCTGAGTCTGGCAAGTTATAGGCAGCCTGGGAAATCTGCACACTGGCAGTTCAAACCAGAGTCCATGGCTAAAGCTAATAGTCAATTAGCTTCTTGTTTATATAAATCTCAGAATGTTTGCCCCTTGGTGGTTCTCTTCCACTTGAAAACACACTTGAGTTAAAAGCAGAAGTAGTTGAGTTCTAGCTGCATGACTGAATGACCAGCATTTGCTTCTTTATCCTACATGCAATGAACCACACCCTGCAAAAGTACCCAGCTCCCTTCCTCTCCTCACCCTGCTTTACGACTAAAACTCCACAACTGAAGGCAATGTGTTATCTTTAATAGAACACAACAGTCGTCTTGGGGTAATTTAGGATGCACATAACTTGCTGTGAAACAAGACTGAAAAAAAAAAGCATATTACCAAAACTTTCCAGCTTGCACTCATAAGGTCAAATGCACGAATGACATATCCCAAAGATCAACTGATGCAACGTGAGAACTGTGTACTTATCATTTGTCATGTTAGTCCTAACACGTGTCATATCAGCCAATATTTTTGTGCGACGTACTTAACTCCGCTTTCATGTTTTAATACTGTCCAAATTTAGAGGGCAAAAAAAGAGAGCCAAAAGCAAAATGCTGCAGGTGCTGGAAATGAGGTAAAAAACAAAACTGATGCTATGTCAAAGACCAAAAACATTAGATCGCATAAAACACTTCTGCTGTGATAGTGCATAAGATTTTTTTAAAATTGTTTTCACATCATGAGTACACACAAAATAAATTCTTAACAGACCTAGTGATCCAATTTACTTCAACAGGATTTACTATTCATTTCAACAGATCAGAGATCAACCTTTTTTAATCACAAACTTTTCAGAACTTTTGAAGAAATATGTGATAATATCCAGGTCATTCTTGCATATCAAGCTGTTAGATGGGAAACAGTGGATGCTCAGATTGCAATGGGGGAAATGATGGCAACACATTCATAGCTTGATGCTCACCACGCATCCTGGAATTTGCTGTCTAACGAGGAAGAGATTCAACCCCCAACTGTCACGTTATTTCATCAACAGCAATGTCAAGTATGAGAGAGGGGCAATGAGTTCACTTTGGTGCCAAGTCAGTTCAAGTTAGAAACATTGGTGAATTGATAATGGAAGGTTGATACCAAGTTGACACTCCACTGTGAATTTGTTTTTACAGAGAATATTTGAACACTCAGTTTACTAATAAGTTTGGATGAAGCTGGGATTCTTCTCACTCTGTATCAGATGACAGAGGAAACCCATCTGTCAAACAGGTGGTGTTCCCCTCAATGGAGAAGTCAGAGATCATATAGAGCTGGATTTTTCCCAGCCCGTGAATTAGAGGTATGGCAAGCCAATCGGGAAAATATGGTGAGATTAGACAAATTAGATTCTCAATGTCAAGAAAACAGAAGCTCCAATATTCACAGAATCATACAAGTGTTACAGTGCAGAACGAGGCCATTCAGTTTTCATGCTTTCACTGGCAAATTAAATGAGCATCATTACCTAGTGCCAACTTCCTGATTTTTTACAGCTACCCTTGCACATTACTTTTATCCAAATAATATTCCAATGCCTTTTTGAATGACTCAACTGAACCTGCCTCCACCATACTTCCAGGCAGTGCATTGCTTAACCTAACTACATGGCTCACTGGCTAGTACTGCTACCTCACAGTGCTGGGGACCCAGATTCAATTCCAGCTTCAGGCAACTGTCTGTATGAAGTCTGCACATTCTCCCAGTGTCTGCATGGATTTCTCTAGGTACTTGGGTTTCCTCCCACAGTCCAAAGATGTGCAGGTTGGATGGATTGGTCATGCTAACTTGTCCCATAGTGTCCAGGGACTTGCAGGCTAGGTGGATTTGCCATGGGAAATGCAGGATTACAGGGAGAGGGTAGGGGAGTCTGGGTGGGATGCTCTTTGCAGAGTCCATATGGACTCCATGGGTTGAAGAGCTTGCTTCTCCACTGTGGGGATTCTAAGAATCTATGAACTACTTGCTGAGTGAAAAAGCTTTTCCTCACTTCACCCTTGCTTCCTTTTTTGATCAGTTTAAATCTACTCGGAGAAAGTGAGGACAGCAGATGCTGGAGATCAGAGTTGAGAGAGTGGTGCTGGAAAAGCACAGCAGGTCAGGCAGTCTTCGAGAAGCAGGAGAATCGACGTTTCGGGCATAAACCCTTCATCAGGAATGAGGCCCAAAATGTTGATTCTCCTGCTTTGCTGATGCTGCCTGTCCTGCTGGGTTTCTCCAGCACCACTCTCTCGACAGTTTAAATCCACACCCTCTTGTGCTTGCTCCTTTTATGAGCAGGAAGAGTTTCTGCCAACTTACTCGATCCAACCTTCTCATGATTTTGAAAACCTCAATTGGATCTCCTCTCAACCTTCTTCTCTCCAAGGAGAACAGTCTCAACTTCTTCAATCTATCTTCATAACTGAAGTCCCGTGTCCTTGGAACTATTCTTGTAGGCCACTTGGAGTAACAGATTATAGAGATGCACAACACAAAAACAGATCCTTTGGTCCAACTCGTTCATGCCAAGTGGATATCCTAAATTAATCCAGCACTTGGCCCATGTCCCTCTAAACCCTTCCTATTCATATAGCCATCCAGATGCCTTTTGAATGTTGTTATTGTACCAGGCTCCACCACTTCCTCTGGCAGCTCATTCCATACACGTACCACCCTCTGCATGAAAATATTGCCTCTTAGGGCCTTTTTAAATCTTTTCTCTCACCTAAGCCTGTACCCTCCCATTCTGGACTCCCCCATCCCAGGGAGAAGACCATTCCCCTCATGATTTTATAGACCACTATCCCTCAGCCTCCAACACTTCTAGAAAACAGTCCCAGCTGATTCAGTCTCTGCCTATAGCCTCTTCTATACTCTCTCCAATGCATTGACATCCTTCAGCTAGTGTGGTGCCCAGAACAGTTCCAATAAGATCTAACAAACATCTTTTACAAGTTCGATATCACCTCCTTTCTCTTGTACTCAATGCCCCTAATAATAAAGCCAAGGATACTCTGTGTTTTTCTTCATGCTGTCTCTACCTGTCAGAAATTGAGAAGGAAACAGATGTACCAGCAAATCGGGCTCACTTCAGTGTCTAACAGCTGCAAAGCAGCCTCTGCATGAAGACGTTGTAGGTGAGGAACCCCCTCAAGATACACAGGAGGCCATCATTTTAATGCCATTTCTTCCAGATGACTCAACTTGGATACAACAGGCTGCCTCCATGAGCAAGTGCAAGATTGTGGGGTCTGGGTGAAGATCCCTCCATGAAACTCCCCGAAACTGCTACTTCAGGTGACTTTGGTAAAAATTCAGACCATATCTCTACTTTGCCAACCTCTGTTGCTTTAACTTCATGACTATGCGCCCTCATGACAATGCAAACCCATCAGATGAGGTTATTTACTGGGGAGCAGGCAGGCGCTTGTGAGCTAAAAGTCAAAGATTTTACCTCAGTCAGTAGCATACCTCTAGATGCGAAAGAAGTTTCCACTTTGAAATAGTTGGAAAGGACTCGCAAACATCGATAGCAAGATCGCTTGCACGGTGGCTGGATTTTAAAATCAGCCTGTTTTGCTCGTTGGGCGAAACTGAAAAGGGAGAGTTGGGGCGTGCGTTCCTCTGGGGTGGGGAGGTGACCCTGAAAATACTCAAGAGGTTTCGAAAAATTGCTCGCAAGCTTCCACAACGCCCGTTCGCCGAGCAGGACACCCAGCAAGAAAATCTCACCCTCACTTCTTCTATTATTTGAATTCCGCTGGAGATTTTTAAGAGCATCACAAATAAATTCAATTTGACAAACAGCAACAGCCTTGACGCTCCGGAGTCAGCAAGTAGCAAGGCTGCCATGATCAGACTATAACTCACCAAACGTTTATGAAACAAAGCCTACCTTTCTTGACATGCACCTTTTTATTTGGCCTCCCCCTGAGTCAGACCAAGACGTGGGGATGGGGGAAGAAGGATTTGTCCCTTTTCTCTGCCACCCGCATACACAGAGCTTGAAGTGGAGGGTGAAGAGTGCAGAAGCAATGAGCAGGGGCTGCACACTCCAGAGCCCGCAGCCAGTCTGCCTTCGCTCCAGCCAGCCCCAGTCACCTCCAAGTGTCACCAAAAGCAGCAGCTTGCGCGCACGGGAGCGCGCATTAAGCTTGTCGACGCGCGCGCCCGTGCTCCAGGACAGCGTGCAGACACACACCTCTCCAAGTCTGGAGTCAGCAATGCCTGGAGGTGTGAGTTGCAGAGGCCTCTTGCTGCTATTTATAAACTTAGATTGATTGTAAAGCTGTTTTATAAACTAAATAAAGAGCCACGCTCTCCCTCTGGGATACTTTATGCAACCATCAATTGAAACAAACCCAAAGAATGCTGAAGAGACTCAGTATTTCTGGTAGCACCTGTGAAGAGAGAAACAGACTTGACATTTCGAGTCAGGAATGCCAAGTTACTTGACCTCACGATGTTTTGTGACTAACACACACACACACACTTCCCAGTTGGAATCATTAATAGTGAGAAATCGAGTCTGATTCTCTCTCGCCCCGGACACAGAAATGTGACCAGCTGTTGCCTTACTCCAAATGTCAAGCCTAGCACAACCGAAATGACTGGCTCTTGCAGGGATTGAGGGGCACTTGGTGGATCCGGAATGTAAAATCTGGAAAAAAAAATCCAGCCTCAACAGAGAATCTCCAGGGGGAAATGGGAGCCGACAACAATGATGACAGAGGGCACGCTTCAAGGAGGAAACTACAATGCATAGTAAGTGAGTCAAGGATGATAGATTGTGTGAAATTTATGGAAGAACATTAGTTTAACAAGATTGTATTGTACAAGGGAGCGAGAGAAATGACAGGGAGCATGAGGGCAGATGCAAGGCAACAAGACAGCAGTCAGGGCAAGTCTAAGAGTGAGCTAGACACCTTGAAAGATGTGAGAAAGTTTGGACAGAAATAATGGGCAGAGAGAGAGAAAGAATTGAGAAGGATCCTAGAAAGAGTTATTGACACTTTTTCACACAGAGGGTGGCACATGTATGGAATGAGCTGCCAGAGGAAGTGGTGGAGGCAGTTAAGAGGCACTTGGATGGGTATATGAATAGGAAGGGTTTGGAGGGATATGGGCCGGATGCTGGCAGTTGGGACTCGATTGGGTTGGGATAGCTGGTCGGCATGGACCGAGGGTCTGTTTCCATTGTGTACATAGAACATAGAACATTACAGCGCTGTACAGGCCCTTCGGATTGTCATACTAATCTGAAGCCCATCCCACCTACACTATTCCATGTATGTCCACATGTTTGTCCAATGACGACTTAATTGCACTTAAAGTTGGCGAATCTACTACCCTTGCAGGCAAAGCATTCCATACCCTTACTACTCTCTGAGTAAAGAAACTACCTCTGACATCTGTCTTATACCCATCTCCCCTCACTTTAAAGTTGTGTCCCCTCGTGATTGCCGTTCCCATACTTGGAAAAAGGCTCTCCCTGTCCACCCTATCTAACCCTCTGATTATCTTGTATGTCTCTATCTTGTATGTCTCTATGACTATGACTCTATGACTACAGTACAAATGAAGAGATAATCGTTAGAAAGGGATGCATGTTATATTGGTCTGAAGATCAGAAAAAAAACTGGAGATGGAATGAGATTGACAAAATTGAAAACTGGAAATGCTAGAATTACAGCAGTTTCTTTTTTAATGTTTGCTAGTTGTTAAGATGAGGGTGACTTTTTGTTTAAATTTCACCAAGTGATAACAGAACTAGGAATTAACTGACTGTTACTCTATTACTGTGAACATTTATTTCAGAAGTCAAAATCTAGAATCTAATCTGTGTGGAAACAGGCCATTCGGCCCAACAAATCCATACCGACCCTCCGAAGAGTAATGCACCCAGACCCAATCCCCGACCCTATACTTACCCCCGACTAATGCTGCTGACCTAGACATCCCTGAACCCTATAGGCAATTTAGCATGGCCAATTCACCTAAACTGCACGTCTTTGGATTTTGGGAGGAAACCAAAGGAAACTCATGCAGATACGGGGAGAATGCGCAAATGCCACGCAGACTGCTAGTCGAGGCTGGAATCAAACTCAGATGCCTGGTGCTATGAGGCAGCAGTGAGCCACCATGCTGCTATTGAGCTTGACAGCAAAATAAAAACAAAAATTCCAAACCAAGTGTACGGTTTATAAAATGCGACAGTGTTTTTGATCAAAAACATTCATTATTGTGTTCTTGGCATGTGCGCAAATGAGTGTCTCTTGAAATTGCAACTAATAAAGATCTAAGGAATTGAGAATCTGAAACTCCAGACACAAAGTAGCCAAAAGCAAATCATGCAAATTAAGTCACAAATCATTTTTTACCTCTTGTTTTCCTGCTCATGTCTTTTCTCCCACTGCCCCCAAATGAATCTTGAATTTCATTCTTCCCTCCCCTCGTGAAGCTCTCGCAAGTCGAGGTCTCAGAGTTAGAAAGTTTGTACACAGTGCCTAATTTAATTGTTTTGCAATTGCTATATTTCAGTTTCCAGAAGGGAGCTAACCCCAAGTTAACAGTGAAGCCAATTTGTTTTGTGCGAACTTAGAAACTGTTAAATAATGATGAGGGGAAAGGCAATGAGATAAGTCGATCGTGTATTTGTTTTATATATAACTAGCCTTTACTGAATTCGTGCTCAACCGTTAACCTCACAGTGTAATGTATCATTGCTGCATGATGAAACAAGTCACCTGGTGCTGCTAACAATTATCAGAATGTTGGAACTCCAATATGTTCTCATTGTCAACTGGATTACAGAGTAACAGAGGCCATAGCAAAATCAGACTTGTTAAAGTCAGACTTCCATTAATGTGTATGAAATATTTGTGCTGTTATATAATAGAAGCTCACACTGAAACTTGCACTAATTCCCACTCAAGCAGACAGAGACACACTCTCAGTCATTGGGAAAGGAACAGGAGAGGGGTATTGACAGTACTTTCAAGTGATACCTACAAAACAATACCTGCTGGCCAATGTTCAGTTCCATTTTTGTAAGGACCATCCCGACCTGATTATAACCTTGAACCAAACATGGATAAAGGAACAGATTTCTAGAGGTGAGGAAAGAGTGAGTATCCTTGACATCAACATACCATTTGACACTACAAACCTTGCAAAATTGAAGACAATGGGAACCAGGGGTTAAAGTTTCCACTGGCTGGCATTCTAATTTTGAAAATGGAAAATTATTGCAGTTATCAGAAATCAATCAGCTCAGGCCTGTGGTATCATTGCTGGAGTTTTTTAGAACAATTACTTAGGCCCAACAAGCTGCTTCAGCAAGGACTGCCACTTCGTCTGTAGACAGTGGGGATTGCCCAGTACCCATGACTCCCATTTTGAATCCTCAAAGTCGTTCTATCCACCTGCAAGGTACAACTCAAGAACATGACACATCTGCCTGGGATGGGTGACACTTCAGCTACATTCAAGAAGCTTACCACCATCTAGGGAAAAGCAGTCCTTTGGATTGGCACCCAGTTTACCACCTTAAACACTCATGTGCTTGGTGCACTGTGACTGCATGTGTACCATCTACAAGATGAACTGTGGGCATTTACCAAGACTTAATCGGCAACACCTTTCATAGCTGAGTGCTCCACCACAAAGGCAACAGATGCAGTGTCACCACTGTTCTCGTTCAAGTTATATATTGTTCTTAGAGCTATATGGCAGTTCCTTTATTCCTTCATAACAGCACTTTGGGCGTACTTACCACACACAGACTGCAGCAGCTCAAGGAGGCAGTTGAATACCTTCGATGGCGCAACTAGAGATGGGCAATACATTGTATTCTTGCTGGTGATTACCAATATCCTATAAGTTATTTGTTTAAAAGTTCTACTTTCTTACCTTTCCACATATGTAGACTTTTCTTCTCTTTGATGTGATAAGAAAAGACAGGCAGTATAACAGTTTCAATTACAGAAAGTTTAAGTACCTGTCAGTTGCAGTGGTATGAATAATGAACATCCCAAGAGCTCAGAATGTATATGCCTCAATAAATATCACACACGTGGCAAGGGATGTGGTTAACAGATGTGTTCAAACACATGTATAGTTTGTGACATACAAGAGGAATTATTCATTTGTTCTCCAAATATTTTCAAAGGGGGAATGTATAGAATAGAATGCTCAAAGCAAATATTACCGATACTTTTGATCAAACGCAAGGAAAAATGCATTGTGGCTTGTTGTTGTAAGGAGGACTCTGTTGAAGCAGTTGAGAAAGAGAACTAGATCATTTGAAATTTAATAGAGAAGGGTAATGACTTTAAAAGTCGGAAAAGAAATATCGAATGGTCCTGACATTAAAACAAACTTCAAAGGTAAATGGTTTGCTTTTGTTCTGAAGAGTTTGGCATTTTCAGTGGAGATGTTTTTTCAATACATTTGAAAGTGTGCAGTTTGAGTCAATGCTGCCACACAAGAGAAGTGGACACGTGACATTTTGGCCACATGTGCCAAATTTCTTCAAATGTTTGACAACCATCAGCAATCACAAGTAAGGCCAGGGTGATTTAACAAGACAAGATTTAGATTGCATGTGAAGTTGACCCACTTGCGACAAGGCATTTGCAGCACACGTTTTGTCAGAGGAAATATGCATTCAGATTATCTCAGAGAGCTCACAATGAAGAAACTGTATGGAATTTTAAACTGCCTCAGAGTGCATTCTCGTTCATCCTGTACATCATAGTCACAAGGTTTCATTTCAATTCAAGGCTTTTGTTATCGAATAGCCTTTAAGGCCGATTATTCCAGCTGTTAAAAGTTAGAAACTGATTTGTATTTAGCGCCCTTTCCTTCCAGACAGGAATCCAAACAAGCCTTGCAAGGCAAACAAGAAAAGCTTAATTTGGATTAATTGTTTTCATAATGAGTTTGTATTCCTTACTTAGTTGTTGGAAAGTTTTAAGGAAAAAAACATTCCAGTTCTGATTCTCTTCAGGTTTGTACATGTGTTCCACACTGAATTGTCAATTTGGGGAAAAGAAAGTTACCACATTGTTAGGAACACCACATAGTCGGTGGTGATGCCTGTCACTTGATCAAACAAATCAAGCAACTGTGTATCTTGGAGAGAGGTGCATTTCATTTAATCTGAGGCTGTCATTTAATATAATCCATTACATTAAATTAATTTTCACCTTGAGAAGCATTTGCTAGATAATGTGGAATCTGACAAAGTGACAGAGTGCCAGCTTCATTATAAAACTCAGTTGGAGTGCTGCAAAGTATCAACTAATTGGTTCTTCATGGGAGGTGTGAGTGGCAAGGAAGAAAGCTGATAGATGGAAGGCAGTCAAACCCACATCTCCAACAGCCAGTATCAAAAGGATCATTACCAAAGACTTCCTGGAGTGTCATGGGCTCGCTCTTATGACCTAAATAGCCTGTTATAAAAACAAATATCACAAAAACAGCGCCAATTTTCTACTCATTGAATCATGCAACAAAAATTGAATGCCCTGTACAAATATTCAAAATAGTATGCTGCTTTCACAGCCTCTGATTTAATCTCATATGTTTTAAAAAAGTAGTCGGTTCCTGATCCCTTAAACAAATTGTCACTTTGTTTTAGGAATCTACAGAGCACAGGGTGACTCAGATTTTGAATAATTTGCCTATGAATAGCCTCCTTAAATTTGATTCTAATGCACTGCAAGCTGCTTACTTCCTCAATTTAATTTAACACCCATGAACAGTGGAATAGAAATGGATAATATCTCAGTGAAAAACTAGTTGAAAGATAATTGACAATCAGAACTCAACATTGTGCAGAGGATTAGAAAACCAAATATGAGTGCCAGTGTTTATAATGCCAACGAGTACATTGATTACACATTATAGCACTCATGGGACTTTATTTATTTCCCTAAAATGCATTCTAGTAGGATAAACTCATCACTAACTTCAAAGTCATTTCTGGAAGGCAATGCTTCTATGAATAAACAATTACATATTACAATGTTTAAAAAAAATGAATTTGCTTTTGCAATTTATTTCATAAACAAAATATTTCCTACCAGGAAGAAATTGCGGAATGTTGTGAATTACACGTGGATCTTTGGGCTCATTCACGTCAGCTGTAATCAGTATCATGCAACGGTGTTGGGGATGGGGGTTGCCTGGATCACAGTGGGCCAATATTGCATTTATATTCAACATTACGCATTGGTGTGACAGGCAGAACATCCTCTCAGCTTGACAGCAGCATCCTGCTAGTGGAAAAGCCACTGGTGTGCCAGTGCGACACCAGGTGTGTAGGCTGTACTTCTCAATGACTGGCAGATCATATCAAATGGTACATTCGTTCAGATGTTCACAATATGAAGTACTGACTGTACTCAACCAGTCTGTGCTCACAAAGCTCAGAATATAAATGCCTGATGTCAAATGTGATTCTATAAATGGCCAGCATTTGCTGAACAATTCTGAACATGCTAAGAATTGCGCAAACAACCAATTTAAGATTACCAGACAGACTTGCAACATGGGTCACTTACACTTGCTAAAGGCTACATATATTTATATACAAGAACTGTTCCTCTGCATGTAAAAGGAACAAGTGTAGACATTATGCCTTTCTGAATGAAGCGAAAGGGACAGTATTGTCCAGTGCATTCTCCATGGCAATTTCTCAATCAATCAACATCAACTTGCCAAACAGCCAGCATAATCAAAAAGTGTGGAGCTGGAAGAGCACAGCCAGTCGGGCAGCATCCGAAGAGCAGGAGAGTCGACGTTTCGAGCATCAACTCTTTGTCAGGAATGAGGGGGGAGCAAAAGATCGCTGAGAGTCTCGCACTCCTCAGGGATACAATTGCCTACGTGCAGGACCGGGTGTTGGGCACCTGCCTCATCAGCTTGGACCAGGAGAAAGCCTTTGATAGGATATCACATACATATATGAGAGATGTTCTCTCCAAAATGGGCTTTGCTGGGGGAGGGGGAGGAATCTGCAATTGGATCAGACTGCTCTACACCAACATTGTCAGTGCAGTCTCAATCAATGGGTGGGAATCAGATAGCTTCCTAGTCAGATCCGGAGTCAGGCAGGGCTGCCCTCTCTCTCTCCTGCCTTGTTTGTGTGCTGCACAGAGCCATTTGCCAAGTCCATCAGGAAGGATGCGAGTCTGAGAGGGGTGACTATTCCTGGCAGTGGGGGCTTGCAGGTTAAGGCCTCCCTGTACATGGATGACGTTGCCATTTTCTGCTCGTGCTTTCCGTGCACAGACTCTTGTGCATATGTGACCAGTTCGAATGGGCCGTGGGGGCCAAGGTCAACCGAGGCAAGAGCAAGGCCATGCTCTTCAGGAACTGGGCCAACCAATCCTCCAACCCCTTCACCGTCAGGACTGACCACCTGAAGGTGCTGGGTATTTAGTTCGGAGGGGCTGGGGTGTGCACCAGGTTTTGGGGGGAGCATATCAGGAAAGTGAGGCAGAAACTGGGCAGATGGAAGCAACGGTCGTTCTCCATCGCAGGTAAAACCTGGTCATCAGGTGTGAGGCACTATCAGTGTTGTTATATGTGGCACAGGTCTGACCTATTCCCAGAACCTGTGCTGCTGCAATCACCAGGGCCATCTTCCACTCCATGTGGAGATCAAAGATGGACCGGGTCCAAAGGGATGCCATGTATAAAGATCTGGGTAATGGGAGAAAAAACACGCCCAATGCCACCCTCACCCTGAAGGCCACTTTTGTGTGTGGCTGCATCAAGCTGTGCGTTGATCCCCGGTAAGCAAACACCAAGTGTCACTACGTACTGAGGTTCTACCTGTCCCCAGTGTTGCGAAGGATGGGCCTGGCCTCGCTGCTGCAGAACGTTCCACATAGTTGGACCATTCCATATCACTGTCCTTCGTGGAGAAATTTATGAAGAAAAACACCTTTGACCACAAGTCCATCAGGAAGTGGTCAGCACGTAGTGTCCTTGAAACCCTTCAGGAAAAGGAGAGGGCGGATCCTATCGAGCGGTTCCCTGAGCATACTGTCAAAGCCATTTGGCAGAATGCCTCATCGCCAGAACTTTCCAACAAGCACCAAGACATGGCTTGGCTGGTGGTGAGAAGGGCTCTGCCTGTGAGATCCTTTATGCACGCCCGGACTCTCTGCCGCACCACACACTGCCCTCGAAGCGGCTGCGGGGGGGGAACGAGACTGTCACACACCTCCTTCTGGAATGTGCCTACGCAGAAGAAGTCTGGAGAGGAATGCAGTGGTGTTTGTCGAGGTTCGTCCCGAGCAGCACCGTGACGCAGGACTCCGTGCTCTACGGCCTGTTCCCTGGGACGCACACTGAGACGAACATCGACTGTGCCTGGAGGATCATCAACTCAGTCAAAGATGCTCTCTGGTCTGTCCGAAACCTGTTGATCTTCCAGCTGAAGGGGTTGACCCCGACTGAGTGTAGCAGACTGGCACATTCCAAGGTCCAGGACTATGTGTTGAGGGACGCGCTGGAGCTTGGGGCAACTGCCGCCAAGGCGCGGTGAGGAAAGACCACCGTGTAACATCTGCCTGCCTAAGAAGAACAGGGGGCCACTCAGAAATTGGGCCCAGCTGACACCTCAGCAAAATATCTGGATGGTCCATGTACAGACTTGTATATACGAATGATTGATTCCGATCTCAGTATGTAAAGAAATGCAATGTGTGCATAAGAATAGCATGACCAATTGTATAGACATCAAAATAATTTTATGAATAAAGTATATTTTTGAAATCAAAAAAATGGAGGAAGCAAGGAGGCTAAGAGCCAAATGGGAAGGAGGTGGACTTGGGGGGAGGGGAATGTAGCTGGGAATGTAATAGTTGGATGAAGGTAGGGGGTGATGATGATAGGTCAGAGGTGGGGAGAAAGATGAAATCGACATTCTGTGAGGGTCGAGGGTCCCAAGGCGGAAGATGAGGCGTTCTTCCTCCAGTCTTTGAGTGGCTATGATTTGGTGGTGAAGGAGGCCCACGACCTGCATGTCCTTGGCGGAGTAGAGGGGGAGGTGAAGTGTAACAGCCAGCACAGTTTTCTCATCTGGTGTAAATTATTGCTGGCTTTGAACTTTGGCATTCTTGTGTCTCTCCCGCTGAGTGCAAGACCTAAAGCTTGTGTAGAATTTTCCTCAATTTCAGCAATATTTCAGAGGTGCATATTTTGTTATATTCCTTCAGATTGAGGTGAGCAACTGGATGCTAAAATATTTAAGTTTGGACAAAGAAGCAAAGTGTCCTTCACAGGGCTTGAGGACTGAATCTATGTATGTTCCTGCCCAGTCCCTGTACCAATAAAAGAGACCAAGCCAAGAAATTGACAGAGGTCATAAAGGCTGGGTATACAATTAGCTGTTAAGATTAAAAACTTTGTAATTGGATTAAAAAAGAGTCAAGTTTACAATCCTTGCAAGAAGCAACTTAACAGGCATCTGAGTGCACATATTGCAGTTGAGCCACTCAGTGGCCAGGCTGCAGAATTGCAAACACGCTGTAGTCTCCAAAAAAGACTGGTTTTGTAGTTGAAATTAAACATGCCAGTAGACATTGAAACCTCCTACCAAAGCAGAATCCACAGGATATTGCAGGGGCTCACGGCACCATTGAAGTGATCACTTCCATAAGGGATAGTGTACTTGAAAGTTCTATTTTAGAAACTTTAAATAAAGACCAATTTATATAACCCCTTTTATAACATTAGGGACTCCAAATTGCTTTTCAGCTGATAAAGTTCTTCTCAAGTGTAGGGACTGTGGCAGCAAATTTGTGCACGGAAAGTCCCATACAGATTTGATCATGATCAGATAAAGAGTAAAAAGGAAGACTTGAAGGACTCAACAACCTTCTCTTTTAATTTACAGAAGGTGCTTAGCATTTGGAATATATTTTCTGATAGGGTGGAGTACACAGATCCACTAGTAGCATTCGAAAGCAAATTGATAAATTACTGAAGCAGGAAAAAATTGCAGCAATGTAAGGGTTTTGGGAGGAGTGGGACCAACTGGATTGCCTTTCACACAAGTCAATGTAGGTTCAATGGGCTGAATGGCCTTCTGTATTGTAGAAAACAGATTTGTTTTTTATCATCTGTTTATCAATGATGTTGGTCAAGTGTTAAATCATGAGCAGAATACCAAAAAGAATTCACTTGTTCTTCAAAATAATTTCTCCTACCTCCATAGGCACATATTCTCCTCCCTTCTCATGTCAGTGTCTGATAGGGACTGTTCTCTCTGCTACACTCCTTCTCCGCTTAACACTTCTCCATTTACTTTCTTCCTCCTCACTATCCAAGGGCCCAGACACACCTTCCAAGTGAAGCAATGATTTACCTGGGCTTCATTCAATCTAATCTACTGTTTTCGCTGTTCACAATGCAGTTTCCTCCACATTAAGGAGACAAAATTTAGATTATTTTGCAGTTACCTGCCACTTCAACATCCTACCATGTTCCCAACCTCATTGTCTCAGATCGGCTATAATGCTTCAGCAAAGCTCAAAGCAAGTTGAAGAAACAACACCTCATCTTCTGCCAAGGACTCAATATTGAGTTGAGCAATTTCAGAGACCTTCCTCCGTTGAGTTTTTGCAAAGATTTGTAGCTCGGGTTTTGAATGAGGTCATAGGTTCAGAAATGAGTAGCCGACCACTCAGACCCCCAAGAATCTTAGCAGCCCACAAACCAGTAAATATCTTTCACCAGCTCCTCACAAAGCTTAAAGATCGGACACCCACATCCAACAGGACCAACATTATCTACAAGATACCCTGCAAAGACTATGAAAAACACTACATAAGACACTACAAAAGAAAACTGACCATACGAGTGCACAAACATCAGCTCACCACTGCCAGACAGGACTAGGACTCTCTCACTTCCAACCACACAGACAACAAAGGACATGAATTCAACTGGGACAATGTAACCATCTTAGGACAGGCTAAACAAAGAGACATGAGAATTCCTTGAAGCCTGGCATTCCACCAGAATTCAATCAATTCACACATTGAACTGAACCCCATATATAAACCACTCAGATACAGAAAAGGAAGTACCAACAAACAGAGACATATAAATACCAAGCAGGACAGACCACCAACACCTTATGAAAGATGCACTGATGATATTACCTAGTGACGCAATGAAATATCTGCAGAAAACTGCACTGGCTCGATAAGTGCCCTTATCTTCTACCATGTTCACTACCTACCCCTGCATCCCTCATACCCCTGATCCTGTCCTGTACGGATTGCTCCCTACACAGACAACCCATTTTCAACCATTCACGCTTCCCATGAGGGCCCATTCTGCATCTCTGCCCCCGACCCCAATTTATTATCAGCAATTCCACATTCGAATTCTCCTTTTCTGACTCTCTGTCTCTGGGCACCGTCTCCATCTATTCAACTTACCCCTTCCTGCAGCATAAATACCACCATTTCCCAGCTGCTTTCAGTACTGTCAAAGAGAAACAATAATACCATCACAGAAAATCTGTGAAGTCAGAGGCTAGCAAGAAACTGCTATTAGGGACTGTCTTTAAATTACTGCAAATTACAAAAGCATTTATTTGTTTGTAAATAAGTAGCTGTGCTTGGATTTAACTGAGAGACTCCAGGGTGAAAAAAGAGAAAATCAGTTCCAAAATAAAAAATGTTAAGGCAGAATGACTAAATGAATCCACCTCCGGAAACAAAGAGTGTGTTGTTTTATGCTGATGGGGAAAGAAATGGCTGGCAGTCCAGAGACTTCGCCATTGAATAATGGGAAACATACACTTTTTATACATCTGTTTGTAACCTGCCATGGATATTACAAACCAATCGTCTTATTAATTGATTACATACATACCTGATCAGATTAATTATGTGACCATACGATCAGTTCATGGACAGTTCTAGGCTGACTCATGATCTCATGCTCACCAGACCCCCTTACCAATTATCCCTGAGTGGCCATAATACATTTTATTCAACTACATTCCAGACAGCACTCCCTGGCTGATAATAGTGGGTCTTTTCAATCCGCCTCAGACTGAACTTTCACAGGAATTATAGTTAAATCCCACAATGTTTAAAACCACATTTCAATATTTAATAGGTGGCTACGCTTTCTCATTTTTCTTTGCTGTAGAATACAATACATGACCACGCATTTACTAAAACTTACACAATGTGTTACAATGATAGGTTCGCCATGGTTCTCTACACAAGCATCACATCTTTTTCTGTCTAATGGAGCCCATTGTATGCATTTCATGTGACCGTTTATATGGTACCTCAGCTGGGTTACCTTCAGCTTACTCCCTCTACGAAATCATGTAATTTCTTATAGTTTGACTTGTATAAGCTCCTGTTTCAGCTGAAAAAAAAATCCCCAGCCATTTTATACCAACCAAGGAGCACTTTCAGCCATTTTATAGTGCTTCAGCCCTAACATTAAAGTGCTGTAAGTAATCGAAAGTAGAGAAAAGTTATTTTAAAATTATGGTAGATTAAGTGGAATATGTGGGAAGTCATGGGCCTACTCTCTTCCTAGAGGATCATGCATTCATGAAGTGCTGTCAGCTGAAGAAACATGAGTTCTGGGTTTCAGAGCTCAAGCAGGGGCTGGAGTCACAGTGGCACATCTGCAAGTCTGAGAGTTAGATGGGTGGATTCAGAGAGGTGGCCATTGCAGCTGAAGGACCTGGAGTCAGAAGTGAATCGGTGACTACTAGGCAGTTGAAGCAAAATACCAGGCAGGTGGTGTAAGAGTTAACTGAATGTCCACACTCACTAATGCACTGAGGACACCGATTCCTCAAGGGAGTGTAGTCAGAGCCAGGTTTGTGGCATCATGAGCAGCTATGTGGGCGGGAAGGTAGAGTAATCATGATAAAGAGTTCATCAGCTAAGGGAACAGGTTGGCATTTCTGTGTAGGAGATGTAAACCCTGCCTCCACACCTCCCCCTCACCTCCGTTCAAGATCCTAAAGAATCCAGCCCCAAGTCTGGCAAAGATTGACTTGCATTTCCTCAAGCCTGATTTATTGCATCCGTTGGTCCCGATGTGGTGTCCTCTACATCGGAGAGACTGAGCGCAAACTTGGGAACTGGTTCAGGGAACATTTATGGTCCTTTCACATCAATCAACCCCACCATCCAGTTGCCAGCCATTTCAACCCCCTAATCCCACACCCCCGACGGCATGTCCATCCTGGGTCTTCTCCACCGTCAAAACAAATTGGAGGAAGAACATCTCATCTTCCGCCTCAGGAACTTTCAACCATACAGCCATAACATAGAATTCACCGGCTTCCAAACCTCCCCAAGCCCCACCTCATCTTAGGCCTAGCCTTCCCTCTCCACCCTAGCCTTCCCTCTCCACCCAACCCTCTTTAACCTAACCCTACCTTCCATCTTCCTTCCATCTTCCTTCCCACCAATCTGCTCCACCCTTCCCATTGACCAATCACAGCCACCTCCTACCTGCATCCACCTATCACCAGCCCCAGTACATTGCTCCCAGCACCACCCGATCCCTCTATTTGGTTCATAACTTCCTTCCCCTCCCCCAAGCCTGACGAAAGATTTCAACTTGAAACATTGACTCCCTTCCTCCTCGGATGCTGCTTGACCTGTGCTTTTTCCAGCTCCACTCTTTATCCACTCTGACTCTCCAGCATCTGCAGTCCTCACTATCTCCAAATTTCTGTGCCCATATATATGAATCTATGATAGTGTGCTGCCTCCCTGGGGCCAAGGTCAAATATCATATAGCAGCTGCAGAACATTCTTCTGGGTAACGTGGGTAGGAAGAATGTGAACAGGCAGAAGTCATGGCCCACAATGGTACCAGTGGCTTGGTTAGAAAGGGGATGTGGTCCTGCAGTCAGAATTCCCAGAGCTGGGTAGAAACTTAGCAAGCAAAACCTCAAATGTAGTAATCTCTGGATTATTTCTAGTACCTTGCAGAAGCAAGTACAAAAATGGAATGGTAAAGCAAGTGAATCTGCGGCTGTAAAGCTGGTGCAGGAAAGAGGACTTTAGGTTCCTGACACACTGGGACTGGGAGTGCCTCTGTGGATGACTACAGCTGTGCAATCTGGATGGGTTACACTTGAAACATAGCTGGGGCTAAGTTACTTGAGGGTGTTTTGCTTGTGCCATTGGGAGGGCTTTTCACTAACTTGGCAGGAACGTGGGAACGAAGAGAGAGTATTAGGCATGAATCAAAAAGTGTGGCACTGGAAAAGCAAGGTCAGGCAGCATCCGAGGAGCAGGAGAATCAACATTTCGGGCATAAGTGCTTCATCAGAAATGTGGATGGGGGAAAGGGGGCTGA
The DNA here is from genome assembly GCF_037043375.1 of Chiloscyllium plagiosum. Taxonomy (NCBI): domain Eukaryota; kingdom Metazoa; phylum Chordata; class Chondrichthyes; order Orectolobiformes; family Hemiscylliidae; genus Chiloscyllium; species Chiloscyllium plagiosum. The sequence continues at coordinate 84,601,234 of NW_028270146.1, read as the reverse complement.
GGGGAAGAGGATAGTTAGATGCAGGCGGGGGATGACGGTGATAGGTCGGAGGGGAGGGTGGAGCAGATAGGTGGGAAGGAAGTTGTACAGGTAGGACAGTTCAAGAGGGCGGTGCCGAGTTGGAGGGTTCGATCTGGGATGAGGTGGGGAAGGGAGATGAGGAAACTGGCAAAATCAACATTGATGCCGTGTGGGTTGGAGGGTCCCAAGGTGGAAGATGAGGTGTTCTTCCTCCAGGCGTCAGGTGACTTGGATCTGAAGGAGATTAGACGTGAATACCAAGGTGCACAATAGACTTGCTGCGAATGGATGATAGAATATAGAGAATACAAAAATTAATAGGTGAAGGAGAAAGTAGTGATGTCTAAAATCAGGGTTACTGTGCATGGAAGCTAGGCATCAGTATATTGTTTTCAGTAAGATTGGGAAATTACAGGCTCATATTGCTATCTGGAAAAATGTTGTTGTGTCATTTAGAGACCGAAGGAAGGGCAGAATTGAATGCTAAACAGTTAGGGGTACCCAGAAACAATAGGTAAGGTAAAAGGATGGTCAAAGAGAGAATTGCAGTGCTGAAGAAAACGCAAATCCCAGAGAGTAAAGGAAAATAATTGATCTGGCTCGAGGTAAGGAACAACAAGGGTAAAATAACATTGCTTGGTGTAGTCTATAGAGCACCAACTAGTGGGAAGGATGTAGAAGAACACATCTGCAGGGAAATTACAGAGTTGCCAACATTTTAGACTATGGGAGTTTAACTTCATGAATGTAGACTTGGATAGTGTAAAGGGTAGAGAGAGAGAGACAAACGTTTCCTAGATTGTGTTCAGGAAAATTTCCTACATCAATATGTGTCCAGTCCAAAAAGAAAGCTTGCACTGTTAGACATGGTTCTTGGAAATAAAATGAACCATGTAGATCAGTGTTAGTGGGGAACACTTCAGAAGAACTGATCATTGTATTGAAAGGTTTAAGGTGATGATAGAAAGGGACAATGAGAAATCTGCAGTAGAATAATTAAATGGGGGAAAGGAATTTCAATGGCACAAGAAAGAAACTGGACCAGATAAAATAAAAAAGATTGGTAGGAAAAACTGCAGCTGAACAATTGGCCACCTTCAAACAATTGAGGGTTCAGTACAATCAAGATTTTTTTCCTAAAATGAAAAGGTCAAACAGACACACTCAGAGCTCCTTGGATAAGAAGGAAACTACAAGTTAAAATGAAGAAAAACTATGCTTATGACAGGTTATTGTGGAAAGTACAATTAAAAATCAAGAGTAATACAGAAAACTCAGGCAGGAACTTGAAAAGGATTTTAGGGAAGCAAAGAGGAATAATGAGAAAAGACTATTAGCCAAGAGGGGAATCCCAATGTCCAAAGTAAGCACATCATTGGAAAAGGGGTGGTAAGAGGAAGAGCAGGGCCATTTAGGAACTAAAAAAGAGATTTACACTTGGCTGAATGTTAAATTAGTGATTTGGATCGGTCTTTGCCAACGAGGTACTTGCTACCCAGGCCATAGTGTCATTTGATGTGTTCAAAACTGAAGAAGACCAAAGTCAAAAAGTGTGGTCCTGGAAAAGCACAGGTGGTCAGGCAGCAGAAGAATTGATGTTTTGGATATAAGCCCTTCATCGTTCCGGATTCCACACTTTAACTCCAGTAGTGTGGAAACTTCAAAGATGAAATATTTGAAGAAAATCGGTAGTCACATGGAAAAGGTAGAATAGTTTAGCAAAAGCCAGCATGGATTTTTCCAATAGAAATTCATATCTAACTGTTACGTTTTGAAGAGGTAACATAGAGTCATAAAGATGTACAGCACAGAAACAGACTCTTCAGTCCAACTTGTCCATGCTGACCAGATATCCTAATCTAGTCCCATTTGTCAGCACTTGGCCCATATCCCTTTAACCCGTTCCTATTCATATACCCATCCTGATGCCCTTTAAATGTCGTAATTGTACTAGCCTCCCCCACTTCCTTAGGCACTTTCCTTAGGCGCCACCCTCTACTCGAAAATGTTGTCCCTTAGGTCCCTTTTATATCTTTCCCCTCTCACTCTAAACCTATGCCCTCTAGTTCTGGACTCCCCCACCCCAGGGAAATGACCTTGTCTATCGCAGTCATTAAGGGTAATGTTGTTGATGTGGTGTAAATGGATTTTCAAGATTATTTCTTAATTGCCATAAACAGATTTAACAGAAATGATACATCAAAGTGACAACATTTATGCTGATACAAAATTGGTTGATCCTTTATATCATAAGTCATTAGAAATCTATTAAATCCCATCTTGAATATACTTGATGACAGAGTGTCTACAACCATCCAAGGTAGAGAATTCCAAGAACTCCATCTCCAAGGGCAGTAATTCTCTCTCCCCATCTCAGTCATAAATGGCTAGCCCCGATTCTGAGACTGTAGTCCCTGGTGCAGTCAGTCTTGTTCCTACCAGGTCAATCACTCACTTGTTCCCACAACACCAGCCGAGACTACCATCCAGTCGTCTGCTGCAAAATGTGAAAGTCAACCTCTCTCTCCATCGATAAGGATTTAAAAATACATACATTCTCCTGCCTTATTAAAAGCATTCAGGCAACTCAAAGCTCAGGAGCTTGGCTTTTTGCAAAGGAGTGGAATAATTCTCAGAAGAATTGGTTTGTAGCTGTTAGTTAAAGTGCAAGCTGGACTAAGTTCAGCATAAGTTCAGCAGGCACTTTCAGTGGTTCGGAAAGGCCTTTTCTGGAAGAGAAACAGATTTAACAAAAGCTTATGATCTATATTCTACTTTGTCTCCCCCCACCATCTGTAGATTCCACATCAGCCATCCTTAAACCTCTCACACAGACCACCTTAAATCCATACCATTTTCGTTCCCTACTTCCAGTCATTGATACCAGAAGCAATCATTTCAATTTGTCTAGTCCCATGGGTCAGTCACTCTGAAAATATATTGCACATTACATAGGATAAATCAGAACACCATCTTATTCACTTGGAGTTATGTCACAGGAAAAATGCAACTGTGATTTAAAGCCTTCCTGTATGTACATGTGAAAACACATTGAAGGAATTAGTTGACTTAAAAACAATTAGAGAAGGTTCACTTGACTGATTCCTAAGATGAAGAGGTTCTGTTATGAGAAGTTGAGAAGGTTATTCCTATATCTATTGGAGTTTAGAAGATTGAGAAATGATCCTCCTGAAACACAAGATCCTGAGGTGACTTAGCAAGATGGATGATGACAGATGAAAGTCTTGAACTAGGGAAGACAGTTTTAAAATCAGAGGTCACCTATTCAAGACTGAGATGAGGAGACATTTTTATTTTAGAGAGTTAATGTGGAATTTGCTTGCCAGAGATCTGTGAAGGTTAGGTCATTTAATAAATTCAGGGCTGAGTTAAACAGATTGTTGGATGACAAGGGAGTCAAGGAGTTGTGGCATGGCAGATGGGAAAGTGGAGTTGAGGCCACAATCTGATCAGCCATGACTTTGTTCAATGCAAACAGGCTTGAGAGGCAGAACAACCTACTCCTACACTTTTACTTGTGTCTCAAAAGTTCATATTGGAAATCATAAAATTACCAGACTCATAAAACTTCCATAAGTCGCAACAGAGCAAGTCAGTGTTATCAATAAGTAAGAAGAAACAAAATTAAATGAATTCTGAAAAGTAAAGAAAATGCATAACATTCCACCTTCACAATGCTATCTACATTCACTATATGGGTTGAGATCTCAAAAGTAATTGAGGGGAAGAAAACACAGTTTACAAAGAGAGGTTGAATATTGTGGATGTTTTTCATTTCACACCCATCAGGGAAAACATAAGAATGGCAATCAATCACAACATTTTACAGGAGAAAAGGGTGCTGATTGGTTGGCAAGTGACCTCTCATTGCCATGGAGAAAGCAAAGGGGAACTATAGGGTCCCCAAGTTCCTAGATGATAAGCAAAAAAATGCAACGTTTGAACATGTTTCCATTGTTTGCAGGAAACAGGACCCCTGCATCTGAATGTTTGTCTCTTCTAGTTAGTACAGATGAGGTACATTTTGAACTCTACTGATTATCTTAACATTGGTTGCTGGTGTAGCTTTCATCACATTCAACATATGCTGCCCAATTATGGAATCACACCTAATCTTAGACATTGCGTTTTGCGGTTTGTAAGCATGTCTGTTTGAGTAGTGTCTGTGGTCTACTTATTATAAACAAAAGAACATGCTATTCAAAATGAGGTTACGCAGAATTAGAATTACTAAGGGCCAGAATAATAGTCCTGACAACATATTTTATTCATTTCATGTTTCAACCTTTGTACTTGTGGGAGGACCATTTGTATTTTTAATTATTGAGGAATTATTATGCATGACATTAAATCAACATTAATTTCCACCGGTAACAATACAGGTCAAGTACATAGTTGTGGAATAAGATCTTCATTTTGTGGAAAGCAGAGAAGTAAAATGGACTCCTTTTCATTCCCTCCTGATCATCCCACTTGCTTTTCACAGTTGCATGCTTACCAGTAGCAACCCTCTTTTATCCACTTAGTCCCAGAACCTTTCAAAAAAAGTGTCAACACCACTTGCAAGAAAATCTACTCTTGACACCTTCATCTTTTTCAGCTGAGGTTGTAACCAAAATGAAACATTTTGCCTGCATCTTTTCAATGAACTGTTTCTGTCATGTAGGCCGTAATGCCTTCTCTACTTATGCTGTCAAATTTTGTTCATCATTTATTTTAACCAGCTTACTCCTTAAACTCACCTCATCATTGATCACTCTTCATTTGATTTTCTAATAGGAAAATTTTTAGAAATGCCATATTTCCTCAAGTTAATATCAAACATCTTCGGTACATTACAGCCAGATTTATATTAAAGCAAGCCTCAATCCTTGACTCTTGCTTCATAACATGCCTGAGTTCTAATGCCAATTGTTTTTAACTCTTCAAAGTTATTACTGTCACCTTGTCAACAGTGGAGTGAGAGTCATCACTGACCAAAACTTTAATTGGAAGAGCCACATAAATAACTTGTTATTCCAGCTGGTCAGAAAGTCGGTCTTCTGTAACAAAGGGCTTACCTCATGATTTTAGAAAGCCCCTCCAGGAAGTCACAACTCGGGAATGTTATGAAATGCTTTTCATTGCCTTGACACAGCTGCATTTGATGGAGTGTATCACCAAGAATCCCGAAGTTAAAATCATCACTGGACATCTCCAGGATGAAAGGAAGATCATTGATAAAGCAGCTGAAAACAGTTGCCCAGATAGTACTGTGGGAAACACCAGGAGCTCCAGCCTAGTTCCGAAACAATTAGCCTCCAAGAATCACAGCCATCTTCCAGTGTTCTGGGTCTGACACTTGTCATGAAAGAAATTCCATCAGCCCAACCTGGTATCACTTCACCTCTGGAATTCAGGGAGCAGGCAGATAAGACACTAGAAAACCGTAAATCTGAAATTGGCATTAGAACTGAGGCACGTTATGAAGCAAGAGGCAAGGATTAAGGGTTGCTTTAATCTAAGTCTGGCTGTACTGTAGCTAAGATGTTTAATATTAGCGTGAAAAAATATGGCATTTATAGCACGGACATTTCTCTTCAAAAGATATTGCTCCCTACGCTTTTTAATTTAATTCATTAGATTTAAAGTTACTATCTTAATTACTTATTTACAATTACACAATAAACATTTATGAAACTGTATTTATATATTTGATGAATGCAGGTTTAAGATTGCTGTTTTTTGACTCAAACAAAATCGTAAAATGCATTATATAGCAGCATGTAAATAGAAAATTAAACTTATTCTTAAAAATCTACTTTCAGAGAATATATTGATAGAGTTTTTTGTTAATGCTTAGAACTTGAACTCTATTGCCTTTTTTACAATTGAACATGGATTGAAAAGGAAGAGAAAAAGCCAACTGCAGCATGTCTGAAAAACCAAGTTTAATTTTGTCATATATTGTCATTAGGTGGTGCTGTGGTATAGCAAGGCAGGCTTTCCCTCTGAAAGTTCAGACAAAGGGTGGTGGTTGATGGGAAATTTTAAAAAAAGTGGGCGGCACGGTGGTTAGCACTGCTGCCTCACAGCGCCAGAGACCAGTGTTCAATTCCCGCCTCAGGCGACTGACTGTGTGGAGTTTGCACATTCTCCCCGTGTCTGCGTGGGTTTCCTCCGGGTGCTCCGGTTTCCTCCCACAGTCCAAAGATGTGCAGGTCAGGTGAATTGGCTATGCTAAATTGCCCGTAGTGTTAGGTAAGGGGTAGATGTAGGGATATGGGTGGGTTGCGCTTCGGCGGGGCAGTGTGGACTTGTTGGGCCGAAGGGCCTGTTTCCACATTGTAAGTAATCTAATTACTTTAGTAGTGCAGATTGACAGTACAAAAGCCTTCTAGAATGCTGATGCTGAATAGCAATTAAGTACTATAGACAGACAAGACACACACAGTTTCCCTAACTTTTGGTACCATGTGTGCACCATTGCCCATCTCCAAACTCTGTTTCCTCTCCTGACTCCTCTTCATCTCTCCTTCTACTTCCCTCTCAGGACTTAGCCACCACTTTGCTTGGAACTCCTCACCACTTCACTCAACGCTTTATTTGCTGCCTCACTTGTAATGCAGTTTGAGAGGCAAGGCAGCCAGAATTAGTTTCTGATTGCCTTTAGTCTGTACTAAATGGGAACATAAACATTGAAGGTACCAAGAATGTGCCCTCTGCAGTGTCTGTATTCATAAGAGCAGGTGTTTCCTAACGATTGGTTTGAAAAATCCAATGTAAATAAAGATTGGATATATTTAACTCAGGTCCATATGATACAAATGCCCTCCGTGGAGCACTAGCTTGTCAATCTCACACAAGTGTTGCTGTAAGGAATATCATACCCTTTCAGTTGATAGAGCTGTTTTCAGGATGGGAGGAACACAGTAAAGGTAAATTGAAGCATTGTGATTTCTGTCTTACACCAATGTTGAACTAGCAGTGTAAATGCAGAATCAAGTGTAAACTGATTCAGAGCAGAGCAAAAGAAAATGATTATTGTTACTGAAAATCAATCTCCTCAGACCCAGGACGTCACTGTATGGATTGTCTGAGGTCAACTACCTTCAGCTAGTTGCTCAAAATATTGGGCATGGTTTTAAAATTATGGGTCACTTTTCAGAAAGTGTTGTTTTTCCTCCAAGAGCTGGGAGACATTGGACATTGCATTGGGCAGTGATCATTGAATTTTATTTTAAAGTGGAGGTAGATTTTTTATCAGGCAAGGGAACCAAAGGTTATCGGTGGTAGATGGAAATGTGGAAATCAAAACAAACAGATCAGCCGTGGTCTTATTAAGTGAAAGGGACAGGCTTAAAGGTTCAAATAGTCTATTTCTGTTCCTAATTTGTACGGTTGCATGTGTCCTCTCTCCAGCATAAGGTATATCATATCACAGTAAATCTGGGAAAGATTAGCATGTCCTCGAAGAAAAGGATAAATTGATTAAGATAGAGTTAAAAATAAATTAATTCCAGATGCCAAGTCATAAAATCAATTTACTAATAGTTAAGCAAGTAAACAAATAATCAGAGTATTTTGAAGAGAGACATGTTGCCAAATGTTGTCTGGCGCTCAAGTCAATCAAGAATATCAAATTGGCACATCTATACTACAGGACAAATGGGTCAGCAAGTTGACTGCCATTGTCTGAGGCGTTGTACTGTAGAAAGCAAGGAACTATAGGCTCTCCAAGTGACCAGGTAAAAGGCTTAAACATAATCCCTTTGTTTGCAGAGAACGGGCCCCTGTGTATGAACATATATTTTCCTACAGAGGGTCAGTATGAGACATGGTAATAAACTAAGCAGCAGATTAATAAAGGAGAATTAATGCAGACTTACCAAAAACAAATTCTATTTGAACAACCTCAATGCATTCTTTGACAAAGGTAGGACAGTGTATTTGTTATGTTCATGGATTTTGAAAAGATGCTTCCCAAAGTGCTACATGCATTTAAGGAGAAGCTAGATTAGCATGAGGGTGGAAAGACTGTGCTGAAAGAAGTAGGTAGAGATTAAAGGTGGATATTATGGAACAAAGCCACCAGCATTTTACCAGTTGAGCAGAATGACTTGTTTAGGCACTACAACTATTAATCTAACTCAGACAGGGAAGTAAAATTACCAGAATCAAACGGATAGTGGTTAGTGGATACAAAATTTACTGAGGGACAGAAAGCAGACAGTAACGGTGACTGTTGTTTTTCAAGCTTGAATGGAAATTTGCGTTCCCCGGGGATCGGTATGATGTGCTTGATGAACTGGATTGGGCAGATAGAGCACAATTTCAAAACTTTCAAAACAAAATTTACATGAACTCAAAATATTGCTTTGCTCTGGATCAGTTTACACTTGATTCTGCGTTTACACTGCTAATTTAACGTCGGTGTAAGACAGAAATTGCAATGTATCAATATATCTTTACTGTGCTCCTCCCACCCTGATAACAGCTCTATTGACTGCATAGGTGTAACAAATCCCACAGCAATTCTTGAGAGAGATTTGACGGAGATTGATCAATTAGTAATGTGTTTTGATAAAACAAACAAGGGCAGGAATTATTCAGCTAATGGTAGGACCCTGGATAGTGTTATTGAACAGAGAGACCTAGGGGTTCAGGTACATATTTCTTTGAAATTAGTGTCACAGGTAGACAGGTTGGTTGTGAAGGCATTTTGCACTCTTGCCCCCATTGCTCAGACCTTAGAATATAGGAGTTGGGATGTCATGTTGCGGTTGTACACTGACGTGGTCTCTTCTGGAGTACTGTGGGCAGTTCTGGTTGCCCTACTATAGGAAAGATATTATTAAATCGAAGAGAGTTCAGAAAAGATTTACCAGGATGTTGTCAAGTTGGAGGGGATGAGCAATTAAAATAGGCTGGGATTTTTTTCACTGGAGTGTAGGAGGTTGAGGCATGACCTTATAGAGTTTTATAAAATCATGAGGGGCATAGATTAAGGTGAATAGCAAGAGTCTTTTCCATGTAGTGGGGGAGTTCAAAACTAGGGGACATATTGTACAGGTGAGAGGTGAAAGTTTTAAGAAGGGCATGAGGGACAACTTGTTTTCTTAAACAAAGTGTGGTACGTGTGTGGAACGAACTGCCAAGAGGACCTGGTAGGTCCCGGTACATTTAAAAGATATTTTGATAAGTAAATGAATAGGAAGGATTTGGAGAATTATGGGCCAAATGCAGGTTGATTAGTTTAGGAACATGGTTGGCGTGAACCAGTTGGAAGAAACGGTCAGTTTCTGTGCTGTATGACTCCAGTGCTTCTATATGAACCTGAGTTAATACTACCCCATTTCTATTTATATTGGACTCTTCAAACTAGCAGTTAGGAAGGCAGGAACAAACTTTGACAAAACATGGATTGGTGAATTGTGAAGACCTGCTTCAGATTAATTTAATGCAGAGAAGTGCAAGATGGCACATTTTGGTGGGAAATATGACAAAAGGCAATAAATGACACAATTATGGTGCAGGAACCTGGGGTATACAAATCATTGAACAATGTACAAATTCAAAAGACTATGAAGAAAACAAAAAGGGGTCCTTGGCTTTAACAAGAAAAATAAAGACTGCTAAAATAAGGGAATTGGGATAAATTGTAGGCTGAAGCTGCAATATCGTGAAAACACATTTTAGTCAAGGTCTTAGAAGAAGCGTAGAAGATATTTATTAGAATGTTGCAAGGGGCTTAGTAATGTGTACAGGTTGAAAAATCGGGACTTATTCTGCCAAACAACCAAAAATAAAGCTGTCATCATTTGAAACTCCGTTCAAAGATACAAAAATAGCTTTAATGAAAGCACCTGTTCTTGTTAATGATCATGTATTTTAAAAAAGTAACATCTCTGAAAGTATCCAAGTTTCACAGCTATGTGCTAAAAGATTATTTAGCAGGACCACACACCATTTTATTCAGCAAGACTCAAATATTTTCAATATCTTTCTCTTGCTAAGCAAACTTTCCAAAACTTATGTAGAAATACATAAACTCCCAATACTTAAGAAAACAGCTATATATCTGCAACCAAGACACAAAATCATTAACGTAGGTTAAACATAAAGATGATGTAAGTTTGAAGTTAGAACTGACAGTTCACAAAACCAACATATTTGTTTTGCAGTTTTGTCTAACTTACTTGATTGAGTGTGCAGATTAAGAACAGCACACATCAAAACAAAAATTCAAACCAATACTCTTTAGAAATATTTATAGGGGAAAAAAAAAGATCGACCAAACATATTGCTTAGATCAGCTGCATTTGTCTGCAGAGTGCAAAGTTCTTATTGATCTTATAATAACTCTCATTTTTATTGCTTTACTGGCATTCTTTGGCTTCAGTCCTAAATGATCAAACATTTTGCCAATTTTGTCACCCTTTATTAGTGTGCTTTACTAGTATTCCCAAGTTAGATTTATGGCAGATCTATTCCACCTTGACCCTTGAAAACCACTAAGCAACATAAGTAGCTGCTTACCATTTCCTATCTCTAGCAACCACACCAATGCACAAAAGGTATTTCAAAACTTTTTTCCTCACAAAAGTTATTCTTAAATGTTGCAGTTGTAAAAGCAGTGAGTTTCCATTAGTAAAATCTCTTCTGCAATCCTGGAGACATTTTAGTAAAGATCAGTAGCTCAGTTTGCAGTTGAAGTTGTTGATCAGTTTGCATTTCAAAGGACAAACAAGCAGGAAACTCTCCATCAGAATATATGAGCATGAGCTTGCAGAATGTACAATGTAAAATACCATGCAGCAATTGCAAGAAACATTACATAGGACAAAATGGCAGGAAACTTGCTACCAGAATACGTGAGTGTCAATTTGAATAATGTGATATACAAAATACCATGCAGCAAATGCAAGAAACATTACATAGGACAGACAGGAAACTTGCCACCAAAATACATGAGCATCAGCTTGCACCAAAACGACACGACCAGGCCTCCCTCCTATCAATACCACAGACATAAAGGACACCAATTCAACTGGGACAATGCTACAATATAGGACAGGCTAAACAAAACCAGCTTGGGAATTGCTGGAGGCCTGGTATTCATCCTCTGGTTCCATAAACAATTACGGTGAAATAGACCCCATTTACAGACCACTATTGTACAAAACCAGAAGTAGAACCACCTGCTACAATGGACAGAACCATATAAATTCGGGGCAGATCACAATGACAGCCTTTCATCCAGAGGCTACACAGCACAGATGATGTCACCCAGGAGGGAGACAAAACGTTTGCAAGAAAACCAACCAGCTAAGCAACCAATAACTTCAAATTTAAAAAGAGTTTTGAATTCCAGTCTCAAGCAATACATAAGATCAATTCTAGTGAGTTTTGAGAAAAATTGTAACTCCAGTTGAGGTTCTGGATTTAGGTTCGCTCACTGAGCTGGAAGGTTTGGTTTCAGATGTTTCATCACCATACTAGGTAACATCATCACTGAGCCTTCGGATGAAGCACTGGTGGTATGGCCAGCTTTTTATTGATGTGTTTAAATTTCCTTGGGTTGATGATATCATTTTCTGTTCTTTTTCTTAGGGGGTGGTAAATGGGATCCAAGGCAATGTGTTTGTTGTAGATTCCAATTGGAATGCCATGCTCCTAGGAATTCTCACATGTGTGTGTGTTTGGCTTGCCCTAGGATAGATGGGTTGTCCCAGTCAAAGTGGTAGTCTTTGTCATCTGTATATAAAGATACTACTGAGAGTGGGTCATGTCTTTTTGTGGCTAGTTGATGTTCATGTATCCTAGTGGCTAGTTTTCTGCCCGTTTGTCCAATGTAGTGTTTGTTACAGTTCTTGCATGGTATTTTGTAAGTTACATTTGTTTTGCTTGATGTCTGTATAGGGTCCTTCAAGTTCATTTAGGAGAAAGTGAGGACTGCAGATGCTGGAGACAAGAGTTGAAAAGTGTGGTGCTGGAAAAGCGCAGCAGGCCAGGCAGCATCCGAGGAGCAGGAGAATCGACATTTCGGGCATAAGCCCTTCTTCAGCACCATAATTTTCAACTCCTTCAAGTTCATTAGCTACTGTTTTAGTGTGTTGGTGAATTTGTGGAAAATCAATTCTGTCCAGTAGGTGGTAATGCACTAGCTTTTAAACAGGAACTTAATATAGCAGCTACTGGCAAGTTTTATGGTATATATCAATGTATAGTATTTAAGGATAAAAAATGGAAGGCAATGTGTCCACCTGGTAAGTCAACAAATCAGCACAATTTGTGGGTCACCTCCCTAGTGCGACGGTCAAGGACATCTCTGATTGGTTGCATGAAATTCTTAAGGGGGAGGTTGAGCAGCCAGAGGTCTTTGGACAGATTGGTACCAAAGACATAAGGAGGAAAAGGGATAAGGTCCTAAAGAGTGATTTTAAGGAGTTAGGCAGAAGATTAAAATCCAGGACCTCAACAGTAGTATTTACTTACCGTGCCACGGGTTAGCAAGTGTAGGAAGAGTACGATCTGGCAGATGAATGCATGGCTTGAGAGCTGGTGCAGGGGACAGGATTCAGATTCTTGGATCATTGGGATCTCTTTGGGGCAGAGTTGATCCGTACAAGAGGAATGGGTTGCAGCTGAACTGAAGGGGATCAATATTCTGATGGAGAAATTTGCTAGAGCTATTTGGGAGTTTATGAACTTGTCTACCATGGGGGAGGTTAATCCAAAGCAGTAGGGAGACGAAAGAGAAGGTTGAGGACAGTCCAGAGGTTAATGAGAGCAAGTTCAAAAGCAACATCAGTGTTGGTAATGCCAGTACTACACAGGGTGGTCAGGAGCACAGTAGGAAGCAAGGGAAGTCTGGGTAGAACCACTTGGACATGTACTAATAGAGTTAGAAAGACTGGCATACAGCCTAGTTTTGTAGATCTGTTCAAATGCATTTGTTAATACAAGTGAAAAATATTTTGTGATCCACATTAGATGGTTGGAAACATGGCTTTATTTCAATGAATATTACAGTCACCAGAAAACACAAACTTCAAAATAGGAGATACTTGATGGTTCAGATTGTAAAGTTGCCTTTCACCAGAAGATAAAACTTTGATTCATTGAACAGAAGAACAAACAGATAAAATGACAGTGATGCACTTCAGTGAGACCCCCTTTCAGCATATCGTTATCTAATTAAATGGAAAGGAAGTGAAAACAAGATATTAAATTCTAAACACTTGAAAATCCAAATTAAGCATTTGGGAGCATTCTTCAATGCAAATTTTTAGTGCCTTTGAATGACAGAATACTTAATGAAGCCAAAAAGGTTTCAGAAAACATTCAAACAGCCCCAAGGTGACTTTCTCCACAAGCTACACATATTTAGAGGACTATCTTCTGAAAAAAAGGAAATAACATTCCAGTTCACTTCAGTACATTTTTTGTCACTTCCAGCATACTGAAAATTTCTAGAAACATAAATAATCTGAACCCTGTTAGAAAATGAAAGTTAATTGGCATTTATTCTTGCCAACACAACCTTTACCTGGAGTAAGGTACCATTTCAGATTGTCTCGTGACTTACTTTAAATCTAGCTTTCGTGAATTTTCAAGTTGAAATAAATTCATGCTGTCTGAAGATGGAGAGACGAAATATCTTTTTACTTTAAACCAACTGGGAGTTCAGAACGCCTACAGCAAAGGTTAACATTGTAACAACATAGCTGAATTTTAAGGTGCTCTAAATTGATTTGGTCAATCACTAATGTGGGCTTTTAGGCTGCAATGACGAAATAAGAAATTTACAAATGTATATGGATAGGTTAGGTGAACAGGCCAAAATCTGGCAGATGAAATTTAATGTGAATAAATGTGAGGTTATCTATTTTGGTCAGAAGAATAGAAAGGCAACTTGATGGAGTGAAACTTCACAGTGCTTTAGTGCAGAGGGATCCGAGTGTCCTTGTGCATGAATCATAGAAAACTAACAATCAGGTACAGTAGGTAATATAGGAAGGAAAATGAATTTTAGCATTTACTGCTAAAGGAATTGAGTATAAGAGTAGAGATGTAGAGATGCAATTCAGAGAAGTTATTTCCCTCAAAGGGTTGTGAATCTGTGAAATTCATCACACCAGAGTACAAAGGATGCCGGGAAATTAAGTAAATTTAAGGAGGCGAGAGTTTTTAATGAATAATGGTTGAAGAGTCATGGAGAGTGGCAGAAAAGTGGAGTTGAGAACAAGATAAGATGAGCCATAATCACATTAAATGGTGGAACAGGCTTGAAATTATGAATTTCCTATTCCTGGTCCCACCTCTTACGTTCTTATATCATAATCAGCTACAACAGAGGTCTAACATTTTTAGTGGCCTTGTAAATTGCTGCATGAACAATTGAGAGGCAAAGAAAAATTTTGTCCTACAGATCTACTAGAGACTGATTCAAAAACATGATGTCCAGTCTTCACAAGAAACAAAAAATATTAACAGAGTAGAGATTTGTTTTGCATCACTCTTTGTAAATGAAATTTAATGCAAAGCATAATTTCTCTCAGACAACACTCATTTGCTTCAACTTGAAAGATCACTAACATTATACATTTGAAATCTACAAAAGTCATTCTGAAATAGTAGAGCTACAGGTCAGTGCTGGTTATGGCAGCATTCACAAGAATAAAAGCAAATCAATATTCATTCTGGAAAGAGTAGTACATTAATGGACCTCCTTTAGTGATGAATAAAAAATAACCGCTGTTTTTTTATTTAAAATCTGATCCCAGTTTAGCATGGTAACTAGAAATCCTATCTCCAGCTAGAATTGCCATTCTGCACTCCCTAAAGTGCCTGTTGTGCATTGTGCAGAAACAGAGCTTTCAGAAAAGAGGGGCCATCTGCCGAGGATCATCCGGCAATATACTGATCGTGTCTTCTGCTTTTCCACACAACATACACAACATGGTGTATTCCTGGAGAAAGAGGGGAGAAATAGTCAGCATCAGTACCATTGGAAGGATATGACTGTTGACTACATGTTAAACATTGTTACTGTGAAATGCAGTTTGGACCGGAAATTTTAAACAGGTCTTCCAAAACTCTCCTAATAAAACCAAAACAAGAAACTAAAGCACGTAGATCAATACCTGAAGAAAACACTTGCCACTTAGAGAATGGCCAAATAGTACAGTACCATTAAGCTATGAGAAAAGGTAATTCCACACAGAATTTGTTTCCGTGCACTTCACAAATGATACATGTCTGTTAAATCTACAAATAAAAATAGTATTTGAAAACCTCCTCCAAAGAAAAAAACAGACACTATTTCAGTCCATTGAAGGTGCAGTAACGAGAATAAGAATTCTGATGCATTGTTCAAAAGTTGCACAAGTGCCCTGATTAACTTGGCCCTCTTCCTTATACATGAATTAGGAAGAACAAGCCACTCAGACCTTTGTTCTTACACCGACATTCAATAAGATCACGGCTGATCTGACTACTCCATCTTTCCACTTATCCTCTAATAAACGTTCACCTCCAGCTTCTCAAGAATCTACCTGTCTATTCCCACCTCAAAAATATTCAAATACTCTTTGCACCCTTTTGATGAATAGGGTTGAGCATCTTTGGAAGTCTGAGACAAAAAAAATCCTCCTCACATCTCTTAAATGGATGACACTTTATTCTTAAACACTGACTCTTCAGCTCAAGATTCTCTCAGAAAAAGAAACAACCTTTCCACATGCATGGTCATGCTCCCTCAGGATTTCATAAATTTTAACCAAGTCATACCTTATTCTTCTAAATTCCAGATAAATCAAAGCTGCCTTCCCTCTTTTCCATCAGACATGTTATTCATTTCAGATTATAGTCCAGTAAACCTTTTCCGAACTGCTCCAACTATAACTTACAAGAGCATGGCACTGGAAAAGCACAGCCGGTCAGGCAGCGTCCAAGGAGGAGGAAAATCAACATTTCAGGCAAAAGCCTGATGAAGGGCTTTTGCCTGAAACGTTGCTTTTCCTGTTCCTCGGATGCTACCTGACCGACTGTGCTTTTCCAGTACCATACGCTCCACTCTAATCTGCTGTCCTCACTTTTGCCAACGATATTTATGCCCTCCCTTAAATAAGGAGACAAATACTGTACATAATATTCCAGATATGGTCTCACTTTTACCTTATATGACTGAAGCACAAGATTTGTACTTTTGTATCCAACACCTCTCACAATAAATAATACTAAGTTAGAGTAATTTGACCTTTCAAATTCTAAAATGAAAGAAACTCAAGTTCAAACCCTCAAAAAAACCCACGTCACTCTCTGAAATTTACATTATGCTCCTATTGAAGAAATGTTCACAGGTACAAAGCAGGCCTAACATATCAGTTCATTTTGTTCAATTATATAAAAAGATCACAACATGACAATGAATGTGAAAAGACATCAGTAGCTATCTAAATTTAACAGAAACTCAGTTGAGAAGGAAAAAAATCATAGTGAAACAAGGCTATCTAACCTTGTGAGCTTTTCAAAAAGCTTGTCTGATATAGTGATGTAACTGAAACAAAACCACAACCTCTAAGAAACTAATCAACAGCACTGCAGGTGGTGGAAAGGAAAATTATTTTGAGAATTACAGTAAAAAACAAATCACTGAATAAACCTTACCTGGTAATCATCAACAACAGTGAATGTGTACTCATGTTGTGCTATAATATGGTGGCAATTTTGACAGACATCTGCAAGAAATAATGTAACACAGATTATAGTTAAAAGGCAGCAAATGGATCTAGTTCAGAAATGGTGTTATACTGAAGCACAATATATCAGTAATAGTCAATCTCTGAGGGGTCTCGATGATGTAAAGCTTCAAAGTAAGCCATAAGTGGCTAATAAGCGTCACTTGAAACTCCAGTAGAAAACAAGAGCCATGAAATCACTTTGTATATTGTACACTACTTGCTGGGAACTTTATGGGCATGAGTTTATTTTCAGAATTTTTCCAAAGGCAGCTGATGACACACTGAAAGGTTAATGACGGTTAGAAAATCACTGCATGTTTATTGAGTGCCAATCAAAAATGATTATACATAAATAATGCACCTGGCATTTGATTATTTCACTATTACATTGGCATAGTCAGTGAATCTAATCTCTCTTCTCTCTGCATCTAAATAGCAAAGCAATAAAATTGGAAAAATCTGCACAAGAACAAATTCAAAGCAGATCAGTTATTTAAGGCTTCAAATTACATGGCTAGAAACAAACTAAGTTTCTGAAGTTCCTCTATCTGCTATTTCAGGGATTTGAAATACTTTTGTTAAAGGAACAGGTCAGACAATCTGTCACAAATACCATCAACATGCCACATTAATATTCCAGCTCTGCTAAGACAATATGCTGTTATGACAGTTACAGTGCATTAATCCAGATGGATACGTTTACGGACTCTTTTTATTAATATATCAATTAACAGCTAAAAAAACTGGACACTATATTCTAAACTCACGTCATCTCATAGAGAAAACAAACATCTGAATGTTTCCATCTTATTGCATAAAAGACAAGGATTCCATAGTTAAAAACTTACGGTCATATGTAACAATTTCTTCTCCATCATCATCATCTTGGGTTCGATTAGTAATGAGCACAAAGTCTCTTTTACTGCACTTGGCACAACCCACATAATTTAACAGAAAAGATCCATTCTCCAAACAAGTGTTACCCTGTATAGGAATGAAAGAAAAGTGGATTCACACACAAAATTCCTTGCACCACCTAGTTTTATAAATAGCTTTGTAACATGTATATTTCCTAATCAGTGATGGCCCATTTCCAGGCCATTGGCAGTCCAATTCCAAAACCAGCTATAAAGAATTTAAACCAAGAGTAGAGAAGATAATTTGTTGCACAGTTTTACCAAAGAAGGATTTAAAAGTATTTAAGCAGCACAACAGACAGTAAGTATAATTCAGGAACAGAAAGAGCTGAGAAAGAGAACCTGTTGTCAGGCCATTTGCTCAAAGGCTAACACCAACATGAAAAAAACCTATTGAAGTGTTGGAATTTTAAAGGAACAATAATACTTTGGAGGTTTCCATGTGTAAATCATTTTAGCATGGCAGTCAAGATGGATAAACTTGTTAAAAATACTATTGGAATCCTGAGTTTTATAAGCAGAATACAGTATAAAAGAAGGAGGGGCATTTTAAAACATTTGAAATCATAGGTTAACTTCAGCTAGCATATTGTTCCTTATGGTCTGGGCGTTGGTACTCAAGATTTTTAAAAATTCATTCACGTAACAGGGGCAGTGCTGGCAAGGTGGGAGAGGTAGAGCAATGAACAGGTTGAATAAGTGACTCAGAGTAGAGGTCCTATGTTGGTGAAGGCATGCCCAGCAATTGAGGGTCAAGGAAAATCTAAGAGTGTGCATTCGAGGAGTTACGAGATCTTGGTGCAGTTTACAGGTGGAGGAGGCTGTGGAGATAGGGAGAGGTGAGGGTAGGTGCAGAAAGAAAATAAGGATAGCAATTTTTTACATGAAGGGATCAACAAATTAGGCAGCAATGTAGGTCAACGAGCAGAGCAGTGACAACAAGACATGGACTGAGCTTGGATATCCTTTATCCAGCGTATCAATAAAAAAAGTCAACATGGCAGTGCAGTGGTTAGCATTGCTGCCTAACAGTACCAGGGGACCCATTTTGATTTTAACCTCGGATGACTACGTGGAGTTTTCATGTTCTCCCAGTGTCTGCATAGGTTTCCATTGCATTTCAATTTCCAATTTCCTCCTCAAGTACAAGGATGTGCAGGTTAGGTGGATTAGTCATGTGGGGCTACGGGGACAAAGGAAATATTTTTCAGTGCAGACTTGATGAACCGAATGTCCTCCACCTCACTGTAGGGATTTTGTGATATGGAAGGTTTTGGATGAACTGAAAAGTATACACAGGCGGAGTTCTAGGTTATGTGAAAATACATGGATAATGGATTATAATCTACACTCTGCTCCATCTGAAGCTATCCACATAAAGTTGTAGAGTCGTATAGCATGGAAACACATCCTTCAATACAACTCACCCGTGTGGATCATACATCCCAATCTGACCTTGTCCCATTTGCCAGCATTTGGTCCATATCAATATGGTCTAAACCAATCCTATTGATACACCTATCCAGGTGCCTTTTGAATGTTGTAATTCTTACCTGCCTCCACCACTTCCTCTAGCAACTCGTTATCCTCCCCATCTCACTTTAAACCTATGCCTTCTGGTTTTGGACACCCCTATCCTGGGAAAAAGACCTTGGCTATTCACCCTAACCAAGCCCCTCATGATTTTATAAACTTCTATAAGGTCACGCCACAACCTCCAACACGTGAGGGGAAAAAAGCCCCAGTCTGTTCGTTAAAAGGACTTACCTCGAGAGTTAGTGGCCTCCATTTTCAGGAGCAGTGAGAAGCTGAGTGGGAACTGTCAAACTGCGCACTGGGAAAGTGATATATTTACACATGTAGTGTCTCTGGTTCAGTCACAGCCTAAATATACCAAGTGTAGTGTCTCCCACCCACCCTCCTCCTCCTCCTCCTCCTCTAACCAAAAAAAACTCTGTGGTGTGTGTTGATAAGGTAAGGGTTATCTATTTATATTTGTAATCATGTGCTTGGTTAAATTTTTTTTTCCTTTTCTTAATTTATCTATTATTTGGTTATTTGAAAAAGAACATAGTAGAGAAGTATTAGAAAATATTTAACTCAAATTTATATAAAGTAATAAAGTAATTAACTAAGTAGAAATAGCTGGGCAGGTGATGTGCTGTAGCTGTATGATGTGGGAGCTGGTTGATCTCATTGTGAACGGCAGTGACCACATCTGCAGCAAGTGTTGGTTGCTGGAGGAACTCCGGCTCAGAGTTGATGATCTGGAATCTGAGCTTCAAACACTGTGGCACATCCAGGGGGGGGAAGAGTTACTTGGATAGGGTGTAGGTTTGCTCGCTGTGCTGTGGTTTGATATCCAGACATTTCATTACCTGGCTAGGTAACATCATCAGTGGTGACCTCCAAGTGAAGCGAAGCTGTTGTCTCCTGCTTTCTTTCTAGAAAGCAGGAGACAACAGCTTTGCTTCACTTGGAGGTCACCACTGATGATGTTACCTAGCCAGGTAATGAAATGTCTGGATATCAAACCTACAGCTTAGTGAGCAAACCTACACCCTATACCTCAACCTGAGCTACAAACCTTCACAAACCTTGCAGTTACTTGGATGCTTTGTTTCGGGAGGCAGTCACACCTGGTAGATTAAGTAATTCAAATTCAGTTAGTGATCAGGGACAACAGGGTGTGATTGCAAGTGAGGCAGGTAGGAGGATCCTGAGTTCAGGATTGGAGGAGCCTCAGCCCTTGACCTTATCCAACAGGTATGAGATGCTTGCTCCCTGTGTGGTTGAGGAAAAGGGCTGTGAGGAAGATGAGCCAGCTGACCACGGCACCATGCTGCAGATGACCATTCAAGAAGGGGGAGCAATAAGACAAGTGGTAGTTATAGTGGATTCTACAATTAGGGGGACAGATAGTATCCTTTGCAAGCCAGATCAGCAGTCCCGCACAGTGTCATGCCTGCCCAATGTGAGGGTGCAGGACATCTCTGACCGGCTTGAAAGGATATTCAAGCGGGAGGGAGAGGATCCAGTTGTGGTCCATGTTGGGACAAACAACATAGGCAAGGCGAGGATGGAGGACCAGTTTGGGGATTATCAAGCACAAGGAACGAAGGGTCATAATCACTGGATTACTGCCCGTGCCACGTGCAAATTGGCTTAGGGATAAGAAAATTAGGGAAGTAAACATGTGGGTAAGGGAGTGACGTGTGAAAGATTTCATGGGGCATCAGTTTTGGAACTGGAAGGATCTGTACCAATGGGATGGTCTCCACCTGAACTGATCTGGAACCAGTGTTCTAGGGAAAATGACAAATAGGGTGGTCACTAGGGCTTTAAACTAGTGAGTCGGGGGGGACGGGAAGGGATAACGACAGGAAGTATGATGGTAAATAAAAAGGTAAGCAGCAGGTTAGCACGTGCATAGAAGGGTTTAAGTACAGGTCAGAGTATGAAAAAAGTAAAAAGGAAGGATAACTCAGGACATATTATTAGAGATGCTGGAAATCATGATGGTAAGAAAGCTAGCATAAGGGCACTTTACCTGGATGCTCATAACATTCGCAACAAGGTCAATGAGTTAACGGCACAAATCATCATGAATGAATATGATTTTTAGCCATTACAGAGACATGGTTACAGGATGGTCACGACTGGAAGTTAAATACCCAGGGGTATCAGATATTTGGAAAGACAGACAGGAAGGTAAGGGAGGTGGTGTTGCTCTGATATTCAAGGATGACATCAGGGCAGTGCTGAGAAATGATATAGGTTCTATGGAGCCTAAGGCTGAATCCATTTGGGTGGAAACTAGAAATTCTAAGAAGAAAAGGTCATTGATAGGTGTACTCTATGGGCCACCAAATAATAACATCACATTGGGGCAGGTAATAAACAAAGAAATAACTAATGCCTGTAAAATTGGTACAGCAATTATCATGGGGAAGTTTAATCTACATGTAGATTGGTCGAACCAGCTCGTTCTGGGTAGCCTCGAGGTGGTGTTCGTTTGTGTATCCACGACAGTTTTCTTGAACAGCATGTAATGGAACCGACGAGGAAGCAAACTATCCTAGATCTGGTCCTGTGTAAGAGACAGAATAATTAATGACCTCATAGTTACGGATCCTCTTAGAAGGAGTGATCAAAGTATGGGTGAATTTAGAATACAGATAAAGAGTGTGAAGATAAAATCCAATTCCAGGATCCTGTGCTGAAACAAGGGAGACTACAATAGAATGAGGGAGCACTTGGCTAAAGTAGATTGGAAACAAAGAGTTTATGGTGGGACAGTTGACAAGCAGTGGAGGACTTTCAAAACAATTTTTCAAAGTGCTCAGCAAAAGTATAATCCAGTGAAAAAGGAGGACTGTAAGAAAAAGGTAATCTGCCATAGGTGTCTAAGGAAATAAAGGAGGCTGTCAAATTGAAAGAGAAGGTATACAAAATGGCCGAGAACAGTATGAAATTAGATGGTGGGGAAAACTTTAAAAGTCAACAGAAAGCCACAAAAAGAGCTATAAAGAAAAGTAAGATAAAAAATGAGAAAAGAAACTCGCACAGAATATAAAGACAGATAGCAAAGGTTTCTATAAATACATAAAATGAGAAACAGTGGCTCAAATAAATGTAGGTCCTTTAGAGGATGAGAAGGGGCATTTAGTTATGGGATATCATGAAATGGCCAAGGCATCGAATAGGTATTTTGTATCAGTTTTCACAATGGAGGACACCAATAACATGCCAATAATTGACGAAGGTAGGTGAGGACCTGGAAACAATTACTATTACAGAACAAAGTTAAAAATTACACAACACCAGGTTATAGTCCAACAGGTTTAATTGGAAGTGTGATTTTTAACTTTGTACACCCCAGTCCAACACCGGCATCTCCAAATTATTACAGAACAGCTAATGTTGGGCAAGCTAATACAGCTAAGGATAGACAAGTCTCCTGGCCCTAATAAGGGAGGTGGTGCAGCTCTGATATTCAAGGACGACACCAGGGTACCAAAAGAGATAGTGGGAGAAATAGCAAGTGCACTGGGGGTAATTTTCCAAAATTCGCTGGACTCTGCGGCAGTCCTAGCAGAATGGAAAACAGCAAATATGACACCACTGTTTAAAAAGGGAGGTAGGTAAAAGATGGGGAATTATAGACCAGGTAGCTTAACCTCTATAATGGGGAAGATACTTGAGTCTATTTTCAAGGAAGAAATAAATCAAGTACTACATCTCGTTGGGTAGGTCATGCTTAACAAATCTTTTGGAATCCTATGAAGACATTACGAGCAAGGTGGACAACAGGAATCCAGTTGATGTGGTGTACCTAGACTTCCAAAAGGCCTTCGACAAGGTCCATGCAAGAGGTTGCTGCATAAGATAAAGATGCATAACTTTACAGGTAAAGTATTAGCATGGATAGAGGATTGGTTGACTAACAGGAAGCAAAGAGTGGGGATAAATGTGTGCTGTTCTGGTTGACAATCAATCAGTGACTAGTGGTATGCCTCAGGGATTAGTTTTGGACTGCATTATTCATAATTTATATATATCATTTGCATTTGGGGACCACGTTTAGTGTGTCAAAGTTTGCTGATGTCACTAAGATAAGTGGCAAAGCAAAATGTGCAGAGGACTGTGAAACTTTGCAGAGGAACAGAGATACTTTTAAGTGAGTGGGCAAAGGTTTGGCAGATGGAATACAATGTTAATAAATGTGAAGTTATCCATTTTGATAGAAATAACAGTAAAAAGGATTATTACTTGAATGGTACAAAGTTGCAGCATGCTGCTATGCAGAGGGTCATGGGTGTCCTTGTCCATGAATCACAGAGGGTTGGTTTGCAGGTACAATAAGTAATTTGGAAGGCAAATGAAATTTTGTCCTTCACAGAGTCGTAGAGATCTACAGCACAGAAACAGACCTTTCGGTCCAACTTGTCCATGCCGACCAGATATCCTATCCCAATCTAGTCCCACCTGCCAGCTCCTGGCCCATATCCCTCCAAACCCTTCCTATTCATATACTCATCCAGATGCCTTTTAAATGTTGCAATTGTACTAGCCTCCACCACTTCCTCTGGCAGCTCATTCTATACACGTACCACCCTCCCAGTGAAAAAGTTGCCCCATAGGTCTCTTTTATGTCTTTCGCCTCTCACCCGAAACCTATGCCCTCTAGTTCTGGACT
This sequence comes from Chiloscyllium plagiosum, assembly GCF_037043375.1. Taxonomy (NCBI): domain Eukaryota; kingdom Metazoa; phylum Chordata; class Chondrichthyes; order Orectolobiformes; family Hemiscylliidae; genus Chiloscyllium; species Chiloscyllium plagiosum. Next base: position 84,577,349 of record NW_028270146.1, on the reverse strand, counting down.
CACCTACCCCAGGGAAAAGACTTTGTCTACTTATCCTATCCATGCCCCTCATTACTAAAGTGATTGAGTTTAAAAGCAGGGAGGTTATGTTGCAGCTCTGGGGAGGCCACACCTGGACTACTGCATGCAGTTTTGGTCTCCTTACCTGAGAAAGGACGGCTCTGGAGGGGGTGTGAAGGAGGTTCACTAGGTTGATTCTGGAGTTGAGGGGGTTAGCTAGGAGGAAAGACTGAGTAGACTGGGATTATATTCATTGGAATTCAGAAGAATGAACCAGGGGATCTTATAGAAACATAAAATTATGAAAGGAATAGATAAGATGGAAGTAAAGAGGATGTTTTCACTGGCAGGAGAGACTAGGACAAGAGGGCATAGCCTCAAGATTAGAAGGAGCAGATTTTGGACTAAATTGAGAAGGGACTTCTTCACCCAGAAAGTTGTAAATCTATGGAATTCCTTGCCCAGTGAAGTAGTTGATATTACTTCATTAAACGTTCTTAAAGCTAAGATTTTCTTGTGAACAATATAGGAACTAAGGGACGTGGCGAGAGCGCTGATCTGCCGATTCCTCAGTAACAAGCCCAAACAAGCAGATACAACACATCCAGAAACCCTGATCACTTTACCCTACATCAAAGATATCTCTGAAATGACTTCCAGACTATTCAGACCCCTTTGCATCATGCTAGCCCAAAAACCTACCAAGACACTAAAACAGCAACTAATAAAAAGACCCTATACCAACAACAAGCAAAACGAATGTCATTTATGAAATACCTTGCAAGGACTGTAACAAACACTACATTGCTCAAAGGCAGAAAACTAGCCACCAAGATACACGAACATCAACTAGCTACAGAAAGACATGACCCATTATCACTAGAATCCTCACATACAGTTAAAAGAACACCACTTTAACTGGAATAACACATCCATCCGAGGACGAGCCAAACAGAGACACGCATGAGAATTTCTTGAAACATGGCATTCCAAATGGAACTCTAAATAAACACATCAATTTGGGCCCCATCTACCATCCTCTGAGAAAAAGGACTGGAAATGACATCACCCACCCAAAGAAACCTAAGCACATAAATAGAAAGTGGGACATACCACCAGCACTTCGCCGGAGGCTCACTGATGATGTTACCTAATATGGTGACAAAACGTCTGAAAACAAACCTTTCAGCTCAGCGAGCAAATGTACATCCAGAACCTCAACCTGAGCTACAAATCTTTTTTTAACAAAATCACTTTCCATGATATCACTCGAGAGAAATGCCACAGTTTGCATTTACACAATGGTCTTTCTTTCAGTTGAAATTGTTACTCACCCTGAAGCAAGGCTTCACTGACAGTAGCATCCTACCAACTTACACAGGAAACAATCAGATGCTGCTGCAGACTGAAGACCATTTATTATACAGATCATCTCAACCATACTGCCTTCTACTCTCAACTAACATCCAAAAATGAAGGCAGCAACTAATATACTATTCTGAGCACCCTACAAGTAGAAACTTTGTAATGCACTATTACATTTAAAATGCACCACAAACTAATAACCAATCACTATTTGAAGCTATATCAAATCTTATTTTACTTAGAAGAGAGGAGCAAATGCATGGTAGTCAAATTCACAAACATCACCAAGGTAGGTACAAAAGTAATAGCAAGTTGCAGATGGATACGGATAGTACAAGTGAGTGGAGAAAGATGGACCACAGCATAAAATGCCAGATGAAATATAATATCAAAATGGTCACCTTCACAGGAAATAATATTACTTAATGGGAGAATGACTGTAGAATGTGAATGTAGATTTGCTTGCTGAGCTGGCAAGTTCATTTTCAGATGTTTCGTCACCATACTAGATAACATCTTCAGTGAGCTTCCGAATGAAGCTGTAGAATTCCAATGTGTAAAGGGATTTAGGTGCTTTGGTATATAACGATAAAATGTTAGTTATGCATACACAGCAAGTAAGGAAGAGACTAATGAGATGTTAACCTAATTATAAGAGGAATTCAGCATAAAGGTAAAAAGGTTATGCTTCAGTTATACAGGATACTGGCAAAACCATATCACAGAAGTTTTAGAGTGCAGAAGATGATCAGTTAATCCATTATGCTACACCACATATCCCTTTTCCTACTTTCCAACCTTGTAAAGTGAGTTTACTAATTCCTGTTGAGGCCCATCTCTGCTCAGGAGTGTCTCACTTACCACCCTCAGAGGGACTTTCATCATATTGGATTCCAACATCCTTTGGATGAAAAAGTGGTTTACAGATTCTCCAGCATGTTTTTCAGTCCTTATGCATTCAAAGTGAAGAGGCAGTATTTTCTAAATGTATAACCCTTAAAAATACTTAATTCAAAATAACCTGGAGTTTTTTTTTTATTCATTCATGGAAATATGGGTATTGCTGGCTGGTCAGCTTTTATTGCACAGCCCTATCCTGCCCTTAAGGTGGTGATGGTAAGCTGCCTTCTTGAACTGCTGCAGTCCACCTGCTGTAGGTTGAGCCACAATGTCATTAGGGAAGGAATTCCAGAATTTCGACCCAGTGACAGTGAAGGAATGGTGATATATTTCCAAGTCAGGATGGTGAGAGGCTGGAAGGGGATTGTGATGTGGTCCCAAGTATCTGCTACAATTGTCAGAGAGCCACACAGTCATACAGCACACAAAAAAAAGACTCTTTGGACAAACTAGTCCATGCTGACCTAGTTTCCTAAACTGAAGTAGTCCCATTTGCCTGCTATTAGCCCATATCTCTCTCCTTCGACATGGATACGACCATGGGCTTGGAAGGTTACATATGAGGATCTTTGGTGAATTTCTGCAGTGCACGTTGCAGATAGTATACATAGTGGCTGCTGCTGAGCATCGGTAGTGGAGGAAGTGCATGTTTGTTGATGTGGTGCCAATCAAGTGAGTTGTTTTGGGTTGGGTCAACCAAAATAAAGAGCAAAACTGCCAAATACAGTCTTAATACCAACATTACTTCTTTGTTCAGTTTCTTAACACTAACTAAGGTAGCAACAGACATGCTAAATCAGCATTGAATAAAGGTAGGGATTTTAGACCAAGTTTCCATACCACGATGTAGCATTGTATGTCCATCAGGTAATAAATGGCATACATTGCTGAATAGTTTGTGAAGACTCACATATTAATAGAGAACTGAAAACCATAAAATCAAGTCGCTACAAGGATTCAATAACTTCAGTATAGGAAGAAACAAATTGGGAGAAAACTACTTTAAGCATGAGTTCAGACAATGAACCAAGTGTCCATCAAGTTAATCCCCATCACAAAGCAGTAAATACTGGAATTCTGTTCAAGAACGAACTGCTGACCAACTATGCCAGTTTGTATATACATTACGCCATTTCACCCATGTGAGAAACCATGCCTTTCAATTTACATATTCCTCCAACAGATACCAACTTCAAAAGAAAAGACTGGAATAATATCCAAGAGTAATTGACAGAGCTCACACACACATTTAAACATACCCAGCTCTACCATTTTTTTAATAGGAGAAATACAGAAAACAAACACCAAGCAAATCAAAGAAAGTGGTCTTATAAACGTAGACAAGGATGACACCACATGACAGGGAGGTGCATTGGATGCTGCAGTAAAGGTTAGTTTAACAAGCCTAACTTAAACTGTGTCAAGGTATTGTGTCCCAAGTTCATTTCTGTGAAGTTTATCTGCTTGTTTAATCAACAGAAGCAAGGCAGTGCCATAGAATACTTCCTCTCAAACAGTCACTTGGGACAGAGGATGACTCCCTTCCATTGAGTGCCCAATCAGTGCTGAACCCACAGCCCACCATAGGTCATATATTTGTTGAAAGAAGGAAGTGGGATGCTTGGCTTTCCACACACCCTTCCCCTAATACAGTATTTGCGCTTGGTCTCCGCCTGGGCTGATCAGAGATTGACTTCTACAGGGATGCCTCTCCTTGAACTGAGGCAGTTTCGGGCTCCCAAAGGTCGCTGGGGATATCGGCCATTGTCAAAAGTCATCCCTCATTGGGCTGGGACTTAGCGGCTGAACAAGAAGGTGCAGGCAGGGATCCTGATCATATCTGAAATAACTGGAGGGAACGTGAGGGAAGAGCTGGAGAGAGAGAGAGTGAGAGAGAGAGAGAGAGAGGGGAGGGGAGGGGAGGGGAGGGGAGGGGAGGGGAGGGGAGGGGAGGGGAGGGGAGGGGAGGGAGGGGAGGGGGGGAGAGGGGAGGGAGGGGAGGGAGGGGAGGGAGGGGGGGAGGGGAGGGGGGGGAGGGAGGGGGGGGAGGGGGGGGAGGGGGGGGGGGAGGGGGGGGGGGGAGGGGAGGGAAGAGCTTAACCACAGCCAGGAAGGAGACGAGGGGCCGAACTGTTGAGCTGCGTTTTTAACATCTCTTTCCCCTCCCCGCTTTGACCGGAGCTATGCTCTCACCCGCTCGGGATACTCCTTCTGAACGCAGCCCGCGCACATCCCGCAGCCGTTAAAAGCCGGTACAATTCAAATTCAAATCATCATCCTCCCCCACCCCACAAGGTGGGCTCGAGACGGGCTCCGTCGCTGCCGAATGACCTCACAGCCCCACCAACTCTCGCGAGACGAGCCCACGCCCCGAGTCAAACGGCACCGAGAAGATCAATAAAGTTGCAGCATTCAAAGAGCGGCGGCAGGAGAGTGAGAGGCGGAAGAAATGGTAGATTCTGAAATCCGAAATAGACAGGCAGCATCAGGAATCGGAGAAATCGATGTTTCGGGTGTAACCCTTCTTCAGGAGTGGGGGTGGTTGTAGGGGGGAGCTGGAGGTAAAGGGGGTGAAGTGGGGATAGGTGAAGATAGGTAGAGGGTATGACCTGGTTGGTCAATGGGAGCAATGAATCTGGTTGGTGGTAGTGGAATGGAGGGTGAAGACCGTCCTGTTTCACACCTCCCCCCTTCCCTCCAAGGCCCCAAGGGATACTTCCATATCCGCCACAAATTCACCTGCACCTCCAAACACATCATCTGTTGCATCCGCTGCACCCGATGTGGCCTTCTCTATATTGGGGGGACAGGTCGCCTACTTGCGGAATGTTTCAGAGAACACCTCTGGGACACCCGGACCAACCACCCCATGGCTCAACACTTTAACTCCCACTCCCACTCCACCAAGGACATGCAGGTCTTTGGACTCCTCCATCGCCAGACCATGGCAACACGACGGTTGGAGGAAGAGCACCCCATCTTCTGCCTGGGAACCCTCCAACCACAAGGGATGAACTCAGATTTCTCCAGTTTCCTCATTTCCCCTCCCCCCACCTTGTCTCAGTCAAATCCCTCGAATTCAGCACCGACTTCCTAACCTGCAATCTTCTTCCTGACCTCTCTGCCCCCACCCCACTCCGGCCTATCACCCTCACCTTGACCTCCCTCCACCTATCGCAATTCCAACGCCCCTCCCCCAAGTCCCTTCTCCCTACCTTTTATCTTAGCCTGCTGGACACACTTTCCTCATTCCTGAAGAAGGGCTTATGCCCGAAATGTCGATTCTCCTGTTCCTTGGATGCTGCCTGACCTGCTGCGCTTTTCCAGCAACACATTTTCAGCTCTGATCTCCAGCATCAGCAGTCTTCACTTTCTCCTGTTTCTACAAGTCCCACCTTCTCCAGAATGAGCCCCAATTATCCAAGAACCTGAAACCCTTCCTCCTGCACCATGCTTGCAGCCACGTGGAAGATGAGGTGCTGTTCCTCAAATTTGCGGTGTGGTTTGTTTTGGCAATGGAGGAGCCAAGGATGGCCATGTTGGAAAGCGAGTGGTTGGGGGAATTGAAATGGGCAGTGACTGGGAGGTCCATTCGGCACCTGCGGGCCTGGCTGCGATGCTTGGTGAACTGTTCCCTATGTTTACGTTCTGTCTGTCAAGTGTGGAGAATCACATATTGGGAGCACGTGATGCAGTAAACTAGGTTGGAAGTGAGGTAGGTGAACCTCTGTCTCACCTGGAAGGACTGTTTGGGGTCCTGGATGGAGGTGGGGGGGAAGGGTGGTGAACTGGCATGTTTTACATCTTTTTCAGTTGCAGGGGAACGTACTTGGAGGGGGGGTGGGGGGAGAATCCATGGGGAGAGTGGCACAAACCAAGGACTGTTGAAGGGAACAGGCCTTGTGGAAGGCAGAGAGGGCTGGAGACGGGAAGATGTTCTTGGTTGTGGGGGTCTAGTTGCAATTGGCAGAAGTGTTTAAGGATGAAGTGTTGGATGTGGAAAGTGGTGGGGTAGTCAGTGAGGACCAGGCGGACTGTCTTTATTGTGTTGGGGGTGTGGTGTTTAGAGCAGCAGAGCAGGGAATGGAGGTGGTGCGGCAAAGAGCTGTCTGGATGATGGGGAGGAGGAAAAGCAAGTTGTTCAAAGTAGGTGGACATCTGGGATGCTTGCGAGTGGAATGTCTCCTTGTCTGAGTAGATGCGGTGGAGGCGGAGGAATTAGGAAAAGGGATGGAGTTCTTGCAGGATACTGGGTGGAGAAGATGTAGGTTTGTAGTAAAAGTCCACCTGGAAGTTGTGGGCCAAGTCTGTGAACTGCTTCAGTTCAGCCTGGGTGCAGGATGCTGCACCAATGCAGCCTTTGATATAACAGCAGAAGAGTTGGAGCACAATGCCTGTGCAGGTACTGAGGGGGAGTGAGGATGGGGTTCTTCATGGAGAGATGTATTCAAGCAGGCAAATCCTCACCTCAGTTACAAGCAGTTGCTTCCTACATAATTACAAAGAGGAAACCTTTTTCCGATGTCACTGCAAGGTCTCACAATATTTTATTTCAGGAGCATTTCCTGATGCCTGCCCTAAGAGTTTTAGGGGCAAAACTCAGCAGATCTGGGAGCACCTAGACAAATAGAAGTGCAGTTAACTTTTCAAGGCCAGTGACTCTGAAGCATTAACTCTGTTTCTTACTTATCATAGAATTTCTAGAGTGTGTGGAAGGAGGCCATTTGGCCCATCGAGTTCTGCACTGACCCTCCGAAGGGTACTCCACTCAAACCCTTAACCCCCCTACAATGGCTAATCCACCAAACCTGCACATCTTTGAACTGTGGGAGGAAACCAGAGCACCTAAAGGAAACCCACACAGACAAAGGGAGAATGTGCAAACTCCACACAGGCAGTCATCCAAGAATGGAATGCTGTGAGGCTACAGTGCTAACCACTGAGCCCTGGGCTGCACCACTTCACAGATGCTGCCAGGCTTGCTGAGTTTGGCCAGCAATTTCTGTTTTTGTTCCTGCATCTGTAGATTTTTTTTTGATCCATAAGTTTTAAGACTAATTTTCTCCCCAACCCAATTTTATAAAAGTTTCTGTCTAGTTTTAGATGTGTCACCTGGTTATTCTCCAAGAGGTTAAATCCCACTGAAAAACTGGAGTCTCTTCCCCCCCCCCCCCCCCATCACCACCATAATTTGAGTACATAAGCCAGATCCATATTGAGGAAGGCTTCACTGCCTTTTGCACACTGCAGGAGCTCTGCAGATAGATCATGGTGTCACTGTGTGCAGCTTAGATTTGAAACCAGTGCTGCCATTTTGAAGCTCAGCATTCCAATTAATATCCTGTGTTATGTGGTACAGCTACACTTATGTTGAGGAACGGGAAGAATACCTTACCAGAGGGATCATCTACTGCTAACAGGTTAATTGTTGATTTATTTGGCAATTGTTTTTGATTCCACAAGCGTACAGTGAATTTTATGGCTGTTTAAACTGACGGGAGGTTTTGGGGTGTGGTTGATGCCAAAGAAGTTTTTGCTGTCTCCAAGTCTTCTGTGCAAGCCAGTTTTTTCCAGACATGAATGCACTAGTTGCAACAAATAAAGGGTGGCTGTTGAGTTCAAAGGACCCTCTGTAGATCATATAATTGCTAACTTTGGAGTACAACGCATATAAGTTTTGAGTTTCACACACAAAACGCAGTCACATCAAATGTGATAGAGCAGAATATTGAAATAATGCTAGGAATACTGCAGTAAGTAACTCACCTCCTGACTCTCTAAGGCCTGTCCACCAACTACAAGACACAAGTCAGGAGTGTGATGGGTGCAGCTCCAACAACACTCAAAAAGCTTGACACCATCCAGGACAAAACGGCCTGCATGATTGGCGCCACATCCACAAGCATCCATGTCCTCCACACTCTCATAATAGTATATACTACTTACGAGATGCACAGCAAGAATTCACTTAGCATCTTGCAACCCCGTGACCGCTTCAATAAGGGCAGCAGACCCTCTTGCTGCGGTCATCACCAATGGGGTACGATCAAGCAATTTTAGCATTTTTAGGGGCAGCCGACAGTGCTGTCCCCTTTTGCCATTGCTTTTTACATTGCTGATTGAACCGCTGATGGAGGCCATTCGTAAGGATGCCAGTATATTGGCTCCAGGAGTGGGGTCAAAATTAAATACGATTTCATTGTACGCGGATGGGGTCTTCATTTTTTGTCAAACGCAGCAGTTTCAGTGCCTTGCCTGATACAATGCATCAGCTCGTTTGGCATCTTTTTGGGGTGCAAGATTAATTTTGCAAAATCACAGTCTATGCCTATGGGTGGTCTTATGAAGGTGCTTGGTCTTGAGGATGAATCTCAATTCGCATTTAAATGGGCTTTTATGTATTTGAGCATATGAATCATTCCAGTTCTTGATTGGTTGTTTAAAGCTAATTTTGTTTAATTATTCAACAAAAATCAAACAAGACCTTCAAAGAGGCACTTCCGGTCTCATGGTTATGTTGGATAACACTTATTAAGATGAATATTGCTTCTCCCTGATTTTTGATAAGCAAACATTTAGGTAACTAAGCAGGTGGTTCAGCTCTTTTATTTTTTTTTACAGTGAAAGACACTAAGTGCACGAATCTTTATTAAAATGCCACCACCAGGAAGATAGGAAAACACCCGGGTGGCCAGTGACAAACACTGCCCTTCACATCAAAGGGCAGTGCTGTGTGATCAAAACAGTGAGGGGGAGGGTAGGGACTAAATCAAAATAGAATTGGAGGGAGAAATGATGCACTCCACTCCCTGCGGCACCCACCTCTCCCTGAACAACTCCAGGGTGTTGGTCGACACCGCGTGCTCCTTCTCCAAGGACACCCGGGCCCTAACGTAACTGCGGAAGAGGGGCAGGCAGTCGGCCCTAACGACCCCCTCCACGGCCCGCTGCCTGGACCTGTTAATGGCCAGTTTGGCCAGGCCCAGGAGCAGATCCACGAGGAGGTCTTCAGACCTGCCCTCCCTCCTCCGTACCGGGTGCCCAAAGATCAGGAGCGTGGGACTGAAGTGCAGCCAAAAACAGAGGAGAAGGTTTTTAAGAAAATCAAAAAGGGAGTGCAAACGCCCACACCCAATATATACATGGTCCACGGACTCCACAGTGCCACAGAACAAGCAGTTGGGCTGGGAGTCTGTGAACCACCGCAATCTGCGGTTGCAGGGGACTGCTGCGTGCAGCACCCTCCACCCCAGATCCCAGAGAGAAAGGGGGAGGACTCCCACGTAGAGAGCCCTCCACTGGGGATCCCCACCGCCCGGTGGCAAATGGGCACGCCAAGACATGTCCGGACGGTGGATGAGGGAGAAGAGGTGGACGGTGTGCAGCAGCAGTCTATTTTTTTTTCTTTTCAATTCCCACCACCAGGAAGATAGGAAAACACCCAGGTGGCCAGTGACAAGCACTGCCCTTCACATCAGAGGGCAGAATCTCCTGTTTCTTTTTTTTTTCGTTTAACCCCCACACTACCACCTAAGTGCAGTAGTGCTTATTTTTCCCCCAGCACCCATGGTGTGTGTGTGCAGGTGTGAGACACAGTGAAAGACACAAAGTGCACCAATCTTTATTCAAATTCCACCACCAGGAAGATAGGAAAACACCCGGGTGGCCAGTGACAAACACTGCCCTTCACAGCAAGGGACAGTGCTGTGTGATCAAAACAGTGAAGGGGAGGGTAGGGACTAAATCAAAATAGAATTGGAGGGAGAAATGATGCACTCCACTCCCTGCGGCGCCCACCTCTCCCTGAACAACTCCAGGGTGTTGGTGGACACCGCGTGCTCCTTCTCCAAGGACACCCGGGCTCTAACATAACCGCGGAAGAGGGGCAGGCAGTCGGCCCTAACGACCCCCTCCACGGCCCGCTGCCTGGACCTGTTGATGGCCAGCTTGGCCAGGCCCAGGAGCAGACCCACGAGGAGGTCTTCAGACCTGCCCTCCTTCCTCCGTACCGGGTGCCCAAAGATCAGGAGCGTGGGACTGAAGTGCAGCCAAAAACAGAGGAGAAGGTTTTTAAGGAAATCAAAAAGGGAGTGCAAACGCCCACACCCAATATATACATGGTCCACGGACTCCACAGTGCCACAGAACAAGCAGTTGGGCTGGGAGTCCGTGAACCACCGCAATCTGCGGTTGCAGGGGACTGCTGCGTGCAGCACCCTCCACCCCAGATCCCCGAGAGAAAGGGGGAGGACTCCCGCGTAGAGAGCCCTCCACTGGGGATCCCCACCGCCCGGTGGCAAATGGGCACGCCAAGGCGTGTCCGGACGGTGGATGAGGTAGAAGAGGTGGATGGTGTGCAGCAGCAGTCGGTACAGGGCTCTCCTTTTCACCTCCCTAAACAAAACAAAATTAAAATTCCGGAGGCGGCTCAGGTTGTGGGGCACAGGCTCCCGCGGGAAGTACGGGACCTTGGGGCCAATGTGAAATTCCGTCCGGGCTGGGGTGAGCGCGGACGGGATCCCACCGCACACCTGAGCGTCCTCCAACTGGTGCACTACGTCGGGTCCGAGCACCGCCGTTTTAAGGCGTCGGATGGCGGTGGCCACGTACTGGACGTCTACCGCTGCCCTGCCTGCTATGTCCTGCGGCAGCGTCCAGCCCAGGCCCCCGGCACCCAGCACGTCCCCGACCCTGGTCACCCTCGCCGCCGCGGCCCTCCCCTCCGACAGCCACTCGAACCCGCGAGTACGGAGGTGCGGATTCCTGAGCAACGGCTCCCTGACGACAGCCGCTACTCCAGCCGGAGGGTAGGCGCGACGCGATTCGACCATGTTCCAGACAGTGATCAGGTCCTGGTAAAAGACAGGCAGCGACTTGAGGGCGACCTCCAAACCGTCACGGTCGACGAACAGGAGCTGCGTGTCGTAGTTGAGGTTACGCACCTGGCGGAAAAAATACGTCGCCAGGGCGCACCACCTAGGAGGAGGCTCGACGTAAAGGTATCGCCGCAAGGTCTGAAGGCGGAACGTCGCGACCTGGGTGCGGACGCACACCAGCGACTGACCGCCCTCCTCAATAGGGAGACTCAGAACCTGCGCGGCGACCCAGTGCATCTTTTTGTCCCAGAAGAAATCGACCAACGTTCTCTGGATGTCAGCGACAAAGCCAGGAGGAGGGACCAAAGTGACCAGCCGGTACCACAGCATGGCGGCCACCAGTTGGTTTATGACCAGCACTCGACTCCTGTAAGATAGCACTCGGAGCAGTCCTGTCCAGCGGCCTAGGCGAGCCGAGACTTTGGCCTCCAGCTCCTGCCAGTTGGCCGGCCAGGATTCCTCAGCCGGGCCGAGGTAGACCCCCAGGTAGAGGAGATGGGTGGTACTCCAGCTGAACCCCCGTAACTCCTCCGGCAGAGAGTCCACCCGCCACGGGCCGACCAGTAGTCCGGAACATTTGGCCCAGTTGATCCTGGCGGAAGACGCCGCCGAGTACACGGCCTGGCACTCGCGCATCCTCCCCAGGTCAGCCGGGTCGGTGAAAGTGAGGAGCACGTCGTCGGCGTAGGCCGAGAGGACCACCCCCGTGCCCGCGCCGCGCAGAACCAGCCCCGACAACCTCCTCCGCAAGAGGCGCAGGAAAGGCTCCACGCACAGGGAATACAGCTGGCCGGACAGGGGGCAGCCTTGACGCACTCCTCTCCCGAAGCGAAGGGGCGCCGTCAGGGACCCGTTAACTTTAACCAGACACTCTGCGGCGGCGTACAAAAGTCGGATCCGGGCGACGAACTGCGTCCCGAACCCGAATGCCCGCAGAGTCCCGAGCAGGTACTCGTGATCGACCCTGTCGAACGCCTTCTCCTGGTCGAGAGACAGGAAGGCGCTCGGCAGACCAGCCCGTCGACAGAAATGGATCAGGTCCCGGACCAGGTGGACGTTATCGTGTATCCTCCGGCCCGGGACCGTGTAGGACTGGTCCGGGTGAATCATGTGGGCCAGCACGGAGGCCAGGCGAGAAGACAACACCCTGGCAAAGATTTTGTAATCCGTGCTGAGGAGGGAGACCGGACGCCAGTTCTTCAAAGAACGAAGGTCCCCCTTCTTTGGCAGCAGGACGATGACTGCCCTGCGCCAAGAAAGGGGCAGCAGTCCGGCATTTAGACACTCCCCCAGGACCTGTGCGTAGTCGCTCCCCAGGACGTCCCAGAACGCCCTGAAGAACTCCACAGTCAGCCCGTCCAGCCCCGGGGTTTTGCCCCTCGAGAGCCGGTCGAGGGCGCCGGTCAGCTCCTCTAAGGTGACGGGAGCGTCGAGCCTTCCGGCGTCCTCCGGGCTGAGCTGCGGCAGGTCCTCCCACAGAACTCTGCGAGCATCCTCGCTGGACGGATCCGGAGAGAACAGAGCCGTGTAATAGTTCCGGACGTGGGCCCTGACTCCCTCCGGATCCGAGACGAGGGACCCGTCGTCGGCCAGCAGCACAAGGAGCTGCTGACGGGTGCCACGCCTTTTTTCCAGCGAGTAGAAGAAGGGGGAGCCGCGGTCCAGGTCCTGGAGGAGCTGGATCCGCGACCTCACGTACGCGCCCCGAGCCCCGACGAGCTGCAGGTCCCGGAGCGCGGCCTTCTTCTCTTCGTACGCCCCGCGCAGGGCCGGGTCCGCGTCGGGCTGACCGAGGCGTGACTCCAGGTCGAGCAACTCCCTCTCCAACTCCCGGATCCTGGATTTCCGCCTCTTCGTCGACCCCCTCGCGTACTCCTGACAGAAGACGCGGACGTGAGCCTTGCCCACGTCCCACCATAGCCTCAGGGAGGGGAAGCTTCCCCGCTTCCTTCTCCAGCCGGCCCAGAAACGACGAAACGAGTCCCGGAACCGCTCGTCCTCCAGCAGCAGGTTGTTAAAGTGCCAGTACGCGGAGCCCAGCCTGGCGCCGAACGGAAGGAGTTCCGCCCACACCAGGTGGTGGTCCGTGCACGACACCTGCCGCGTGGAGGCCTTCGGAAAACAGGAGGCGTACGCCCGCGAAACGTACAGGCGGTCGATTCTGGACGCTCCGACCCCAGGCCTCACGAAGGTGAAGGCGATGGAGTCGGGATGGAGATTCCGCCAGACGTCCACCAGGTCGAAGGACTTGACCAAGTCCCCCAACCTCTTCCCCGACGCGCAGCCAGTGCGGGCACCGCCGTGGTCCCTGCCCTCGAGGACGCAGTTAAAATCTCCCCCGAGGACGACGCACTGGTTCTCGTCGATGGAAGCGAGATGAGCGGACACTTCTTCGAAGAAGCTCGCTTGCCTCGGCCCGGCCAGGGGAGCGTAGACGTTCACCAAGTGAAGCACCGCGCCCCCCAGCCGAACCGTCAGGTGAAGCAAACGGCCTGGCACTGGCTCCCTGACCCCCAAGATCTCCGGCTGAAAATGCGGGGCCAACAGGATAGCCACCCCGCCAGATCTGCGGGTGAGGTGACTCATGTAGACCCCCCCTCGCCACTCCAGGAGCCAGGTGGCTTCGTCTCCCGGGGTAGTGTGGGTTTCTTGCAGGAAGCACACCGCATACCTCCCGTCCCGAAGGACCGAGAGGGTCTGGAATCTGCGCTGCGAGTCCCTGCTGCCGTTGATGTTGAGGCTGGCTATAGTTGTCTCCATGTCGGAAGCTTTGTGCAACCACCACCAGTACAGATAACAAACCTATCTACATATTTACAGGGAGGACGAGGGAGGGGCACTGAAGTCCCTCGCCCTCACCAGGAGTGCCCCCAGGAAGTTCCTGACTCGCTTTCGCTCATTAATGTCGAGCCCAGGTGCCTGGCGGGCAGCGTGGGCCGACCAGTAAACTTTTTTGAAAGAGCTCCAGCGGTCGAGCGCCAGTTGGGCTCTATCCCGGTGACCCCGAGTTTCCTCGACAAATTCCCGGAGTTCCTTGAGGGGGGTGAGGGGGAGATCGGTGGGGGGCACCTGGGACTCAAATGTCACTGCAGACGGAGTCCGTGTCGTCCCCGGTGTCCGCCACTGATCCCGAACCCTCCTCCGGAAGGTCGCCCTCGGTCACCGACCCCTCCCCCACCGAGAGGATGGGGGCTGGTCCGGCGCCGCCAACCGGCCTCAAACCCCCGGCGACCTCATCCCCAGGGTCACCGGCGGTACCTTCCTCGGCGCACCCCTTCCCAGAACGCCCCGAGTTCGGGTCGTCGGGCGGCAGAGGCTCAGGGCCCCGCTCCTCTCCCGACACCGGGACGCCTGACTCCTCGGGGAAAAGGTCATCCCCCAGGGTCAAGGCCCCCGGAAAAACAGTCTGGGAGGGAGGAGCGAGGATAACACCCTCCTCCCCTCCACCGCTCGACGACCCAGCAGAGGGTCCTCCGTCGTCGCCCGCACCACGGCCCTCGTGGTTATTAAGGTCCTCCCCAGGGGCCGGAGGAGTCGAGGCAGCAGGATGCCCTGCTGCAGACCCTGGGGGTTTTGGTAATTCGGGCCGCGGTGCATGACAGTCGTGGGGCACCGTTGGTTCGTACCCTGGAGAGGGGCAGCACCGCCGGCGCACTGCCAGAGTGTCTCTCCCCTCCAGGGGCCGATTTCTCTTCCCCAGAGAGACCGGGGGGAATTTATAGGCCTTCTCCCCACCCGCCTTGGTGGTCATGGGGCCAGAGGTCCCTCCCCCCAGCCTTTCCCGGAATACGAATGGCTGGAGGAAGACGGGCGTGGCCAGGGTGGGGAGGGCCAGCCGTGTCACTTCCTGCCCCGCCCCCAGTCCATCAGGCGAGGGAGGGGAGGGCGGGGCGAGGGAGGGGAGGGGAAGGCGCGGCGAGGGAGGGGAGGGCGAGGGAGGGAGGGGAGGGCGGGGCGAGGGAGGGAGGGGAGGGCGGGGCGAGGGAGGGGAGGGCGGGGGCCCAGCTCCCTCTCCGGGGCCTGGAGACACGGTCGCTGCAGGAGGTGAAGCAGCGGTGGTTCCCCCCAGGTTAGTGCCAGGACGTGGCTGGGTTGGGCAGGGCTCGGGCTCAGGTGCCCCCGGGCGAGGTGTTGCAGTGCCAGGGGTAGGCGTTGAATCCCGAGGGGTTTCTCTATTGGGGTGGGGAGTGGATGTGGGGTCAGTGGGGTTAGGATCAGGTACGGGTTCGGGGGTTTGAGGGTCAGGGTTCCTGCGCCGGGGCGACGCTGGCACGGCCGCAGGGGCATTGTTGTGCCGGGGCAGACCTGTTGGGGAGGGTCCCCAAGGCAAGTCCCAGGCAGCCCCAAAATTGCTACTGCAGTGGGAGTGCTGGTCTCTTCTTCTTCTCCTTCTTTCTTCCTTCCTCTCTCTGTAGGGCAGCTAGTCTAGGGATAGTACCCTTCAAGGAGAGTCCTTGCACATACACTCACAATAGGCAAACACTGCCCTTCACATCAAAGGGAGTATATGAATCACTCCAGTTCTTGATTGGTTGTTTAAAGCTAATTTTGTTTAATTATTCAACAAAAATCAAACAAGACCTTCAAAGAGGCACTTCCGGTCTATTGGTTATGTTGGATAGCACTTATTAAGATGAATATTGCTTCTCCCTGATTTTTGATAAGCAAACATTCGGGCAACTAAGCAGGTGGTTCAGCTCTTTTATTTGGCATCGTAAGCGGCCCCTTGTTAAATTAGCTAAATTGCAATTGCTTTGCAGACTGGGGGGAGTGGATCTCCCAGACATTAACAACTATCAACTAAGTTCACTTTTATCTTACGTGAGTGATTTAGCTTGTGGGGACCCTCTTCCAATATGGTTAGATATCGAAACTTTTCAGGCAAAGTGCCCCCTTACTAGCTTACTGGTTTTGGGTTTTTAACTGGGGGTGATAGATTCAGGAATCAAACATTGGGCAGCTAGGGGTGTGTCTTGCATGGGTGATTTATATGAGAGAGGCACAATGATGTTTTTTGATCAGTTAGCACGGAAATACGAACTATCTAGTAGGGACACCTTTTTCTCAAGTTAGTGATTTTATTTAAAAAACCTGCATTTTTGACCGATCCTCAAATCCGACATAGAGAGGAGGATGCTCAGTGCTAAGAGTACACATCTATCAGCATTTTATATTATCAACTTGGGGGGTGGTCCCTCAGATGAGTTTGATCGACTTTCCAGGGTGATTGAGAGAGAGCTTAGCGTTGAGGTCTTCTCAGAGGCATTGGAAGATACTTGGGAAACTGCAAGAAAGATATCAATTTCAATAGGACCCATGCTTTACAGTTGAAGATTGTAAAGGTCTACAAGGTCCACTTGACTCCAGGTCGTTTGTTAAAATTTAATCTAGGGGTATCTTCAATATGCCCCGAGTGTAAAGTTGGTGCGGGCACTCTTACCCATTGTCTCTGGTCCTGTGGTAGGCTTCAAACATACTGGAGCGCTGTAACAGGTATAATGGAGAGAGGTTTGGGTGTAAAGGTGGAGAAGGACCTGATCTCTTTTTCTTGACCAGCCCAGTGTATTCCCTACAGATGCGCATAAGAAAAACCTTTTTTAACATCTTCACTTTCTGCGCAAGAAAGAATATCTTGTTAACTTGGGTGTCCAAAAATCTCTCGGGCTTATCGGTTTGGCGTAAGATTGTTATAGAGCATATCCCCTAGGATTTTCTTACAAGTATGGGACACCACAAAACTGAGAATTTCTGTAAGACATGGCTGTCCCTTTTGGACTACCTGGACACAGATTCGTCTGCCACACTAATAAGTCCAATATCCAGAGAGGGGGAACTGCGAACATATGAATAGGTAAAAATTAATGCTCTCAATATTTGGGAGTTGGTGTTTTGCTGAGATGTATTATTATTATTATTATTTTTTGCTATTTAGTTAAGTAGTTAGTTGGGTTTTTTTGTTTTTTTAAATACATATTTATACATTTGTACATGAGGGCAGTTTTGGGTTTTTACATTTTTTTGGTGTTCGTTCTTTGTATTGTTTTGAATTGTATTGTCTTGTAGTTGTAATATTTAAAAAATCCATTTTTCAATAAAAATATATTTCAAAAATAAGGGCAGCAGATACATGGGGATACCATAATCTCCAAGCCACTCACCATCCTGACTTGGAAATATATCACTGTTCCTTCACTGCCACTGGGTCAAAGTCCTGAAACTCCCCCCCCCCCCCCCCCCAATGGCAACCTACAGCGGGTGGACTTCAGCGGTTCAAGAAAGCAGCTCACTACCATCTTCAAGGGCAGCTTGAGATGGGCAAAAATGCTGGCCAGCCAGCAATACCCATGTCCCACAAATAAATAAATAATACTTTTATGTGTTGTGCAAACAACAGGATGCTAGACTAAGGATGTGTATATAAGCTGCTGTCTAGCTGCAAGTTATCTGCTCATTAACCAAACCTGTTTAATACTTCCAAGGAAATTTAACCTGCACTATTTATCAATGAAATTTGAGAGCAGCATTTCTATGAAAGAGAGCAACACAACTAGAACAGCCATCAGTTTTATGCTGGAGAGGATGGACTCCAAGGCCCTGTTCCAAGTTAGTGCCAAAGTCTTTTTTGTTCTCCCATCTCTATAAACTCAAACTTTACACTGTGGGTTCTTCCTTCATGCGCCAATTACGCCATATCTCTCCAGTTATCTAACTCTGATTTCATGTATGCCTTCGATCTAGACCCCTGAATTGGTCACCTCCAATGACCTATATTGATTTGCTAAACCATCAGCCTCTCCACATCCTGTTTCTTAGAACCATACAATCTCTACAGTGTAGAAGTAAGCTATTTGGCCATCAAGTACACACCAACTGTCTTACCATATCCCTGTAAACTCGCATTCGTCATGGCTAATCCATTAGCCTGCACATCCCTGGACACTGGGCAACTTAGCTTGGCCAATCCATCTAACCACATCTTTGGACTGAAGATCTTCCTTTAGTCTCACGTCTTTGATCATTCTAACTAACATATCCTTTAGCTTAATATCCATAGTCTTGTTGGAATGCACTGTAAAGCACTTTGTGACATTTTTACATTGAAGGTATCAATGCAAATTGTTCCTGTTTGCAATGTATGCCAATAATACTTAACCAGTATATGTCATTTCATCATTGATAACTGTTGGCACAAGGAGTAAAGAGCTGCTTAGAGTTGTTTCAGTTGCATAGTTTTTATGTATCTTTTTGCATGTCTGTCAAAGTGACAATAATAATTAGGCTATTTCATTCTTGCCACGAGTTGTCCCATATAATTTGAGGCTGAGGGAAGGGTGGAGAGGTTACAATATTTAAGTGGAAATTTAAGAGTAGTTATTGTAATATCATCACAGTAACATTATATGGCTTCAAAACAAAGACAGACATACAAAAGGAATGAATTATTAATTACAAGGAAATTATTGGATCCATATTTTTATCTAGTAATTTCAACCATCAATAAAATATAGTTGTATGAGACAGCTCTTGACTTAGATGTGGAAGTCTCTATATTAGATTTATATTTTAAACCGGAATTTACAGTAACAATTTACATTAAGTCAGTGTCATGAATGCAGCAAGGTGTTTCATAGACGCACTCTCAGTGGGAAAAGAGTTGGTGAGGTGATTAAAGCCACTGTCAAAAAGGTATTTCTGAAGAGATTTTGAGATTGAGAAAGGTGTGAAGAGAAATGCTGAAAGGCTTTGCTATTGAAGTAGATGCAACGTATAGTCATTAAGATCTGGACAAATGAGGGATGGAACAGTGGCGTAGGTTGTTAAGATCGGATGTGATCATGAAGGAGTTAGAAGGTAATGATTTTGAAATCTAAGCTTCAGGCATGAGATGAAAATACAACTCTTTAAGATGATAGGTGAAAAAAATTTTGTGTAAAATAAGCTATAAAGTTTATTTCACAACCCGTATTGTAAGCACTTTAAGATGTATTTTGTGATTTTCTGAGGGATCTGGCAGAGGGTCTGGAAAGCAGTAGCAGATGAGGGATTCAAGATATTCTCAGAGTCTTCATTCTCCTCAGCCACATTCACAGCCCTAGTTTGCCTTTGTGTAGAATAGATGGGACTAGCTGTTGGGGTGCTGCAGTCTTTCCTTCAAAGCACCAATATGCCAGCAGCACAAAGATTCTATTATGAGTATGCAGCTTCTCGTGTACTCCTTGGAGAGCAGCAGTCAAAGCTGCTCCAGGCTACTGGGTACAACAATAACACATTCTGGATTAGTGGTGCTGGAAGAGCACAGCAACTCAGGCAGCAACCGAGGAGCTTTGAAATCGACGTTTCGGGCAAAAGCCCTTCATCAGGAATAAAGGCAGAGAGCCTGAAGCGTGGAGAGATAAGCTAGAGGAGGGTGGGGGTGGGGATAGAGTAGCATAGAGTACAATAGGTCAGTGGGGGAGGAGATGAAGGTGATAGGTCAGGGAGGAGAGGGTGGAGTGGATAGGTGGAAAAGGAGCTGGGCAGGTCGGACAAGTCCGGACAAGTCAAGGGGGACAGTGTTGCTGGAGGTTAGAAACTAGGATGAGGTGGGGGAAGGGGAAATTGAGGAAGCTGTTGAAATCCACATTGATGTCCTGGGGTGGAAGTGTTCCGAGGCGGAAGACGAGGCGTTCTTCTTCCATGCGTCTGGTGGTGAGGGAGCGGTGGTGGAGGAGGCCCAGCACCTCCATGTCCTTGGCAGAGTGGGAGAGGGAGTTGAAATGTTGAGCCACGGGGCGGTTTGGTTGATTGGTGCGGGTGTCTCGGAGATGTTCCCTAAAGCGCTCTGCTAGGAGGCGTCCAGTCTCCCCAATGTAGAGGAGACCGCATCGGGAGCAACGGATACAATAAATGATATTAGTGGATGTGCAGGTAAAACTTTGATAGATGTGGAAGGTTCCTTTAGGGCCTTGGATGGAGGTGAGGGAGGAGGTGTGGGCACAGGTTTTACAGTTCCTGCGGTGGCAGGGGAAAGTGCCAGGATGGGAGGGTGGGTCGTAGGGGGCGTGGACCTGACCAGGTAGTCACGGAGGGAACGGTCTTTGCGGAAGGTGGAGAGGGGTGGGGAGGGAAATATATCCCTGGTGGTGGGGTCTGTTTGGAGGTGGCGGAAATGTCGGCGGATGATTTGGTTTGTGCGAAGGTTGGTAGGGTGGAAGGTGAGCACCAGGGGCGTTCTGTTCTTGTTACAGTTGGAGAGGTGGGGTCTGAGGGCGGAGGTGCGGGATGTGGACGAGATGCATTGGAGGGCATCTTTAACCACGTGGGAAGGGAAATTGCGGTCTCTAAAGAAGGAGGCCATCTGGTGTGTTCTATGGTGGAACTGCTCCTACTGGGAGCAGATACGGCGGAGGCGGAGGAATTGGGAATACGGGATGGCATTTTTGCAAGAGGTAGGGTGGGAAGAGGTGTAATCCAGGTAGCTGTGCGAGTCGCTGGGTTTGTAGAAAATGTCAGTGTCAAGTCGGTCGTCACTGATGGAGATGGAGAGGTCCAGGAAGGGGAGGGAGGTGTCAGAGATGGTCCAGGTAAATTTAAGGTCAGGGTGGAATGTGTTGGTGAAGTTGATGAATTGCTCAACCTCCTCGCGGGAGCACGAGGTGGCGCCAATGCAGTCATCAATGTAGCGGAGGAAGAGGTGGGGAGTGTTGCCGGCGTAGCCAACAAAGAGACAGGCATAGCTGGGGCCCATACGTGTGCCCATGGCTACCCCTTTGGTCTGGAGGAAGTGGGAGGATTCAAAGGAGAAATTGTTAAGGGTGAGGACCAGTTCGGCCAAACGAATGAGAGTGTCGGTGGAGGGGTACTGTTGGGAACGTCTGGAGAGGAAAAAACGGAGGGCTTGGAGGCCCTGGTCATGGCGGATGGAGGTGTAGAGGGATTGGATATCCATGGTGAAGATGAGGCGTTGGGGGCCGGGGAAACGGAAGTCTTGGAGGAGGTGGAGGGCGTGGGTGGTGTCTCGAACGTATGTGAGGAGTTCCTGGACTAGGGGGGATAGGACAGTGTCGAGGTAGGTAGAGATGAGTTCAGTGGGGCAGGAGCATGCTGAGACAATGGGTCGGCCAGGGTGGTCAGGCTTGTGGATGTTGGGAAGGAGGTAGAACCGTGCAGTGCGGGGTTCCCGGACTATGAGGTTGGAAGCTGTGGGTGGGAGATCTCCTGAGGTGATGAGGTTCTGTATGGTCTGGGAGATGATGGTTTGGTGATGGGGGGTGGGGTCATGGTCAAGGGGGCGGTAGGAAGAGGTGTCCTCGAGTTGGCGTTTGGCTTCAGCGATGTAGAGGTCAGTGCGCCAGACTACCACTGCGCCCCCTTTGTCCGCTGGCTTGATGGTGAGGTCAGGATTGGAGCAGAGGGATTGGAGGGCTGCGCGTTGTGAGGGTGAGAGGTTGGAGTGGGGGAGGGGTGTCGACAGGTTGAGGCGGTTAATGTCCCGGCGGCAGTTGGAAATGAAGAGGTCGAGGGCAGGTAATAGGCCAGCACGGGGTGTCCAGGTGGATGCAGTGTGTTGGAGGTGGGCGAAGGGGTCCTCGGAAGATGGGCGGGAATCCTGATTGTGAAAGTAAGCTCGGAGGCGGAGGCGACGGAAGAATTGTTCGACGTCACGGCGTGTATTAAATTCATTGATGCGTGGACGGAGGGGGACGAAGGTGAGTCCTTTGCTGAGGACTGATCGTTCGTCCTCAGTGAGGGGGAGGTCTGGAGGGATAGTGAAAACTTGGCAGGGCTGGGAGCTGGTGTGGGTGTAGAGCTGGGAGTGGGGTCGGAGCCAATACCTGGAGTGGGTGTGATGGTGGGGGGAATGGGGGTAGAGTCATGAGCAGGGGTAGTGTTCCCCTCGGGGTTCTGGGGGGTGGGGATAGTGACAGTGGGGTCTGTGGGGGGCGTGTCAGCAGAATGCAGGTGAATGGCGCTGGTGGGGGCGGAAGTGGTGGCAGACACGGCAGTAGGGGTGGCGGAAGTCACTGAGCATGTGGCATCAGCGATGATGTTTTACAACAATAACAGAGGCTAGCTTCCTCTGCTTCCAGGTCAGCTCTCCCGACTCTGTTCTGTGACTTCACTAGTCGCCTCAGAGCAAACATTATGCCTGCAGGAGCCTTTCTACTGAGGCAGATGATTCAAGCTACTGAGCTAAGTAGTGGAGATCAGAGCAAAGCTGTTACTTGCGACATCTGTTTCATGGTTTCTTATTTATAACCTACTGCTGATTTCAATGTAACCCATAATTTTCCCTTGGTTAAGCAACTGCCTTTTTTGACAGATAATGCTGGTAATGTTCCTTTATATTTCTGCATCTCAAGCTTCTAGTCATAGTGTGGTTTAGCCATCAGTCAAGTTCTTCTTGTCATTAGGGGTGTTTAAAATACATTTTTTCCTCTATTTACCACTTAAAAGGCATTTTGAAGGAACAGATTCAAGTAGTTGCTTGAGGTACAGCAATATCACAAGAAGCTAAATTGTTTCCTTCTCTGCTCAAATTTCCATTAATCTATGAAGGGAACTGAACCATCTCTATTTGGATGGACTGAGAGATATAAAAATTACCAAATGATAATGGCCATAATTGTTGTTTATCACTTAAGGTGGGAACCATGCATAATTTTGTAGATTATTACAGCCAAGTCCTGATCAATGAGTAAATTTCTCTCTTTTCACTCCTGAAGTAGGTTATAACAGACTTTTTAAAAAATAATTCAATTTGTAGTTGAGCATCTGTAAAGCTGTAAAGAAATAAAACAAGATCTCTTTTGAGTTAACCAAATTTTTAAAAAGTCTAATGTAAACTTGCTCCTTAATAACCAAAAGAGAAAATGCTGGAAAATCTCAGCAGGTCTGGCAGTATCTGTAAGAAGAGAAAAGAGCTGACATTTCGACCCTTTGTCAAAGCTAAAAAAAAAAGGGGAGAAATAGGGAGGTATTTATACTAGGAAAACACAGCAGGACAGGCAGCATCCGAGGAGCAGGCGAGTCGACATTTCGGGCATAAGCCCTACTTCAGGAATGAGGCTGGTGTGCCAAGCGGGCTGAGATAAAAGGTAGGGGGGAGGGAATTTGGGGGAGGGGCGCTGGGAATATGATAGGTGGAAGGAGGTGAGGGTGAGGTGATAGGCCGGAGAGGGGGTGGGGGATGGAGAGGTCAGGAAGAAGATTGCAGGTCAAGAGAGCGGTGCTGAATCGGGGGGTTGGGACTGAGATAAGGTAGGGGGAGGGGAAATGAGGAAGCTGGAGAAATCTACATTCATCCCTTGTGGTTGGAGGGTTCCTAGGCGGAAGACGAGGTGCTCTTCCTCCAGGTGTCGTGTGGTCAGGGTCTGGCGATGGAGGAGGCCAAGGACCTGCATGTCTATGGCGGAGTGGGAGGGGGAATTAAAATGTTCAGCCATTGGGCAGTTGGGTTGGTTGGTGCGGGTGTCCCAGAGGTGTTCCCTGAAACATTCCGCAAGTAGGCGGCCTGTCTCCCCAATGTAGGAGACCACATCGGGTGCAGCGGATACAGTAAATGATGTGTGTGGAGATGCAGTTGAATTTGCGATGGATATGGAAGGATCCCTTGGGGCCTTGGAGGGAGATGAGGGGGGAGGTGTGGCCGCAAGTTTTGCATTTCTTGCAGTTGCAGGGGAAGGTGCTGGGAGTGGAGGTTGGGTTGGTGGGGGGTGTGGACCTGACGAGGGAGTCGCGGAGGGAGTCGTCTCTCCTGAACGCTGATGGGAGTGGGGAGGGAAATATATCCCTGGTGGTGGGGTCCGTTTGGAC
This sequence comes from Chiloscyllium plagiosum, assembly GCF_037043375.1. Lineage (NCBI taxonomy): Eukaryota > Metazoa > Chordata > Chondrichthyes > Orectolobiformes > Hemiscylliidae > Chiloscyllium > Chiloscyllium plagiosum. The sequence goes on along the minus strand of NW_028270146.1, from coordinate 84,553,413 downwards.
GTGGCGGAAATGACGGAGGATGATAAGATGTATCTGGAGGTTGGTGGGGTGGCCACTACCGAACGACGCAAATGGCCTCCTTCTTCAAAGACTGCAATTTCCCCTCCGACGTGGTCGACGATGCTCTCCACTGCATCTCCTCCACTTCCCGCACTTCCGCCCTTGAGCCCCGCCCCTCCAATCACCACCAGGACAGAACACCACTGGTCCTCACCTTCCACCCCACCAATCTCCGACTCCCTCGTCAGGTCCACACCCCCCACCAACCCAACCTCCACTCCAGCGCCCCTCCCCCAAATTTCCTCACCTTCCTGCTGAAGGGCTTTTGCCTGAAACGTTGATTTCGCTGCTCCTCTGATGCTGCCTGAACTGCTGTGCTCTTCCAACACCACTAATCCAAAATCTGGTTTCCAGCATCTGCAGTCATTGTTTTTAACTGTTTTCACCTTCTCTTAGCCTAGTATAAATACCTCCCTATTTTTCCATTTTTTTTAGCTTTGAAAAAAGGGTTAGTTAGACTCGAAACGTCAGCTCTTTTCTCTCCTTACAGATGCTGCCAGACCTGCTGAGATTTTCCAGCATTTTCTCTTTTGTTTTCAGATTCCAACATCCGCAGTAATTTGCTTTCTCTCCTTAATAATGCTTATTAAAAAGGTAAAACCTACACTAATCCTTCAACATAAACACTAACACAAAAAACAGAACATGTTATAGGATGGAGGAGATATAGTTAGGTAAACATTAAAGTCCATAAGTAAAAAGAATTACACCTTCCAAGCTTCCTTTGGTGACCTTGAATCTCACGTAGGTTTGTGGTCAATGTAACCTGGTTGTTCTCCTAAAGGTGGTTACTTTTAAACTGCAATCTGTCCTTTTCCTGGGTGGGTGATATGGCCCTTCTAGTTCCCTACATTTTAAAATTCTCTATCTTTTGACATATTCTGGCATGTACTGTGATTGAGAAGAGACTGTTGAGAGAGAGAGCTGCTGTTAGTATTCCATTCTGCAGGCTGTCTTGATGTTTCTCTCATCTGTAAAAACAGACAAGCTTATAAGCATTGGGGTGTTTCAGTCATGTGCTATCTGGCTATTAGTACACAATGGGAACTATCCATTTTAACGAAGGAGTTTCAATATCTACGGGCAAGGCTGTCAAGGTGCCATTGAAATATATGAGAGTCTTCAGCAATCTTTTGCACAATAAGGTTTTCTACTTTTCTCCTGCCTCTGGCAAATTTTGTTGTGAGGTGGCTGTGCTTATTATCATTGGGCTTTTTCCAAATAGGTAAAATAACGACAGGTATGAAATCCTGCAGGGAAACTGCTCAAACGTGTCCACTGTAAATCCACATCAGAGGTTTTTAGTAACCTGACTTCTGTCATAGGTCAGATAATCTCTGCAAACATTTCCAGAAAAGTATCCATATCCATGCAAAAGTGTTTTCTTAAAAGAAAGTCCCAAGTGTTAAATTAGTCAATGGAATTAATGATAATCATTCAATGTATTACAATATAGTAGCAATATGATCTATGCATCTTTCTTACCAGAGTCTGAAGTCTTAAAGTTCTGTGAATGCCTTGCCTGGGCCATTCTGTCACCTGTGTTCTCATTGAATGCTGAGTGGTCTGCTGCTGTTCCTAATGGGTATCCTAACGGATAACTTTCTCACTGTAAGAAATGATTCATTGTGAATCATGCCCTTTCCACCAAGCCCACTCTGCTTTTTCTCTTTTATCATCTTTGACCACCTCAAAGAAAAATGTTTGTTTAGAAAGTTGGTTGCTAGACAATGTTAGATTAATTGTGCATTGTGTGGGGTTAGTCAGATAACTAGTTGGCAGACAGAAAAGAAAGACCAGGAATAAATGGGTTATTTCCTGAGTGGCAGTCTGTGGTTCATAGAATACTGCAGGAATTGGTGAGAAAACTCCAGCTATTGTATATTAATCTTTTTATATGAAGGAGCTACATGTAATGTCTTCTTGTTTGCAGATGATCCAAAGCTGGTTGGGAGGGTAAACTATGAGGAGGATGCAGAGATGCTTTAGTGTGATTTGGACAAAATAAGTAAGTGGGCAGATGAATGCGAAGTTATCCACTTTAGTAGCAAAAACAGGAAGGCAAATTATTATCTGAATAGTGATAGATTAGGAAAGGGGGAGGTGCCATAAAACCTAGATGTTCTATATACCAGTATCTGAAAGTAAACATGCAGGTTCTGTAGAAGGCCTTCATAGCCAGAGGATTTGAGTAGAAAGCAGGATGGCTTGCTACAGTTGTACAGGGCATTGGTGAGTCCACACCTGGAGTATTATGTGCTGGTTTGGTCACCTTACCTGAGGAAAGGTGTTCTGGCTATGGAGGTAGGCAACAAAGGTTTACCACACTGATCCCTGGAATGGCAGGACTGACAGATGAAGAGACACTGGAATGGTTAGGATTATATTCACTAGAGTTTAAAATAATGAAGGGGATCTCATAGAAACCTATAAAATTCTCACAGGACTAGATAGGGTAAACACAGGAATGCTTTTCCTGGTGACCGAGAGTCCAGAACCAAAGTCACAATCTAAGGATATGGAATGGGCCATTAGGACTGAGATAAGGAGAGCTTTGTTCACGTGAGCCTGTGGAGTTCTCTGCCACAGAAAGTGGTTGAGGCTAAAACATTGAGTGTTTGCAACAAGGAGTTAGATATAGTTCTTCGGACTAAAGGAATCGAAGGGTATGGGGAGAAAGTGAGAATAGGGTGCAGAGTTGATGATCAGCCAAGATCATATTGATCTGCTTCATTTGCCTCCATGATCAATGGCCACATTCTTCCTGAACCCTTCATTCACTCAACCTGGCATCCACAAAGCACCAGCCTCACAATATAAAAATGTGCTCGAGGACTAACTCAGGCATGACTTGAGGATTTAAAGCATGTGCTTTGGAGCTGAGGAACAGCCAGGACTTATCTGCTTGTACCAGATCATTTTACATTTAGGGGCAGCCAGGCATCTTATACATCTCCTCACCATTTTAAGTGTTGACTCGGAGCAAGGCATTTTCTGTGACTTGGCCTGGTTTTGCGTGCAGAAGGTTTTTTTAGCACAGATAGAGGCAGGCAACCCGTGTGGTTTTGCCTGCTTGTTAGTACAGCAGGAAAGTCAAATACCTACTGGTGGAAGAGTGCTGAAGAGTACATGTTTAAATCAGAGCGACAGTGGATATGTCACTGTATAGCACTGTTGCATCAACATCAGAACTGCAGTATGTGCCAGCAGTTTAAGTGGTAAACATATTACATACTCTTGAAGAAAGTAATGATGTGTGAAAGTCAAAGGGGATGACTGTCACATGGAGAAGGAGGTATACTCCAATCAGTCAGGGAGCATCACCACAATCAGTCAAGGAGCTGGTCTCAGTTCAGTCAGTCAGATGGTTGGTTCTGTGATCTGTGCCCTTGCAGACTGAGGATTTGATCACAATCAGTCCTTGCAGTCCAGTGGAAGCAATGTGAGGATTATAGGTAGATCAGTCGAGTCCTGTTGTGAGATCAGATGGTTGCCGGAGTTCAAGAGCTTTTGGCAGAAGGATGTCCTGATCATCATCTCAGACCTACGCCAAATCCTGAAGAGAGGGACTTATGCTCACAGGGGCTGGGAGCAAATCCATTCTTAGTGCCACCAAGGTACCTGTTGCTGTATTTTATTGCAAGCTGGTTGTTTCAGGGAGAAACCTGGACCACTGTGGCATCTGTCAATTTTCACTTTTATGTGCATTTGAGATATTGCTGATCTCACTTTTAAGAGGGATCCTTCTTCATCTCCTTGTTTGATGATGCCAGTCAAAAAGCAAGGCATTAGGATTCTGTAACATCATTGCTTTACCCCAGGAAAGCGCTTTGAGAGCACTTCATCATCAACCGGTAAAGGCAATGAACAGGAAAGGATTGAAGACCCTTAATGTTCAGCGAATTTGTGACTATTGAAGGAACATTTTGCGGGATTGTGCCAGATATTCAAGCTTGGGTGGGGAGGGGGAAGAATGTCCCAGATTCAGAAGAAATGGAGGAAATACCCCAATCATCTGAAAATGAAGATGAGGCTGAGCTTCAAGAAAATGTCCAGGATGAAGATATTTCCGAGGGACTTTGAGGCCATGCACAACCTAATTGCTACTTAATTCTCGGATGACTGAGATTTTGTTGGAATTATTGTGCATTAAATTTGTTAATCTGACAGAAAAGCCCCTGCATTGTGCAAATGAACTGTTTAATTGGTTTGTTTGCTGCTCTTCACTTTTTGTATTTTGTATCCTTTTTTAATAGTTTAATGAAATCTTCAGTCACACTAATGTTGTCAGTAGTGCATAACTTGCCCTGCCTCAACATTAGCGAGAAAGCAGCAACAAAATGTTGCAAATCTTAGTTTTGGCTATAAATCCTATCTATGAGGCTATATATGAGTCATCAGTTGTCCATTCTCTCATGAGAATTAGCAGATTGACATGAACCCTGATTAAGTTCTTTTTGACCTTTCCTTCATCCACATCTCTTCAAACATTGATTTGAAGTGCACAGAGATTGCGACATTGCCTTGTTATGCGTGATCACAGTGAGAGCATTTAGGTCTGCAAAAGACAGTATTCTATGCACTCTTTCAATCCAGACCATTACACAGCTGCTGAGTGAACATGTCACAACCTTGAATGTCACTGCTCCCTTAAATACACCCTTCCCCATTGAGATGCATGGGATTGTCAATGATTCCACTTTCTCACCCATAAGATGGGTGTAAGTGTCAAACAACATGTGCAGGCCAGACTTTGTGTTGTTGGAGCTGCACTCACCTCGAAAAGTGAGAGTATTCCATTGTTCACCATACTTGTGCTGGTGTACAGGTTTTGGGGAGTCAGGAGATGAATCACTTGCTATAGGGTTCCTAACCTCTGACCGGCACTTGTAGCCACAGTATTTCTAGACATTTTCAATCAACTTGTTGCAGAGTTGACATACCTCTGGAGTAGTTGGAACTTGAACCTAAGCTTCCTTTCTCCTAGGTAGGAGCACTATCACTGTGCCACAAGAGCCCCTGTGACAGTCTTTATGACTGGTTCGGTTTCTGGTTGTTTGAATTGTACTTCAGGCCTATACCTGACACACTGCTATACCATATCTGCCAGGCAATTTATTTTCTGCAGTGCTTTTCACTTTCAAAGTACTGGGTTTACTTTAGCAGAGCATATTCCAAAAGATGTATGTGTTTCAATTTTATTCATAAACATGTTCATGGCACTTTGGATCACATTAGAAATTTTATACCAATCCACTTTACTTATAGATGTATCTAACTGTGGTTTTATAGTTCATTTAAATCTTAGCTTTCTTTCTAATTCCCAGAGCTCTTGAGGCTCAAACATGAAATATGTGCATAATGAGCTAAATGCATAGGTTAACAGAGTCAAAGGCAGAAATGGCTTATTGCCCATAATTTCTCACTTTTACAAATTGTTTCTGGATTGGTTACTTTTCAGTATTGTTAATGGAAAATCACTCAAAATGGTGCTTCTCATTTTTGTCACCATAATTAAACACTTCTTGATAAGGATTTCTCACAACTATTTTACCAATTAAGTGTGATATCTACTACTTTCTATTACTGTCACTTTTAAATCTTCAGCCTGCTTGACAAACAAATCTTATCATTCCTCATAATTAGTCAATTCATTTTAGTTTATAGAAAACTTGCAATATTAGAGGAGTTTTCACATGCATGACTCTGCATACTTACAGGAAAAAGGATACAATCTGCAAGAATTAAGCATATTTTGTGGTTAGCAACTGATTGTGAACAAGAGTTAAACATAATGTTTAAGACTTCATTGGAATGAAGTTACTATTTTGATCCCCAAAATATTATTTTCTTTCACTTTTTAATATTGACTGATCTGTTGCACATCTATTTCTTTGCTATTAGTGATAAGCTTGATAATTCAAAACTATGCCAAAGATTTATTCTAAGTACTTTTCAAAATACCCATTACTTATCAGACATGACAAAAATCAGAGGACTTGTTGGTTTCCTTGTCCATAGTGTAATTAAGATTAATAATTTTCATTTTAAGCCCTTCAGCCTTTCTCCAAAATAAAGGCAATCAGCTTAACCACAGATATACATCAGTGCTGATTTAATTGTCCACCTTGATTGGACAGTGTTTTACTTGTCTCCATCAGAAAGTTTCACTTTTTCTCCACAATATAGCTCACACCGGTTACTGGCTGTCTGGAATACAAGATTAGTTTTGATGTGAAAACAAATTAAGACTGGGAAATACTTTATATTTCATACAAGCATCAAGGTTAGAGATACATGTGCCAACTCAGCAAGTAGTATGGCCACTTTCTTTGTGGCTTTGGAATTCCATTCATTCCTGCTAACCTAATTCCAGGTGAAATATGATGACTAATTACATATATGAAGAATTTATTGTGCTGCAGATTGAAGGTCTTAAGAATAAAGTATAGTTTCAGGGAACAAATGTTCAAATAATTAAGAGCATGAGGCCTGTTCATCCAGAATGACCAAAGTGACTGATTAATTTCAGGCAGGTGATCAAGAAATTGTTTTTATTTTGAGAAATTAAGTACATTCTTAATTGCTGGAACTGAACCAAAAAGAAACAAACAAGTTTTATTTTCAAAACATTCTTTATTATTCATTTCTCATACACAATGTCTACACCAAAAAAATTTCAAACAGTAACATCCTGAAAATTCAGTAACTTTCCTTGGTTTTTCTGGCAGCTTCCTTATTGGATTTAGGAGGATGCCTTCATTTATGAAAGTTCTGAAGAACAGAAGAACTGTTTAAAAACTTCTAAAGGAAGTAGACCTATTTCTAAGATCCATAAATTGGGACAAAAGCAAATTCTCAGCACTTCTGGCAACTTACTGCACAACAATTTTGAAGTGTAACAGATGGTTGACTTATTGGAAGCACATTTACCCTCTTACATTGGGAAAACTGCTTTATTTTCCTTTTATAGTTGAGGTTTTCAGTAACCAGTACGTTCAGGAGGTCCAATCAACAACTAAAATCTCAGATTATCTTCACTATGGCAGGTACTGATCAGATTAATTTTCTAGTTGATTAGATAGTGAGATCAACATGATATTTATCCTTTCTTTCAACATTTGAAAAAGATGTACTAGCTAATGTGATGAGAGAACACAAAGGCTTTTGTTGCAACAAACAGCATTTAAAGATGTTTTTTGAAAAGAAGGAAGCAGCTCAAGTCGTGAGCAAAGATGAAAATTAGTAGAAGACAAAGTAAATCAGTCATGCACTGATCTTGAAGGCAGATGAGAAGACGGAAAGCTATGCAAGGAGCTCAAATGATTGGATGAAATATCTCAACCTCCAATTTTTGTGCACAGCAAACAAGTTCTGTATTTAATTTAGAGTCCGAATTGATAAAAGTCAACTAAAAAAGGTTATTGCAGTTTTCCCATTAGTGAAGGTAATGTGTAAAGAAATATAACTCTGCCTCCTTGCTTATTCCACTAAACTTGGATTCTTTATTTGATAACTTTCAAAAGCCTTTTGATGTCAGGTTCAATCTGGATGGTTTGGAATGTTTTGCTGTAGCGTTTGAAAGGCTCCCCTTCAGGGCCAATAAGAAACTTTTCAAAATTCCAAGCGATATCTGATCGGCTGACTGGACTCCAGATGAAGAATTTGGGATCATTCATAAAGGATGTAGCATCATCTGAAGGAACGGGCAACTTCTCCTTCAGAAATGCAAAGACAGGGTGTGTGCCAGCACCGTTGACGTTGATCTTCTGGAACATGGTGAAATTGGGCTCAAAACCACCACCAGGACGGACATACTTCAGAGAACTGAGTATCTCTTCATTATGACAGTTTTCCTAAAAAAGGTTATAACAAAATGCATAACACATGAATTTCAAATTTAATTCATTCATTAGCATTATACACAATGACATTTACACCTTCGGCCACTGAGTAGATGTTTCTCAAGGTAGGATACAAAGCCCAATCATAGTCATAGGGGTGTATAACACAAACGTTGTTTGTTGCAGACCCAATGGGCCAATGAAGAACAACAAATCTAATCCCATTTTCTAACACTGTCCATAACCTTGCATGCTTTGACATTGCAAGTGCACATATAAATATTTCTTAAAATGTTAAGAGTTTCTGCCTCTAACACACTAAAAGGCAGTGACTTCCAAATTCCACCACCCTCTGGACGAGCTACACAAATACTTTGGCTACAAGAGCAGGTCAGAATCTGGGAATTGTGTGGATATAAACCTCCTGACTACAGGTCAGGAGATTGATGGCATATTCTTTACCTACTTGGAAGGGTACAGCTCTAACAGCACTTAAGAGGCTTAACAATCCAGGACAAAGCAGACTGATTGAAAGTGGTGGATGTTTTGCTAATCAATACTCATTCCCTCCAGATAGCTCAAATCAGTGCACAGTAGCAGCAAGGTCTTCCATCCACAAGTAATTAATTAACTTCAAAAGCACCTTCCATAACTGCAAGCTCTATTGCCTAGTAAAACAAAGAAAATAGGACCACAGGAATGTTATCATTTACAGGTTTCCCTCCAGACTGCCTACCATTCTCATTCAAAATACATTGTCATTCTCCATTAGTCATCGGATCACATTCAGGAACTCCCTTTTTCACTGCGGGTGTACTTATGTCATATGGTCTGCTGTGGTTCAATACGACAGAACTTTAAGGCATAAGAGAACATTATCTAGATTTTTGGATAATGAGGATGTGAAGGGATATGTGGAAGGGGATTGCACTACGTAATAGAGCCAAACTAGATATAGCACTGGTGTAGGCACAATGGGTTGAAATAGCCTCCTTCTGCACTATTGTAATATTTCTGATTCTATGATTAGAGTTTGATCAAAGTGATAATTAGTATCTTAAAGTGAGGTTGCAGAATGTAGACTAGTTTGGAACCAAGGTAACTGAAGATAGTCACTAATGGAGGAGTAATTAAAACTGGGGACACAAGAGGTCAGACATAGAAAAGTGCAGATACCTCCTAGGATGGTGAAAAGGGAATGGTACTTACTACAAGCCAAGACACTGGCAAACCAGTTTACTGTATTTAGATTAGTATTTGGGAGACCAGTTAAGAATGGTGTTGAAACTATCAAGTGTAAAGGCAAATAACAAAAGCACAGGAGGGTTTCAGCAAGGTTCAGAAAAGTTTTACAAAGATGTTGCTAGGATTGAAGGGTTTGAGCTAGAGGAGAGGCTGAATAGACTGGGTTTTTTTTCCCTGAAGCATTAGAGACTGAGGGATGATCTGAGGGGTTTATTAAATCATGAAGGGCATGGATCACGAAAAGAGCCAAGGTCTTTTTCCCAGGGGAGGAGACGTGAGTCCACAAAACTAAAGGCTGTAGGTTTAAGGAGAGAGGGGAAAGATTGAAAAGAAACCGGAGGGGTAACACAGAGGGTGGGTGCATGCATGGAAAGAGCTGCCAGAGGTGGTAGAGGCAGGTACAATTACATCATTTAAAAGGCCCCTGGATAGGTATATGAATAGGAAGGGTTTAGAGCAGTATGAACCAAATACTGGCAAATTAAACTCTATCAGTTCAGAATAATCTAAACTTTTCATGTTGGACCAAAGGGTTGTTTCCATGCTGCATAGCTATTACTTGGTAAGCAGAGATAAGAGTGAAGTTGGAATGATGATACAGTGGTTAAAAAAAAAACCGATGGGTTTTTGTGATGGCATGAATATAAGTTTGAAATTTCATTAGGGCCAAACACGACATAAGGGATGTGAATACTATCTAACCACATTGTTGCTCAGCAGAGCTCAGTGGTTAGCACTGTTGCCTCAGCACCAGAGTTTCAGGTTCGATTCCAGCCTCGGGCGACTGTGGAGTTTGTACATTCTCCCAGTGTCTGCGTGGGTTTCCTCTGGGTGCTCCGGTTAAATTTCCAACTTTGCTGACCTCAGTTTGTGAAGTAATTTATTCCCAGTCTAAAGCTCCAATATCAAGAAACATTGTATACATTAAAAGGATATTCAACTCTCTCCCTCCAAGATGAATGTTAAAAGTTCATGGGAAGAAGCATTTCCATTCCAGTAAAACAAAACCACAAACATTTTATCATGGGCTTGGGCGACAGCCATTAGCGATTACGATGTACAAAGGAAAAACATTTGGAGTGTAACGATTTAATATTTAACAAATTTTAAATGCACTCTTTAAACATGGAAGGCGATAGGTTGCTCTGGGTGTTGCAGTCCATGCCCAGATCGAGATAGTGCAGAAACAAAAAACCCAGGCTCCAAACCCCCACTCCCCCGAACAGGGTTCTCTGGCCCAGACACCAATCCCCAAAAGGGCGACGCCAGGCTAATGAGACCATGTTCAGAATCGCTCCAGTAATTTTCCATGGTGATAGTTGAAGTGAAACCCAGCCTTTTTTAAAAAAAGCACTAAATAAAACACGAGGGTGCGCTCAGAATTTCCGCTCGAAAGTGCACAACTAACCAACCCCCAGAACAGCCACTGAATGAAGTCAGAGAAAATGACCACGGGTTTAAAAATAAGCATAGACTTGAACATAATAAGTAGGTTTGCGCTAAAATGTCTCGGTTAAATCGAGCGAGTTCACTTTACGTTAAAAGGAGCGGGGATTGGTGGCATATGTTACCATAACTCAGCTGGTTTGCGGACTCTCTCACCTGGTGCCCGAATTGGTTACAAGGGAAACCCAGCACAACGAAGCGGTTCGGGTGGCGACTCTGGAGCTCGTTGAGCTGGGTGAAATCCCTTGTGGTCGTGCCTCAGAGAGAGGCCACGTTCTCGATCAGGACCACCTTGCCCCTGAAGACATTGAAGTCCAGCTTTTCCCCGGCCAGGGTGACGGCGCTGAGGTCGTAGAATGACTTGATGCTCTGAGCCATGGTGCAAAACAACCGAGTGCAGACTCGCTGAGGGACAGCACTCATCCAACGGCAGCTAACAGCCACCTGACTACAACTATAAAGAGTTCTGTCTCTGAGCAATGACTGTGCGAAAATTTAGCCCCTCCCTTTCCAGAGGTTGGAATACTTAATTATCCAGAATAGCAGGAAACAGGCTGACCTCAGATACTGGTGAGGATTTTTAGACTACTCCCCACGAGAATCAAAATCTGACACTCCTCTGTTAGGCGGGACTTAAGAATGTTTCATAACTGGTCATGTTTTAAACAAACCAAATTTGGAAGAGGCAGATTATTTGTCTGCACAACCGTCTTGTGAAAAGTGCGGTAAATTAACACTTCCGCAAAAGCGAACCAAGACTACCCGAAACCAAAAAATACATTGAAATTCCAAATTTAATTAACACATAGCCTCAGCAGTTTTGTGGGCTTGATTTAGACATAAGTGGGAATTTTAAGTCATCCTTTCTAAAGAATAGTTTTAACAAGGCAGTTCCGCCAATATTTGTTCAGTCATCAGAAATGAATTAAATCAAAGGTGCTTAATGTATCACTTTCCATTCTGATGTGGACAGGTTCCCCAGTGTCATCGAAACAACCTTTTTACACATAACCTGTATGGTCAACAGGGACTACAAGTGGTGACTCTATTTTTTTCTTTTTGGATGGGAACACTCCTTTTTTTTTTTCTTTTTTAACCCCCACACTACCGCCTAACCGCGGTAGTGCTTATTTTTCCCCAGCACCCATGGTGTGTGTGTGTGTAAGTGTGAGACACAAGGTGCACAAATCTTTATTCAATTTCCACCACCAGGAAGAAAGGAAAACACCCAGGTAGCCAGTGACAAGCACTGCCCTTCACATCAAGGGCAGTGCTGTGTGATCAAAACAGTGAAGGGGAGGGTAGGGACTAAATCAAGTGGTGACTCTAGATGACTGTTAACATGTGTTCCAGTTTAGTGCACTGATTAAAATGGTTTGCTGTAATTAAAGGTCCTTTTGTCGAACTAAACCAACTAGTTATTTTTGAGCTCGGTGAAAATACTTAAGCAATCGACAATACTCATCTCCCATTGGTTTCTGTCTTTATACTTACTGGGCGTTAACCGTCAAGGCCTGGGAATTAGGTTACACGCTTCAGGTATCGCTGCAATTCTCTGATTCAGACTAATGGCACCAAAGGGATTAATATTTAATAAGAAAACAAAACAATCAGACTAAAGCTGCATTGTACACTTGATTTGAAGCCTAGGCTTTGTTGATTAAATTTAGTCTGGAATGAAACAAGATATTTTGCTGGAAAACAAATAAGTTAATGTTCAATTTTGTTCACGTTTACAACTAAGCTCCGATGAACACGAGTCTTTCTGAATGCATTCACATTGTAGGTAAACTCTGTTTTGGGGAAAGAGGGCAATTGTTGCACAAGCTTCTATGATAAAATACATGGATTTCAGCGACAAATGTCATCTTCTCATTAAGTGAATGCTGAAGTAATTTTTCACTTCTGCCCCGTCACTTTCTGCTGCATGTGATTTCCTTCGTTTATTCATTCTGTCAGATACTATTATTGAAGTTGCACCTATTACCATATGACAAATCCGAACTGGTTACATATTGCATCGAAAGTTTTTCCTCCTGTCCCCTCAGGTTCTCTGGTGGATCATCTTAGGTGTGTCTCCTGGTTACTAATCCTTCAACGTTCAGAAACTGTTTCTCTTTAAAATAATGTATGGTTTCAGACAGAATTAAACATCACAATCATTTTTTTTCATAACCTGCTCTATTCTATCCCAACTTTTCCAGTCTATTCATTTAAAAGTATTTCTTTATCCCCTGGAGCTATTCTAGTAAGTTAGTTTTGTGTATCCTTTCCAAAGTTTTTACATCTTTCCCATGGAAGAACTGAATACAAGATTCAACTGGGCTGAACGAATGCTTTATACTGGTTCAGCAAAATGTCTGTATTTTGTATTCTATGCCCAAAAATTAGATGTTACATCTCTTCCATTCATTCAGCCCTGGAATTCTTAATGAAATTGTTATGCGTGGAATTACTGATACACCCTATTTACAACTCTAAGTACAATTTTTAGGGGTCACACTGTCTTGTACAATGAAACAGTTCAGCTTTCTGCACAAGAATGTATACACATAATGTAGCATGCATAATAGCATTTTAACCAAATGTTCAAAAAGAGATAGATCATTAGGAAACTACGAGAGCGAGTCACTTAAGGTTTCAACACATGCAGCGCAAGCCAATACTTAAATCTTTTATGGAACTAAAGGATTGTATAGATGAAATGGTGGTATAATTCAGTGTACAGATGTCAATAGATGCACAAATATTTCTGAGCACTGCACTTTTCAGTAAGACTCTAGCAATGAGTTAAACAGATTGAGCATTTCAATAAGGTAAAAACAAGGACTGCAGTTGCTGGAAACCAGAGTCCAGATTAGAGTGGTGCTGGAAAAGCACAGCAGGTTAGGCAGCATCTGAGGAGCAGGGAAATCGAGGTTTTGGGCAAAAGCCCTTCATCATGAAGGGCTTTTGCACAAAACATCGATTTTCCTGCTCCTTGAATGCTGCCTGACCTGCTGTGCTTTTCCAGCACTACTCTAATCTAGACTGAGCATTTCAATAGACAATTCATGTACAAGAACAGATGGCAAGATGCTTTCATAGACAGACCAAGATTGAAAACTGTTGTGATATTAAGTCAAATACTCTGGTATATTGACATAGTAGCACAATTAAACCCTTGATGAAATTTATTTGTAGACATCTGTGAATAAAATCATGGTTTTTCAATAGCAGGTAATTATAATTAATTTCAGTCAAATTCTATGTTTTCCTTCACAAATACAGTAATTAAGAAAATTAAGATGCTTTAATCAGCATATCACATTCATTTGACTCTTCCAGGCAGAGTGAAGTACATTGGGCAATCGTTATGTTCATACAATCTTTGATTACAAGAGGAAAAAAGCTAAAAGCACAAATATTCAAAACATCAGGTTCAAATCTCTGTAAATCACATAATTACTTCAACCTTTATCATGGATGTTGCATTCTACCACTGAGAGGAAAGTAATTGACACAGGCTGTGAACTGAACAACAGTATTCGCAGTTATGAAGAAATGTTAACATCACCACACTGCAATACTATATCACTGAGGTAGCCAAATCCTAATTTATTTGAAACAGGATATGCCTCATTTGGGTTCTTAGCCAAATGATGCTGCACTAACCATTCAAACATGCAATGTCTGAGAATACAATTTTATTTACGAATACTTAATAGGAATTCTTGCTGTTTTCTTTGCAACACCAGTCTGTTTCCACTGAAAACATATCTAACCTCTGTCACTTTACTGCAAAAGGGATATTGTTCTTCGAAGTTTGTGATGCTGATATTAAAAAGGAATTCACAAACAATCATAACTATAGAATTCAATGCATAGAATATTCATCCTTGAAAATTCTAATTACTCATTTTTATAGTAATTCTTCATTCAAAATGTTAAAGTGCAAAAGAAAAATCATTAATTTCACAAGGACTGTAAAGTAAAACTTGCAATGAAATGGAATTTGGATGGAATACTGGTTTCGTTACATAGTTTGTCACTTAGAAAATAGTTTAATTCTCTGTTTCTGGCACAGTCAATTGTGATGAATGAGAGAAAGGTGTATCAGTCATTACTTACCCCAAGCAACAATCATCTATCAATTTAGTCAGTATTGGATATTTTTGAATCAAATGACAAAATAAAAGTAAAACTGAACACAGCTTTGTAACTATTATGTCAAATCAATCAAAAGCATCACTTAGATCATGAACCTAGCAGGGCAGTGCAAGTCTTAGAATACACAAGAGAGATAATGCTTATTTCACAACAATGTTTCAAGATACAGAAAAATTGAAATTGATAAAATCACCTTTTGACAGTGTCCACAATAACATGTTCTGTTTCAGGAGTCATAATCTCAAGCTTAAGTTGAATTTCTAAATTGAGCAAGATGTAATAATCATGCTGGGTTCAAAAATTCTTAATTAAGCAGCAAAGGTGACAAACAGAGCACTTTTATTGAGCTTGGCTAAAAATATTTTAAAAGCATACTGAAGAAACTACTTATTAATTACACAAAAAGGGGAAATCCGGGCAATTGTAATGATAAGTATCTAATTGCAAAAACAATGGTGTCACAAAGTCTGGAAGGGCTGTCCACATAGAAAACAAATACTGAAACAGCAGTCTTGTAGAAACCAGGCTACTGAACCATCAGTTGAGCACCTGAACACAAATTACAGCACAGTAACTGTACAAAATGCACAGCACACAAGCCAGGTCCAAGACGTGGTTGAACCACAGAGCTGGGACAAAAATACAACACCTATTTGAATCAGCTGGAAGAATCAGTCCAACTCCAGAGAGAAGCAGGATTCGTGTGAATATTTAAGGTGGCACAAAATAACAGCAGGCAACCAGGTCTTGAGGCATGATTCAGACCGCTGAACTGGATTTTGTTTGGCTCCGTTTCTAGCACCAGCAAACTTTCTGTGAGTTACTCGTCCCTTCAATTTTGCTGTCATCCTCCTCTAAATCAGCAATACTAAGTTCATCAGGGGTTGATAGTCGAAGCCCATCTAACTCCTTCTTGTGGGCCTGTAACACTAGTTCTGTCAGTCTAGTAAATGACTGTGGAATAAGAACATGCCAAAATACCACAACATTACAAATGCAACAATTCAACTTGCGCTTTTTACCTGAAATTAAACTTACATATGTACATATATGTTTCATCATGCACATTAAACAAAATCTCACTGCAATATTCAAAGGACGAGAGAGGGGAAACAATTCTCTGCTAAAGCAATATTTATTCTTGAAAAAAGCTTTCATTTATGGGTGCTAAGTCACTTGAGTGACTTTATTGAAAGATAACATCAATGTAAAAGAATGAATTGTCATGTGAGTTTAGATAGGTTATAATTGGGGATTAAATAATTGGCATCTTACTTGCTGTACACGAAGCCTAGTTCATAACCTGGTCAATGGCTTACAAAGATTAGCATAAACAAAAGTGCCAAACTATCTCCTATGTTATACACATGTTTGGTTCTATTATAAGTGGTGTTGTTATATATTTTCCTTTAAAAAGTCTAACAGACAATATAATTAATGGATAATTTAATTAACACATTCAATTACAAAATATTCATATTTTACATTCAATATTTACAATTAAGTTTAGATTTTCAGTGTTCATAGTCAACAATAATATCAGGGATGGAGAACTGTAATTACAAGGTGCATAAATACTAGGAGCAAAGTTAGAAATTCAGCCCATTTGAGCCTGCTCCATCATTTGAGATAACCATGGTGGACTCATCTTGGCCTCAGAAGCAGAAAAAAAGGTTGGCAATGATTAGTAAATTTAAAACAGCTACTCAGACGATAAGAAGCTTAGGAGGAATTTCTTTCCAATTGGTTGTGGTTGGGAGATTTGGGAAGCAAGTAACATAGTGAGATTAATTTTAGATTATACTGGGAGGGCATGGGAAAAGATACAACATGCCAAATTGCCTCTCTCTGTGCTACAAATATTTACATTTCTGTGATTGTAATGCTTGCACTGACCTCTTTAATATTATAATTGGTGCAGGCACTTGTTTCGAAGAAGTCCATTCCATATTCTTTTGCAAGCTGTGGAAGCAAGTGTTAATAGAACTTTTAAAACCAGGTAGTGATTCCTAAATTATACAGCACATTCTTAATTTATGGTGTTACATATCAGAACAGGCGTAAGCTATTCTGCCCTTTGTACCATTCAATCAGAACAGTTTGTTACTACTCCAATACCAGAGATTTATAATCCTGGATACCCCAACCTAGCACAGATGATATTGTGTTTTACACACACTGATAAAGGAACCAGGATAGGAAACTCAATCTTTGTTGGAATTTATTGTGTGGTGTCTTTAAATAGTGAGTCCAGCAGCATTCAATCTGTCTTCAGAGTATTTCTGCTTTTATGTTAGACATGTTCCTCCCCTAAAAACGGCAATATCACCAAGTACAAAGAATGTAAATTTATCAGTTATAATATTAACCTCTATTTTACAGATTATAGGCACCAGCTAATACTGCTGACTAGATTGCTAGTTCAGAGTAAAGTGAAATAGTTTGGGACCGACATTCTGACCTTGTCCCAGAGCGTGCAAGGCAAATTACTGCTGAGAATAAACTGCCAAGAAAAATGAAACAAAAAGCAGAAACTGTTGGAAAAGCTCAAGCAGGTCTAGCAGCATCTGTAGAGAGAAAGTGGGGCTAACATTTTGGGTTAAGTCAGCTAGGAAGAGGTGGGTACTGCAGATGCTTGAGATTAGAGTCAAGATTAGAGTAGTGCTGGAAAAGCACAGCAGGTCAGGCAGCATCCGATGTTTCGGGCCTTTCTTGATGAAGAGCTTTTGCCTGAAATGTCGATTTTCCTGCTCCTCGGATGCTGCCTGACCGGCTGTACTTTTCCAGCACCACTCTGATTTTGTGTTAAGTAACCATTCTTCAAAACAGTTCTGAGCTGCTGAGTTTAACCAGCAGCTTCTTCTGCTGCTCAGAACTGTTCTGAAGAAGGGTTACGTAACCCAAAATATTAACTCCACTTTCTCTCTACAGATGCTGCCAGACCTGCTTGAGTTTTTCCAGCAATTTTTGTTTCTAATTTCCAGCATCCTCGGTTCTTTAGTTTCTTTGTCAAAAAAATGGTTTGGGATGAAATATCAGCTAAACTTATATGATATTACAAGTAGAACACACATTGAATGGAATAGGAACATAAATGACGGTGAATACTTACTTTTTGACCTTGTTCAGCACTCACTTGTCTTTTCTGTTCCTCATCAGCTTTGTTGGCTATGAGAATTTTCTGAACACCTTCAGGAGCATACTTGGGGTAGGGTGATGAAGAAATACAATGTGAGTACTGTAACTAATTAAACATAGATAATGCTTTTCCTACAGTCTTAACGTTTATTCAAAGATAAAATTATGCATAGTCACTTTGTCTCTTACCTCATCAACATCACTGGCCCATTTCATAATATGCTGAAAGGAGCGTTCACTGGTAATATCATACACCAGAAAAATTCCCTGTAAATAAAAATCAATAAATCCTATTTAGTATATGATTTCGTGGAAAACATGTTACACTTATCCTAGTAACCAAGCCTTAACCATAATACATATTAGCAAAGTGGATTGCTGTCATAATCTAGAGATAGGATTGCTACAGGCTACAAGGAAGTCAGTACCTTCAAGGCCAATGCTGAAAAAAAACTACAAAGCAAAGGTAATTAAAGCAACTCATAAACTATAGGCGGTGCAACTGATGTCTCAAGAGTCTATATAACTTGTCTAAATCTACAATGTTAGATAATGATTTTATCTGATGATTTTATTAGCATTTTGCTTGAAGTGCAATAGTGAATTATGACAGAGACTGGGATTGGCTTTCTAAATTCAGTAGCAACTTAACTACCTGGAACTTTGTTTATCCTGGAATGTACTTAATGTTTCTACATTCAAATTTACTTCCTCGCAGAGGGGTAGAACTTTCTGAGGTAGTTTGCCCCTTTGGCAGCAGCCCCTAAGTGACCATTCTTCCTAAGTACTTTTCACCAGGTGTCTGACAATGGGAGATGATGGCAACAAAACACCACACAGATATTGGCAGCAGTCACCACAGAATTACTGGACCACTTTTTGCTCCTTCAAGTTATTGAACAGCTCACTCTTGTCTTGGCTGATCACTTACACTATATGAGGGAACACAGCAGTTTAGTGCCTCATCTGCATGACTCAGAACTACAAGGAAATAAATTCACCCACTTCAATGAAAACCTTGTTAGTTAGAATTTTAATGTCCATTCCGTGTTGACAAATGCTGTTGTTGACCTACCTCTTTGATTCTTACCACTAAGAGGCCATTATTTATATCTTTGCCCATCCTGTTTTTAAAGGCAAGTGGCCTCCTGCAGTGAGAGCTTTAAGTGACTTCAAATTTGGCAAAGTGAAGGTGATACTAATGGTGACAGTTTGCTGTCAGGCTGGTAAGTGAACAGGGCCTGATCTTCACCCCTCCTTGCACTGCTCTTGTTAGGCAGGCTAAAATGGACTCTTAAATCTTTGCATACTACCTGATAGTGGAAAATATTGTATTCAATCATCACCTGACCCCTGCGCTATCACTTTCAAGGTGCAGTCACTGGGTTGAGGCAAAAAGCAGAATCTCCAGTATAATTCTCCTCTTCCTAGCCATGTTCAGAAGGCTACCTCAGTCACTCACAACTGCAGCCATGATTAAAAGTAAGTGGGGACCAAGCCTGGGCTCTTATGGTTTGCATAGTCAATGTCACACCATTTATTTTGGGTGATTAAAACATAGCCAGAAATAAAAACAACTTGTAACGATTATGGCAGATCTATCAAACAGTTCAGCCACTGAACCACTAGAGGAAGCTTCTTTGTTTTCCATTTCAATTAGTTTTGAACTCAATTGTGTCATCTTGCCTTATTTGCTTTCCCAAATCTGGCAGAGTGTAATGTGAAGCTCACCTGGGCACGTCTGTAGTACTGCTTTGTGATTGTCTGATATCGTTCCTGGCCTGCAGTATCCCTGAGAAATAATTCAAACAAAAGAGGAAAGTATTAAAATTTCTCATTGCCATACTCAGAAAAGTTTTAACTACAGGATCTGCATATTATTCCAAAATCAATCCCTATTTCCTTCATTAACAGTCACAGTCATGGAGTCATACAGCAGAACAACAGATTCTTCAGTCCAACCAGACCACACTGACCACATTTCCAAACTAAATTAGTCCCACCTGCCTGTGCTTGGCCCATATCCTTCCAAATCTTTCTTATTCATGAACTTATCCAAATGTCTTTTAAATGTTGTAAACATACCTGCATCCACCACTTTCTCCGGGAGTTCATTCTACACACGCACCAACCTCTACAAAAAACGTTGCCCCCCCATATCCTTTTCAAATCTTCCTCCTTCCAACTTAAAGATATGCCCCCATCATAGAGAAAAGATTCTTGTCAATCACCTTATTATGCCCCTTATGATTTTATAAACCTCAATAAGAACACCCCTCAACCTATGCTACACTGAAAAACCTTCCCAGCCTTTCAATTTTTATATCTCAAACCCTCCATTCCAGGCAACATCCTGGTAAACCTTTTCTAAATCTCACCAGTTTAATAAAACATCTTTCCTATAACAGGGAGAACAGAAGAGTCCTGTACAATCTCGAAGTGACTTCCCAACTCCTGTCCTTAATGGTCCGGGCAATGAAGGCAAGTGTGCTAAATGCCTTTTTAATCACCCTATCTACCTGTGATGCAAATTTCAAAGAATTATGTACCTGAATCCCTAGGTCTCTCTGTTCTACAACACTGCTCAAGGGGTTACTATTAATTGTGCAAGTCCTGCTCTTGTTTGTTTTACCGAAATGCAATATCTAGCATTTTCTCAAATTAAACTCCATCTGTCACTCCTCAGCCCCATTGACCCAATTAATCTTAGATAACCTTCTTCACTGTCCAATATACCACCAATCTTGGTGTAATCTGCAAACTTGCCAACCATGCCTCCTACATTTTCATCCAAATCATTTGTATAAATGACAAACAAAAGTGGATCCAGTGCCGACCCCTGCAGAACACCCTACCCTCATGAGAAATGGGTATATTTAATTGTTCAAAAGTCGTGCTATGCAGCAAACAGTTTTTTTTTCCCTTTATTTATTTATCCGATGAGGGCATTACTGGCTAGGGAGCATTTATTGCCCATCGCTAGCCAAGGGCAGTTAAGAGACAACCATTGTTGTGGGTCTGGAGTCACATGTGGGCCAGACCATATAAGGATGGCAGTTTCCTTCCCTAAAGGCCATTAGCAAACCAGAAAGGTTTTTCCAACAATCAACAATTAGATTCTTATTTCAATATTTTTCTTTATAGAACTCAAATTCCACCATCTGCTGTGGTGGGTCACCAGAACATTACCTGGGTCTCTGGATTAACAGTTCAATGATAATACCATTAGGCCATTGGCTCCCCCTATTATGGTTATGTATTATGGTTATTTTTAACAACTCAACTATAAGTTTCTTCTTTAAAAGATCTTTTTATTCATGAGAAAGAGTGTCCATTAAACCATTTTTGGATTTTGTTTTTGAACAACGACAGCCTGAAAAGCTGTGCTCGGCAAATATAAATCAGGGCTTTCTATGACATATTGACAAAACAAACAATAAAAGTTTGCCCATGGAGACATTTCTGACATCCATTATGAACAGCCAGATAGCTGTCAAATTGTCTATGGGTTGTAATGTCACAATATCCCTTGAAGGACTTGCTTTTGAAGTGGAGTAAGTTACTACTGGGGAATTCCATAATAAAATTGGAGGCACATGTTCTGCTCACTTCCAATTCCGTGAGTCAGTGATGTAGCTTCCTGGATCAGCTGGCCTTATTGTCCCGCCATTCTCCTGCAACAAATTCACTGGGGTCAAAACTTGGGTAAGGCCCCATCATAATGTAGAGCAGCAGCCGACGGTAGGCTTGCCTCAGTGACAACAACAAACACCTCCATCTCAGGAGCCTCTTACCATTATTCAGGCTCCAACTGTGACAAATGCACTGAAAAGCTCCACTGAGAGTGGAGGGATATGAGATGCAGCTGCTATGTTCAGGATTGGATGGGAGGGTTGGAAAATTGCAGGGCAGAATATTTACCTTGTCTGTAAAGATATTTCACCTCTCTTCAGCTTCCATGTTCCAAAGGTTTGGGACGTGAGTTAAATTAGAGTTTACGAGCTTCAGTAAAATATTTAATCGGCCAAGCCATTTCCAGCCCTTTCCTTGTTCTGCCTGGATTCAACATGTTTGGAAGTTTGGAGGTAGATGGTGTTTGTCTGTCTATTTGTTATTGTTTTAACATCTCATAGTAGCTTACCCAAACTATGTATTTTTGGGTGTTAAGATATAGTCCCTTGCTTCTGTGCCAGCCTGGTATGCGAGGATGCTATATACAGATCATAAGCAAATGCTTAAACTACTGTAAAATGAATGCATCAAGTCAGTTTAAAAGGCTTCACAATTTGAGCAGTGATGAGCATTCAACGAGTTTTATGGATGCCAAGGTCATTCTGTGTTGTAAAAGAATCCTGCCTTTCTTTTTGAAAAATGGTCTATCTCCTATTACACTTTGTAGATGGTTGCTCTAGAAACCAAGCAACTAGATATTGTTCTTTGTAGTGACACTCTGCCAGTTCATCAACGCGGCTGATCTCCCAATGGGCCCTTTGAAATGGTCACAGTCAAAACAAATTGAAGGCGTCACTAGCAGCCTCTATCTGCCCTGGAAATAGGCTGTACACCCTCCAGCAGCACGCCATACAGTTCTGCAAATGCTTCTTTGATAAACTGCAGCTTCCAAAAGGCAATGGACTTGAGATTTCGAGCACACCGTGGTTACTATCTACATTTGGCAAGAGCACAGCAAACAAGATGTCCTCCTCTGACAAGGAGACCTCACTTCACAAACATTCAAATATTTTTCTTTCTCCTCTCTCTCCTTTTACTCTTCCACCAAAAGCTAAGTCTTCAATGGAATTCTGAATGAACATTAATTTTGACATTCTCCTTTCACCTTGGGTGGGGGATTTCAAGACTAGAGGGCATATTTTTAAGGTGAGAGGAGAAATATTTTTTAAAAAGACATGAGGGGCAATATTTTTACACACAGGGTGGTTCATGTGTGGAATGAACTTCCAGAGGAAGTGGTGGATGTGGTTACAGTCACAATGTTTAAAAGACATTTGGATAAGTACATGAATAAGAAATGTTTGGAGAGATATGGGCCAAACACAAGCAGGTGGGACTAGTTTAGTTTGGGATTATGGTTGGGTCAAAGGGTCTGTTTCTGGGCTGTATGACTCTATATTCATAGCATACTATTCTAACATCTACCTTAAAGGTTCTTGATCACAGGGCTTTACAGAATTCAATAACTTTAAAATTGTTCTTAGCGTGCACCGGCAATTAGTATTGAAAGGCTGCTGTGAGAAAACTTTGCATGCACATCAGGCACCTGGCTAAAGGATTGGACCAGGCTGCATCTCAGAACTGCATGCATGGTCTCTTAGCGCTTGCTCACTCAGCGCCAACTTGCACGCTCACAGCATCCATGCCTTGCCATGCTGCGTCAATCCTGTTGGTGCATTGGCAATTCAGTCAGGTCTAAAGGCTCTCAGTAATGTCATATTGACATGATCTTTTGTTGCAGATACTCAGAGAAGCTGCTTGTCATTATAGATCTGTCCAGTGTTAGAGGAAGAGGATGGTGTCCTTCATGTCCAGCACAACGAGAAGTTAATCTAACACCTTCAGCATGTGACAACTTCCCGCATGGCAAACACACTGCACACATTATTCAACCAAGTTGGTGGGGGCTGGTCCTCAGTGAATATAGATTGCTGTAAGGATTATTCTACCATCAGCAGAAAGATCTGAGCAAATACAGGCAAATGACCACACAGAAACAGATCATTTGGCCATATCATTCCATGTTGGTACTTATTTCTGTTTGAGCTGTAACAGTAATTTCTAGGTCCACATGGTTATCGTAAGCATTTCTTCTCTCCTTAAATCGTCTTTGATTAAAGAGATGAGCAATCTGACCACCTAGGAGCTTTTAGAAAAGGACATTCTATCCACTTGCAAGAATCTTAATGCATGAACCTCATACTACGTGTGTTTGCTTGTGAGTTTCTAGTCAGTGGGTACAGCCTCTTCCTCCCAGTGAAGTCTTGGCCTTTTTCTCACAACCCATTATAAACTGCTGTTCTAGCTGGGATTTGCAGTGTAACATGAAATGACTGACAGGCAGAAATCCAACCTGGACTAGACTAGAAATGCTAAATTTGGCTTAGAATATTGTATGTTCCCACCAAAGAGAGTGATCAAAGTTACACAGAAGTATGTAGCTAAATGTTATTCAGCAGGAATCTTTTCATGGAGCAGGTAAAAGGCTCTCTTAGCAATAATCGTATTAACACTGTTTTTCTTTCTATAGATGCTGCCTAAATGACTGAATGTTTCCTATATTTCCCTTCCCTGTCACTGCATCAGGAACCTGGAGTTTCCTTGCTTGCAGTACCTGCACCAGAAAAAAAAACTGCTGCAGTTCAACAAGGCAGCTCAGCACTACCTTCTCAGTTAGGGTTGGGCCGTAAGTGTGAGCAACGCCCGCATCCTAAGAAAAATCAATGAACATGAAGAGGAAAACGAACAATCATTCCAGTATTGATGCAGCAATGTGTTGTGAAATGAACAATGACCTCTGGCCATACCTCCACACATTCTGTATTCTAAATCTTAGGGAGATGATCTGTCAAAATTGTTATGAAATGGGAGTGGAACATTTATGTATACAGCTACTACAAAAATGAAAACACATTTCTGTTTGTTTACATGGCATAAGGAGACGTTTGTAGGTCACTGACTGACTTATTTTGAAATCTTTCATGAGATATGGGCGTAACCGGCTAGGTGAGGGTTTATTGCTGCCCCTCACAAAATTCCATTTACTGCATGAATGCCTCATAAGAGAAGTTTAGAATTGATTAAAACTCCAGCAGAGTACATGCTTCCTTGTAGCAGAGCCAAGGCTTGGCAATTTCTTGGCAACTGTGTATTATTTCATTAGACTGCTCCAGCCAATTGTTAAGACCGTACAAGTGAAATCTGAACTTGCCTGGAACTTGCATATGTTCGTTCAATTCCAAATCGGTTAGTGAGACGTGAAACTAGAGACTAATATTTTTCTTGTTAATAGGTTTATTCACTGAAAATGGCATTACTGATTGGAGGGAGGGGAGAAATGAGCAATTTAGGTTTCTTGTAACAATAGGTATGTTAAATGATATGATTGGATAAAATAATCATGTGTTAGTTTCAATAAATTGGATAATATAGTCATGCGTACTACCTTGAAATATGACTTGTGAAACCAGGTTTGGACAAAGAAATGGGAAAGTGTGTAAACCATTGATTGGAAATGATTACCTGCAGTAATAGTCAGCTTGAAGCTTGTTAACTGTAAAACTGCTATAAAACCTTTGTTTTCCTAATAAGACCATAAGAAATAGAAGTAGGCCATTCAGCCCCTTGAGCCTGCTTTGCTATTCAGTAGGATTGTGGTTGATCCAACATTCCTCATGTCCACTTTCCTGCATTTTCCCCACAACCCTTGATTCTCTGACTTACCAAGAATTTATCTATCTCAGCCTTAAATATACCACAAGGGCTACCTCCATAGCTCTCTATATCAAGGATAAGATCAGAGTTGCATGCCATTTTCTTGATGAGTACATCTCCGCTGTACGCATGAATAAACATTTAAACAAAGATACCCGAGTCTTGTCTGGTCCAAGAGGAAATAAAGGGTTAATACCCACCCTCGCAATTACACATCTCTGTTTCCTAATGACAACTCATAAACTAATGAAAAAGAACTAACATGTGACAACCCCAGTTCATGGCACTGAACTAAAATCAAATCATGAAAGAACACACAGCAAATTTAAAATAGAATCTGTTTTGGAGGGGGTATATAACATACTCTAGTCCCTGCACTGTCCACTGTCACAGCCCCTCAAGTGGATACTGCATACTCCATCTTCCAGGGCTACCTAGGTGTGAATTTAGCTACAGAAGAGATGCAGGTAGTCAGGTATAATGACTGTCTTGCCTAGACCTGTTAATGGACATCCTGGCCAGACACAGCAGCAGATTAATGCAGAGGTCCTCCAGCTTTCCCATCCTCCTACAACGAGGTGCCCAAAAATCAGGACCATGAGGAATTTCTCTTTGTAAGTGTTCCACGTACTTACTAAAACACTGACCTTCAGCAGTGCATCTTGACCACATAATTAACAGACCATTAATAGCAAGTTGCCTTTTGATATCTGCTTGCTGGGGCTGCATAGGAATCTGAATGCATAACATCCCAAGTGATAGAAAGAGAGAATGAAGAAACCACTTTTCACACCCTCAGGACAATAGATCACTTTTGATATGTTGTTAGTGTGTGACAGATGTCATCACCAATTGGCACAATGCAATGCCTGACAAGCAGTAAATGAAATAAATGCTCAGACAGTGCACAATTTGAATGAATAATTAATTAATTTGAAAATGAGAGGATTTTGAGAATGTGTTAAGTAGCAAGGACTAAAAGTAAAGGGAAGAAAGTGCCTCAAATTGTGTTGGTTAAAAAACAACAAGATTTTAGATGGCTGCCAACAGACTATTTACACACGAGAGAGATGAAGCTCACACGACTAAACTGTTCTTCTTGTGGGAGTTACCCTGTGGGACTATCTCGATGTCAGTAACATGGCAGGCCTGTTTAATATAGATAAAAAGCTACACTACATCATATTCAAAGTATCTTTCTCCCCAGCTGCAGCTGACACCCCTTGAAAACCAGAACAACTGTGACTGATAGTCCATACTGTTGTCTGTTATCTTTAATTAAAGTAACAGTTAGTGCTGCTTTTAGTTGAATGCATATTTCTTTGCATAAGTTGAAAGTTACTTTTAAAAATTAACAGACTCCACTTTTGAATTTTCAGTTCTTTATCACTGTAGCTGTTATTCCAAAAGTCCCCCTGTTAAATGAATTAGAGTACTTCGAAGAGCTAAATATCACAATAAAGTTTTCCCGTATAATACCAACATGAGTTTTCATAACATTTAATTGGTTTACCATTGGTCTCAAGCAGAATAACAACAGAACAATAATCTCAGCAAGGAGTTCAGACAAACAACAGGAATGAAACCTGAATGATTGGGGTGACTAGAATCAATGTCAATTATCATTCAGTTGTCTCAGGGCAATGCTAGTAAGATTAAATTTGCGATGTAATCCAAGCAAACTTATCAGAGTTTAATTTGCTGTGGACCACAAGGAAATAAAATTGCTTAAAATATTGATGTGCAAATGTCGTCATCTTTGACTTAATGCCAAATGTTTGCCTGCATAAGTTCTTTTGAAGCACTCCAGGTCATCTCTTTACATTAAAAGTGTAATATCAACACAAAGAGGAAATAACAGAAGTTAATATTTTGGCAACAGTGGCAAAGATCATGGAAAATAAAAAAACAGGAGCAGAAATGGGAATCAGGGGAAAAAAACAATGGCTTTTGGTGTTAGACCGTGCAAAAAGAAAGATGGTTGTGGTTGTTAGAGGTCAGTCACCTCAGCTCCAGGATATCTCTGCAGGAATTCCTCAGGGAAGTGTCCTAGGTCCAACCATTTTCAGCTACTTCATCAATGACCTTCCCTCCATCATAAGGTCAGAAGTGGGAATATTTGCTGATGATTGCACACTGTTCAGCACTATTTGTGACTTCTCAGATGCCGAAGCAATCCATGTTCAAATGCAACAGAGCCTGAATATTATCTGACTCGGGTTGCAAGTGGTAAGTAATATTTAAGCCACACAAATACCAGGCAATGACCATCTTAACAAGAGTGAAGTTAACCTTTGTCCCTTGACATTCAATGGCATCACCATCATTGAATCCACCATTATCAACATCCTGGAGTTTGACCAAGACTGTACAGGAGTAGCCATACAAGTGTTGTGGTTACAAGGTCAAAAGCTCTGAATCATGCAACAAGCAATCACCTCCTCATGTTCTAAAACCCATTCACCATCTACAAGGCACAAATCAGGAGTGTGACAGACTACTTCCTCTTGTCTGGATTAGTGGAGCTCCAAATAATATGCAAAAAGTTTGACACCATCCAAGATAAAGCACAAAGATTGTCACCACATCCATGATAATGCAATTCCCTTGACCACTGACACTCAGGAGCAGCAGTGTGCACCATCTACAAGATGCACTGCAGAAATGCTCAAAGGCTCCTTTGACAGCACTTTTCAAACCCATGAGCAATATCATCTAGAGTAACAAGACCTGCAGAAAAATGGGAATACAACCACCTAAATGTTCCCTTCCATGTCACCCACCATCCCGACTTGTCAATATATTGCTGTATCTTCAGTGTCGCTGGGTCAAAGTCTTGGGACACCCTCCTTCTCAGCATTGTGGGCCTACCTGCGCCAAACAGATTGCAACTTACCATCACCTTCTCATAGGCAACTAGAGATGGGCAATAAATGCTGGCACCTACATCTCATGAATGAATTAAAAAGATGTCATTCAGCGTTTTGAGCCCATTCCACCACTCATGGATGATCTTTTAGTTTCTGTACTATCCTTTGATGTTTATAAATATGCAAAAAGTGATTAATCTCGGTCTTAAACATACACAGTGGCTGGCCCTTTACAGCTGCTGGATGAGAGAGTTCCAAAGATTCACCACCCGCTAAGCAGTGTTTCATCTGAACTTTCTTTCTGGTTGGGTGGGCCACTGGACTCGGACTATGTCGATGCAACATTGGAAAGGTTGTACAATCCCTCCTCACCTCAGTGCTAAATGGCCTGCCCTTTATTCTGGAACTACCTCCCACTGGTTCTAGACCCCCTGAGCCAGGGGAAGCATCGTTCCTGCATCTACTCTGGCAACCCCCTCTCAGAACTTTGCGAATTTGAAAGAGATCACATTGCAAGGGTGAAAGAGCTTGCCATTATATCATTTCACTGTAAATTCTCCAGTCTGGAAACCTGTTGTTTGGATACACCAGTTGTCCAGAAATGTTTTGAGCTGACTCAAATAGTTAATAGCGTTAATTGAGTGCAGTACTTTGGAAATGGAAAAGTGGAAAATAGTGTTGGAATAAGTAAAACAATTTTTGTTATCGCTTTATAATATTTTCTGTTTTGTGACAATATTTATATCTGTAGTGTTTTCCAATTCACATATTGGTGGTTAGGCATTCTATCATCATTTTATAATCCAGAAAATATTAAAATTGAAAAATGACTTGATCCAAAGTTTAGCGCTCACTTTGTATTTTTAAATATCATATTTATAGTTGCTGTTCTTTGTCCAGGGACAAGTGAATCGGATTGTGCAGTTTGGATTAATCCTAACACATTTTTTTTTCTTTATTTAGATTATCCCCAGGATCTGGGTGTCTTTGGCAAAGTCAGTATTTATCACCTGGGCACTGCAGTGATTTTTGATGTCACTAACGTGAGGGGAAAACTAAAATTATCACTGAATATTGTGAATAAAATAAAAGACAAAGAGGAAAGGCTGTTCACCTGGTTAGTGGTATTTACAAAAGGCTGTTGATATTAGTTGGTATGAGGAACATTTTTTAACGATGACACAGAAAAAAGGTGCGCTGTGCAAATGCATCAGTAACCAATATTATTCTTAACGCCGCTTCTTATATAACAATTAGTGATTCCTGCCAGCAGTTAAATAACACTCATGCCACTTCCCTGATTCACTTTTTATCCTGGTGTGATGATGCTTGGTACTGCTTGAAATGCTTCCTTTTCCAAAGCAATTAATTTTGAATAGTAGAAAGATGCGTAGGTGTATGTTTGAGGCAGTCATACAGATCATATTTGAACCAAAGCAATTATACCAAAGAAAGACACATGTAATTTAAATTAAATGCATTGTCAATCGGGGTGTCCTGACAAGGCTGACGTTTGTTGTCCATCCCTAGTTGCTCTAAGAAGGAAAACGTAATTCAATGCAAGAGGGTAACTTCTCTTATTATTAGCACCATATACCATTAAAGGTAAATACTGGACTGTATTCTCAGTAGAGAGAGTTACTGGACCCTGAGGGTCACCACATCTCAGGTGAGGGGAGAGGTTGTGGAGGAGTCATACACCAGTATCATGTCCCAAGTGTGGACCAGGTCTGCCAATCTCTGCTCATCTTCCATGTGAATCTATCGCCCCCTAGCTATAGATGAGATATCTTGCTACTATCCATTTTCTTAAACTGGGCAGTTTGTGGGACTGGCAGGAAAGTTGGCTGGTGTGCATTTAAAGATTGTTGGCATTTTCCCCAAATCTTAGTGGGTGAAACTGGTCAACATTCTAAAACCAAAGTTGGCCAAGAGCAATTGTTGGCCCGGTTTACATTATGTTTGATTTATTTTTGTCATACAATCCCTACAGTGTGGAAACAGGTTATTTGACCCAAAAGGCCACACCAACCCTCCGAAAAGTAACCCACCCAGACTCATTCCCCTACCATAATACTCTACATTTTGCACCTAACCTACACATCACTGAACACTATGGGCAATTTAGCATGGCCAATTCACCTAACCTGCGCATCTTTAGATTGTGGGAGGAAACTGGAGCACCTGGAGGAAGCCCATGCAGACAGGGGAGAATACATCCACACATACAGTTGTCCGAGGCTGGAATCAAATCCAGGTCCCTGGTGCTGCGAGGCAGCAGTGCTGACCACTGAGACACCATGCTACACCACCACCTCACACCAACCTCTTCCAGTAGTCTGTGGAAAAGAAAATCAGACCAATGTTGACGAATTTCACACCAAATAGAGGGATGGAGCAAAGAAACAGGTTGTTTGACCCATTAAGTCTGTTCTGATATTTTTCCCGAAATGAATCACTTGATTTAATCTCACAACTTGCTTGTTCATAGTGCCCTTTAGTATTGCACTTTCCAAACAGTTCTCACATTCCCTTTTAAACCTAAATGCGGGCTTGGCAACAGTGACAGAAAACTCCACAGTCTGACCTTTTGCAATGTCAAGAAAGTAAGGCAGAATTTTTGGCAAGGCATTGGTTGAAGGAATCATGAGAAGGGCAAGTACACAAGATGGATAGATACAGTATCCATCTACTTAGATCAATATCATATTCCAAGGATGTTTCTGTTC
Source organism: Chiloscyllium plagiosum (assembly GCF_037043375.1). NCBI lineage: Eukaryota > Metazoa > Chordata > Chondrichthyes > Orectolobiformes > Hemiscylliidae > Chiloscyllium > Chiloscyllium plagiosum. The sequence continues at coordinate 84,522,486 of NW_028270146.1, read as the reverse complement.
ACATTCGACAGCAAGGAGTGGTCTTCTGAGATTGTCCTGTAATTGGGTGTGGGGTTAGTCTTTATTCTACTCATGGTACGTTATTACAAAAAAAAGGGTGTCAAAGGTAGAATGGGTCACAATATTAGGTATTCATTATTTGGTTTTATATAAGTCTTAATGACCTATCAGTCAAACAAGTAGGTTGCTACACAACGTCAAGCCATTTCCAACCAATTTTAATGCCATTGAAACCAAACCAGTACCTCCAAATCTCTTTATCCATTTCTATGTTAACATGGTCCACCACCAGATAGGGAAGAGTCTTCTTGTTTTAGCATGTGCAGCCTACCATCATGATCAAAATATCAATGGTAACACTGATTGCAACTAAACTTTTCAAGCACTATTTTCCAGTGATGAAAATCCAGCCATAATACTAAGTCTGAAATGATTAGAAAGTCTAAGTGAGTAGGAGGTGGCATTTATCAAAAGTCTATGGAAATGTGCCAATGACAAATTGCAGCGCAGCGTTAAATTCCTTTGGGATGTACAGCCACCCACATTATCTGACCTCCATCAAATTGTTTGAAAAAGACAGCGTTTATACAGGATGGGAAATAAATATCTGAAGCAATTACTTTAACGAAGGTATTGCATTCATTAGCTCTTCCACTTACGACTAAGATAAGGAGAATATTTTTCTCGCGGGGGGGTTATCAGTCTGTGGAATTCTTCCTGCACAAAGCAGCAAAGGCAGGTTCAGTGAATATGGTTAATGCAGATTGTTGCTGTGTGAGTGATAGACGTGTAATGCATTGAGCAGCATGAGAGGTTGGCATTGTGCTCGGCTGAGGATGCCATGTGTTATTAAAAGGTGTGATCTAAACACTATTTGTGAAAACAATATGCGGACCATATAAATATGTCTTGAACTTTTACACAAAGGACACTTTGCTAAGGAAAAGACACTGGCTACAGCAGCAGCAATGTTGCACCTACAAGGAGCATAGGCTCCAGTAGAATCACACAGTCGAAGAACTTTCAGAGAGATGTCACATGGCTGAATTAGTAGATGGAATACGACAATAGTATTTTTGAACTCAGCAAAACAGATTTTGACTCCCCATGATTAACAACAGTCCATTGCTCCCTCCATGAGTAGGCCATAACACACTGAAATGATAAATGGATATAGTGACTTAGACAGCTTCCTACTCTAGGACTTAACCCTTTCCCCAACTATACCTTAAGTCATGTCCTTGCTCATGTTAAAATTCCCATTTATGCTCCTCCCATCACTGGATGTATAAGACATTGAAATCCTCTTTCAGTACACAAGATGGTTCAATGATTAACATCCAGGGAACTTCCATCAAAATGCTAGAATCAGAGCAAATGGAATTGACTTTTTAAACAAAAGATAGTCAGGTAACTTCAGCAGCTGACCAATATCAATGGACTGGGTAGGGAAATCCACATTTTGTACACTTGGCTTTCTACAGAATGGGATAGGGTTCTATATGTGCTGCCTGTAGTGATTGTAATGGGGTCAGCAAGCTAGGCATCGTAGGATATTAGTTCCCAGATTAACAGCCCCAATCAGGGAGCCCTGGCTGACAGATATAAACAGGAGTGTCAGACATTCTTTCACTCTGAGAGCCGACTCTGAGAAAGCCGGACCAATGTCAAAGACTCTCCATGTGCAACTAAAGGGTGACTTGGTGATGGGATACCATCATCTGTGGAATTATTTCACTGCCAAGGGTTCACTAGGTAAAATTGGCCTTAAAATAGTGTCAATTCCATTTTAAAAGTGATCCATCACTGGTAACCAAAGTGCCTGACTCGATCATGGGTTTGAGCTTGTCTTGATATGTAAACCAGTGTCCTTGAACCCTGACTGTCACTTCAGTTTGATTGACGTATGCGCCACTCAATTCCAACCATTCCCATGGACTGAATGGAGCTGCTTAGTGCCTAAACAATATGTTTGATATTTTGGGGGGATGGTAGCTGTTGTTCTTGAGAATTAGGCATGTTCCTTGGGTCCCACATAAATTACCTGGGTTACTGACTCTCCTGCAGTCGCTGACACATTTTTACCTCAATTACCACCATTTTCCTTAATGGCAAATCAATATTCCCCAGGGTGTTAATATTCTGCAGCTCACAGGCTTCGTATAAATGTATTTGAGGCCTTAAGGTCTTGGTAGTCTGTTCACCATTGGTTCAAGCAACCGGTCACATGGCCCTGCTACTGATTGTCCAAAAGTCTAAATGCTCCCTAATATCTTACCTTCCTCAAATAACTCATCCTTCCAAAAATTCAGATCATCATTCCTTAAATAGCTAAATAAAATAAACCAATGAGGTCCAGTGAATTCTCAGTGGAAGTTATTTTTAAAATAATTTTGACTGCCCAGGAAGTCAAGGGCATGATGCAAGGAAGAGTCTTAATTCTCTAAACCTTTCTTGATCTACTAATTGACCTAAAGATGAAATCAGCTTTTATCTCTTCATTTGAAGCATTTCCATTGCCTCCGTATTTCCGCTTTGGACTGGATTTTTAAAACACATTTGTTCATTCGCAGCATATGGACATGGCTGGCTAGGCTGGCAGCTTTTGTCCCCAGTTGTCCATCAGAAGATGGTAGTGAGCTGCCTTCCTGAACCCCTGCAGTTCATGTGATGTTGGTGCACCCACAGTGCTGTTAGGAAATTCCTCACAGGTCTAATGGTGCCTTCAATTAATTAATCCACTTGCTAAACTTTGGAAGTTGTGGGAATGCATGAAAAACGTACCGTATAAAAATGTAGGCGTTACAAGGAATGTGTTGTATTTAACAAGACACCCATTTGTGATTTGTTTCACAGGCGCAATATAAAAGGGACTGTTGTGACATGTAATTGTGAATGAAATGAGTTGAAATATCTGTACCATGTGTTCTCCAGCCAAACATTTTTCAGGTACATGAGGACAAGGTCCTCATGCTTTAGGTCTTTGCATGCAAGTCGATTTCTGGGAAAACTAGAGCAATATGCAGTAAATACACGTGGAGACCCAAATTCAAAGCATTAACTCAAATGCTGAAACTGCCGTAAAGGGTATACTAAGGGCACGATTGAATGATTTGTTTTGCAGAATCCCTATGCACACCATTTCAGCCGAGTCATTCATACTCGACTCATTTATAGTAAAAGAACATCTCCAGTGTTCACCTGGAACTTTATAAGCTGTAAGTCAAATATCCCTGGAGTAAAATGCTGGAGGTAGATATTTCTAATCAATAACCGAAGCCAAGCTGACATATGGACATTGTTTACTGTGGAAACGTAAATCTTAGTTCCTCTCTGTGGCTTCGGCCAGTTCTATTTGACTTTTCTCTTTCTAGCTACACATCAGCATTGACCGGATCTGTCAGGTAATTGATAATCACAGTGTGCGGGCCCACGGCACTCTTGCGAGAAGGGTGGCAATGGAACAAATTATGAAGCAAAAGGCGAATCCAGGGAAAGCCTAAATTACCAGATAATGTACAATCATTATTGAAAATTTCTGGCTGCAAAGTAAATGTTTCCAGTGACTACAATCAGAAATTGTGGAATGTTGAGCCCTCAAGGATCCTTCGATGAGGTGCTGATCCTTGAGCTCCAGTGAGCTTCATTAGAAATGAAATAGCTAACATTCTGATGTCAAGTCCCGCAATATGGAGCACAAATGAGTTTGATTCTGAGACTGAATAAGATTATGTCAATTCTCTTTCTCCATGGCCAGAAGAAACAGAGAAAGCACCAAGGGGAAACTGAATTAGCATGGGTTTCCTCGTGTTTCAACTGGTGATCCTTTCAGGCAAGAGGTTATAGTTTTAGGCTAAGGATTTAAAAGGAAAAATAAAATTGAGTAGCATCTCTGTTATGGATAGCAGAGGAGGACAGTAAAATTTATTCAATTTGTCTGAGATGTGTAATTGGTCACATATTTCAATATTTTACCCAGTTACTAATATGTTGTAATCAGTAGAGTTATGGAAATTTAGAGGGACAGTGCACTCCTCTGAACTGAGTTGGAACAGAGGCCAGGTGCAAGAAAGAGATTGAAACATGATAAAACATATCCACTTATTGACTAAACAACAAATCTGCAAAACAGAAATAAAAGTGAAAGATTTTTTTTCGAACAGTGTTTTGTATGTGTGTGTTGAGTTTTTCTGAATAAGACTAGCATTCTATGCCACAATCACCTAAACTCCAGTGCATCATCACAAGCGTTCCTCAGGGCACTCCACAAAGTCCAACTATTTCAGATATTTCATCAATGATCTCTCCATTCAAAAGTGGGGATATTCATGGATTAGTGCACAATGTTCAGCACCATTTTCTAGCCCACAGATACTGAAGCATTTGTGTCCTCATGCAGCAATATTTGTGCCACATTCAGGTTTGTGCCCACAAGTACCAAACAATGACCATTTCCACAAGATAAAATCCAACAATTTCCCCTTGACATTCAACACCATAGATCAGAGAATTCCTACTGTGTGGAAACAGGCCATTTAGCCCAACAAGTCCACACTGACTCTCCGAAAAGTAACCAACCCAGACCCATCCCTTTACCCTATTACTCTATGTTTACCCCTGACTAATGCACCTAATTTACACATCCCTGAACACCATGGACAATTTAGCATGGCCAATTCACCTAACCTCCACATCTTTGGATTGTGGAAGGAAACCGGGGCACCCAGAGGAAACCCACTTAGAGACGGGGAGAATGTGCAAACTCCACTCAAACAGTCGCCCGAGGTTGGAATCAAACCTGGGTCCCTGGCGCTGTTAGGCAGCAGTGTTAATCTCTGAGCCACCGTGCTACCCTTACCAGTGTTGAGTCCTGTACCATCAACACTCTGGGAGGTTACCAATGACCAGAAGCTTAACCAGACCAGCTATATAAATACTGTAGTCTTATAACCAGAAGGACAGGACAAAAGTTTGGAATTCTGAGTGAACAATGTACATCCTGAAGCCACGAAGCTTGTGTGCCACCTACAAGACACTAGTCAGAAACATGATAGAATACTCTACACTGCCCTGAATAGGTCCAGTTCTGTTAACTTTCAAGGAGCTTGGCAACCATCCAGGACAAAGCAGGTCACTTGAGGAGAACCCCATCCACCACCTTAAACATTTACTTCCTCCACCATGTGCTAACCAAAAGATGGACTAAGGCTTCGTTGGCAACTCCCTAACCACAAGCTTTATTACGAAGATTGAAAAGGGCATCAGATGCATGGGAATACCACCGCCTCCTGATTTCCACGTGAGTAAAACACTGTTCCAAATTGAAACTATATCACTGTTCCAGGGTCAAAATCCTGGAACATCCTTCCTAATAACACTGTGGGTGGACCAATGTTGCATGGACTGCTGCAGTTCAAAAGGATGACTTATCATCACTTTTACAAGGGCTGTTGGGATGGGCATCATTACTGGCCCAACTGGTATTATACACATCCCACGAATGATCTTTCAAAAAGTTGACTCATAAAACCATTGGCAATATTTTATGTTTTATTGAATTGCTGGACAATTTGGTCACATTTGGGATGACTATGTAGACTGTATTAAAAAGGCAAAGATACAAAATGAAGGGTTTCGAGAAACTACTGGTCACCTGAGAGAAAAATATAAATCCCTTAAGCAAAGAACTCACATAAAGCGAAAAGATAATACACAGATACACATTAAGTTCTTACAGGAAACATTGTGCCCAGAATTTAATGCAGTGGTTTTAATATCCTACCTACAGTGCCCAAAATTGAGCACAATACTCCAACAGAGGCTTAATCAGCACTTGAGAAAGAAAATATCTAATTTCCTTGATGTTGTAATGGTTCTCTTTGTAATAAAGCCAGGGATTCCACATGCTTCTTTATTAATTTGACACTGCCACCTTCTAAGAGTTGTGTGAACACATCCCCAGTTCCCTTGGTTTCTACATCCCATTCCCTACTTAAATATTGTGTCATTTCTTTGATGTTGTATCTCATTTTTCTTACAAAAACACACGCTTTTCTTCATTAAATTTCATCTGACATGTAACTGCCTATTTCATCCGTGCTCTGAGATCTGTTACTACCCGTCAAATTGTTTACAACCTGTGCACTCTGACATTGATCATTTGCGATATTTATGTATATGTTTATGCATATATCATATTAAATACAGGAAACTTTTAATTCAGGCTGATAAGATTAGATTAGATTAGATTAGATTAGATTAGATTACTTACAGTGTGGAAACAGGCCCTTTGGCCCAACAAGTCCACACTGACCCACCCAGACCCATTCCGCTACATTTACCCCTTCACCTAACACTACGGGCAATTTAGCATGGCCAATTCACCTGAACTGCACATTTTTGGACTGTGGGAGGAAACCGGAGCACCTGGAGGAAACCCACGCAGACATGGGGAGAATGTGCAAACTCCACACAGAGGGTCGCCTGAGGCGGGATAAGTGAACAAAAAGTGTCACAATCATAACATAAGAGATTATGCCCTTGATTCTCTATTGAATGAATTCTTGCTATCGTTTCTAACGCCATGGGGAGCACTGCTTTTGGAAGGCTCTTTCTCCCGTGTATGAAGAGAACCTTAAACCAGAAAAGGGTTTTCAATCTAGCAGTCCGATAGCCTTCCATCAGATGGTCCTGACAAATAATTGAAAACAGAAAAGCCAACCATTGTAGCATGTCCAGTTGTGCATATCATTTTAATAACTTTAAACATGACGGTGTATGTATGGAGCTTCAGAAATTTATTTTTATATTTTAAAATGGATGCTGAACTATTAAAATGGCTCCCAAGAGGGTTAGGTTACCTTGTCAACTTTAACAGAGACAATCCATCTTCCAGAAAGTTCTGAATTAGATTAGATTAGATTACTTTACAGTGTGGAAACAGGCCCTTCGGCCCAACAAGTCCACACCGACCCGCCGAAGCGCAAACCACCCATACCCCTACATTTTCCCCTTACCTAACACTACGAACAATTTAGCATGGCCAATTCACCTGACCTGCACATCTTTGTGGCTGTGGGAGGAAACCGGAACACCCGGAGGAAACCCACGCAGACACGGGGAGAATGTGCAAACTCCACACAGTCAGTCGCCTGAGGCGGGAATTGAACCTGGGTCTCTGGCGCTGTGAGGCAGCAGTGCTAACCACTGTGCCACCGTGCTGCCCACCAGAATTGAAACACATTGGGTGGGGATGGAGTGCTCCTCCTTACAAAGACCTGCCTAGATAGCAACCCTTTGTTGAAAAGACAAACCCAATTGTTCAAAGCTACCCAAAAAACAAAATCAATTGATTTTAAGCAACTAAGTTTACATTTATCTTGGACTGTATCTTGAAATGTAGGCTGAACGAAATTAATCAAGTGACCTAATCTGGTATCTGTCTGACTGCTAAACCTGGCTGCTTTAATCTTTAGATCAACAGAGGGTTTAACTGAGATAGAAGTGCTGGAAGTTAATATCTGGGGAGAATGATGATGGTTTCTGAATCCACAATGAGAGAAGTGACTCCGTTGTTGCCTTAAAACCAGAAAGGTGTTTTGATAATAAGTTGCGAACAATTGTGCTGGAGCCTGTGCTATTGTTTCCAAGATGAATGGCAATAGTTATTTGAGAGAGCTGATTAACATTTCGATTTAATCACAAGGCTAGTGTATTTCCTGTCGCCATGGAGATAAGGATAGAGAAAGCCATTTTGAGATGAGATTATCAGCTTCCCAGTAAACCTAGAGATATCACAGAGAGAAAGGTAGGTGCAGTTTCTGATGTGACAATGTGTGCCTTTAAGAGGAATTTGTGTGCTGTAGTTTCTCTTGAAGGGACATGTAGTAAACCTGATGCAAAGGTGCCTGCTCCATGAAGTAAATAGTTTGGAATTTTTTAAAGTTAGACAAAAGAAGCATGAGTGGTGGAGTCAGGCTCACACAGACTCAGGGTTTAGTTTTCCCTTCAGCTGTTGAAATTGGGATTTAGGAGTTGAAGCTGCTGGATACAGCTCTCTCTGCTGCTGCTGCAAAAGCTTGAGCTCTCTCCCTGCTGCCAGATTCCTTCTCTCAATGTTCCTCTCCTGGGCTGGAGAGGATAGCAAGACAGAGAAAGCTGTTTTGTTGAATTTGCCTTTGCCAAGGGCGTGTTTATGGGATGCAAGTATATTAGAACATTTAATGAGTAGTAGTTAAATAATATTTTATTTTGTTAAGTGGTTTGATAGCGTAAGAGGGAATGGCAATTTTTTTGTTTGTATTTTAATTGTAGTGCAAGAACAAAGTGTGTTTTGCTTAAAGCCTTGATGTTTGACGAATCAAATCATATCTGGAATGCAGTGCTTTACACTTACCTTTAAATAAGATAAAACTAGAATCTAGGCTATCTCCTTGATATGTTTTGAGCAGGTTTGATCTGGTCCATTACACTGTTCATGTCCAGTCTAGGTTAACTGTTCCTTGTGAGATCAGAAAGATGGAAGTAAGCAACACCATGCACCATGTGGAATGTGACGAGGAGTTCATGCTTAATTTCAAATCGAGTTTATGAGGGGTTAGGCTGGAGAGTTTGCCTTGCTGAAGCTAGACAACAGACAATAGACAATAGGTGCAGGAGTAGGCCATTCTGCCCTTCAAGCCTGCACCACCATTCATTATGATCATGGTTGATCATCCTCAATCAGTATCCTTTTCCTGCCTTATCTCCATAACCCTTGATTCCACTATCCTTGAGAGCTCTATCCAACTCTTTCTTAAACGAATCCAGAGACTGGGCCTCCGCTGCCTTCTGGGGCATCGCATTCCACACACCCACCACTCTCTGGGTGAAGAAGTTTCTCCTCATCTCTGTCCTAAATGGCCTACCCCTTATTTTTAAGCTGTGTTCTCTGGTCGGGACTCACCCATCAGCGGGAACATGTTTCCTGCCTCCAGAGTGTCCAATCCTTTAATAATCTTATACACCTCAATCAGATCCCCTCTCAGTCTTCTAAACTCAAGGGTATACAAGCCCAGTCGCTCCAATCTTTCAACATAAGATAGTCCCGCCATTCCAGGAATTGACCTCGTGAACCTACGCTGCACTCCCTCAATAGCCAGAATGTCTTTCCTCAGATTTGGAGACCAGAACTGCACACAATATTCCAGGTGTGGTCTCACCAGGGCCCTGTACAGCTGCAGAAGAACCTCTTTGCTTCTATACTCAATCCCTCTTGTTATGAAGGCCAGCATGCTATTAGCTTTCTTCACTACCTGCTGTACCTGCATGCTTGCCTTCATTGACTGGTGTACAAGAACACCCAGATCTCTTTGTACTGCCCCTTTACCTAACTTGACTCCATTTAGGTAGTAATCTGCCTTCCTATTCTTGCCACCAAAGTGGATAACCATACATTTATCCACATTAAACTGCATCTACCATGCATCTGTCCACTCACCTAACCTGTCCAGGTCACCCTGTAATCTCCTAACATCCTCCTCACATTTCACCCTGCCACCCAGCTTTGTATCATCAGCAAATTTGCTAATGTTACTATTAATACCATCTTCTATATCATTAATATATATTGTAAAAAGCTGCGGTCCCAGTACTGATCCCTGCGGTACCCCACTGGTCACCACCTGCCATTCCGAAATGGAGCCGTTTATCACTACTCTTTGTTTCCTGTCAGCCAGCCAATTTTCAATCCAAGTCAGTACTTTGCCCCCAATACCATGCGTCCTAATTTTGCTCACTACAGCAAGAATCCCTAGGAAAGCTCTCAATGGAAGGTAGTATTAGGACATAGAAAAGAAAGAACTAAACAATTGTAGAACTATGAATTCTCTTGGGCTTGGTTTCAGGACATTGATGTCTGCTTCAGAGTCCATGTAACATTTTTAAAAAAGGGGTTCTCAGTTGTCAGTGAAAAGTAGAAAAGGATAAACTCTGTTCAGTGGGTGAAAGTATAAATTACTTTTACAAAAAGGAAATAGTGTTTCATGAATAGTGTTTTATGTTTGGTCATTGATAAACATTTTTTTAAACCTGAAATTTTGATGCGTCATCATGCCGGAGAATAAGTGGAAATTTGACTGGAGGGAAAGGCTAATAAATTGGGCAACTTGCTCATTGGAGAGAGATTCACTCTCTTCTTGCCACCTTAGCAATTTAGTCACAGAGTCATAGTCACAGAGATGGAAACAGACTGTTTGGTCCAACTAGTCCATGCCACCTAGATATCCTAAAAGTTATTTAAACATTATTAGTCTTTTCCAGAGTTTGTAATCTATATTCAAACAGTTTCAGTAAAAGTTTGCTCCAGTATAGTGTAAGAAATTTACAATTACACATCACAAGTACTTCACTGACTGTAAGGGTGTTGGCACAGCCTCAGGTGGTGAATGACGCTTTGCAAATGGAAGTCTTTCAATCAATGGGAGTTACCATAGAGGTATACCTGTCTAAAGAGCATCAATTCCCAGTCCAAGTGTTAGTCCATTTCTGTGCTGTATGACTCTATGACTCCAAGGACAAGGTAGAAATTGCAGATTGTTTTGGTAACTGGATACGTTACTTAACGTTACAGTCTGAGGAACAATTTTCAAATACAGGCAGAACTGATTGTGGTTAGCCAGTAGGTGGGGTTATCTACCAATGAACAGGATTCCTTTGTAAATATGTGGATTCAGTTTAAAGTTTCAGTCAATATTCAGTCATGTTAAACAATTCACCAAGCTTGCCATGGTTTCAACAGTCACAGATTACTATACCTCCCCAAAGTGTGCTTAATGAAAGTAGTGAAGGGATGTGACCAGTGGAAGAAGTATACTGCTTTTAACAATCATAGAAGTGCAGATTTGGAACGGCATTTTGTCGTAAAATTTCCCAGTGCAATTAATTGTTGATGATTGGTCCCATACAGAAGTGATACTTCACCCTGTGTGGTTTATTCCCCACTTATTCTATCACAGTGCTAACACCAGTCCTCATTTTCAATGGCCTTGCTATGCAAAGCAGGAAGAATTACATAAAGAACTGGGTTATGCTGATGATAAGGGAGTTGGCGCTGCCCTGATCCATATTTGGAGGAAGTTTCCCTCTCCATGGAGGTGGAGAGAAAGGCTAATAAACTGGGCAAGTTGCTCATTCGAGAGAGACTCATCCCTTTCTTGCCTCCTTAGCAATTCAGTGCTGAGCGTTTAAGTCCACTAAAGCTTTTTTCTCATATCTGGATGAGTTATCACACAAATGAAAGGCCTTTTCCCCACAGCAAATCATCCGTTGTAACCACTGGGGGCTTTTGTAACTTGCCAGCAATTAAAGTCCTTGATTGGTCAATTAATAGCCACTTAAGCACCTCAACTCACAACCTATCTGTATTCCCAGCAGGTGAGAATAGTAGCTGGTCTCTTGACTTTTTGGTTAGTTGGGGTGCAGCTCATACTTTCTACGTTTAAATGTCTCAAAAATGGCTTGCACATGGGCATTGTGGGCAAGGTTTGAATTGGACAAAGTTCAATCTTCCCACTCAAGGTCACTGCCCAAGCTCACATGAAAAGTGACCAGCTGTGTGAATTTTGAAGAGGATGAGCGGCTAGCCATAGAATTGTACTTTGTAATGGGGAACACGGGGGAAAATTGGGTGGAACAGTATGTTAAGTCGAGCTTCTCAAAGCCTGTCCACCAAAGACAATGCACAAGTAAGGGGTGTGATGGAATACTCCCCACTTGCCTGGATGGGTGTGATTCCAACAATGCTCAAGAAGCTTGTCAACATCCAGGACAAAGCATTCCCACTTAATTGGCACTACATTCACCACCTTCAAAATTCACTCCTTCTTCCACTAACTCAAATCTGTCATGGTTAATACAATATTTATGCACTTATATAGATGAGAATATGGGATGTATGGTTACTAAGTTTGCAGATGACACCAAAATTGGAGGTGGAGTGGTCAATCTAAGATTATAAAGAGTTCTTCATCAATTGGCTGAGGAGTGGCAGATATAGTTTATTTGGATAAATGTAAGGTATTGCATTTTGGTAAAACAAACAAGGGTAGGACTTATAATTTTAATGGTAGGGCCTTGGGTAGTGTTGTAGAACACAGAGACCTAGGGGTTCAGGTATATAACTCTTTAAAGTTTGCATCATAGATAGATAGGGTTACTAAGAAGACGTTGTCTTCAATGCTCACACCTTTGAGTACAGGAGTTGGGATAACATGTTGAGGTTGTATGGGACATTGGTAAGGCCTCTTTTGGAGTACTGTTCTGGTCACCCTGCTGTAGGAAGGATATTATTAAATTGAAGAGGGTTCAGAAAAAGATTACGAGGATGTTGCCGGGAGCGGAGGGTTTGAGTCATAAAAATAGTCTGGACAGGATAGGACGTTTTTCACTGAAGCATAGGAGGTTGAGGGCTGACCTCTAGAGTTTATAAAATCATGAGGGGCACAGATAAGGTGACTAGCAAAGCTCTTTTCCCAAGGGTGAATCTGTTCAAAACAAGGGGGCTTATTTTTAAGGTGAGAGAAGAACATTTTAAAAAGGACATGAAGGGTAACTTTTTTACAGAGTGTGTGGAATGAACTGCCAGAGGATGTCATGGATGCAGGTACAGGAACAACATTTAAAAGACATTTTGGTACATACATGGGCCATGCACAGGCAGGTGGGACGAGTTTAGTTTGGGAACATGGTCGGCATGGACTGGTTGAACCGAAGGGTCTGGTTTCATGCTGTATCACTCTGTGACTCTATGACAGTCAAAAAGACAAGAGAACAAAATAACAATTGTTCATTGTTTTTCAAACACTGGTTATGTAACTGTGCAGAACAAATTTCCTTGCAGTTTGTATGTGGGGAGTGAAACTTTGAAAAGGTCTCACTAAACAGTTTGTAGGTGATTACTTCAGAAGAACAAAATGGTCAGAAAGAATGGTTCTGCACAGTGGAAAATGCACCACAAACACAGGTAGACAATTTTCCTTTGGCTGTGTTGCACTTATATCCTGATTGCTCAAACATAAGAGCTCATTGGAAAGCTGGCGCTGATCTATTTTTTCTTGCTGTAAGTCTGGTCTAAGTGGGTAAGAGCTGGTGAATAACTTACAAAACTGGGGATGCGCTCACAGCACTTAATTTTCAAGTGACAGGGTTTTTGTAATATTATTCAGACCCCTGTAATGCTATGCCTACTGAAGGACCAGTGCCTTTGTGAATTATTTCAGCAACACACTGCAGATGTGATAACGCTTATATCAAAATAGAAAATGCTCAGACAAATTAGGCATGTGGAGACAAGATGGTGATCAGCCTGAAATGTTAACTAATATCTCTCTCTCATAGGATAGAGTGTTTCCAGCATTTTCTGCCTTAATGTTTTCCAAATCCTTTGGCTTGAACTGTTTGAATGACCCTGCTGCCCTCTGCAAGAAGAATTAGGGGGCAGAGCTTAAAGATATTTATGACAAAGTTTAGGAGAAATTATTTCTCTGATAGAAGTTTGGAACACAGACAACCATGGAGGTTGGGTCATCGAGTGAGTATCGTTAAGTCTGAGTTTGGCAAGTGTTTGATTCAAAAGGGTGTCAAGGAAAAGGGATTTAAGGCCACAATCACATCAGCTGTTATCTAACTGAATGGCAGAGCAGGGTCAATGGACTGAATGGTGTACTGTTACTTCTTAAAATCTGGTGATCTGCATTGACCTGCCATTTTTTTTGGAGTCATTTTTTAAGTGGCGTGGGATGGAGTTATCAACTTAACAGAAACATATTCTTATTGCCACCATCAGGGATTTCAGAAAGGTGTTTTTGCATTGGGTGTAGTGTGTGTATTACATGGTAAGTGGAGCTGTAAATTAATGGATTATTCAATTGCTGGAACTAAAATCTGGTACCAATGGGCAAAAAGCAAAGTATTAAATTTGATGACTATATCCTTGAACGGTCAGGGGAAGTTGTCTGACAGTTAATGTAGAATGAATGAGACATGCGAGATTAGTTATCCATTAAGGAGACTCTCATTAGAGAGATGAAGATGTCTTGAGTTATAGTAATAGCAGTTGTGGCAAGGAAGATTTCTTCATCAGCCTAAGGTACTAATTGGGTTGGAAATGAGGGTTTCCCTGGGTGCTGCTTGAAATCTGAACATCTGGAAAGGTCGTGGCTGTGAGCCTAATCCAAGGGAATTGACAGCTGATTTACTGGAACATTGATGCTGATCAATATCACATTTGCAAAGTTTTGAAAAGTGATTATCTTTGCTGACGGGGATCAGACACAAAGTAACATCAAAGATATGCAAAGCTAAGGATCTGAACAAATAATTTTTTGTTGCACAGCACTTTTCAATATAATGTAGAAATGTATAGAGCCCAATGAATTAGCTTCGGAGGCTGTAGTTTAAGCAGCTTTGAAAACCTTTAGTCTTTTTATTGAGTTACTCACATCTTAGTGACAAACATCTCTTGTCGAGAGTGTGGTGCTGGCAAAGCCCAGCAGGTCAGGTAGTGTCCGAGGAGCAGGAGAATCGACTTTTCTGGCGTAAGCCCTTCATTCCAAAACGTCGATTGTCCTGCTCCTCGGATGCTACCTGACCTGCTGTGCTTTGCCAGCACCACACCCTCAACTCTGATCTCCAGCATCTGCAGGCCTCACTTTCTCCAAACATCTCTTGTCTCTAGCTACAGTCTGAGGCAGGGAAAACAATAGCAAATGTGGGATCTATACAAGGTGTTTAATGCATAACAGATACAATATTATTTGGCATTGTGGACAATGGTTAAAACGTTTGGTGACTCATAGACATTTGCCGCAGAGAAAGAGGCTACTTGGGCCATTGTGTCTATGCTGGCAAACACAAATCTGACTATACTAACCCCATTTTGCAGCTGTGGGCCCATTACACTGGAGGCTACAGCAATACAAGTGAATATCTAAATACTGTTGAAATACTTTGAGAGTTTCTGACTCAGCCGTTATTTTAGGCAATGGGTTTCAGACTCCCAACACTCTCTGGGTGAAAAACATTTCTCTCCATCTCTCCAGTTGGTCTCGTACCCTAAATCTACCCCCCAGGTTATTGATCCATCTACTAATGGAAAAAGTGCTTTCCAATCCATCCTACCAATGCCCCTCATAATCTGAGACACCACTGTAATGGTTCACCGTTGTTCTCTAAGATATAGACTTGCAGAGGAGGTGGCTATCTCTGGGAATCATGGTTTTTATTGCAACCTTTAAGGTGTTGGTGGCAATGATCCCTGGGAGTATGCAGAACCAGACCAAATCCTTTCTCGGTTTTGTAAGGAACCTGTCCAAATGCTTTCTGATATTCTGAAGTTCATATTAACAATAAAACATGCAGCCCAGCCTGAAAACAATCCCCACCTTCAACAACAACATTCTGAAACCCACAGTGGGGACTTTTGTCTTATACAATCAACCGCTCTCAATTCAAATCCTTTTGCTCAGGAAGGGCTTTGACCGCTCTCCGTGGATTCCTTTCCATGACAGTGCATGACAGAGTCATCAATCATTCCAGTGGGAAGCAATGTGAGCATAAACTGGAGCGGTAGCATTCACTACTAGTGTGACCTGTCCAGTTCCCAAGTGTAAGAGAAAGATGAATAACATTGCGGGATCACACATTTGACTTCAATCCCAAATTATCTCCCGCTCATTGGTCATTTTCAGCCAGTTTCTTCCTACAGAAGCGCTAACAGTTTTCCTGATTTTCTTTTTTCTTTGGTGACCCCCTTCCTTTGTAATTCCCCATTTAAACAGGAATTTCAAAAAGCTGATTGCTATTACGTTTCACTAACTGTCAAATACAGAAGTGCTGTCCCAAGCACTATGGCATGATCCAGTTGGATTCTCAAACAAATAAATTATGCTCAGTGGTTTTAACTAATTCTGCAGCCAATTTTCTTTCTCCTTTCCTCAGTAAAGGTGGCCACTTTGTGCATACATACTTATATTTTGCTAGTCACAAACAGGCCTTCAACGATGATGCAACCTTTTGCGATCTGAAGAAACCATGAATTGTACAGTACCATTCCGTAGTCGCTACACAGTACGTATGAAGATATTCCAGTCATCTTGGTTTGAACGTTTGGAAGGATAAGCAGAATGAGAAATGTAGAAACTCAGTGTAGATGAGGGCCATTTAGCCTCTTGCGCTTGTGTCAGCTCTTTGAAAAATCAGTCAAGTCATACTTAATCCAATTGTGCCCCACATCCGTTAAATCAGAGAAACTTACAGGAATGTACTGTTCCTCTTGTCCATTTTATCCTTCCACCACCACACCCACCCCACGCCGAATTGGTGGGTGCTGGGTGCAACCTAGTGCTGAATGCCAACCTGCCATTATTCAGATGACCCTCAAAGGTAAGTACTAATCAGCTATTTGATCATGTAGGGTATCACAGCCAAACCTAATCCTGCAGACTATATATATAACTGCAAGATCTAGATCACAAGTTCATTTATGTCTAGGGATCTTCTAGCCTCTGACTCACCCTTACTGTAATTTTTCAACCACATTTTTTCATTCTGAAGAATTTAGCTGATGACAGATTTAGCAAAATAATCTGCATTTGACAGGAAGCAGGATAAAACATCACTTTGAAGGATCACACTGCATACTGATTTTTAAAAATATGTTCTGATGAGATAAGACATCAGAATTAAAATCTGACAAATCCTGTCCTCATGCAATGTCTTCATAGCTGTTGTTGCAACCAGCGTTACTTTACAAAGATAAAAAGAGAATCTGAATTTCTCCTCCTTAATCCAAAGGTGCTGAGGTCACCAGTATTGCCATTGCTGCCACACAAGTCTAGAATCAGCCAAGTCAGCACATTCCTCTGGTCTGGCTGCCTCAGCCTCTTACAGTACAAACTCACTGACATATCCAAGTATTCTTACATTTATCTTGCATAAAATTATGCTTGCATAAAATGCATTTTCATGAAAATACACAAGAAAAACGTTTTATGGAAAGTTTTCATGTACTTAAATTCCTTTTAAGTCCTTAAAACTCCATTACATCAACTAACTGTAAACATAATAGCTCTTCTATAATGCAATGGTTGCGTTCTTGTGCAACCCTGCATTATAGAAAAATCATGCTTTAGAAACAGCGCTAAAAATGTTGGCACTGTTATAGCCAACACACATTTTCAAAGCTCGCGCTTGAGAATCAGTGTCCCTAATTTATCAATCGCATTACAGCGAATTCGTGTTAATGAAATGTATGTTATAGCAGAACGATCTGTACTCAGTTCTGGTTAATCCTTGTGAACTTACCAAATCTGTATTCGCACCTTGATTCCATCAACATCTATTGTCTTCATTTTGAAGTCGACTCCTGTGAATGAGACAAGAACTGAATGATTTTGAAGTGGTGCCAGGAACAAACAGAAGATAACATCAACGTACCGATGTCAATGTTTTCATTGATTTGAATGCAAGATCTTGATATTGCCATAGTCTTGTTGTGCTTATACAATCTCTGGACCATTTACTTTTCTTAAAGCCTGCATCTCATCTCTAGAATACAGCTCTCTGATTCTATGTCAGCCTTTCCTGATGGGAGTTATCTCTATTCCAACCCTTCCCTGCACAGCCTGATCACCACAGCATTTTATTTTTAAAATTTAGAGTTTAAAAATGTTTTTAAAGTTTAATGTGCAGATGAAAGATTGCAATATTTTTACCTTGTACTTTATACAATCTCTGGACCATTTAGATTAGATTACATTACAATGTGGAAACAGGCCCTTCGGCCCAACAAGTCCACACCGACCCGCCGAAGCGCAACCCACCCATACCCCTACATTTACCCCTTACCTAACACTACGGGCAATTTAGCATGGCCAATTCACCTGACCCTGCACATCTTTGGAAACCGGAGCACCCGGAGGAAACCCACGCAGACACGGGGAGAACGTGCAAACTCCACACAGTCAGTCGCCTGAGTCGGGAATTGAACCCGGGTCTCTGGCGCTGTGAGGCAACAGTGCTAACCACTGTGCCACCGTGCCGCCCACTTTTCTTAAAGCCTGCATATCATCTCGAGAATACAGCTATAACCTGTCTTTTTTTCCAAGCCCCACCGAAACATCAGAGAGATTTATTTTCAGTTCCTGTATCTTACTGGTCTTTAAGGTTATCGAACGCCAAGTCATTTGCCATTTTGTATTATCAGTATTATGGGCTGATATTCACGAAAAACAGGATGAGAACAATGCCACATCATATTCATTACGACACTTCAATTTTTTTTCTTTATTAGATCCTAAGGAAATTAAAATCTGTTATTTGACAATACGTTTTTGAAATAACTCCATGAAGACCAGTATCCCATCACCAGGACATGGACATGTGTGTAGTACATGATACTGATCCAGCTAGCACAGACTCTACTGACCCGGTAAGCAGAACCCCTGACTCCTGTTTGTATCTGTCAGCTAGGGCTTTCTGACTGGACAAGATTAACAGCCCCAGTCAGGGAACCCATATTCTATATTGTCCATCTGGCTGACCTTGTTACAATCACTACAGCTTTCTTTACAAAGAAATACAAATCAACTGATGTTTCTAGAAGGCCACCACAGAGTAAGTTCAACTGATATCAAATTGACAATTCCACTTGAAGATGACTGAGGCAGGGAAATGGAGAAAGTCTAGAAGGTTCAGAGGGTGTGCCGTGCTAAGATTATGGAAAAGCAGAGGAAATAAGTACCAAAACAGATGGAGGGGATTTTGTCCCCTTTGCACTGGCATCCCTCAATGACATTGCTTCTATTTGAGAAACATATTTTTACAAAAACTTACATTTAAATTCTACAGGTTAGCTACTTGCGATCTCGTTAACGAAAAAAAACAGAATATCGGAGCAGTTTATAAAGGGAAACATTCTGTGCACGGCAAGTGCTCACGTAATTATAACCGTCAAAGTAATTATTAGAGAATGGTTGGCTCCATTGAGATGGCAAACAAACCATTGCAAGTAACACGTTTCCTAAAGAGATGAAGTGAACATTTCCTGAAGGCAGCACTGCACTGAGGCTCACGTCCCAGCAGCTCTGCATCTGTTCAGAAAACATGAATATTTTATTACCTGATACACTGACTAGATAAGCACCAAAGCTCAGTGTCCATCAATTCTGCTGTCAGCCATAGTTTTCCCTGAAATAAATTTGCATAAAAGCTATAATTCAAATGGACCCTTATCAGTGCAAGATTTTAGAACTGGAGATGTGCTTATCAAAAGTCATAACTTGATTCTTGTTGAATACAAGCTGCCTGATTTAACATTAAAGCAAGGACAGTACTGCAGGCGCAGTCTAATTCAGTTCAGTAGCAGGTTTTATCCCTCTGGTACCAGGGGAAGTGATCGAAGTGACAATGCATCAAGCAGGTTCAGACTAATTAAGTTGATAAAATTATTTAGTTTCAAATCCAGTGGATGGGTTGTTTCCAAAGCTTGACTCTCATGTGATCCCTTTTCCCATTCGCACTATTGTTTCTGAAAACTATACTTCTGAAAACATTACTGCAAGATCTAAATCACATGCTCACTTGTGTCTTGGGATTAAAACATCTTCTAACCTCTGACTCGTCCTTACCATAATTTTCCAACAAACATTATTTCATTCTTGATGGATGACAGATTTGGCAAAACAAACTGCTTTTGACAGGAAGTAGGACATAGCTTTGATACTGATTTTTTTTTAAAAATTCTGATTTCACGGAAGCCTTTTGAGATGAGAGATCAGAATTACAATCTGAGAAAAGTCATTCCCGTTTTGACTTGGTGCAGCCACTTAACAATTACTATCAAACCTAAAACCTCGACCATCTTGAACCATCAGATTTTTACTTAATTCGAGGTACGTTAGACACATTTACTAAACAATATGAAGCGATCTGTCTTCACCAACTCTGTTCAGCCAACTGTTTGGTGAAGGTTTTGCAGCGCACACTTCAGCTTTGTAGACACGACACAGCAGAGATTGCCAACCTGAAGCTATTAATTCACTTCCCGGTAACTCCATTCATTGCTACAGTATGCAGGGTCATGAACTTCTCTATGCACAATCACATACAAAATGGTGAACAACCAGAGTTCAATTAAATGCAATTAAGAAGAAGATTCAGATGTACTTAGCTGAAACTGACTGGATGGAAATGTCACACATTTCAAGGCTGCATTGTTGATTAAATTTGTCCAGTTTGACCACAGTTTTACACATTTTCCAAGGAGTGGCAATTAAATGCAGATTACCTCTCAGTTCCCTCTGTTCATTTTTACATTAAGAAAGATCTCCATGTTTCTAACAGGAGATTTCAGTCAGGGGTCCTTCAAAAATATGGAGTTGTACTTTCAATGTGACAGGTCCCTGGTAATGCAGGATAAGAGCACCACCCTTTTCACAGCAATCTGCTGCTCTATTCTGTGGTTTAAAGATCCAGCAACACAGACAGCCACTTGACTGCTCCTTTGTGTGAGGTTAGAGCACCTGGAGGGTATGGGCAAGAACGCCAGGGGGACAGGGGTAAGGAACCAGGTATTTAGGGTGCCAGTTGAGGAAGTTGCCAGGTAGTTAGGGTGTTTAGGGCCAGGTAGGTAAGGTGCCAGGTGGGTAGCGAGAAGGAAAGCAGATAAGCAAGGGGCCAGAGTCAAGGTGGCAAAGAGGTCAAGTAAATAATGGATTGTTTAGGATAGGTTGGAATGGGCAAATGATATTGGGTCTATTGCGAGCATGGCATGTGTCAGATCCAGGATGGGAAACAGAACATCCGGGATAGCAACGGCAGAGGAATGTTGGGTCTATGGCTGGAATGGGAAAAGCAGAATGAGGACGTTGGGTCCAGTTTCCGGAGGGTAGAGGGGCATGTTAGTCCCGGTGGGTGTCGGGTCAAGGTGTGGGGTGAGTACGGTGTTTCATGATCAGTGGTTTGCACTGCTGCCTCACAGCTGTGAGGGACCTGGGTTCAATTTCAGCCTTCGGTGACTGTCTGTGTGGAGTTTGCACTTTCTCCCCGTGTCTGTGTGGGTTTCCTCTCACAGTCTGAAAATGTGCAGATTAGGTGGATTGGCCTCGGGAAATTTCCCATAGTATCCAGGGATGTGCAGACTAGGTGGGTTAGACATGGGAAATGTAGGGTAACACGGATGGGGTGGGTCCAGAAGGGATGCTCTGTGAAGGGTTGGTGTGGAGTCGTTGGGCTGAATGGCCTGTTTCCACACTGAAGGGATTCTGAACGTTGGTGGGGGTTTGGGGTTAGTTAAATAATTCCTCAGTCAGACTAGGTTTTTAATAGTCTCACATTTTCTGAGTCATTATTTACTTAACTGCAGCAGAACACCCATATTCTGCAATTTAAATGGATACTTTTGGAGGATTCCAAGCTCAGATGTGCTGCCCAGCATTTCCTGCGCAATTCCTTTAAAGTTTATTATGCCATAGGGCCCCCCCTGCCCAACTCCCAACTACACTACTGGCCATCAGAAAATCCAAGCCAATATTTGCAAAGTGCTTCAGTTATTCTAGCAGATCCACGTTTAGCAAATTTGCTCTTGTTTAATGGGAGGGAAATTACAAAGCATTCACAATAATTCCAAACTTTTAACTGGACGACATGGATCACCTTCAGCACTCTTTTAACCAATGGAGTTTGCTGTTTCTCTCCCTCACTATTGTCAAGCTCAATAGTTGAAGGCTGCCCTCCTGAGTCTCGTCCATTTGCCTATTTAGATGCGGAAGCATTGCAAGTTGGCTATCACGCTGTAGAGCTCGTAGTCGCTGATCTCCAACCTATCCTTACCCCCTGTTCACACACTCTCCCATACCTCCAAAGGTGGGAGGGCGATGATGAAATCCTGAATGTGCACCACTGATGTAAACCAAGAAGTTTAGGCCAGTGGTTCGTTAACTGGAACATTTTTACCAAAATCATAGAAACAAAAATTACAGTACATCAACCACACAAAGTATGTTATCAATGCCTATAAAGGCTAAGACAAATTCGACTCAGCTATTGTCCTACTGGCCTAATCCCAGCATCAGTGAACTGTGTCATTGACAATGGCACTTCCTCATTTCCTACATTACTAAAACAAAAGCTGTGTGGGGAGTTGCAACAATTGTTGAAAGCGCTATATTAATGCAAGTATCTCTTTCTCTCAAAAACTGAAATTATTACCATGTAGATGAGAGATGAAAAAATTTGAATGATAATTATACACATATTTAATAACATGCCTTATCAGGACCTCCTTCTCTTGTACCAAGTGTGATGGCTCAATGTTTGCAAACATCGCTATCATTGTGTTTCAAAATGAATTCATTGTGCGAAACATTTTAAGTAATTCTATTCATTTCCTTCCCTTTAGGTGTCAGACCTTGGTTCAGTGGCAACACCATCACTGCTGAGTGAGAAAGTTTGGAGCTTAATGCATCATCCACGCAACCTACTGCAGTGCAGAAGCAGCACGAACTGAGCGCAATTTCTCTCCATTTAGTCCTTAATCAACACCTTAAAACAAATGCTGAAAGGTCACTCGATTTGAAACTTAACTCTGTTTGTCCATTCAACAGATGTTTCTTGGTCTGCTGGGTCTTTCTAGTACCTTCTGTTTTGATTTCAGATTTCCAGCCTATGCAGCATTCTGTTTTTCAGTTGTGTCAGGGATCAATCAACTGATCTGAGCATTTATTCATGCTGTCACTGATTTCAAAGTAGCAACTGTGTTTTTCACGTTGCAATAGCCAATTACAACACCTTGGAGCAGGGAAAGCAAAAGGTAAACTTGGAGGCCAGTTCTGTGGAGGATCACTCATAAGCCATTTAGCCCACTGAGCCTGTTCTGCCATTCAATGAGATCATGGTTGACCTGATAATCCTTAACTCTACTTTCCTGCCTTTTACCCATTCCCTAGAATCCCTTACTGGATCCCTTAAAAATCTATCTCAGCCTGGAATATACTTCATGACCCAGCTTCTACAGTCCTCTGCAGTAAAGGATTCCACAGATTCAATACCCTCTGAAAGAAAGGTATTCACAAGGGGAAGCAACCCAAAGAGTCTTGTATGTTTCAATTAGGTCATTTCTCATTCTTCTATCTCCAATGAGTACGGACCTAATCTACTCAACCTTGCCTCGTAAGACAGTATCAGCCTTGTCTGGACTGCCTCTAATACCATTTTATCCTCTCTTGGACAATGGGCCCAAAACTGTATACAGTAATCCTGCTGTAATCTGACTCGTGCTTTGTACAGTTTCAGCACGATCTCCATACTTTCATATTCCATTCCCTTTGAAATAAAGGCAACTTCTATTTACCTATCCTGTAACCTGCTGAACCTTTACACTTGCTTTTTTTGATGTAGGCATGACGACTCTTACATCCCTCTGTCCTGTAAGTATCTGCTGTCTTTTTACATTTCAAAAATGTTTAGCTTCCTAGCAATAGTTTGCCTCGAACTTTGTTCTCCAGTGATATTTATTGTGTTTATTTGTTTATTTCTGCTCCTCCTTTTTCCTCTTGATTCCTTAATATTTTGGAACATTATTAGTGTCTTCTGTGAAGACTGATCAAAAGTATTTATTTGACTCCTCTGCCATTTTCTGGCTCCCCATTATTATTTCCCCAACCTCCTTCTCTAAGGAGTCTATGTTCACTTTGGCCTTTCCCTATCTTTTTTTTATACATTTAAATAAGTTCTTGTTGTCTGTCTTGATATTACTTGCAATTTTGCCCTCAAAGTTTATTTTCTCCCTTTTCATAATTTTTTCTGTGGTCTTTTAAAATGTTCCCAATTCTCTGGTACACCACTAATCTTTGCCACATTGTATGTCTTTTTTAATTACAATGCAGTGCCATTCTTAACTTCCTTGGTTAAACATGGTTGGCTTTTCCCCTTCCCAGAATCCTTCTTTCTCACTGGGATATATCATTGCTGCGAGCAATGAACTATTTTCTTAAATGTCTGCCATTGTTCCTCAACCGTCTTTGCAGCTAAACTCCTTTTCCAGTTCAGTTCAGCTAACACTGTCCTTATTCCTTTGTAATGACTCTTAGGTAAGCTTAGCACAGTTGTTTCCGTCTTGAGTTCCTCACTCCAAAACTGAATGCTAAAATCTACCATGTTATGGTCACTGTTTCCTAGGTGATCCTTTACTCTAACATAAAGAGGCAAGTTTGATAAATTACACATACATAAAATCCGAGGTGGATTCACAATGTATTATTCTTTGAAGCTGTCCTCAATATATTCTATGAATTCTTCCTCCTGGTTACCTCTGTCATTTCACACAGAGGGTGGTATGTGTATGGAGTGAGCTGCCAGAGGAAGTGGTGCAGGCTAGTACAATTGCAACATTTAAAAGGCATCTGGAGGGGTATATGAATAGGAGCGGTTTAGAGGGATATGGGCTGGGTGCTGGCACTTGGGACTAGATTGTATTGGGATATCTGGTCAGTATGGACAAGTTGGACCGAAGGGTCTGTTTCCGTGCTATACATCTCTATGACTCTATGACTAATCTGATTATCACCAATGCTTAATATTTTAATTGCAAGCCCTCATTAACCCCATTTATTTTGAGGAACAAACCTCTATTTACATTGGGATAGATTCCAGAGTGGCAATAAAGAAATAACTGCTCATAGTCAAGTATCCTGAGCAGCAGATTTTAGTTTAGGCGTTTTCAATGGAAACTGAAGATTTGTGATCAGTTACATCGGAATGCCACTGCTGAAACTATAGCAAGTCACAAGTGCCCCTGCTTTTGTTGCTAATAGCACAGCTCTTCCTGTGATTGTAGCAGTTCACAATGAAAACAAAATAAGTAAACAAAGGGATACACTACACATTCTGGTACCTCAGCTAATAGGGAAGAAAATCTTATGAATGTATTGTCAATATCTTTCTTTTCAGATGGAGTTCAAAGCATATTTTCACTGCCTTCCCATCGTTCTGGTTCCCAACCAGTAATATTGGAAACAGCGCAGAGTGGGTGAAACGCGATCCACATCATAGCCTCACAGTCTCATCATATGTCCCCTGGGAAGATGGAGGTAATACCTTGAGATGACACAGCTGTTGATTTTCAATGACAAAATTATTTACTTGGAAAGAATCAGAATTTGGCATCTGTGACATGTGATGAATTTAACAGCTGCCTGCTTTGGATTTTCTGGGCGTAATTATGGGAAAGGATGAACGATGCCGTGTGTATCTGTTAGCAATTAGCAGATAATATATAAATTATTTACAGCACTTTAGCTTACAGTATTTTGTTACAATCATTACTTTGGAACCCAATGTTCATGCTCTGTTAGACTTCCTGTCACCTAGAAATAAGTCTTCCATCGGGTACCACTTTCAATTGACATATTGATCTTCTCATTTACTCACAAAACCCTCAACCAACCCCATCTCTTAAGAGAGTAATAAATAGTATTATTAATTCTGATAGGTACAGAGTCAGAGGCTAAAAGAATTCCTGGAGCTATGTTGCCTCTATACTGGCTTTATCAAAACTCTTTTCTATTTGTATTATTTTATTAGTGTTTTTACGTCAAGGGAGGATACATTGAACAAAATCCCTCCCATGACTAATGTTCAGTGCAAATAGCATGGAACAAGTAAAGGAGGAATTCTAGAATGTTTCGGCAAATGTTAAGTGGTTCTCATCGATGCATTATTGTTTCCTGTAGCTGCTCCTGTTGAATCCCAAAGATTCAACCAAGGCTCAAAAGGCACGGGAGTAGAGGGCACCCAAAAGTAGTCACATTTACAGGGAGGAGGGGCAGCAAAGCCGGGCGAGGATCGGAAAAGTGGGGAAGGATTGCAAAGCAAGGAGAGACTGCAAAGCAGGGCACAGCAAAAAATGGGAGAAAGACGGCACAGAGAGGAGAAACTGTAAGGGCAACAGGGACACTGCAAAATGGGGTGGGGGAATTGCAAAGCAGGGCACAGTAAGTGTTTGGGAGGCATACCAGGGGAATGAAAGGAGTCGCTAAGGAGGAGAAAGCACTTTTAAACTTGTCAATGAAGGGACAGAATGAACATTATTATTTGTAATGAGCACTGTTAATCAGATAATTGAATACTGAACCAAATTATTTTATAAAGATTAGCATTTGTGTGTTATTCATCTCAACATATCCCACATATGAGACCTGTTTGTCTGTGACCTCATGAGTGTACAACTGTGTCAAGGTGTTTTAGAAAAACAGTTGTTGCCAACGTATGTCTTCCATAACGTACCAACATTCATGTCTTGAAATTAATGCTTACATTGTGTCTTGTAGCTTTAGATTGGAGTGGTGATGATTATTGAGGAAATTGTTAATTAGATTTTCCCATTCTGCTTCTGTGTGTTAAAATATCCCATATATGAACACAAACTCAGAAATTAATTTGACTACACAACAGCATCATCCAACAACGTAGTTTATTCGAATGAGAAAGGAGGCCTTAGTTGGTTGGAATGAGGGCTAGGTGGATATCATCGACTATGAGATCCCTGATTGGACTGCTAACCTGGGCTAATCTGGGAGCCCTAGCTGACAGGAGATTCAGAGGCTCCTCACTTTAGGGACTGGCTCTGAGCTGGCTGGTCAGAGCCCATATACTGTGCACATGTAAATAAAGGGTGACTTGGTGATGGGATATAGGCCTCTGTCCAGTTATTTCAAAGCCCTTGAAAATCAAAAATAAGGAATGCCTGACAATCAGAAAAATAGAGCCTTCATTAGCAAAACATTCCTCTAGCTTCAACATGTTTAAAACATCTTTCTCTCTTTATTTTGGAATTATCCTGGGTTCTATTGCATAGCCAATTTGTATATCATAAGATAAATTCCACACATCAGGATATAAAGGCTTTATCCTGTCTCTGAGCCAGGAAGCCAAGGCTCAAGGCATACCTGCCCCAGAGGTGTGTGATAACATCTCTGAACAGGTTGCTTAGAAAATATCTGTAAAGACTGATCCTGGAAGGAGCTAACCAGTATTTTGCAGAGTGTCTCCAAGTTTTCGTTTCTTGTGCTAAGTCAAGGTAGCCAACAGTAATGTTGACTGACTCTTAAGCAGCGTCTGAAGTTTCACAAGAGACTATCATGTCATGTAAGGAGCTATTAAATAATATGTAATAAACCTACTACTGTTCATCAGGACTGAGCCTATCTTCTACTGAAGACTTTGTGAAGGCATCCTTTTTCGTTTGGTTTTTGCCAATATCAATAAGAATTGGTGGAAGTGCATATGTCCAAGGTTTCTCAGTCACAATATACAGTTAGTTCCAATATAACGTGATTGTTCCTTTCTTGTTCGATCACGTGTTATAAGAAATTGTGCAATAGCAACACCATTTAAACTAATGGAGCCAGAATCATGTTATAGCCAATACATGTCAGGACAGTTCTTGTTCTATAAATAATGGTCTACATTCTTCTATCACGTTAAAGCCAATTTGCATTGAAGAAACACATTATAGCAGAGTCGAATATACTGTGATAGCTGCTTGGAGCCATGGCATGTCAATTATTTTCTCGGAATAAATCTCAGGTCCATGGTGGGGCAGAATCTTCTGCTCTGTTTGGTGATGTTCTTGGCTGAGTGGAATGTAACTGATTCAGTGGGACGGTGTACCTGAAACTTGCCCCTTTCCCAACTCCACCTTCACCTAGGGTTGACCATCTTGTCCCACTGCCAACTAAGGTTCTTACGTGGTCAATCAATGATTGTTCAAGAGCCTCATCCAATCATGAACTCATTTGCAACTGAGAACAGGATTCTTGAGGTTGAGTGGTAATACTCCTACCTCTGAGGTAGCTGCCCGGATTCAAGTTTCACCTTCTCCAAAGGGGTATCATAACATCTCTGGGAACAGGTTGGTTTAAAAAATATCTAGTTGCAGCTGAATCTGTCAGTCTGTCTAATAGCGAAAAATGTGAGGGCCACTTCTCACCTCAGTGCACACCGAAGAGTGATTTGACCACTTTATTGAAGGACTGGACATTAGGAAGGGCAGCACTACAAATTATTCCCTTCATTGTGTGAAATAACAACACCAACATTATGCATCTATAGCCTGGGTCTTTCACTATAAATCTGGGACTCTGGAGAGTATTCTTTTGGGATGAGTCATGGCCTAAGCAATGGTGTTGTTAAGCAAAATAGCTGATGGCAAATCAGGTGATAGTTCCATTCCTGAGGTCTTGATTCCAGGGAAGACTTCACCATTGCCCGATTGACTCGTGATTTGGCAGGCTTTCCCCAAAAAGAAACAGTGCAAGTCTCCTGTTGGCTGTCCAAGTGAGACCTCTAACTCCTTAACAAAATGCCATAGTACTTTTGGCATAGTACGTTTGAGAGTTATTATTGTTACTGCTATCTCCGTTGTCTCAGCATCAGAAACTGTAATCTGTATTTGACTAACATTTATTTTTAAATGAATATGTTTAACAATGTAAATAATGGCCATTAAGTCATACAGTACAGAAATAGACCTGTTTTTGTGATGTTGATGAAGAATAGATATTAGCCAAGACCCTAGAGTTAATTCTTCTTTGTAGTGCCATGGGGATCTTCTATATTCATTTAAACAGGAAGATGTAACACCTTATCTGAATGGTAACATCACTGACAATGTAACACTCCCTCAGTACTGCACTGGATCTATTCAAGCTCTGGTTCAAGGGCACACGTACACTAACTGAGCCACAGCTGACAACTTGTAAAAGTTCCTATTCTCCCTTATATAACAGAAATAATTAGCATCATGAAATTTAAAAAGAGCAACTAAGGAGGTTTAATAAGTAAACGCAGAGCACTAGAGGATTGAGAAACAAAACAGAACTTCGAAAAAAAACAGCAAACCTGAGGGGACAGAAGCATTTCTGTAGCAGAACCAACATAGCCTACATTGAACCTTTCTCTTCCAAAACACAAATCACAAATTAGGATGACATATTTCTGGAGTAGTTAATTTTACATCTGATCATAACATTCACTTCATTTCTGACTGTTATTGAAAGATGTGCATGTTTTGTGGATTCATTGCGTTAAATAGAGGGAAATATGACACTCATGGTGTAAGTGACAGGTTTCACTTCCACAGCTTGCCTCATGCTGTTTTGCTTTTGAACTCTGTTACGACTCTTCCTGTGATAACAAATAGTCATTTCACTTCAATTTAGATACTTAATTCCTTCAACAAAACCTGAAGAAAATACGAACATAAACTAATGTGGCGAGTGTACAACACACACAAGCCTTTCATTACGTTGTCCTCCTCAGGGAATGGCTTCTGTAGAAACAGGTTTGCTGGGCTGGAAGCTAAATCTTCAATCCTTATCCTTCTGGGAACTGACTCAGACAAGTGATGCAATTCCATGCAAAGTAAGTTGCTAGGTGAATGCAAGGTCAGCTTCATACAGTAGGTGAGAGAATTATTATCTGATTTGCTAATGCCACGATATATCAAGGAAACAATGTTAGACATATTTCTGTTCTTATAGCTGAGACATTTTCCAGAAGGTAAACTCTGCCAGTTTGAAAATACAGTGTTGAAAAAACTTACAACATCACAGAAAACTTTTTCAAGATATGAAAATTCAAGATATGGCACTGGTGATGGGTTAGGGTTAGAGTTAGGGTTAAGATAGTGCTACAAGGGGATTTAGTATTTCTGGGCTACAGTGGGAAATCAGAAATGCCTCACATTTCTGGTCACCATTCACCAGTGTCTACTGGAAGCATAGTTGCATAGCCATTGGATAAAGAATGGTTTAGGGCATACACCTTTGCATAGGCTGCTAATCTTCCAAGATAACAGTCTCAGCACCTCACATCAAGAAACCTGTGGAGAAACATAGAAATATAAAAAAAAAGGTGAAGATGTAGGCCATTTGGCCCTTCAAGCCTACACCATCATTCAATATGATCTTGCAATCTCAGTATCCCAATTCCACTTCTCTCCATACCCCTTGATCCCTTTAACTGCAAGGGCCATGCCCAGCTCCCTCTCAAATATAACTAATGAACTGGTCCCAACAGCTTCCTGTGGGAGAAAATTCCAAAAGTTCACAACTCTCTGAGTGCAGAAATTCTTCTTCATCTCAGTCCTGAATGGCTTACCCCTTATTCTTAGACTATCACCCCTAGTTCTAGACTTTCTCAACATCGGGAACTTTCTTCTCACATCTAGTCTGCCCAGTCCCATCAGGATTTTAATATTTCTATGAGATTCACTCCCTCACTCTTCTAAATTCCAGTGAATACAAACCCAGTTGATCCAGTCTTTCCTCATATGTCAGTCCTGCCATCCCAGGAATCAGTCTGGTGAACCTTCGCTGGATCCCTCAATAGCAAGAATGTCCTTCCTCAGACTAGGACACCAAAACTGCGTACAATACTGAAGGTGTTGCCTCACCAAGGCCCTGTATAACTGCAGCAAGAAATCCTTACTCCAATACTCAAATCCTCTCACTATGGAGACCAATGTGCCATTAGGTTTCCTCACCACCTCCTCCACCTATATGCCAACCTTCAGCAGCTATTCCACCATGACACCCAGGTCTTGTCGCACCTTGCCTTTTCCAAAATTGCCACCAATCAGATCATAACCAGCTTTCCTGTTTTTGCCACCAAAGTGGATAACCTCACATTTATCCACATTATATTGTATTTGCCAAGTATTTGCCCACTTAGCCAGGCTGTCCAAGTCACCCTGCAACCTCTCAGCAACCTCTTCACAGCACACATTACCACCCAGCTTAGTGTTGTCTGCACAGACATGTACTGTGCCCTTGATACTATACTGCAGCAAGTGTGGCTGATTACAAAGGTGGTAAATAAAAAAGTCAGGAAACAATGGATACAAGTGTCACCTGGATTGGATAACTAAGACAAGTTTGCAACTTATTTTCTAACATTCTGCAATTGAAATATGTTTAGAAGGCAACAAAGAGCAAATTATTTCAATGCTGTATTCACCATTTTAACTAAGAATACTCTAATCTTCCAAGTACATTGGCTACCACAGTCTTGAGGGAGGGTGGAACAGGGGCATAAGATAAAGAAAAGCATATCCCATATTCAAGAAAATATTTAATAAATATGAACTTCAATCATGGAAGTGTAGCCTATAATTTCAATCTTGCAACCAGAGTCAGATTTGTTTAAGAATAATATGCTCCTTCACAATTTTTATTCCATGGATTTCAGCATCTTTCAGTTCCAGCTTTCTTACGTAGTGGTCAGTAGTGCACAGCTTGACGGGAGCGCAGCAGATAGTTCATCCTTTTGCAGCACAAGGTTTATTTGAGCCACCCACGACCTCCAGAGCCATATATATCCATTGGCCTTCTGTTGCCATTGCTAGGGAATTGAACTCCTTCCCCCAGTCCTGAACAGGCATCAGGACAACTTTGAGGGAGGCATTGCGAAAGTGTGGCTCAGATAACACAAAACCCGCAAGTTTGCCATGGTTAAAAAACAAAGAACTGCGGTTGCTGGAAACTATTGGAGAAACTCAGCAGGTCTGGCAGCATCTGTGCAGAGAAAGTAGAGTTAACGTTTTGGGTTCAGTGACCCTTCTTCAGAATGGAGGGTATCTAGGAAAAGGTAGCATTTATACTGAAGACAGCGGATCGGGGGTGGGGAGGATGGTGGAATTGGGTGCGGGACGGGAGTGAGAGGATAGGTGGAGATGGAGCCCAGAGAGAGAGAGAGAGAGAGCAAGAGCGTGAGAAAGAACCGTAGTTAGGGAGTCAAAGAGATGGATGATAGTGTAGTCCTGAGAAAAGAAATCAAATAATATGCCACATTTTCCTAGCTACTACTCCATTCACCAGGGCCTCCAGGCCCCTCCCTGCAAAGTGGGAAATCGATTTTCACAGCCCTGTGAAGTCTGGGGCAAATGTCTGCAACCATGCAGAGCAGTTTCAGACTAACAGTGCTTGTCCATGCACACAACAACTTTTTAAAGATGATGCCAGCACCAGGGATGCCAGCAGTGCTGAAACTTCTATGCAAACAGCGAATGGTAAGAGAGGACAAGAATCAGTCGAGCTAGGTGTATAGGAATGGGATAAATAGTTAACATGACAATATTGGTAATATATATACTCTTACTGCGCCTTGCAATGAAAAGTCTTCCAAAAAACCCTAGTATAACTGACACTTAGTTAAATAAAAGTAAGATCCATCCCTAAATGTATTACTTTATGTTGATCCTCAGATTTGGGCCAGTTATGATCTTTTTAGGGTTTTTATTTCTTTTCTGGCTGCCTTTTCACGTCTGCTGTATAGGAGGAACTCCCCTCTAACAAAGCAGGAAGGTTTTGAATTAAATCCCAGATTTCTGAGCATGGCTTAATAGCCCAAGCTTCAAGACACAGCTTTGATCTCCTGTTAGGCACTAGAATGTTAACTCACTCCTCTAAGTGACCTAAGTATCTTACATTTTAAGAGAGTCCTCCATATTGTCCAGTATTTAATAATACGATCATTTTCGGTGTAACATTTGGACTACATTGTGATCTGAAGTAGATGTTTCTGTTTCTTGAATATAGGTGCTCTTGTATCATTTCACGGACTGAAATGGAGCCCAATACAAATCAGGAAATGGTTTTAATTCAATCAGCACAACCTGATTTCATATTCGGAATAACCAACACCTCTCAACTTCCCTACATCAGTGAATGATCTTACAGATGTTTTGTCGACGTGTTAAACCAAGGCTCTGTCTGCCATTCCATATTCATGTAAGAAAAATCCCACAGCATCATTCGAGAAAAAGCGACACGTTCTCTCCATGTCCCGGCAAATATTTAATCCCCAAACCTCATCACAACAGATACTGTTTTCAAACTGGATTTTAGGTTTCCCCATATTGTATTACTGAGTACAGCTGTGTTTCAGTGACTATGAAATACTCTAGGATGTCCTGTGCTCATGGACAGGTGCTGCACAGACGCAGATTCTCTGCTCGTTTGGAGATCAACTGTGTAACCTTTCTTGGTTGGGCTGAATGTTCTGTCTCCCTCTGTTCATAGGCAGTCTGGTGTGACCTGAAACATGCTAACAAAATGTTTATTTGTTTTTTTTTAAACCACCATCAAACGCTAATCCTAGTTCCACACAATTGTGCTTGAAGGTGATGTTCTCTGAAGGGTCAAGCCAAATGAATTGGGATGGTTAAATGTGGCCGTACCAGTGTCAACAACATACTCGGTACAAATGCTTTTAAAATGACTCCATCATTTCATAAGCAAATGCATCATGTAATGGTTATCTCCTCAATGTGCTCATTTGTTCTTGATATGCATGGTGTAAACCTTTTGGCAATATTTGATCTACAAAAGTCTGTTTTCCATTGTCATTTTGTGGCAAAGCTTGCTGGGTGTGATGCTTTTAGCGTTTTTACCTACCTGTTTGCATTGACAGTGGGTTGCTATGGCTGTTGTCAGGGAAACACTACAAGGTATAGAATAAAGGCAGTTCTAGTATCAGACCTTGGTGAGAAAAAGTATGATTGGCTGGTAGTCTTCGCATCAAACTGTGGGTCTACACTTGTGTTTGACATTAAATGTTAAAGTTTGACAGTTAGCCTTAGGGTTCCCTTGAATATTTTTCTGATGAACATGAAGGAATCTTGCAAATTCAGTCTTTCTTTCTGAGACTGTATGTACATCTGGATTGTTGTAATCTCAAAGTAAATTTCTGAGAAATGTAAAAAAAATGTGAAAACAGAATTATGTTTAGTTTCAGTTTGCTCATGATATGTAATTATATTATTTAGATACAAAGTGAAGAGTATTGCTTGATGAAGTACCTCAAACACTTTTTAAAGGGAGACTGCTGGGACACTGAGTTTGTAAGTGTGAAGCAGATAAATGCAATCTGTTTGCTGTAAATAAACATACTTTTAAGAAAACTGTTTCTGTCTCATTTGGAATCCAATTAACATAGCAAACATAAACATGATGCATACAAACATATGAATTAGGAACAAGGGAGGCCATTTTGCTTTTCAAACCTGATGCCTAATCTGTGTCTTCAATTCCACTTTCCTGCCTTTCTCTCGTATGCTTTGACTTGTTTACCCATTAAGAATCTGTACAACTCTGCCTTGAAATTATACAATGACACTGCTTTCTGGGCAAGAGAGTTCCATTGGTTCACAATCCTCCGAAAGAAAAGAAGTTCTCCTTGTGTCCATCTTAAATGCGTGGTGACAAAACAGCTGAAAACAAACATACCAGCTCTGCGAGCAAAACTTATGACCTGAGCCTCAACCTGGGCTGCAAATCTTCTCAAAAATCACAAGATATCTCATTTTTAAATTGTGTCCTCTGTGATCTAGTCCTTGGCACAAAAGAGAACATCCTATCAGCATCCACCCTGTCAAGTCACCTCAGCATCCCATGTTTCAATAAGGTCACCTCTCATTCTTCTAAGTTCCAATGTCCCTCATGTGATACCACCCCCATCCCAGGAATCAATTGTCTCTGAACTGCTCCCAAAGCAATAACACCCTTTATAAATACAAAGGCAAAACTATAGGCAATTTTTCAGATGTGACCTTGTCAAAGCTCAGTACAATGGCATCTTTATATTTCATTCTCCTTGCAATAAATGCCAGCAATCTATTTGCATTCTGAATCACTTGTTGTACCTGCAGAATAATATTTTGTAATTCACAGTGAGTGTGAGCTGCAAATGTAAAAGCAAATGAGTTTGGCCAGCAAATCATTGGGATCTTAAGACTGGATATTGTTTCCTTAACACCCAATATTAGCAATTTTCTGTCAATTCATATAATAATTGGCTGCATTATTTAAATTAAGAAGACAGCCAAAGATCATAAGGGATAGTATAGAGGAAGCTGTTTTTATATCGTATTTCACTTCCTAACAGTGAACATGCAAGAAAAGAATGTTGAGATTTCTCGGTTCAAGCCCTTCACAAAGTACAAATAAAGTTTCGCAAGAGATGAACAATAATGATGTATTATTGCAGGGGCCACATTTCATAAAACAGCTGGATTGTGTTCAATTATTTATCTTATAGATTAAAATTGATATTTCCAGATTTCCACTGTATCATCTTCATAGGGGACAGTGATTTCAGACAGTAATTCTGCAGAACTTATCAAGTTCCAAGTCAGCATGGTGCGTGGTTTAGAGGGGAACTTGTAGGTCATGATGTTCTCATTAATCTGCTGCGCTTCTTCTTTTAGATGGTTGAGGGTATGAGTTTTGAAGGTGCTGTTGGAGGGGCCTTGATGAGTTATTGCTGTCCATATTGTAGATAATCCATACAGCTGTCATTGTGCATCAAAAGGAGTGAATGCACAAGATGCTGGATGTGGTGATAATCAAGTGGGTTGCTTTGTTTTGAACAGTGTCTAGCTTCATGAGCGTTAGAATAGTATCCCTACAGAGTGGAAAACAGGCTATTTGACCCACCAAGTCACATCAACCCTCTGAAGAGTATTCCACCCAACCCCACACCCCCATCATCGCTGTAATCCTGCATTTCCCATGGCTAATCCACATAATCGACATCCCCTGGACACTATGGGCAATTTAACATGGCCAATCCACCTAACTTGTGCATCTTTGGACTGTGGGAGGAAATCGGAGCACCCAGTGGAAATCCACACAGACACGGGGAGAATATGCAAACTCCACACAGACAGGCGCCCAAGAGTGGGATTCAATCTGTGTCCCTAGCATTGTGAGGCAGCAATGCTGACCAATGAGCCACCGTGCTGCCCATGTTGTTGGAGCTGCAACCATCCAGTTAAGTGGGAAGTATTCTGTTGCACTCCTGACTTGTACTTTGTAGATGGTAGACAAGCTTTGAGGAGTCAGGAGGTGAGTTACTTGCTACTTGTTATCAGCCTCTGATCTGCTTTTGTAGCTGTAATTTTTTTTGGTTAGATCGGTTCAACTTCTGGTGAACAGTAACTCCCAGCATGTTAGTAGTGGGAGCCTTAGTGACAGTAATACCATCAAGAGCAGTGGTTAGATTCTCTCTAGTTGGAGATGATCATTGTCTGGCTCTTGAAGTATGAATGTTCCTTATCATTCCAAGGCTGGGTGTTGTCCAGGTCTTGAAGCATATGGATATGGACTTCTCTGTATCTGAGAATCTTAGAATGATGATGAACATATGCAATCATCAGCAAAGATTCCCACTTCTTCAGGTGGATGGGAGGTCATTAAAGCAGTTGAAGATGATTGAAGATGAAGAACTGTGGCCCTTGTGGTGCAGTGGTACTATCCCCATTCTGGGTCTGGAAACCTGGGTTCAAGCTTTCCCTATAACCCTTCTCTAGAGGTGTATACTAACATCGCTGAACAGGTTGATTAGAAAATATCTACCCTGAGGAACTCCTGCAGAGGTAGCCTGGGGCTGAGATGATTGACCTCCAATGACCACAACTTGTATAGGTTGGAGCTTTTCCATTCTCTTCTCTGTGACTCCAGTTTTATAAGGGCTCCTTGATACCACGCTCGGTTGAGTTTGGCCTTGAAGTCAATGGCAGTCGCTCTCACCTTCCCTCTGGAATTCAGCTCTTTTGTCCAAATTTTGACAACAGTTGTAATGAGGTTAAGAGCCCAGTAGACCTACGAGAAACCAAACTGAGCATCAGTGAACAGGTTATTTCTTCCCAAGTGCTACTCAATAACACTGTTGACAATCCTTTCCATCACTTTGATGATTATTAAGAGTAGATTCAGGTGGCAGCAATTGGCTGGATTGGATTTGTCTTACTTTTCATGGATAAGACACAGCTGGACAAGTTTCCCTATTGTCCATAGGTGCCAGTGTTGTAGCTGAATTGGAAGAGCTTGGCTAGTGCACAGCTGGTTTTGGAGCAAAAGTTTTCAACACTGTTGCCAGAATCTTGTGAGGGCCCAAAGCTTTTTCAGTATCCAGTGCTTCCAATCTTTTCTTGCTATCATGTAGAGTGAACCAAATTAGTTGAAGAGTGGTACCTGTGAAGTTGGGGATCCCAGAAGTAGGTCTAGATGGATCACCTACTTACGACTTCTGACTGTTGCAAATTCTTCAGCCTTGTCTTTTGCACTAATGTCATCATTGAGGATGGGGATATTTGTGGAGCTTCCTCCTCTGAGTTGTTTAATTGTCCACCATCATTCGCAACCAGATGAGGCAGGACTGCAGAACTTAGATCTAATTCTGCGATTGTGGAATCATTCATCGCTATCCACCGCATACAGCATATGCTATTGGGCTCACCAGTAGTCCTGTGTTGTAGCTTCACCAGGCTGACACCTCATTATTAAAAATGCCTGGCTCTGCTCTTGGCATGGTCTCCTGCACTCCTCATTGGCTTAGGATAGATATCTTGACTTGATAGTAATAGGAGAAGTGGGGGTTACGCCATTTGGTCAAATACAGTTTTGTTGCTGATGGCCTAGAGTGTCTTGTGGATGCCCAGGCTTTGAGTTGTCAGATCCGCCTGAAGTCTGTCCAATTTAACATGGAGGGTTAGTACCACACAATCCGAAAGAGGGTATTCTTAATGTCAACATGAGATTTTGTCACCGAAAGAACTGCACAATCCTGAACAGATGTAACTGTGACAGTTCAACAGGTGAGGACAGAGTCGTGCAAATGTGTTCCTCTTGTTATTTCCTTCACCACCTGTCGCAGACCCAATCTAACATCTATGTCCTATAGAACACTATTACAAATCACACAACACCAGGTTATAGTCCAACAGGTTTATTTGGAAGTACAAGCTTTCAAAGTGCTGCGCCTTCATCAGGTAGCTGCTTTAGAACTCTGCCAGTTCACTCAGTAGTGTTACTACCAAGCCACTCTTCAGGACAGGTATTAAAGCATATTCTGTGCCCTTGCCATACTCTGTTTTTTATAAGTGGTGTTCAACTGATTCATCAACCAAGGGGGAAGTTAAATGATAATCAGCAGGCTTCCTTGACCAAGTTTGAACTGATGCCATGAAATTTCATGTGGTTCTGAGTTGATGTTGAATAATCCACAGAGAAACTCCCTCCTGACTCTACACCACTGTGCTTCCACCTCTGGTGGGTCTGTCCAGTCAGTACAGGACAGGACACCCTCAGGGATGGTGATGGTGGTGTCTGTGCCTTTACCTACAGAGAAAGATTCTGTGAATGTAACTATGTCAGGCTAACATTCGGCTACTCTGTGGAGCGGCTTTCTCAAATTTGGAAGAAGATCCGAGATATGTGGAAGGAGGACTTTGCAGAGTTGACAGTGCCATGTTTGCCATTGTCAATTCCAAAGCCAGCCAGTCGATCCAGTTTCATCGTCATGTAGCGTTTGATTAATTTCAACAGACAGTTCAGAGGGAACCAGATGGATGTATTCACAAATCGGTCACATCAGGTAAGGATAGCAGATTTCCTTATCCAAAGTGAATTCATGAACTTGATGCTTCTTTTTTACTCACAATAATCAACAGTAGTTACCTGGGTGTTGTTGAAGCTAGTTTTAAATTCCAGAGTATATTGAATGCAAGTTTGACCATCTGCCATGGCAGGATTTGAAGCCAAGTCCCTCAAACATCAGAGCCTGGGATTCTGCATTACTAGTGAGATTACCACTATGCCCATCTTATGTTCACTCTTCATCAATAACGGTTGTAGTGAGTTTTGAGAAGACTTGCAGCTCAACTTGAGATTCTGAATGTAGGTTTGCTCGCTGAGCTGGGAGGTTCATTTCCAGACATTTTGTCACCCTACTAGGTAACATTTTCAGTCGGCCTTAGGCGAAGCAGTGTACATGATTCCTGCTTTCTATATATATCTATTTATTTATTGGGTCAATTATGTCATTTCCCCTGGTGACGTCATTTCCGGTTCTTTTTCTCATTGGTGGTAGATGGGGTCTAACTCGATGTTTAGATTAGATTAGATTACTTACAGTGTGGAAACAGGCCCTTTGGCCCAACAAGTCCACACCGACCCGCCAAAGCGCAACCCACCCCAAACCCATTCCCCTACATTTTACCCCTTCACCTAACACTACGGGTAATTTAGCATGGCCAACCCATCTAACCTGCACATTTTTGGAACGTAGGAGGAAACCGGAGCACCCGGAGGAAACCCACGCAGACACGGGGAGAATGTGCAAACTCCACACACTCAGTCGCCTGAGGTGGGAATTGAATCCGAGTCTCTGGCACTGTGAGGCAACAGTGCGAACCACTGTGCCACCGTGCCGCCTATGTGTTTGTTGATAAGAGTTCCAGTTGGAATGCCATGCTTCTAGGAATTCTCGTGTGTGTCTCTGTTTGGCTTGCCCTAAGATGGATGTGTTGTCCCAGTCAAAGTGGTGTCCTTCCCTATCTGTATGTAAGGATACTAGTGAGAGAGGTAATGGTTGTTTTCAGCTGGAATATTATGGCCAATACCGGTCCCCACACTTTACAAAGCATGTTAGTGCTTTGGAGAGATTACAGTGAGCTATTTGAAGAAATTAGAGACCTAGAGTTGTCCACTTTCAAGTTGTTTGTCTTAAGGGAAAACTTAATAAAGGTGTTAAAAGTTATGAGGAGTTTTGATACAGTGCATAGTAAGAATTGCTTCCACTAGGAGGGTCAGTATGCAAAAAACACAGTGAAAATAATTGTGACGAAAGAACCAGAGGAGAGATAAAGAGATGCTACTCTATTACACAGCGGGATGTTATGAACTGGAATGCACCACCTCAGGTTGATGGAAGCTGATTCAACAGTAAGTTTTAAAAGGGAATTTAAAGAAATGCTTCTTGAATGGAAATTAATTGCAAGCATGTGGGAAAGAGCAGAGGAGTTGGTTTAATTGAATAGCTCTAATAAGAAGCCAGCACCAACATAATGAGTAAAATAGCTTCCTTCGGTGCTGCATGATTCTATGAAATTCCATTGTATTAGAGGAAATTATGACCCACTCAGGATTTATATATATCTGTGTATAGAGACTGTCATAGGCATGGTGCTTCTGAGAGATCAGGACCCATGATTGAGGATAATATCTTCATGGATCGCACATCTACTTCATTCAATGAGCTTTCCACATGCCGTCAAATCAAGCAAAGCTTCTACTGATAGGGCACATGACATTCACCCTACATGGTAGTACTTACAAACAGTGAACAATGCAAAGAATATATTAGTGCCATTTCCAAGTGAGAACTCATGCTTCTGACATTACACAGCATCTTTCAAAGGAAATTACAAAATGTACATTTTGCCAGGGGAGTGGGGTGTTGGGAATAAAGTGCTATTTTTCATAATATTATCATCGCGAGAAAATAAAAACAAATTCTCTGAAAAATATAGGGTGTAAACAGAAGGGTATGATGACTCAACTCATTCATAAAATGCATATACTGTATCAAACCAGAAAGCAACCACAATCATGGTTAGACCTGTGTAAAAAATTTACTGGGAGATTTTAATTTAAAATAATGTATTTGTTGTTGGCACTTTAATGGAAAATTATCCATTTACTGTGAAATTAATTATCCATTTACTGTGAAATTTAAAGAGAATGCTTTTCTTCATATCAATGCTGTGCTGAGCTTTGTAAACGATGCTTTGATGAAGGTCTGCAGTCAGCTTTTCTCTACTTGAATTCTGCAAACACTCAACTCAACCTTGCGATACTTGAATTCAATGAAAGCTGAAGAACTGTTATGTCTAGGACCAGGGGATGAGAGGATAACAACTTGAGTTTCCCCAGTCTCTGCCCTTGAGTGTGTGATAAGGAATGCTATAAGGCAGGCGTCTGCGTAAATGTTTTAGTACTCATTGCATTGGCTTGGTGTAATGAGTCAATCTTGCAAGATTTTTAATAAAGACCCTTGCTTTGCTCTTGCTAATTATTGAGTCAAGTCGATTTAATTTCCATGACAGTAAACTTGGAGGCTCGTCCCAGGACCCCGCAACTGGGTGAGATTCTGAAGATTCCCAGGAGGCGCAGGCGCCAGCGCCTTGAAGGTCTTTCACTTCATCTCGAATGCTGAATTGGCCTGTTTGCGTGAGAGGACTGGAAATCTGTGGATTACCCTAGCGCTGGGGTTTTGAATCAAATAAGGCCGGGGTAAGAGCTGTGGGTTAAGTAATCCTGCACAGAAACTCATTCTAAGAGAATAAATTCAGCAGGAAAAGGGTTCAGTGAACTCTCACGTGGTATTAGAGTAAAACCTCAAGGGGAAGGGGCTTGCCGTCTCAAGAGTGTTTAGGAGACAGCAAGGTTAAGGGTGGTTTTAGACTTGGAACCACCACTGGCTGAGTTGGACTCACCTAAGACGTACTGGATACGTGGTTTCTTGGTTTACGAAAACCAAGGCATTAAGGCGGACGCGGCCAATGCGAAATGGGACCTCTGGAGGTAAAAGCAAGTCAAAAAGGAAAAGATAATGGTACCACGAGAGTGAGAGTGAGAGAGAGAGAGAACTGAACACTTTTCCAGCGACACTAAAAATGGGCTCCAGCAAGAGCAAACAAAGGGAGAGTCGACACAGGACTTGGAATGGCCAACCAAAAATACAATACATGTTAAATAATTACAGCCCAGAGTCTGTGAAGCAGTTAGAATTGTGGATTAAGGAATGTGGTTTTCCGGAGGGAGGAGGTTTTAGTAAAAGACAGCTGGAAATATTGAGGTCGCGGTTGGAGGAGAGAGAGAGAAGGAGAAAAGGAAGGAAAAAATAGAACCGGTGAATTGGAGTGCTTACAACATGTGGAAGGCTGAGGCTGATATCAGAGAAAGGAAATCTCAAGTAAAGGATAGATCAAATACACGTACAAACACCAGCGCACATGCAGACATGCACAGAAAACAACCTAACGAAGCTGTACAGTGTCTTAAGTCTGTTTCAGATCCTGACCTTGATGACTGCCCTCCGAGACCTGCAGCCCCCGCTACGAGATCCGCCTGGCGAAGGTTCCAAGTCAGCAGCCCCTGCCTCAGGGTTTGCTGAATCACCGGTAGCATCTTGTACCCCCAACAGATCGAAGCAAGAGGGCCACGAGAAGTATAACTGGCCAGCCGTAAATGTCCATGCCAGAGTAGCCCACCCGCTAGCAGAAGAGAATGGAGACATTAATGCTTTTGTTGTAGCGCTGGCAACCGTCTATAGGGAGGCATTCCCAGTGCGAATGGACATGACCAAAACAGCAATGTGTAAACAACGAGGAGGTGAGATAGTGTCCCAGTACCTTACGCGTCTCACTGAAGTCCACAATGTCCATAGTGGACTGAGACCACCTGAAGACATAATGGCAGCAGAAATTACGCCGTAAGAGGCACACCTGAGGAACAGCGTCATCAATGGAATGAAGGATAAAATAGACAAAAAGATGGTCACCCAGACGTTGGAGGAAGGTGCTGCAGGAAAAGAGATCGCGGAAGGGGTGCTGGTAGAGGTAGATCTGGCGGGTGCTTTGTTTGCGGAGCAATGGACAGCCTCAATCAGCCCTGGAGGCTGGACAGCAGGGTGATTGACAGGGTAAGGCTGACGTGGAGGTGGGCAGCCCACAAGGTACAGGTAAGCCTCTTTCCTTTATGCTTAGCAATGAAGACTCGCTTATGCTAATTTCTTCTACTAACCTTGTGGGCACTGAGACATGTCACACCTCTATGTTGAGCGCTGAGATTGCAAAGTGTGGACAGTATGTCCAATATCACAATGATGCATATAAGTTAATGCCCACCTCTATGTTATGTGTGGAAGGTACATCAGTTACCTTTTTGGTAGATACAGGGGCAACATACTCAGTCCTTACATTAAGCCAGTTTACACAAACGACAAAATAAAGATGAGTGAAAGGTTCCTGAACACAATGGGTGCATCAGGAGTTGTGGTGGGGGAGAGAAATTCCGCACCCCTATTGTGCGAAACTACTAACAGGGAAACCTTCCAATTCTCCTTCTTGTTATCGGAATTTTGTCCTTCAAATCTGATGGGTCGGGATCTCATAGGGAGACTGGGGTTGGACTTGCTCAGTACTCCGACAGGCTTGCAGGTAATTCAAAGGGAAGATTTACCAGTGCAGGCTGTAAAATATGACCCACGACCCCTGATGTATGTCTATGAGTGGCGATTAAGCCAGAGACTGATAAATTCAGTGAGCGATTCACTCACCCTGGAAGCAAGCAACCATGTTAATCCTATTAACACCAATTTTCTTGCTGGAGATATGTTGCACTGCGCAGCACACATACACCGTGACGGCCCTGACAAACCATATGAGAAGGATTGGTTCAGGAGGTTGGTTAAACCAGATCACTTGTTATTGTGCAAATTTTATTGGAGTGATCACAGATGTGCAGTTAGTGTGAACTTATCTAAGGTACCTGTAACAGCAGGCAGACCCTATCGTTTTGATGTGTAAGGCTCCTCTCCTCATGTGTCACTGGCGAAGGCGTCTGGTGACAGGCGGCAGGATTTGGGACCATGGGTGCTAAAGGCACAAAGAACGAAAGGTTGGGTCTTCAGGGACAATGTGGGTATCTGGTTCAATGCAGATATGTGAACATATAAAAATAAACTAAATTGGCTAACTCAGGCAGATAGGACAGTCCAGGTAACCCCCGCTAGCCCTGAGAAGCCTAGGGGGATTGCCTAGCGTTTCCCTAAGATAGAAGTCTCAGACCCCAAGATTAAAAATGGTCCCTTCTGAGGTGTGGGCAAAGGGCAAACATGATGTGGGGCTCATACGGGGCTGTGAATCCATAAGGATAACCCCGAAGTCTGAGTATCGTCCTTGCAGAGCTCAATACCCTCTAAAAGCCGAAGCCATAGAAGGAATTACTCCAGTCTTTGAATCCCTCCTAAAGGCTGGAGTGATAATCCCCTGTGAAAACTCACTGGTGAGAATCCCCATTTTTCCGGTCAAAAAGGCAAAAATTCCTGGTAAACCGGAGGAATGGAGGTTTGTTCATGACCTGCAGGCAGTCAATAGCGCTGTTGTCCTGCACGCCTCAAATGTTCCCAACCCTTATACTATATTGGTTCAAATTCCACCAGACAGTAAATGGTTCTCTGCTGTGGATTTAGCAAATGCC
Organism: Chiloscyllium plagiosum; assembly: GCF_037043375.1. Lineage (NCBI taxonomy): Eukaryota > Metazoa > Chordata > Chondrichthyes > Orectolobiformes > Hemiscylliidae > Chiloscyllium > Chiloscyllium plagiosum. The sequence goes on along the minus strand of NW_028270146.1, from coordinate 84,478,345 downwards.
TTCTTTAGTGTTACCGGTACACCCAGATAGGCAATTCTGGTTCACTTTTTCATTCAAAGGGAAATCATATACTTTCACATGACTTTGTCAAGGTTACTGCGAGTCCCCCACCATATATAATGAGGCTCTGCACAGGAGTCTGGAGACTCTTGTTCTCACCCAGGGGTCAGCGCTTTTGCAGTAAGTAGATGATTGCTTGATAGCGGCACCAACAGAGGAACAATGTGAGAAGGATACCCTTACGTTGCTCTGCCATCTCACAAGGGAGGGGCACAAAGTCAGTCTCGCAAAGTTACAATTTGTGCAACAACAGGTGATGTTCTTAGGTCACTTAATATCTGAACAAGCCAAGGGCATTGGTCAAGACCAAGTTCTAGCAATCCAGCAAATTCCAAAGCCTCACACGAAGAAACAATTACTATCCTTTCTGGGCATGTGCTCCTACTGTAGAACGGTTATCCCACATTACACCCCTTGAGGCGCCCCTATGTGACATAGCCCATGGCAAAGGGTTGCAGAACCAGAGTCCGTTGCAGTGGACCCCAGAGGCCGAGAGTGCCTTTGTTGAATTAAAAAGGGCGCTCCAAACTACACCTACAATGGGGATTCCGAATCCAATCAAGCCTTTTGTACAAACGGTGGATGAGAAGCGTGGCTGCATGACATCTGGGCTGTTGCAGGATCATGGGGGAAGATTGAGGCCTGTAGCTTATTTTTCAGCTAAACTAGACCCCGTAGCAGCAGGCTTACCTAAATGTCTGTGCACCGTGGCTGCAGCTGAAAAAGCTGTTGTAGCGTCCAGAGATATAGTTGGCTACAGTGTATTAACCCTACTGGTCCCACATGCAGTATCCTTACTGCTGTCCGTGCAAAGGACCGCACACATGTCAGCAGCACGTTGGCTCAGATACAATACTGTGTTATTGGAGATGTCTAACATTATAATAAAGCAATGTAACGTCCTTAACCCTGCTAGCCTTCTCCCCACAGAAGGAATGGAGTCCCACATGATTGTGTCGCTGTAACTAATGAAATTTGCAACCCCAGACCAGATTTGCCGGATTCGCCACTTCAGAATCTGGATATGGAGTTTTTAATAGACGGGTTAGCATTCAGGGGCAAGGAGACAAGCCAGAGTTGTGCTGGGTATGCTGTAGTAACTACCTACGAGATAGTCAAAATGGGATCACTCCCTTCTCATCTGTCAGCGCAAGCAGCAGAGCTGATTGCCTTGACTGAGGCCTGTAAATTGGCTGAGGAAAAGACAGTAAATATTTACACCGAGAGCAGATACACATTCGGGGTTGTACATGATTTTGGAACCCTGTGGAAACACAGGGGTTTCTTAACCTCCACCGGAAAGCCCATCACACACCCTGGCCTGATTTCTGACCTCCTGGAAGCGGTGCTGTTGCCTAAATCAATCAATGTGTGTAAATGTGAAGCCCACACAAAAAATAATGATTTTATTTCTCAAGGCAATGCAAGGGCAGACTCAGCAGCAAAAATAGCAACTCAGCAGCCGCCAGGTGAGAAGATTGACGTGCGTATGACAACATACGCAGACGTACGGGAGTTACAGTCACAGGCCACACCGGAAGGAAAGTGTGAGTGGACAAAAGCAGGATGCAGTGTGAGGGAAGGAGTATGGTGTGGTCCCAATGGGAAACCCTGTCTACCACCATCATTATTTCCATTCTATGCCAAACTGACACACGGTAAGGACCATGTGTCAAAAGGCAGGGTGTACGACAGTATTTCAGCACACTGGTACACTAAGGGATTTACTCATTACTCCCAGAAATATTGTTTTATCTGTGCAACTAATAATGTGGGGTGGGGAATACAGATGAGTCATGTAGCACACCCCCAATCCCAAAAACCTTTTGAACATTTACAGATGGATTTCATTAAACTAATGCCCAGTGAAGGGAAAAGGTATTGTCTGGTAATAGTTGATATGTTTTCCAAATGGGTGGAAGCATTCCCCACGTCTAAACAGGATGCCAGTGCAGTAGCCAAGGCTTTGCTAACAGAGATAATTCCAAGATGGGGCATCCCTGAAAGGCTTAGTAGAAACAATGGGACGCCACTTGTCAAAAATGCCTTACAGCAGATCAGTGAGTATTTGGGAATAAACATGAGACAACACTGTGCCTACCACCCAGCGAGCAGTGGGGCAGTGGAAAGAGAAAATGCTATCCAAAAAAAAAATTGACAAAACATTGTGAGGAACTAGGGGTGACATGGACAAAGGCACTTCTGACTGTGCTAGTGTATATGAGATCCAGGAGGGGAGGAAGAGCTAATCTTAGCCCGTTTGAGATTTTGTTTGGTAGACCGCCCAAGACCTAAAGTAAGACAGATAACAGGCCGCTGTGAGGATGAGATGTGTTACTGTATAAAACTCTCTACACTTTTGTCTCAAATACAGAATCAAGTGAAAGCAGCACTACCCCAACAAGCAGAAGTGAAACTGCACGATCGAGAACTGGGAGACTGGAGAGTGGTGAAGGCCTTCAGGAGGAAAAACTGGAAGGCGAAGAGATGGCTGGGACCATTTCCAGTGCTCCTTACAACACAGACAGCAGTTAAGATCGCAGAAAGAGCCACGTGGATACACGCCAGCCATTGCAAGCCTGTATTTGGGCCTGAGGAGACATCGGACAGCACCGGAACCAATTAAGTGCAAGTAGTGATTATAAGCCTCATATAAATATGGGGCTGCCCCAGCTCACACTTTTAGCAAGTACCCTGGTAGGACTATTTGTAAGGGCAGGGGCATTGCATGGACCCCACCCTACCATGGTTTTGACGAGTGTAACGTGTGAACATGGGCTGTGTACAGGGCACACCAGAGCAAGTGACGATACCACCACAAAGCTGTGTTTTGGGGAGGTGGTGTCTGAGGAAAAGGCCTGGTGTTTCCTCAACATTTTCTGTTGTTGTTGCTGTAGTTGTCCTTGTTGTCATAAAATGACAAAAATGAAGAAAATGTAATGGAAAATTATCCATTTACTGTGAAATTTAAAGAGAATGCTTTTCTTCAAATCAATGCTGTACTGAGTTTTGTAAACGATGCTTTGATGAAGGTCTGCAGTTAGCTTATCTCTGTTTGAATTCTGTAAACATTCAACTCGACCTTGCGATAGTCGAATTCAGCGAAAGCTGAAGAACTGTTATGTCTAGGACCAGGGGATGAGAGGATAACAACTTGAGTTTCCCCAGTCTTTGCCCTTGAGAGTGCGATACAAATGCTATAAGGCAGGCGTTTGTGTAAATGTTTCGGTACTCATTGCATTAAGGCATCTGGCTTGGTGTAATGAGTCAATCTTGCAAGATTTTTAATAAAGATCCCTGCTTTGCTCTTGCTAATTATTGAGTCAAGTCGATTTAATTTCCACGACAGGCACCAAAAGAAATACCTTTACTTGAACTTGACAAGATCATGCAGTGCAATGATTTTCATTCCATAATTTTGTAAATCATTTGTGCAGATCCTAAATACCCTTTATAAACTGAAGTAAAAGTAGATAAACTTAAAAAAGGTAACTATTGTAAAGAAAGTACTATATATTAAAATGTAATAAATCCATGTATGAAATTTTTCTCCATTCTAAGATGTTATTTTTGATTATTTTTGTTATAAATGTTAAAAAAAAAAAGCTGGAGTATGGAACAACTTATTAACTTTCATTTATTAGTCAATAAGGTTCATCATTGTTGAGTGCAAAAACATTTTCTCCACAAGCGAAAGCAATTTGATTAATAAGTTTAATGGAACAAGTTGGTGCACACTATATCTTATTGAAGTAATGCCATACTTGGTTGATGTTTGACTTTTGATAGGGGCAGCACTTGAAAGGTTTCTCTAGAAACTCAATTTTGCCCATTGGTTCTGGTTTGCAAAACAGATAATCAATATCATTGGTCTATCCCTTCATTTAAAAGGTGAGACAGTGGGACATCACTATAGCCATTTTTAATGGTGAAACACTTTGGGAGAGATAGTAGTACACAGGTTACTACTATGTATGTCAGCAGCTCACCCAAGTGCTGTTTGACTGCCTCAATCCGGAGGTGTGCCACAAATGTGCTCAGCTCATTCTCGACTTGAATTTCAGAGACATTTCTGCATGAACAATATATGCAGAAGTAGATCCCTCTTTATAAAACTTAAGAATATTTTATGAATGCTTTAGTTTTCCAAGTTTTAGTTTGTTCTGAGGTCAGAGAGCAAAGAGCAACTTCTTCTCATTTCTCTATGCACAAACCTATCAGCAAGTCTGTGAAAACGATGAGGCAAAATATAGTATGTTCACCACAGACATCTCAAGTCATGCTCACATGAATAGAATTTTCCTCATCATACGAGATGTCAATATTTGTTAGCTGGCCAAGGTAAGGTAAGAAATAAGGGGGACTATGATAGAATGATGGAAGACCTGGCTAAAGTAGCTGGAAACAAATACTTTTTGGTGCAACAGTTGGCAAGCAGTGGAGGACCTTCACAGTAATTTTTCAAAGTGCTCAGCAAAAGTATATTCTGGTGAGAAGGAAGGACTGTAAGAGGAGGGGTAATCTGTCATGGGTGTGTAAGGAAATAAGGCAGGCTATCAAAGTGAAAGAGAAGACATACAAAATGGCCAAAAACAGCAGGAATCTAGAAGATAGGGAAAACTTTAAAGGTCAACAGAAAGCCACAAAAAGAGCTAGAAAGAAAAGTAAGATAGAGTATGAGAAAGACTAACACAGAATATAAAGACAGAGAGCAAAGGGTGTAGGTTTGCTCGCTGAGCTGTAGGTTTGATATCCAGACGTTTCATTACCTGGCTAGGTAACATCATCAGTGGCGACCTCCAAGTGAAGCGAAGCTGTTGTCTCCTGCTTTCTATTTATATCTTTCTCCTGGATGGGGTTCCTGGGATTTGTGGTGATGTCATTTCCTGTTCGTTTTCTGAGGGGTTGATAGATGGTATCTAGATCTATGTGCTTGTTTATGGCGTCGTGGTTGGAGTGCCAGGCCTCTAGGAATTCTCTGGCATGTTTTTGCTTGGCCTGTCCCAGGATAGATGTGTTGTCCCAGTCGAAATGGTGTTTTTTTTGCCAGAAACCCTAACCACCTTACCATACATCAAAGAGTTTCAGAAATGACAGCCAGACTACTAAGACCCCTCGGAATCCTAGTAGCACACAAACCCACCAACACTCTCAAACAAAAACTAACAAACTTAAAAGACCCAGTACATCCCATGGACAAAACCAACGTCGTCTACAAAATTCCATGCAAGGACTGCCAGAAACACTACGTAGGACAAACAGGAAGAAAGTTAGCCACCAGGATACATGAACACCAGCTAGCCACAAAAAGACACGACCCTCTCTCCCTCGTAGCCCTACACATGGAGGAAAAAAAACACTGATGATGTTACCCTAGCCAGGTAATGAAACATCTGGATATCAAACCTATAGCTCAGTGAACAAAGCTACACCCTAAACCTCAACCTGAGCTACAAACTTTCACAAACCTTGCAACAGAGAGCAAAGTTATATAAATATATAAAACAAATAAGTAAATATTAGTCCTTTACAGAATGCATCGGTCTTCATAGTGGAGGACACTAATAACATGCCAGTGAGTGACGAAGAGACAAAGGTAGGTGAGGACCTGGAAGAGTTAGTGTTGCGTAAACTAATGGAGCTCAGGATAGATAAGTCTCCTGGCCCTGATGGAATGCATCCCAGGGTACTAAAAGAGATGGCGGGAGAAATAGCAGGTGAACTGGCGGTAATTTTCCAAAATTCGCTGGATTCCGGGGCAGTCCCAGCAGATTGGAAAATAGCAAATGTGACACCACGGTTTAAAAAGGAAAGTAGACAAAAGATGGGGAATTATAGGCCAGTGAGCTTAACCTCCGTAGTGGGGAAGATGCTTGAGTCTATTATCAAGGAAGAAATAGCAGGATGCCACAAAGCTAGTCCTTTTTTTCCCTAAAAGCTATTCCTTGACTCAAGGATACTCTGTCCTTGATTTTTTTCAGAGGGGTAATAAACCAGGCCAGGCTCCGATCAGTCTGATGAAAGTGATTTTAAGAGGCCTTTTGTTTATATGTAAACAGATAAGACTTCAGGCCAAAGTGATCATGTTTTAGAAGTGACCTGGAGAATGAAAGGTGAATGGTTAGCTGTCTAGCTGAGTAGTTTAGTTCAGTCAGGAACTAGTTGGGAGTTCAACAGTGAGCTGTGTGGAAACAAACTCTCTCTCTCTCTCCTTCGGCCCCTTTAACTTTAGCCTGTTCCATTTATACGGTTTGTCAAGAGGGTTTGCTTATTGGGACTGTTGTGTTTATTCAGAATAGCACACTTAAATCTAGTTTGGATACACTGAGTTCTGTAGGGGTTCTTCATCCTGTTCGTGGTGTTTCATTGTGTAATTTTGTGAATTCTTTTTCAGTTTTAAACCTGGTAGTCAACCTCACGAACTTAATCCGGGTAATTTTCACTGCCCACTTACCGAAACAAATTGCAAAGTTATGGTCTGGGTTGCCTGCTTAAGAATGTTTGAGTGGTCTAGCCTAGTCCATAACAGACTGGGGGCTCTTTACAGGATTTTGAACAGCGAGTGGTAGGTGCTAGTGTCTTTATTTCGGGTATTGGTTTGGTTGTTATACAAAGCTTGGGGTAGTAATGGCTCTTTCAGTCATTAAAAGCTTTCTGAATGTGGATGCGGTGACTTTGGAAGTTTTGCAAAGAGTGAATAAAACCAAACTGCAGCAGTTAGCAGAGAAGCTTGGGTTGGACCTGACTGCTTCTGTGAGGAAAGGAGAGATAATTACAGCAGTCGCTCAGCATTTAAACTTGCCGGAGAAGCCATCAGAATCTATAGAGATGGCAAGAATTCGATTGCAAATGAAGCAGCTTGAGTTAGAGGTAAGAGTTAAGGAAGGGGCAGTGGGAATGAAACAGTTTGAGTTACAATTGAAAGCAGAAGAGACGGAAAAAGAGAGAGCAGCAGAACAGAGAGAAAAAGAGAGAGCAGCAGCAGAGAAAGAAAAAGAAAAAGAGAGAGCTCTTGAACTTCAAAAACTGACACTTAAAAAGGAAAGTCAGCTTAAAAGGCTGGTGATAAAGGCTGAGGGTAGGCTTAGTGAGGAAGGGAGTGGGGATGAGCAAGCCCATGGTAGTCAGACGCTGAGTGAGAAACTGGTTCGGTATGTTGAAACATTGCTTAAATTTGATGAAAAGGATGTGGAAGTCTTTTTCGTCTCATTTGAAAAGGTGCTAAACCAATGCAGTGACCAGTAGCAATGTGGGTTTTGTTGATCCAAACAAAACTTGTGGGTAGGACTAGTGAGGTATTTGCATCACTATCAAAGGAGGTATCTGGGGAGTATGAGGAGGTGAAAAAAGCCATTGTAACTGCATATGAGCTTGTACCAGAAGCCTATAGACAATGTTTCAGGAATCTAAGGAGGTATCCTGGTCAAACCTATATAGAGTTTGAAAGGATCAAACAGAATAATTTCAATAGATGGATAAGAGCTTTAAAAATCAAGCAAACCTATGCTGCCTTTAGAGAGGTAATTATTTTGAAGGAATTCACTCTGCAAACTTATGTGGAAGAGCAGAGTTAAAACAGCATGATTAAGTCCAGTCTAGATAGACTGAGTTCTGTAGGGGTTCTTTATTCTGTTCTTTGTGTTTCATTGGGTAATTTTGTGAATAAATTTTTTGGTTGTTTTGAAACTGGTAGTCAACCTCACTAACTTACTCGGGGTAATTTTCACTGTACACTTAACGAAACAAATTGCAAAGTTATGGTCTGGGCTGCCTGCTTCTGAATGTTTTGAGTGGTTTGGCCTAGTCCATAACAAGGGCATCTCAAAAGAAATTGTCCCATTGTACAGATGCAGCCTGGGTTCATGTAGGGCAGGTCATGCTTCTCAAATCTTTTGAAGCCATTACGAGCAAGGTGGACAACAGGGACCCAGCGAATGTGGTGTACCTGAATTTTCAAAAGGCCTTCGATCAAGTGCCGCATAAGATAAGGATGCTGCTGCACAAGATAAGGGTGCATGATGTGAAGGGTAGAGTATTAGCATGGATAGAGGATTGGTTGATTGACAGGAAGCAAAGAGTGGGGATAAATGAGTGCTATTCTGGCTGGCAATCAGTGACTAGTGGTGTGCCTCAGGTATTGGGACCACAATTATGTATAATTTATATTGATGATTTGGAGTTGGGGACCACGTGTATGGTGTCACAATTTGCCGATGACACTAAGATGAGTGGCAGAGCAAAGTGTGCAGAGGACTGTGAAACTTTGCAGAGGAACATAGATACATTGAGTGAGTGGGCAAAGATCTGGCAGATGGAATACAATGTTAGTAAATATGAAGTCATACATTTTGGTAGGAGTAACAGTAAAATAGATTATTACTTGAATAGCAAAACGTTGCAGCATGCTGATTTACAGCGGGACCTGGGTGTCCTTGTGCATGAATTGCACAAGGTTGGTCTGCAGGTACAACAAGCAATTAGGAAGGCGAATGGAATTTTGTCCTTCATTGTGAAAGAAGTTGTGTTTAAAAGCAGCGAGATAATTTTACAGCTGTGCAAGGTGCTGGTGAGGCCACACCTGGAGTACTGTGTGCAGATGTGGGCTCCAAACTTAAGAGAGGATGTACTGGTACGAGAGGGGGTGCAGAAGAGGTTCACTAGATTGATTCCAGAGTTGAGGGGGTTGGCTTATGAGGAGAGGCTGAGTGGATAGGGATTATATTTATTGGAATTCAGAAGATTGAGGTGGGATCTTACAGAAACATATAAAATGATGCAGGGAATCGATAAAATAGAAATAAGTAGGATATTTCCACTGGTAGGTGAAACTAAGACAGGAGGGCATAGACTCAAAATTAGAGGAAGCAGGTTTAGAACTGAACTGAGAGGGTCATTAATCTATGGAATTCCTTGCCCAGGTTAGTTGACATTACTTCAGTGATCGCTTTGCAAGCTAAGGTAGATACTTTTTTGAAAAATAAAGGAATTAAGGGATATAGTGAGAGGGAGGATAAGTAGAGCTGAGTCCATGAAAAGATCAACCATGATCTTATTGAGTGGCGGAGCAGGCTCAAAGAGCCGGACGGCCTACTCCTGTTCCTCTTTCTTATGTTCTTAAATTCCTAAGATTATTTATCATTGTGAAGACCTCTACAAAGTCCACTTCATGGATCCTATTGCCACCAGCTAGATTCCTGTGCCTTTTTAAAACTTGAAGTCATCGAGTATCTTTTTAAAAACACAATGCTTCAACATAACTAAGTCCTGAACCATTTTTTTCTGAAAATTGGTCCAGGATTTATTTATATTAAAGCATTGTGTTTTTCAGAAAATTGTCAAAGAAAACTTGAAGCGAGACAGGGGCACAAGCTGAATCAGTTGTTTATAAATGCTTTGGCAAGTCACAATTGCATTATTCTCTGCAAAAAAACGATGTCTCATATTTCAAAATGAACAGTTGCTGCCAACTTGCTAAGGGGCTGACACGACATTAAGTGGCAAGTGGTGTGAGTTTGCCTTCAGGGTGTTTTACCTGATGTGATGATTTGGAGATGCCGGTGTTGGACTGAGGTGTACAAAGTTAAAAAATCACACAACACCAGGTTATAGTCCAATAGGTTTAACTGGAAGCACACTAGCTTTCAGAGCATCACGGCAATTCTTATATTATTCGCTGTAACACAAACTAGGTGAGGATATCATAGCATTGAAAACCCCAACATATTATTTGTGCTAACTATTATGCATTGGCATTACATTCCTCAGACACCTAAGGTCCTGTGCTAACAGTAGGTTAACATGTTACAAAAAAGGAATATGCTTCCTATAACATGTCATGCTTAAAGTAATCCCTGAGCATATGATACTCTTAGGTCATATACTATAATACAAGAGTAATATCATGAGCATGTTTCTATAAGGTATGTTGCTGAAAATGTGTTGCTGGAACAGCGCAGCAGGTCAGGCAGCATCCAGGGAACAGGAGAATCGACGTTTCGGGCATAAGCCCTTCTTCAGGAATGAGGTATGTGTAAGGTATGTAACAAACTGACCATGAGATACAAGACATGTTTTCTCAAAGATTTAAATATTTATTTCAAACAGATAAATATGGTTGTACAAAGGCGTGTACTATCAATTTGATGATTAAACTAACAGGTAAAAATGTTCACAAGAATGACATTTCAGAGTTCAATGTAATGTTTTAAGAGTCTGTCAACTCATCCTAATTTGGTGATCATATACATGCCTGAATAGGTACAGATTGCTCATTATGACAATCTGTTCTCCATTTGTCCACTTGATTGCCATTCCCCTGATTACAGTCACTCAAAATCATAACAATCAATGTCGGAGTGTTCTTCTTTAGTCCCTTTGGTGTGTCATCTATGGTCTAAGCTGGCTTCTGTTCCTTTCCCATACAGAACGATGAGCAGCAATTGCTTTGTATGACCTGGACTGGTTGTCCATTTTAAAAAAGTGTGTTGGTATCAACATACTTGTACTTCTAACTTGCACTCTTGATTCATGAGTAGGTTTGGCAATTCTCTACCTCCTCACTTGTTGCGTACCTCTTTACATTCTCTTCCGTCTTCAATAAAGAATGCCCCATGTCTTAAAGTGTTAGAAAGTGATTCTGAGCAAGATCAGCCACACTTGCCTTCTAAGCATAAGTTGTGCTGGAGATGATAAATCTCCTCCATTGGTATTGCACACAAATGCAGAAATTCAATGTGAAAATTGTGCTTTATTGTTCAATGCTTAATGAACACTGATTTGACAGTAATATACCATTAGTTCTGCTGGCCTGCTCGAATCTAGTGGAAGGATGACTGTGGATATGTTGTGGATGGCTCCATCCTTAGCATATGGATCTTTAAGCAGCTTGCCATTGCCATGTGATCTGTTGACAGACACTGTCTGATACGGTATGTTGAATGAACTGAAAGTAATGCTGATTATTATCACGGGTGTTGTGATCATTGTGCGGTCAAGTTATTGAACAATGAGAAATTTAGAGAAGTAATCTAGTCACAGGAGTATAGTTTTCTCTGCACATTGAGCAGAGGTTTGCAGCTGTTTTAATCTGCGAAATGCATCGAACATTGTGTGGGTGCAGAGTTTCCTCGTGAACTATTCTGATTCATTCCTGGTTAGTACAGCCATTTACATGCTAGCTGTCTTGTGCATTCAATATCTTACATCCCTGGTATAACATAGATATGATATCTTGGCATAATACTTATGGCATTAGGACTTAATTCTGCTCGAAAATGACTGAGACATTTCAAGTTCATCTCTGTCTGATCACAATGAGTAAATCAGGTACTTTAGCACTGTCAGGCCATTCTGAATAATGAACTTTGGCAATGTTTGTTCTTACTCATCTTTTTTTAAAAACGTATATTTTTACTGAAAAAAAGATTTTTTTGGATATTACACCAAATACAAAACACAACATTTCAGTACAGTACAAAGAAATCCACTAATTACATAAATAAATAAATAACAACTAAAAAAAAAGACAACAACAATAATAATAATAATAATAATAATACAGCTCAGTAAGACAAAGTGATAGCCCTCGATCATTGACAACATAAATTTATACATCTTCATGTGTTCATAGGTCCTCCTCTTTGAATACCAGATTCATTAAACAGAATCATTATGGCTATATAAAGGCCCTTACTAATATGGCAGACATCTGTGCCCAGGTAGTCCAAAAAGGGCCGCCATGTTTTATAGCAGTTTTCCATTTTATGGTGCACCATGCTTGTGAGAAAATCCAAAAATATGCTCCATGACGAGCTTACATCAACCTGGCAACCCCAGGGGATTCTCTGACACCCACCCTCACAAAATGCTCTTTCTTGCATAAAAAAGTGAGGATACTGAAAAGCTTTTTTGTTTGTGCGTGTTTAAAGGAGGTACATTAGCTGGGCCAAGAAGAAGAGATACCAGGTCCATCTCCACCTCTGTCCCCAAGACCCTCTCTATTTTGCCTGCCATAGTACCCAGTATACCTGGAGCCTGTGGCAAGACCGCAGACAATGAGTGAGCGTACCCACACTCATTTTGCACTTGGGACACATTGAAGGTACTCCCACTTTAAAGTTTTGAGAGACGATCCGAAGCCAAGTGGACCCTGTGGAGCATCTTCAATTGCAAGATTGATGGGTCCTATTGCAAATGGCGATATTTGTTGCATTTTCCCAGATACCCTCCCATGTCTGAGAGGATATCTCAATGTCCAGTTCCCTCTCCCACACCTTACAGAGCCGCTCAGTCTCGTCAAAGGAGCCCTCTCCCAATAGGCGATAAAGAGTGCTGACAGAAAGTGTGTTTTTAGCACTAAGCACCCTCTTCTTTATGTTGGATCTATTAGAGTCAGTTAAGATTGTAGTCCTTTTTTGAATATAGTACCTCATTTGGAAACAAACGGAAGATATCCCTGCTAGGTAACTCGCATTTCCAAGCTAACTGGTCAAAAGACATCAATGTGTCCCCCTGAAATAGGTCACCCAGGCAAAACACAGCCCTAACTGCCCAAAATTTAGACACTGAGTCCATCACCCCCAGCTGAAAACCTGGCATACCAACTATGGTTGTCAAAAATGATGTTTTAGCAATACTGCCCTCGCTCGGTCACATTGCCCTCCATGCTTTATCAGTATTAATACCTACTGGCTTATGACAATATTCCTTGACTGTCCCCATTTTGTCCAAGAACAGTAAGCTAGAAAGGGGACACCTTGCCTAAGAAGCTTTAATGTCTAACCATAGTGAGTGAGTGTCCCCCCAAGCCCAGTCACTCATGTGCTATAGCAACGAGCTTCATTGATAGCTTTTAATATCTGGGAGGTCCACTCCTCGCAATTTATGGGGTGGCTGTAATTTCGTTCGTTTAATAAGGGGTCACTTGCGACACCAAATGAAAGAACTGAACAAGCCATTCAGTCTCCTGAGCATTTGTTTAGTAAAGATCAAGGGGAGGATTCACATAGGGTACAGGAGACAGGGGAGAATGTTATTTTAATGAGGGGTATCCGACCTAGAAGCACCTCCCATCTTCGAAGGTCTTGTTTAATTTTGTAGAATAAATGGGCAAAGTTTTAAATAGCCAATCAAAGAGAGGAGTAATAAATATACCTAACTAAAGAAAACCCTCCTGTGACCATTTAAAGTGGAAATTGAGATGGGTCTATAGGAAGCACAATTCTTTGGGGCCTTCCCTTTTTTAAGGATAAGAGAGATGTTTGCCTCCCTTAAAGATGGCCGAAGGAGGCCAGGGCTGTGAATCGTTAAACATACTAAACATCGGTCCTGACAATACATTTATAAATTCCTAATAAAATTCACTGGGGAGTCCATCAGGACCAGGTACCTTTCCATTCTGGAGCTGCCTCACAGCTTCCTGCACTGACAATGGGGAGTTAAGGAGAGACTCTTGTTCTGGGGTCACACCCAGGAGATCCAGATTCCTACAAAAAAAGACTCCATCCTAGCCCATCCATCCTCACAACTTTCAGACTGGTACAGTTAGAGTTCCAGCACCTTCCCAGATTGAGGTGAAGGCTTGAGGAGCACTCCTTTTCCTGGCAAGATATGCTAAGTACTTGCCTGGCTTGTCTCCATGCTCAAACAACCTTTGTTTTGCAAAAGGAAGCTCCTTCTTAGTTGTCTGTGTGAACATGGAATTCAATGTGGACTGGAGCACTGTGATCCTCTGTAATTTAGCCAGTTAGGGCCTATCAAAGTATGCCTTCTCTGCTACCTTCAGCTGTGTTTCAAGCAAGCGTTGCTGCTCACCCTTCTGCCATTTCTTACTGGCAGAATAGGAAATAACTAACCCCTGCTTTCGCAGTTTCCCAGAGGATGGATGAATTGCTAGCTGAGCCTGAATTAAATGTCTAGAAAATCCCTGAATTCATTGAAAAAGTACTCGACAAACTTGCTATCCTTAAGAATGAAGGGATCCAGTCGCCAGTCCTCTGAACATTGTTGCCAATTGTACGTGACATCACTGAGCCCAAACGCACTGCGAGAGTCAGAAAGAGATCAATCCCAGTATAACATTTGTGCAGATTGGAAAAAAAAACATGAAATCCCTGCCTGTACGGTGAAGGTGACTCCAGATATCCCCCAGTGCTAGTTCAACACACAAATCCCTTAAGTTTAGGGATTTAGAAAGTGCATCTACCAGGAACCCAAGGGGGTGGACCGGGGGACAGTAAACATCTAACATCCCATATTCTTCCCCATTTATCAGGGCTTTAAGAATTACAAATCTTCCGTGTGTATCATTAATATACTTTAACAACTTAAATGGAGATTCTTCCTAACAAGTATGGCCACTACCCTACTCCTGGTATTAAAAAGATGAGAAATAAACCCAGTCATACTCATTCTGTGGCAATTTCAAATGTTCTGCATCATCTAGGTGTGTCTCCTGCAATAAGACGACATCTAACCTTTCCTTTTTATTCTTGACAGTACCTTTTTCCTCTTGACGGGCAGTTGGCTCCCCTTAATGTTTCAGGTACACCACTTAAACACACCCTTAGCCATTACTTCTATTGGAACACAGACTCCAGAGAGGACAAATTCAAATTACAAATCGCTGAGTTTCAGAAAAAGAAAGTCCACAGAACATCAAAATTACACAAACTAAAACAGCTACAACCAACAAACCTATAAAACTTATAAAAACCATGTGCAACAGAAACCAAAAAACAAAACCATACACAAAGTGCCAAAGGCACTGATTAGGAGAATTTACCCCCCATTCAACGGGGGCGCCCACACATCCCAAAACCCTGCTATCCATCCTAAACCCCCTTTTAAATCCTCTTAGCTAGGGTCATGCCACAAACACAGGCAGTTCAGGATAAAGTAGAACGGGAAAAAAAGAAAAGATTAGCAATGCGCACAAGTGAAGTTAAAATAAATACATCATCCATCCCCTGCTATAGCTTAACTCAGAAATTAAAGGTACATACTCTATCCATTCAAAACAGAATTTAACGGAACTTATTACTAAATCCTCCACTTCAAGTGAGTGTGTCCACAAAGTCCTTCACTTTCACTGGCGAGTCAAATAAATGTATAGATCCATTATAGGTAATCCGAAGCACCGCTGGGTATCTGAGAGAGTACTGGACCCTGAGCTCTCTCAATCTCTTCTTGATACCATCAAAGGACTTCCTTTTCTGGATCACCATTGCCGAAAAGTCTTGGAAAAACATGACTCTACAGCCCTCGCACACCAATGCCCCTGGATCCTTCCCCTGGGTTCTGGAAGCTTCCATGACTCTGTTTGTCCATATAATGATGTTACTTTACCAGGACAGGGCAAGGGATTTGGTCCATACCTGGCCTCCGTGCCACAACCTGGTGAGCTCTCTCAATCTTTATCCTTCCCCTTTCAACCTCTAAGCTAAGGAATTCCGGTAACCACTTTTCAAAAAATTCCATTGGCCATCCACCTTCCTTCCTCTCTGGCAGACCGGCAACATAAAGATTCTTCCTTCTGTCCCAGTTTTCGAGATCATCAAGCAAACCACTGACCTGTGTTTCCAGGGCTTCAATCCAACTCTTGGATGAATCAGTTTCAACTTCCACTCCTGTGATTCAGCGTTCAAGCTCATCTGTCCTTTTCCCGAGGTCTTCCAGTTGCTGTGCGTGTATTTGGAGCATTGTAGAGATCAGAGCCAGCTTTTCCTTCGTTTTTTCCTTCGAGCTGTTTTCCCAAGACTTGGAGAGTTCAGCAATCAAGGCCTGGTGAGTAAGTAGGCCCACCTCCCCAGTGGATCAGGCCTCAGGCAAACTTCCTCCTTCTTTCAGAATTCTCCCCTAGCAAAAGCGAAGGCAAGTAAAATTTTAAAATTCTATAGCCCTTTTACTGTTTTTAAAGTCAAAATGACTTGGTTGGGATGGGTTCCATTTCTGTCCTGCGGATGTTGAAGCGCAGAGCCCAGTTAACGCGATCCTCCTAGACTGCAGCCATCTTGAATTTCCCCCTTACTCATCTTTAATGGTTGATGAGTGCAACTGTTCATACTGGGTCTGGCCAAACAATCTTTAAAGACTTTTGGTATTCAAAATCATTGATGTATCGTACAAGAGGAATACCTTGTTCTCTGTCTGGATTGCTCAGTGTAACCAGCTTGGTGTCAAATTTATATTGCATTTCAAAGTCTCATCCAGGGCAACTGTTGACTGACCTGATTGTGTCATGTGTGGCCTGTTCTGGCACAGTGGATGAGGTTGCAATCTCATGAATTGTGACTATATTGAGTTCTGGGCACACAGTTTGCCACTGCCGAGCTATTGGTATTTGCCAGGTAGAAGATTTTGAGAAGTCAAAGCTATTTTACCAGATGCGTCAATGCTTATGTTATCGCCCATATTCAAGGCAATTTTAATGGTTATGGGGGAAGGCAGGAAAGTGGAGTTGAGGATGATCTCATTGAATTTGATGGACTGAATGGCCTACTTGTGCTCCTATGTCTTATAGTAACCAGCCAGAAACCTTAATTTTGCTGGATATCTGCCACTCTTCAATCTATTATAAATACTTGAGCAAATCACATTTGGATAGCTCCATTAGTGTCGGACAGCTTCCCAGGGAAATATAATCAATCAGACAAGTATTGTGATCTCGTGGCTTCACTTGTTAAAGGGCAATGTCCAGTTATCCTACTGGCCAAGTCAGATCCCAAACAGGGATCTAGCTGGTTTGATCATAATTTTGTTTTAAAAAAAATGTTGTTATTGAAGTGATCTTTCACTAAAACATGAGCACACAATGATACAGTCTGTTAAAAAAAGAAAGGTTCATTACCAACAGAAACGAAGCTAAACAAGAAACAAAGAATACTTTATTCCCTCAGAAGACGGTCCCAAAGACTGAGCAGAAAAAAACAGCTTTGTATAGGAATGGGAACACCCTGGTACAGTTTATAAACATTGTTGCAGTTCCTCGAGCAAGATCCAGTCCAGTTCTTTCCAAAGGAGAGAGACGTTTTAAAAATATTTTGGTAGGCTTGAAGTATTTAAAATTTCAAATAATTTGCTGGAGTTGTAGATAGCTATTCACTAATTGTTAACACCCCTGACTTAGCTTCCTTCCAGTAATGTACTGTCCATGATGCAGCTACAATTACTTTTCTTCCTCTTTATTTTAAACTTCAAAGCTTCACTTCACTTCTTTTCTGCCGAGGTGACAAAGTCTGTGATGTCTCTCGAGGTCTCAGATCTTCATTAAGGCCGGTTCCAGGCACTAGTCCAGGGTCAGTCCACTTCCACAGGATGTTGGTCAAATCTCTATTCGCCCTCTTTCTGTGTGGGGTTTCATCAGAGAGCCCTTTTGTGGCACAGTGGTAGTGCCTTTACCCCTGAAATGAGATGCCTGGGTTCAAGTCCCACCTGCTCCAGAGATGTGTAGTAACATCGCTGAACAGGGTGAACCAAAAAAATAATGGTTTCAAAAATAGAGTGTAGCCTCGTATAATCCAGGAAAGGTAAATGCAGAGAAGATGAGCACTAAGCTTGACAAGAACTGCAGACTCAGTTCTTCAAACGTCCTGGTCTGTCTTACATGAAGATTGACAGATTTAGCTCAGTCTGTCAGTTGGCAAGACATTTGAGAAACAGATAAGTACATGGAGCTGAATAATTCAAGAAAGTGGAGACAGGCAAATGTGAGTTAAGGTAATGGATATTCTTATAGATTGAAAGGGTGCCTGCTGGCAGGCTGTAATCGAAAATACTTGAAGAGACTTTCCCGACATTTTGTTTTTCTGTAAGGCACTTAAAAATCACAAACACACAATATGCTGAGTTATTCAACTGAACGTTAATTAGCAGTCAGCTTGAAGTTATTTCTTGAGGATTTTTTTTGCACAACAAATCCTCACAGAAGTCCCTGTCATCCTCAACTCTCAATTTTTCGAAACCATTAATTGCATTTAAAACATGGAATAATAGTGCAGGGAGCGAGGTGAAGGACTGATTCCCACAGAAACTGTCATAACAACACCTCGTGGAAAGTAATACTCTAATTAATATTTAGCTGGAAAAAGCGCTAGTTTATCATTAGTTTGCCAGTGACAACAGCTGCAGTTGTCACTTCTTCCTGGCTGGGACAGATTATGTGCTGTGATAATTTTTTTTGTTCTTTGGTATATTCACATTGCTCATTCCTGATGAAGGGCTTATGCTTGAAACGTCGACTCTCCTGCTCCTCAGATGTTGCCTGACTGGCTGTGCTTTTCCAGCACCACACTCTTCGACTCAGATCTCCAGCATCCGCAGTCCTCACTTTCTCCTATATTCACAACACTCTTAAAGCCAGCATTTGTTGCCCACGCCTCACTGCCCTGGGGAAGTTAGTGATGAGTTGCCTTCTTGAACCATCAGTGTAGTTAGATTAAGTTCAGAGGTTTGAGAATGTGGTTGTCTATTCTTACCAATTTTACCTTATCCAATGTAGTAAATGAGTTTCTTGCATTGGCTTCTCTCCCCTACTTCAACATTGTTGTTTCTGGAGTCTCTAATGGGTTTACCTTTGGCTCCCTCCTATTTCCTATCTCCATCTACCTCTTGGCAACATCATCGAAAGGCCCAAAGTCAGGTTTGACAGCTACATCTTATTTCAGTGATAATCTCTAGATCACCTCATTAGTCAGATCTCATTCATGACCCATAGATCACCTCACAACTTGTATCCTGTCAATGACCTCTAGATCACCCAACTCCTCATTATTATGCTTCATCATTGAGATCTCCCATTCACTGCTCTAAAGAGAACAATCTTAGTATCCTTAGTCAACGAAAAATATCTTTGATACTGTCTTTCTAATAAAGTTTCCTAAACCTGCTCCAATACCTTAATATCAAGCTTAATGCCCAGAATTGACCAGGATTCTCCACTGCCTCAGCCACAGACAGTTTTTATGATCCACAATGTCCTCCAATTAAAGACTGGGAGGTATAAATGTTTTAGCCCTGCCACACTGAATCCACTACCACCTTCTGGCCCTGGTTGCATGTTGACCAGGTCTGCTCACAATCATGATGACTTTGTTCACACTGTGATGTGCTGCCGGTCCCATTTCCTCAGCTATCACCAAAGCCACCTTTGTCTCTGCCAACGCTTCAGTTTTTCTGCACTGTAACCCTCATCAAAATTTACTTGCCTCTGAACATCCTAATATTCTTCTGGCTGACATCCCACTACTCTATTTACTTCACTTCATGAAAAATTCTGCTGCCCATGTCTAAACCATACTATGCCCAAGCCAAAATGTGATGTTGCCTGATCTACATTGGCATTTGGCCAATGACTTTACTTTAAAGTTTTCATCTTATGTTCAAGCCCTGTCTGTGAACACACCTCTTTATGTCTCCTGTTTCACCCCTACAAGTCTGCAGGAATTCTACTAATGCTGGTACGGTGTATATTTCTATCGCCTTCACTGCAGCACTTGAGGACATGCCTGATGTCATCTCAATCTTTGCATTGTCTTGCTCAGACTAAGTCTCAGAAAATTTATTCATAGAGCAACTAAAATGTATAATAACACTATCATAGGCGTTCGTACAGTTTTGGGCTCAAGCTGGTAGACCAACTGACTTTCCTGATGGGTTACCATTTACAGCAAGGGCTACTCAAATGGGTCAGATTCTTTCAGACAATAACAACACATGGCATGATGTCATCACAACGCTCTTAAAGCTACACGTTTGCTTAGCCATAGAGACAGGTAATATCACAACAGTAATAAGCTTTTGAATTTCAAAACTTCACCGCATCTCTCTCTCTCTCTCTCAAACCCTCCTTAGAATCTACCTCTTTGATCATATTTTAAGGTCCTGCCCTCCTACTATCTCCTTCCTTGGTGCAATGCCAATTTATTGATAGCATGCCTGCAAAACACCTTGGGATATCATCTGATGTTAGATTAGATTAGATTACTTACAGTGTAGAAACAGGCCCTTCGGCCCAACAAGTCTACACTGACCCTCCGAAGAGTAACCCACCCAGACCCATTCCCCTACATTTACCCCTTCACATAACACTATGGGCAATTTAGCATGGCTAATTCACCTAACCTGCACATGTTTGGATTGTGGGAGGAAACCGGAGCACTTGGAGGAAACTCACGCAGACACAGGGAGAATATGCAAACTCCACACAGACAGTTGTCCGAGCTGGGAATTGAACTCGGGTCTCTGGCGCTGTGAAGCAGCAGTGCTAACCACTGAGCCACCGTGCCACTGTAAAAATACAATTTTTTCTTTCTGTTGGCTACACAAAATACAAATGCATTCAGACTCCTTCAAATGTTCTGACAGCACTCATAAGATACTGCTGGTGCTGAAAACCTGACATTAAAAACAGGGAACACTGAAAATATTAAACAGGTCAGGCATCATCTGTGAAGTAGGAAGCACAGTGAACATTCTAGTTCAACAATCCTTTGTCTGAACATAGGACAGATGATTCAGAACAGGATAGTTTAAGTGACAAAAGTTTTCATGGTCCAAAATCCAAGCAAACGGTAATGGATAAAATAAACAAAAAAAAACATATTTTGTGAATCATGGATTACAGGATAGCAGCCATTCAAATGAAAACTAAAACAAAAAATGTCAGAAATGAGAAATAAATGGAGTTGGAAAATACAATCAACTCCATTTTGAATTTCCACCCCATTCTCTACCTTCATCTGGTCTTTTGTGGACTTTTCCCATCCTTTTCTTCAATTTTTTACCTCTATTTCTGTGGAAATCTTCAGATTAATTGCCCTCCTCCTACTCCCAAATCCTAATATTTATCTCTCCTCACTTCTGATGAAGGGTTATTGACCAGAAAGTAAATTGAGTAAATTGTCGGCTCAGCTCTAATTTCTACAAAAAAATTGTTTAGATCATGGATTTCGATCATTGTCATTTTTTAACAAAAAATTCCTTGAATGTTATCTGTATTGATTGAAGATATTTCCAGAATCCGGAAACCTTACTGAATGCAGTTTATGCTCGCCATATGGATCAAATTGGACCACACTAAAGAGGGGTAAGAGTGGATAATACGACCAACCAAATTCAATAAGATCATGGCTGATCTTCTTCCTCAACTACACTTTCCCATCTGCCCACCATATCTCTTGATTTCCTGAGACACCAAAAACCCATCTAGCTCATAGCCAATAAAATGCTGGTCAACCAGCATCGCTCACATTCCACAAATTAATAATTTTAAAAAAAAATGTTAAGTAGCAAAATATAAGAACATAAAAGCAGGGGTAGATCATCCCACTCTTCAAGCTTTGTCTGTGATTCTGGATCATGGCTGATCATCTACCTCAACACTAACTCCCTCCACTAGCCTCATATCCATTAATTTTGCTACCAACTAGAATTCTATCTTGGATAGAGAATTCCAAAGATGCACTAATGACTGAGTGAAGATGTTTCTCCTTGTTACAGTCATAAATGGTTTGCCTTTTAATTTAAGGCTGCGTCCCTAGATCTAGGCCCACAGCCAGAATAAACATCCTTTTGGCATCTACTCTGTTTAATCCTTTAAGAATGTTGTAAATTTCTGGGAGCTTGCTGAACTCCGGAGAATACTGGCCAGGGTCTCCTCATTCTCTCCTCCGAGGCAGTCCTCCCCGTCCCAGGCAACAATCTGGTGAACCTCCTCTGCACTCCTCAACAGCAAGAATAATCCTTCCTCAGCAAAAGGGACTAGCACTGCACACAACAATCCAGATGTGGTCTCACCAATGTTGTCTACAATTGGAGCAAGGTTTTTCGCTCCTGTACTCAAATCCTCTCACACAAAATCCTCTCAAATAAAATCTAGCAAACCATTTGAGTTTGTGTTATGTGCTGCATGTTCATGCTCACACTTATGAATATCAAAACTTTCCTATTATTTATCAGTAATCTGTTCCAATCAATGTGAATAACTTTTTACTTGACCACAATATATTCCCACAGCCATCCTCTTGTTGACTGACTCAGTTGTCATGTCCCTTCATAAATTCACACTGACTATGCCCAATCAGACAACTAGTTTTGAAATATCCAGTGATCACATCCTTTGTAATAATTGCAAGTATTTTCCCTAACTCTGACATCAACTTGAGATCTATAGTTCCCCGTTTTCTCTCTCCCTCCTTTCTTAAGCAGTCGGGTTACATTTGTAATCTTTCAATCATTGCAGAATTAATACAATTTAGAAGATGATTACCAATGCATCTCTATCTCTATGACCACCTCATTCAACACTCAGCCCTAGGGGATATGTCAACTTGCAGTCCTATTAATTTTTCCATTACATTTTTACAAAAACTAATTTCTTTCAAATCCACATTGGTCACAAGACTCTTGAGACATAATTATTTCATTTCATCACAATCTGTGAAGACAGGCACAAAATGCATATTTTGCTTCTCTACCATTTCTTTATTTCCCTACTTTAATTTCTTATGCCTCTGCCTGTAATGGATCAACAGTTGTCTATCCTAATCTTTTTCTTTTCACATATATATAGAAGTATTTATCATCTGTTTTAGGTTTATTGCTTTTTTTCGTATTCTACTTTATTTTTTAAAAATTAGTTTTTTTTTGCTTTTTCCTGAATTTTAAAATTCTGCCAATCCTTGGACTGAAAATGTTTATTTGCAATTTTCTAAGCTTTCTCCTTTCATGTAATACAATCTTTAAATCCCTTGTTAGCCGTGGCTTTCAATCTTCGTGTTTTCCTTTAAAAATATGTATTTTTTAAAATCTAAGCAAGACTTCTTTAGATACTGACCAGTACCTAACCAACATTTGTTCCATTTGCTCCATTCCACCACAGCTAACTTTCTCTTCATACATTAATAAATGCATGTCTCAGTGTCTTCATGTGGCTCAACAGACTTGTTCCCGAGCTGGCAGGACTATCTTATGAAGTGAGATTAAGGAAAATGGGCTAGACTCCAGACGTTTGAAGAATGAGGGGTGATCTCACTGAACCCTACAAAATACTCAAAGGGATAGACAGAGTAGATGAAGGACAGGTTTTGATTCCCTGGTTCAGGAGCCCAGAGCCACCGAACACAATTTCAAAACAAGAATGAACCCACTTAGGAAAGAAATGAGGAGAAACTTCTTTACTCAGAGGATCGTGAATTTTTGGAATTCCCTGCCCCAGGGAGGTCAGTGGAAGCTCAGTCTTTGAGTATGTTTGAACTAGAGTGTGACAGATTTTTGATGACCAATTACGAAAAGGGATAATGGGGATGTAGGCATTTGTGGATGAGCAGCCCTGGTTATACTGCATGGCAGACTTGACCTGCTGAATGACTACTCCTATATACATACAATCTCCCTCCAAAACATGGGGCTCAGCACAATCTTCAACCTAACTTTCAATTAATTTCAGTGTGGGAGATGCCTCGCATCAGAAATGTCCATTTTTGAACATTGTGTTAATGAGTAATCATTTGGTAGGTGATGCTACAAATATAGTAGCAGAATGGGAGCTTGTATCCATAAGGAGCTTGTTCCTGTATCACCAAGGCACTTCTCTGAACCAAAAGCTTCTACATGGCTCAATTGATTTATTAATTATTAATCTGTGATAAATGCAACCAAAATTCTGCTCATTGTTTCTTACAATCTTCAAATCTTCATAATGAAGAACTTAAAAATGAATTATTTACAAAATATTAGAATTATTGAATCCCTAGAGTGTGGAAACTGGCTCTTCGGCCCAACAAGTCCATACTGACTCTCCGAACAGTAATCCACCCAGGCCCATTCCCCTACCCTATTATCCTACATTTACCCCTGACTAATGCACCTAACCTACACATCCCTGAACACTATGGGCAATTTAGCATGGCCAATTCACCTAAACGTGCGCACCTTTGGATTGTGAGAGGAAACTGGAGCACTCGGAAAAAATCCATGCAGACACAGGGAGGATGTAAAAACTCCACACAGACAGTCGCCTGAGGTTGGAGTCAAACCCGGGTCCCTGGCACTGTCAGGCAGTAGTGCTAACCACTGAGCCGCCATACTGCCCCAATCTCAAGCCAAAGGTTGTGTACCAAATAAATTATGTATTAATCCATGGAATTGAATTAATTTGAGTTTGCTGCAAATAGACCGAAATCTACATTTTATGATTAGGATTATTTGAACTCATTTATTTTAAATAGGGTAACACGGGTAGGAAAATTTTGCCATTCAAAAAAATGTGAATTTAATCATCCTTGCCATACAAATGGCTTCATTGTAACTTTATCTATTTCGAATGTGTTCAATTCACTTGTTCTGAAAATGCAAAAGATATTTGAAGACAGATTCTGCGTTCTATGAAACTTACTGTAAATGACAATTTTGTCTGAGGATCCCATTCTAATGGTCCTGAATTGTGGGGAAACGGTCTGAACGTCAGCTCCTTACTGAGGTGGAGAGCTTTTTGGCTGCTCAGAAATTCCTATCCCATTGATGGAGAAGCGCATGTCCAGAACAGATCCTCAAGCTTGCTACAAGTTTTGCTTTGGAATTGAGTGGGGTCTTTTGTTTCTCTATGAAGGAGTTGAAAATTAAATATTGCAACAAAGGCCATTGGCAATGCTGAACTGCTGCTGCTGTTTAATTACTCCTTTTAATAAGCCTGGATTCTGGATCGCATCCTGTGATCAGGCAATCTCATGGAGACACTAGGAGTAAATGAAAGTGAGATTGTTATGGTACAGCAGAGGTCTGTTCAAACCTTGCTGACATTACATTGCCTCATATTGCACATAAATGTCAATTCCTTGCCAAGTGAGGAAATAATCCCTGGTGTTTAGTTCCAGAAAAGTATTTTTAAAAGAGCTTTACAATTTTTACAAATAGCAGTTAAATAACATCGATTACAACAAATCAGAAAAATCTATAAGATTGAGTCATGAACATAACCATATCCAATAAAAATATTTGCGGAAAATCCTATAATTTATTGAGAGTTGCACTGAATTCTTTGTGGACTGCAGATCCAATTTTTTTATGTAACTTGAAGATTAAGAACTGTGGAAAGATGAACAATACAACTGGAATTATTCCAAGTCAATACTGAAATTAACATGATTGCAGTAGATCAGAGTATTCTGCCTTTCGTGCTCAGTTGCCAAGTAACTGATCAATGCAAATCAGAAGATTGAAGGTTGGATTTGGTCCGCACCACTTTTGTCAGAGGAACAGCAGAGAAACTACACATAGCCTCAGCAGCCCCCAAAAGTAGCTAGCAAGGACTGGGGAAAATAATCATCCAAGGTCCTTCCTGGTCACTATCCAGTGGTCACTGCCAGAATGTGCACTTGAGCTCACCGGCCAATCTTTGGCACAACAACCCAACATTGCCCAATTCTGCCACCCTGTCCCCATCAAAACACAAAATGGTGACTGTGTAGAGGGGCCCCATTCAATCACCCGCTGTCTTTGATCGTAACTCCAACAACAGATGAAGCAACGGTGAGCAGACATTGCGCAGACGTTGCCAAATCAAAGATCTCATCAAAGTCAAACACTGAAATCTCCTGAATTAAACAAAAACAAATTCAGTACATCAGCCCATAGGGGAAAGTAGGGAAGGGACAATGTGGATTAGATTTAAAAAGGAGCAGCAAAGAGTGTGAAGAATGACAGGGAAGGGGAATGTGGGGTAGTAAAATGGTGCCAGAATTAGTGTGAAAAATACGCCAAAAGTGACCAATGACTGAGGAAGATGGATCTCTTGGAAGAGTCAGTTACCCACAAAACTATGGGGATCTCTGATTCAGGAAATACAGCTAATAGGAATAAGTAGTAGCTCTAGTAAAGAAAAAGTATATGACTAGCATTAAAAATTAAAGCCTATGTTTAAAAATGATGAGAGGCTGAAGGAAACGGTGGCACAGTGGCACAGTGGTTAGCACTGCTGTCTCACAGCGCCAGAGACCCAGGTTCAATTCCCGCCTCAGGCGACTGACTGTGTGGAGTTTGCACATTCTCCCCGTGTCTGCGTGGGTTTCCTCCGGGTGCTCCGGTTTCCTCCCACAGTCCAAAGATGTGCAGGTCAGGTGAATTGGCCATGTTAAATTGCCAGTAGTGTTAGGTAAGGGGTAGATGTAGGGGTATGGGTGGGTTGCGCTTCGGCGGGGCGGTGTGGACTTGTTGGGCCGAAGGGCCTGTTTCCACACTGTAAGTAATCTAATCTAAAAATAAAAGAAGACAAAGAAAATTAGGCACAGCAGGATGTTGAAATTAGACCTGCAGGTTACGTAGATGATAAAAGCCAGGACAGACTGTTTGAACTGAATGGTAAGTTTTCAAAAAAGGACAATGATGGTGATTTTTATGAATGGAAGTCTCTGAGCTGGAAAAATATCTGTAGCTGGGAGATGATGGGATGAGGATGAGTTGAGGTTAGAATTGTGATGGTCGGTGAAGAACCATGGCTGGCAAAACTCTTTGATGATCAGTGCAGCCTTGGAAAGGTCTGCAAAGGGCCACAGAGGAACAGTGCATATGCAAATTCAGCAGAATCCACAGCATGTTCCAGAGGCTGCATTTCATCAATTCTGGTCTGATTTGTAACTCCATGATAGACACAAGGGTCAGGAATTCACTTATGTAGAATACAGTAACAGATAGATGGAGTAGGGCCTGAATATTAATGATGACTTTGCAGTCTATGGATATTTATTCAAAGAGGTAAAAAGTTTTCATTCTTCTGCTTATCACTGTAGTATAAAAAAATAAAAACAAAGTCTTTTGCTATCCAGTTTGATTTTCTGGACATTGCACGTTGAAAATGTGAATTTCCCCATTCAAAATCAAGTTTTTATTATTCTTTTCATCGGATGCAGGTGTCACTGGCAATGTGTTGCCTATTGCTAATTGTTCTTTGAGGGCAGTGAAGATTCAGGCACATTACCATGGGTCTGGATTTGGCTGGAGGCCAGAACAGGTAAGCTCAGCAAATTTTTTTCTCTAAACAATATAAGTGAATCAGAAGGATTTTACGTAAATCAATCTGTTCCATGATCATTCTTGCTGTTTACGAGTACAAAAGGTAATAAATACGATACGCCCTGATAGAGTGCTGTAAGCACCACTCATTGTGAAGATATCACAGGAACTCGTTCAGAGTAAAGCAAGAGTTTGTAGGAGACAGACTTGAACTGAGTGTGTTCCTAATAGTCTCTGTAATAATGTAAGACATTTTTCTGTACTTTCTCCCATTCATTCAGAGGCCTGGAACTTTGCTGGCTGGACCAGCTATTTATTATCTATCCATAATTGCCCTGGAAGAGATGCCAGTGAGAAACTTTCTTGAACTGATGTTGTCCATTTGATGTAGCTACACCCACAGTGCTGATAAGGAGGGGGTTCCATGATTTTGACTCAATGGCACTATAGGATACATTTCCAAATCAGGATGGGGAGTGCCTTGGAAAGAAACCTGCAGTTGGTGGTGTCCCTATACATCTGCTGCCCTTGCCCTTCTAGGAGAAAATGGTCATGCATTTGGAAGATGTTGTCTAATAAACTTTGGTGAATTTTTATGCATTTTATAGAAGGTACACACTGTCACTGAGCATTCGTAGTAGAGAATGCTGAAGGTGGTGGATATGATGCTGATTTAGGAGGCTGCATCATCCTGAGTGATGCAAGGCTTCTTGAGTATTGTAAGAGCTGCATTCTTCCAGGCAAGTGAGAAGTATTCCACTACACTCCTGCCTTGTAAATGTAACGTTGCCATAGTCACAGAGCACACACTTTCGAGAGAGAAGACTGATGATGAGGTAAAAACAATGACTGCAGATGCTGGAAACCAGATTCTGGATTAGTGGTGCTGGAAGAGCACAGCAATTCAGGCAGCATCCGAGCTCGGATGCTGCCTGAATTGCTGTGCTCTTCCAGCACCACTAATCAAGACTGATGATGAGTCTAACCTGAGGATCATCACGCCTCGGGAGAGGGGTAAGGTTGAGAAGGCAGGACCTTTATGGTAATATCAGCCAATGTGGGAATTGAACCCACGCTGTTGACATCACTCAGCAACACAAACCAGCTATCCAGCTTTGTGCTGTGCAGGTGATGGACAGGCTTTGGAAGTTATTTTCAAATTTTAGCCAATTAAAATTGTTGCAAGGAAACATTATAAATACTTTTGAGAGCCAGATTTGGGGTGCTGTAGCATATAAGGTGCGTTTGTTTATGAACTTCTTTAGTTATAAATTGCCAAATATCTGACATCAATTTCAAAAACAATCTCAATTTGAAATAGAATGAACAATATTTAAAAGCCAAATGCCCCAGGATATTCCTCACATCGCCTGAACATCACACCATTAACACTATAGTATAAGGTTGCTGCGAAGTAGTCTGTATCCATCGGGGACATAAATGACTGTCACAACACAAGAAGGAACAAAGAACAACTAATTATCTGGACCACTGAAAAGCCTGTTTTATTCCAGGAGCCATTACATAAGTCAAAGCTGATCCAGTAGTGAGTTGCAAACTGCAGATATGGGCTCCTATCATTCCACATTTTTAAACGTTTTATTCAACAACAGTGAATTAATATCCCAACATGTAAAACATCCCAAGAACATTATCAGACATGGGGAGATATTAGGACAGGTGACCAAAAGCTTTTTCCAAGAGGTACGTTTTAAGGATTGATTTAAAGCTGGAGGGAGAGGGGGAGGGGCTATGAACATTCAGATAGAGAATTCCAGAACTTGGGACAGAAACAGATGAAAGCGCAGACACCAAAGATTTAAAAAAAAGATAATCAAGAGTCTAGAACTGGTGGAATGCAGGGATCTTAGGAGACTGTAAGGTGGGCTGAGCTTACAGAGAACGGGAAATGAAAGATAATGGAACAATTTGAACACAAGTTGGATAAATTTAAATTGGAGTCATTGTCAGACCAAGGGTCAATCTGGGCACGGGGCTGACAAGTCCAGTTCCACCATCTCCTTTTGCTTTTCTATTTTTTCATTTCTTATATTGCAAGTAGAACAGCAGTAACATGGCTCCTTGCATTATTTACAAGCAGACTGGATGTTCACTCAGCATAATTGCTTGTTTTGTTAACAACCCTGGTTTAGAAGATAAATTGACCTCGTAAGGATCACCAAAGTTTATTGCATTGAGTTGTCTCTTCCCCACCCTAATCAACAGCCATATCTGAGTAGCCTACAGTTAAACATAGTAATTGTCAAGACCAACACCACAACAGACATGATATTTGTGGTTGAGATGTTACAGCTGCTAGTCTCATGCTCTTTCAGGCCTGACTGAACACATTTTCTGTGTGCTTATCGTCATTATCATAGTTATGACAAGTAACATCTCAATGGGAACAAAGGACAGATTGGCATTTCGTGTTTATTTTTTGATTTACAAAATAAGCAAAGGAAACACAATTAAATAAACATGTTTCAAGCAACTTGGTTTCTAGAGAAACCTTCATTATTCACAAGTGAGTTTAGAATGCCTAATTTACAAATCCTTTGCTGTGTTATTTCTTACAATGTTTCTTATCCAAAGATAAGCATTATATTTTAAGCATTCTGTAGACTACTAGTATCATGATTACAACTAGATCAAATGACCAAGGATAATCTGTGAACATTAATAATAACACAACCAGGGAACTACATAATTGAAAGACTGAAGCATGGTCTGATGAACAGGCCAAAAGCACCAAGGTGACCTAAGTCATTTATTTTTGCAATTTTGTTAACAAGCGAGTTAAAGTTTAACCAAGATTGGGAATTCTAATGGATTCCTTTACCTCCCCTTTTAATTTCATTTTGGAATACATGAGAGCACTTTGCCAACCCAGTTTTGATAAGTTAACCGTCAACACAACTTGTCACCCAGTGTGTCTGTAAAACACTGAAGTATTTCTTCAGTTTATAACTGAGTACACCTTTCTGCTGAAATTAATGACATTGTAAATGATACATTACAAAACATACGTACACTTAAGTCTTGAGCTCCTGAAATCTCCCAACATCATTTTTTGAAATCTTTCTTAATACTCAAGTTATATTTTGTGCCAAAATCAATTATGGATTTCTAAATGCCTGTTAATGCTGATTAAAGTGACTGAAGAAATGCTGAGCAACAGACAATGAAGTGCACTCCAAGCTAAGGTCATACAGCTTGCTACATCATGTCACTATGATTTTCTTCAAAACAATGTCAATTCATATCTGTATATGTATTTACTGATGGTTTTAAAAGCAAATTAAATAGCCCAACAAACATGGTTGCCATAATCTTGTGACTGCACATAATAATCTTCCAGAAGCTTCTCAGAAGCCTAAAGCAGCCGTACAGTCATCATCTCATGTAAACTACTGACGGAACTGGAATACTAACATGCCACAGAAACATAGGGAACTCTAAGGAAAACTCCAACACAGTAGAACTATAAGTTACAATCCACAGAGGCTGCCAGACGTGCTGCCACTTTCCAGGAATTTCTGTTTCTGATATCCAACATCTTCAGATCCTTTGGTTTTTACTTTGCAAGTTACACCAACTTTATACCAAATGTTAATGACTTTCAAGACAAACTAGGCTGAAATAGGTGAACAAAATTAAGATCAAAGTATAGCAATCCAGTAGGCATAATGTCAAGGAATAGTTTGTGAAACTAATGCCGGAACGGGACAAAGCTGCAAGGACCTCTTGGAGTTCCTTTTTGAGGTTTGGCAAATTCTCTAATGTGGCAGAAGAATTTAATCAGTAATGGGGTTTGGAGCTGTGTTATCAATACTTCAAGCTATTTCATTGGTTGCAAGAGAGTTTTGGGATGTTCAGAGTACAGTAACATCTAATTGCAAGTTATTTCATTTTCTAAACTTGTTAGTCTCATTGTCTGGATGGTTAGTTGATGTCTGCATTTCTGCATCCAATCAGTGGATACAAGTGTTGCACTTGCATACAATGAAACAATGTTCAAAACCAGAAAGCAGCATGGAGTTCATTTCCAAATTATAAAGTCTAATCTTGGCCAAACTTGGGTTAGCTGTCAAACAACAGCCTGACATAATTCCCTCCCGAAGGGTATTGTGGGACAATGGCAGTTAAAGAAGGCAGCTCATCACCACGTTCTCAAGGGCAACTAGGGATGGGCAATAAATGCTGGGCCCAGCCAGCGACACCCACATCCCACTAATGAATAAATTTTAAAAATCCTTAAACCCTTCCTGTTCATGTACCTATCCAGATGCCTTTTAAATGTTGTATTGTGCTCTCTGTAAGTATTCAACTTTTCTTCAGCAAAAACAGTGACACAGAAGTTCAATTGCAGCAAAACAAAAATCCAAAGACCACCTTCAAGTCATTTTTTTAAAGAGAAAAAAACTGCCAACAACTTCTCAACTGCAGGCTACCCCAATCAAACGCTCCCACTAAAGAACTGCAGTGTGCTAATTCTAGTTGTTGAATGTTTAGACCCAGTCTTAAAAGCAAGGTCAATGGTCAACTGAATCCACTTGGTTATTCTTCTATTTAAGTTGTTGGCAGTTGAATAATATCTTTATCTTTTTGATTTGATCTCTCCTTCCATGTTTGCAAATGTACCTGTGCTGAGCTGTATTCATTTACATCGAAGACTGGAATCAAAACCCTTCTTCTCATTTAACAGTGTTGTTGCAATGATTCCAAATTAAGGTCCTCACACAGAGGGAGTAAAGAAGACATGTCCTCACTCACTGTCTGCTTCTGGATTCATGGCGAGGACAAAGGGAGATGTTGGTTGTACAACACACTAACAACCTATCCGTAACAACAGCTTCAGTGTTGCACCTCAACTTAAAAATCAAAGGGTTCGGCCATGACTTTTTTTTTGTGTACCTGTGCAACATCACTTTGGAATGTACGTAAACCCTGAGTGTCAAATGAATAGCAAAATTGGTTCAGCTTTTGCTCTTCTTTAACCCTGTCTACTTTTTTCAGCCTTGAAGACAGTGACTGTATGATCCCACAGGGAGATTAAAGATAGCACTGACACCGAGTGACTCTGTGAGCTCTCTACAGCATATTTTATTCTCATTTCTTATAACCGTTTCACACTTTTAAACCTAATTTCTAAGTATCTTGCTCTGTGCACCTCCTGTGCCACCGTAACCTTGTATGTCTCGCTCTGTCTAAGCGACCTATGATCTGTGTGTCCTTGTTCGCTATGATTTGCCTGTACTGCTCGCAAAACAAAGCTTTTCACTGTACTTAGGTACATGTGACTCCAATAAATCAAACAAACGACCAAGTAAAAACTGAAAGAACTGGAGATTCTGGAATTCAGAAACAAAAACAGAAATTGCTGGAAAATCTCAGCAGGTCTGGCAGCATCTGTGGAAAGAAATCAGAGTTAGCATTTCGGGTCCAGTGACCCTGCCTCAGAATTGCCCGTATATGAGCCTAGGTTACTGAAGCTGACACAGTTTACCCCAGGAGAGGCAAATCCTAACCAATGCGCCCTCAATGTCTCCACAAGTACGTTGCTCAGTCGTGGTTGCTGCAGAGTGACCAAGAGAAGGAACTCTTGCTCATTTTCTTTCTCTCCTCCCAGAAACATTGAAATAAATTATCAAATTACCACTGCCATCTCAGTCAAGATTAATTCACTCAGATATTTGATCAAATCTGGGCCTATTTATTTGGCTGGTGCAACTTTCATCTGAATTTGATTCACGATTAAAATGACTGAGGCAGCCACACATAAAAGCTCAAAGAGGCTTCTGCCTTTCATCCCTGGATTTAGTCACGCTCTGTTCTCCACATAAAAAGCCAGGATGAAGTATTGATCTCCCTTTTCAGATTCAATTTCAACAATGCCAGATTGAATCCACTGCCCCACACATAAAAATCCAGTTCACTGCTCTATACTCACTTTATATGTTGTTACTTATTTGTCAGATCCAACATACATGCTGACTGTGAACAGGATTTCTTGAGATGACGTGTTTCTTAAAGTGGTGCTTTGCAGCTTTGAAATGAATAACTTGCAGCACAGTTCAAATCCTACCAATTGCTACCCACCAACCAAGAACTCTGCCTCATCTGCCCCTAATTTCTTCTGCCTTTTTAAACAACTTTTTTCTGTTCTGATTCATTCAGATACAGAAAACGCAGCTGTGATATTGTGAAGGCACAAGTTTAGAAGAGAACTATAAGGCTCACTGGTGGTACTTGTCAAACTGCAACATCATTGGGCTAAGATGTAGGCCCACAGCCTTGGGTCAATTTGCCCCCTGCCAGTATGGATAAGGGCCAATAATTGGATGAATCAGCC
Source organism: Chiloscyllium plagiosum (assembly GCF_037043375.1). Classification (NCBI taxonomy): domain Eukaryota; kingdom Metazoa; phylum Chordata; class Chondrichthyes; order Orectolobiformes; family Hemiscylliidae; genus Chiloscyllium; species Chiloscyllium plagiosum. The sequence goes on along the minus strand of NW_028270146.1, from coordinate 84,444,927 downwards.
CCAGAGAGGTACTCGCCTCCTTCTTACCAATTTGGCAAATAAATTTTGGGCAAGACAGCCCATGGAATAACTTTTTGATCCGCCATCAATTCAGGACTTTTCATTAACAATTAACAACTACTTCAAGGCCTCAAGGTGAGGCCCTAAACCCGCCACCAGCTTAATATCTACCTTCCCAGCAGGCAAAAGCAATGATCTACCTGCTGGGTGTAAGGGGGAGGGGACCCCTCCCTTTTGCTCCAGTTTGGCACAATTGGGAATAGGAATGGCAGCCTGACCTTGCTCCACTGACCGCGCGACCCCTCCCTGCAACCCCCAGCACATGGACACCTGTAAAAAGACACCGAGTGGCTCACTAGTGCAGTTCCTTATTGGCTGCACAGCCTGGACCTCCACCAATGCTGCAAAGCTTAGTAACACTGCTGGCTTCTGATTGGCTGACCACCTCAGGCAGTGCAGGATTTCAATGGCAACGATCCTGATTGGATGGGAAGCTTGCCGGTCAGCACTTTGGTATCTACTGGTACTGAAGCTAGGTTTGGTAGGCTCTGTCACTGCTGGAGGTAAGGAGCCAATTAGCCCTAATGTCACCCGTCCCAACAGTGAGTGTACGGAATACAGGTCTGCATTTCTCTCCAAACTAGACCTTCAAATCATTACTCTATGCTGGTGAGGCAGTACCAAACTGGGAAGAGGTTTGTTGTCAAAGGGAGAAGTCACAGATCAAATTGGGCACTCATTCATGTACAATTCATTGATCAGTTTATGCCACAATTTTATATGTTTATGGGAGAGACTATAATGTCGTGGTTATGTCATTAGACTAGTAATCTCGAACCCCAGGCTAACGTTCTGGGGTATAGTCTTCCTCACTTTCTCCAAACTTTCTAGGGTCATGGTTTTGAATCTCAACATGGCTGATAGTCAAATTTGAATTGAATAAAAAGCTAGCTTAATGGTGAGCATAGGATCACTGTCAATTGTTACAAAAACCCATCTCGTTCACTAATGTCCTTAAGTGAACAAAATCTGTCATCCTTGCCTGATCTGGCCTATATTTGACTCCATTTTCACAGCAATGTGGTTTCCTCTTAATTGTCCTCAAGGATTGGCAATAAATGCTGGCCTAGCCAGTGACACCTATCACACGAGTGAATTTAAAAAAGTTGTGAATCAAAGTAGCAGCATAGACGAGTAAATAACAAATGTACTAATACAATACAAATCCTGCCAAATGTTGGAAATCAAAAGCAGCAAACATGAGAGAGATGTGGGTAAACAGTACAAATCTATTAATAACTCATTCAAAGTGCTGCAATTTATCAGACAAATCTATACAACTTGCATTTACATTGCATCTTTTACTGGGACACTGTCTCAGGTACTTTGCCTGAACATTCTCAAACAATTTGACAATGCTCCACTTAAACAGATGTTACAGTAGATAGCAAGAACAGGTGGTCACAAGCATTTCAAAGGAGGAGAGAAGAGAGCTGGTGGTGTCATGGACGTGAAGGATGCCCAAGAGGCCAGAATTAGAAGAACATAGAGAACTTGAGAGGCTGTCAGGCTGAAAGACATGGCAGCAGCTATGGAGGGATTTTTTAAAAAAACTTCTTTGACGGTCTGTGAGGGTTGGTAGCAAGGCAAGCATGTTTTGCCGATCCCTAATTCCCTTTGTACTGAGTGTCTTGGAACATAAATCACAGCAAAGGATCAGGTCCTTCAGCCCACCATGTCTGTGCCAACCATGGTGCCATTTTAAATTAATCCCCTCCGCCTGCACTTGGTCTGTTTCCCTCTATTCACAGGTGAATCTTAATCCGTCTTACTTTTTTTTATCCTATCTGTTTCTACCACCTCCCCTTGCAGCATTGCACAGCCATTTTTGACAGCCATGATGTGGAGGTGCCAGTATTGGACTGGGGTGGACATTAGAAATCACACAACACCAGGTTCTAATCCAACAGGTTTATTTGGAAGTACAAGCTTTCAGAGTGCTGTTTCTTCATCAGGTAGCTATAATCTGATGTTGCGTGATTTTTATTGCTATGGCTCTGGAGTCACAGGTAAGCCAGGGTGGCTGATTTCATTTCTAAACGGAATTACAGATGGGTTTGGATGACTCTTGTCAAGGTTATTTTATATTCCAAATTTATGAACTGATTTTAATCCCAACCATGGATTTTGAACATGTTCTCAGAACATTAACCTGGGTCTCAGGATTACGAGTCCAGTGACATCACCACTAAAGGGTTGTTTCCCCTACAGAACACTGAGATGTTCTGGACCTGGACTCAATGTAGGGCAATGAGTTCAAAGCATGGTGAGTGAATGATACACTTTAAAATCACCGTCCAAGAAGTGACACAATTGGAACTTCGACTCTACATAATAGGAAGCTTTTATTTATAGAAACATACATGATAAATGTGCATCATTAAATTCAATCCACACAGTGACCATCTGTTCCTATTAATAGGGGCACAAGTGAATCCCCAGCTCATGCCCATCAGCTGACGTCTTTGTAATGTTCAATTGATATGCAAATAGCAAAGGGGACTTGGTACCAGTGATGACATCAGCAACATTTTTTTTAGCTGAGCTTAGATTTAGACAAAGATAGAAGGTTGGATGCCAGCCAGGAGAGCAATCAGATATTTGCATAAGGAGACAGCAACGGCAAGGATAATGGTTTCAGCAGCAAATGGAATGAGTTAAAGGCAGGCAATATTCCCAAGGTAAGAACAGATAGTCTTGGTGCTGACCAAAATATGGGGTTGGAAGCTCAGGTCAACTAGGAACCTTAAGGTTTGCAGATTGTCTGGTGGAGCATAAGAAATAGGTTCAGTATCCAGGAAGAGAGATGGGATCGATGGATAGGATGCAAAGTTTACAGCATGGCCTCAAGATGATAGCACCATGCCAGAGGATCAGCTCATATTCTGAAATATATAACTGGCCTCTTCGTCATGACTGTCCACATCTCACACATTCAGGGGAGTCACCTGCTCCCAAGAAAGGGGCAGGGAAGGTGTTGGAAGGGGAAAAATGGTGGGTAGGTTAGGAGTGAGGGACATATCGGCTGTTGTCCCACCACCATAAGAATTAAGTCCTGGATGAGTCCAAGCTTCTGTCTCATTGATGTCTAAGACCCTAAAGTGCTTGATTAGTATCCACTTTTCTCACCATTTCTATGATTAACCCAGCAATCCTGCAGATTGATAAAACTGACTATCTTGATGTAGAGGGAGGGAGGGAGGGAGGGAGCTCTGGCCCAGTGTGGAATGATCAGGGGCACAGGGGGCAGCCACTGAAAGTCACACTTTGCCTTTCCTTCCAAATCACCTGACCCTCCTCTGCCTAGAATTACAACTCCATGATTCTCCCCCACCCCATGTCCCACTGAAAACTGGTGGCCTTCCTCACCCACTGCTTTTACCTTTGATGTTAGAGTCAGAGTCATAGAGATGTACAGCATGGAAACAGACCCTTTGGTCCAACCCGTCCATGCCAACCATATATCCCAACCCAATCTAGTCCCACCTGCCAGCACATATCCCTCCAAACCCTTCCTATTCATATACCCATCCAGATGTCTTTTAAATGCTGTAATTGTACCAGCCAACACCACTTCCTCTGGCAGCTCATTCCATACACATGCGTGAAAATGTTGCCTCTGCGTGAAAATGTTGCCTCTTAGGTCTCTTTTATATCTTTCCCCTTGCACCCTAAACCTATGCCCTCTATTTCTGAACTCCCCGACCCCAGGGAAAAGACTTTGCCTATTTACCCTATCCATGCTTCTCATGATTTTATAAACCCCTAGAAGGTCACCCTTCAGCCTCCAACAATCCAGGGAAAACAGGCCTAACCTATTCAACCTCTCTTTATAGCTTAAATCCTCCAACCCTAGCAATATCCTTATAATTCTTTTCTGAACACTTTCAAGTTTCACAAGATCTTTCCGATAGGAAGGAGACGAGAATCACACACAATATTCCAACAGTGGCCTAACCAATGTCCTGTACAGCCACAGCATGACCTCCCAACTCCTGTACTCAATACTCTGACCAATAAAAGAAAGCATACCAAACACCTTCTTCACTCTCCTATCTACCTGCGACTCCACTTTCAAGGAGCTATGAACCTGCACTCCAAGGTCTCTTTGTTCAGCAACACTCCCTAGGACCTTACCATTAAGTGTATAAGTCCTGCTAAGATCTGCTTTCCCAAAATGCAGCACCTCACATTTATCTAAATTAAACTCCATTTGCCACTTCTCAGCCCATTAGCCCATCTGTTCAAGATGCCATTGTAATCTGAGGAAACCTTCTTCGCTGTCCACTACACCTCCAATTTTGGTGTCATCTGCAAACTTACTATCTATACCTCTTCTGCTCACATCCAAATCATTTATATAAATGACAACAAGTAATGGACCCAGCACCGATCCTTATGGCACTCCACTGGTCACAGGCCTCCAGTTTGAAAAACAACCCTCCACCACCACCCTCTGTCTTCTGTCTTTGAGCCAGTTCTGTATCCAAATGGCTAGTTCTCCCTGTTGTCCATGAGATCTAACCTTGCTAATCAGTTTCCCATGGGGAACCTTGTCTAACACCTTACTAAAGTCCACATAGATCACATCTATTGCTCTGCCCTCATCAATCCTCTTTCTTACTTCTTCAAAAAACCCTATTCCAACAACTTGCCCACCACCGACGTCAGGCTCACTGGTCTATAGTTCCCTGGCTTGCCCTAACCACCCTTCTTAAAGAGTGGCACCACGTTAGCCAACCTCCAGACTTCTGGCACCTCACCTGTGACTATCGATGATACAAATATCTCAACAAGGGGCCCAGCAATCAATACCCTAGCTTCCTACAGAGTTCTCGGGTACACCTGATCAGGTCCTGGGGATTTATCCACTTTTATGCATTTCAAGACATTCAGCACTTCCTCCTCTTAATATGGAAATTTTTCAAGATGTCACCAATTATTTCCCTACAGTCTATACCTTCCATGTCCTCTTCCACAGTAAACGCTGATGCAGAATACTCATTTAGTATCTCCCCCATCTCCGGTGGTTCTACAGAAAGGCCGTCTTGTTGATCTTTGAGAGGACCTATTCTCTCCCTAGTTACCCTTTTGTCCTTAATGTATTTGTAAAAACCCTTTAGATTCTCCTTAAGTCTATTTGCCAAAGCTATCTTATGTCCCTTTTTGCCCTCCTGATTTCCCTCTTAAATATACTCCTACTTCCTTTATACTCTCAGGATTCATTTGATCAACCTTGTCTATACCTGACATATGCTTCCTTCTTTTTTTAACCAAACCCTCAATTTCTTTAGTCATCCAGCATTCCCTATACCTACCAGCCTTTCCTTTCACTTTCTCTGGATTCTTGTTATCTCATTTCTGAAGGTTTCCAATTTTCCAGCCGTCCCGTTACCTCCGAATATCTGCCCCCAATCAGCTTTCTAAAGTTCTTGCCTAATACTGTCAAAATTAGACTTCCTCCAATTTCGAACTTCAACTCTTGGGTCTGGTCTATCCTTTTTCATCATTATTTAAAACAAATAGAATTATGGTCGCTGGCCCCAAAGTGCTCGCCCACTGACACCTCAGTCAGCTGCACTGCCTTATTTCCCAAAAGTAGGTACATCCGCATATTTAATCAGAAACTTTTCTTGTACACACTTAACAAATTCCTCTCCACCCAAACCCTTAACAATATGGCAGTCCCAGTCTATGTTTGGAAAGTTAAAATCCCCTACCATAACCACCCTATTATTCTTACAGATAGCTGAGATCTCCTTACAAGTTTGTTTGTCAATTTCCCTCTGACTATTAGGGGGTCTATAATACAATCTCAATAAGGTGATCATCCCTTTCTTATTTCTCAGTTCAACCCAAATCCTGGATGTATTTTCAGGAATAACCTCCCTCAGCACAACTGTAATGCTATCCCTTATCAAAAACACCACTCCCCCTCCTCTCTTGCCTCCCTTTCTATCCTTCCTTTAGCATTTGTATCCTGGAACATTAAGCTGCTAGTCCTGTCCATCCTTGAGCCATGTTTCTGTAATTGCTATGATATCCCAGTCCCATGTTCCTAACCATGCCCTGAGTTCATCTGCCTTCCCTGTTTGGCCTCTGGTATTGAAATTAATGCAGTTTAATTTATCAGTCCTACCTTGTTCTCTGCTTTGTCTCTGCCTGCCCTGACTGTTTGACTCACTTCTGTTATCAACTGTACCAGTCTCAGATCGATCCCTTTCCTCACTATCTCCCTGGGTCCCACCCCCCACCCCACCTTACTAGTTTAAATCCTCCTGAGTATCTCTCGCAAATCTCCCTGCCAGTATATTAGTCCCCTTCCAATTCAGGTGCAATCCGTCCTTCTTGTACAGGTCACTTCAACCTCAGAAGAGATTCCAATGGTCCAAAAACGTGAATCCTTCCCCCATACACCAGCTCCTCAGCCATGCATTCATCTGCCCTATCTTCCTATTCCTGCCCTCACTCACTCGCAGCACAGGGAGTAATCCAAATATTATTACTCTCGAGGATCCTCTTTTTAAATTCCTGCCTAACTCTCTATGTTCTCCCTTCAGAATCTCATCCTTTTGCCTTCCTATGTCATTGGTTCCAATGTGTACAATGACCTGCTGCTGGTCCCTCTCTCCCTTGAGGACATTCTGCACCATCTCTGAGAGATCCTTAATCCTGGCACCAGGGAAGCAACGCACCATTTTGCTTTTTCTCTGCTGGCCACAAAACATTTATCTGTGCCTCGGACTGGAGAGTCCCCACAATTGATCTCTTGGAACCCAACGTACCCCTCATTGCATTAGAGCCAGTGCTGAACCAATGCTGCTGTTCACCGCATCTCATTGGGTTGCAACCTCCATCAAGTGAAATATTATCATCCCAGGAAATGATGTTCCAAAGATTCCAGTGGGTGACCACTTAAGAATTCGATAGATGCCAGATCCGATGGATTTTTCCATTCACTGTGGTGAGGTCATCCTGTATCATGGCACTCACCGCCACACTTGAAAATGTAGATGGAAAACTCCAGCCATTAACTTTGTCAATGAAATACATATCTGACTTAGATCCTCCTCCTATGTTACTCACATCATCCATTGGCAGCTGTACCAGAAAAGCCTTGTACAAACCTCCCCACACCAACACACCTTGAAAAACATCTGGCCTGGCTTATTCAGTATCACCATCAGTGACAGTGTTGGTTCTAATCTGTCCCGTTTTGCAAAGGAATATTGTGGTGCAGTGATACTGTCCCTACCTCTGGGTAATGGGGTCTGGGTTCAAGTCCCACCTTCTCCAGAGATATGTAATGTCATTTCTGAACAGATTGATTAGAAAATATCAAAAATCACTGACTCTCTCTTTGGGGAAAGAAAAGCAAAAGAACTACGGATGGTGAAGATCTGAAACAAGAACATAAATTGCTGGAAAATCTCAGCAGGTCTGGCAGCATCTGTGGAGAGAAATCAGAGGTAATGTTTCAGATCCAGTGGCCCGTCTTCATAATGAGCTGCTACTAAATACAATGAGTTTTTCTTGTAATAAATAACTATCCCTTTAATTATTAATAGCTACTAATCAAACTCTTTTTCAAAGGAAGCAAATATTTTGAAACAGGTGCCATATTCCTTTAGGTAGTAAATGGTTGTTGGGTATTTAGAAAATACAATTTTACATTTATTAGCTTGTCACTGCCGCCTTTATCCTCTCTATTATTCTAATCTTACTTTTCTCTCATTATTTCTCTTTCAATATCTGATTCACCCACATAATTCTTAGTTGATTTTGTCAATCCTTAAATCTCATTAAAAGGTGGTACACTTTTGGTCCCACTGCACACTAAGATGCCTCCACCAGGAAACTTAGGCCCATCATTTTTTCTTGATTAGATACTGTGGTGATTAAAATTGATCAGTTACAGAGTCTCCAGAGTCTAATGTCCAATGCTGATCTTGCCAGCAGACACACATCATTTTTCAGTTGCTTCCCTGCCCACGTCAACTGAGACAATAACAACTATCATCTTTGTTCTTCTCACTTTGACGTGAAATGTCTGCCAAGGGATTTCACTGCCCACACAACCAGATTATCAATTTTCTGTTTTCCTAACAGAAGCATCCATCAGCCCTTTGAAATTCTGGTTTCTCACAGTAGACTAGAACATGATATAATTCTCTGAAAAAGCACACAATCAATTTGACTCAAACCTCATCCTTATCCCTTCCTACACATACTCTGACATTTCACATGGTATACGCTGATTATCATCATTCTGGGCATCATAAAATACAATTAAAACTGAGATGAAGCATTGAATTCATCACTGGTTATCACATACTCAATAAACAATAATCAAACTGACCATGTCACAACTACTTGTATCATAGACAGACCATTGAGTATAGGAGTTGGAAGGTCATGTTGCGGCTATGCAGGACATTAGTTAGGCCACTTTTGGAGTATTGTGTGCAATTCTGGCCTCCCTCCTATAAAGGAGGATGTTGTGAAACTTGGAAGGGTTAAGAAAAGATTTACAAGAATGTTGCCAGAATTGGTGGGTTTGAGTTATAGGGAGAGGCTGAATAGGCTGGGCCTGTTTTCCCTGGGGTGTCGGAGGCTGAGGGGTGACCTTACAGAAGCTTATAAAATCTTGAAGGAGCTGGATAGGGTGAATAGACAAAGTCTTTTCCGTGGGGTGAGGGAATCCAGAACTAGAGGGCATAGGTTTAATGTGAGAGGGAAAAAATTTAAAAGGGGTCGAAGGGGCAACGTTTTCAAGCAGAGGGGTAGTGTGTGTATGTAATGAGCTGCCAGAGGAACTGGTGGAGGCTGGTACAATTACAACACTTAAAAGGCATCTGGATAGATATATGAACTGGAAGAGTTGAGAGGGATATGGGCCAAATGCTGGTAAATGGGACTAGATTTATTTAAGACATCTGATCAGTATAGTTGAAGAGTCTGTTTCCGTGCTGTACATCTCTATGACTCTGAGTAAGTTTAAAATGTAAGATGACAAGATTAAGTTTCTGCTTTAGGGATAGGTATTAGATTTCCTGACTTAGTTTGGCCAGTATATGAATCTAGATCTGCAGTAATGTGGTTGATTTTTACATGTCCTCTGAAAGGGCCAAATGAACCACTTGGTTGTATCAAATGGATGGAACAAAGGATAAGGACAATACAGGTTGAACCACTCAGCATTGATCTGGGCACTGGAAATGCAAAAGGCAAGACCCAACTGAATTAACCTGGCAAAGTTCTCCTCAGTAACATCTGGGGACTTGTGCCAAAATTGTGAGAACTCACTCATAGTCTGGTCAGCCAAGGCTGGTTTAGCCTTGGTCATGAAGACATAACCTCCATCCAAAGTCTCACATTCCTCCATCAACATCCTGGATATTAGTTTAATTTGTCTTTACGTAGCTGATTATTCCTCATGGTTGAGTTAAACTTTCATGAGGTTTGAGATTCAGTGTTCTATCCTGCTCTGCTGAAGGATGACTTCCTTAGAATGTACTGTCTCTGCTCAGTGTGCTGTGTCAACTTCTCTGTCTTACCTAACAGTGACCAGTGTCAGACTCTCAGAAATTCATGCAAACTCTTAATTACGCAGGATTATACACAATACTGAGTTCTGCAATACTGCTATCTTGGACACTTCTCAGTCTCAATAACAAGTAATGGCTGATATCAGCATTACATCATGAACATATCATTAATAGATGCATTTTCCTTAAATTGGGAGTTTGACTTTTACCAGAAACAAGACATACCCATAAGAGGTGATAGTACCATTGAATTCAGTCAACGGAAAGGGACACTGGGAGCCGTTGACCTAAATTGAAAATTTCTTGATATCAGGTCAAATATAGACAAGGAAAATCTGTTGATTATCACTTAAGTCTTCCCTTGGTTGACAAATCAGCGATTCTCCATTGTGAATATTAACTAGAAGCATTGAAAGGAATAAGGACAGAGAATACAATTAGAGCGAGGGAGTTTAATGTGGCTCACTAACACCACTATTGACTAAACTGACTGGATTCTAAACAGCAGAGCTGTCAGATTGGTCTGCAGCAAATGGTGAACAAAACAACCCACAGGAAAATCCAATTTGACTTTATTGAAACCAATTTGCCTGTCACAGCTGCATCTCTTCATATTATTAGTGGGAGCGATCACTGCACAGTTTTGATGGAAACAGAATCCTGACTTTATGCTCAGGGCACTGTCCAGTATCTGTCGCTACAACTTATTAAATTGGAGATATTCAAAACAGATCTTGTAGCTCGAAACTGGACATCTATGGAGGTGACATGAACAGCAGCTAATATTGCATTCCAGCAGAATCCAGGTTTGTTAAGGTCAACCATTGTTGGTAATTGGGTTCAAGCCTTCACGTTTCTGCTGGTGAACCTTGTATCATGTCTGGGACAGATCTACGCAAACTAACAAAAGTCTTATGCATTAGTGGCCAGAATAATGATGGTATGTGGCATATATAAAGAAGAAAATATAAATTAATGTTGCCATTTATGGCCTGCTTGTTCATGGTTGCTGCTGGGTACCCTATTACAATGGAGGATTGGGGGAGGAATGTGAGAAAAGGAACCATCTAAGAATTAACTTTATGCCCCAGAGATTAAAGGAAGAAACGTATTTAACTAGATAAAAACATTTGAGGGTTGTATTGTAATGTAAGATTGTATGGTCAGTTTGGAGGCATCATTGAATCCTGACGGTGTGGAAGCAGGTCATTCAGTCCATTTGTTGAATCTACAGCAAACCCCTGAAGAGCATATGTATTCCTGCATATCCCATGGCTCGTCCACCTAACCTATACATCCCTGGACACTACAGGCAACTTATCATGGCTAATCCACCTACCTGCACACCTTTGGACTGTGGGAGGAAACTGGAGCACCCAAAAGAAACCCACACCAATACAAGGAAAATGTGCAAACTCCACACAGACAGTCACCGAGGCTGGAATTGAACCAGTGCTAACCACTGAGCCACCATGCTACCCAGTCAAAGTTTCACAGAGGAAATGAAGTGGAGTTGTGCTTTAGCATGCTCTCTCTTTATTAAAGCCTTTGCAAGAGCTGTTTCCTTCAGTTAAGACTGATGAGATGGATGTTCCTTCTCCATTGTCACTTGTAAGTGCAAAGGTGAGGGTAACTCAGGCAGCATGGAGGCAGACCCTAGTCACTGTGAGCTTCTTGCACGGAAAAGAACTCCACCTGCAATTTGGCACGAAATCAACAGCAATGCAGAAATGGAAGAACTGCACTGTTCCAGAACAGAGTGTTGTGCAACATTGTTGAGGTGCATTGTACTGCAGAAGAGCAAAACTCATTTTCTCCTCCTGGCTCATATTAAACCAAATTATGAACAAAAACTTCAATACATGTAAAAAGTCAGACAGTTCTAGGAGCATGATCTATTTCAAACTTGAGCATGATACCACAAACGTAATACTGAAGTAGGGCCGCATTGTTGCAGTTGTGGTGTCCAAGATAATACATTAAACCATAGCCTCATCTGCCCTCTCAGATGTATTTCAAAAGTCCTCTGACACTATTTCACAGAAAGGCAGTGCCTTTACCAATATTTATCTTTCAATCAACATCATGCTAACAAATGATTTGGTCCTTATCACTGACATATTGGGAGCTGGATGGACGCAGATAGCTACCACAATTCATTCATTTATAAAGTGCTATCACTATCTAAGTACTTTATTGGCTGTAAAACATTTTTGGAAATTCCAAATTCTTGAAAGTTGGTCTATAAATACAAGTCTTTGTTTTTTAAAAAACAATTAGTTGCATCCGAATTTGTGTGGCAATGACAATTTTCTAAGATTTAGGAGACTACTTAAGGTTCCTATTGGAAAATAACCCAACTGCATCTAAGGGAACATTTGACTTTTAGCATATATATCTTTCTTTTCTGTTTTATATCCACTTTGGACACTTCTCCCCTTATTGAACACACGCACTTTTAAGATCACATATTCAAAGATGACTTTGGAAAATCTCCAACACTCATCCTTCTCAGCTTGTGAATGATACATGCATGAGGAACACAGCAGAAATTAACCAAGGTGCTTTTGTTAAAGTCAAAGTTAAAGTTAAATTGGCTGGGGTGTATAATGGGAAGCTAAATCCCATGCAGCAGTTTTCCGGTCAAAGTTGAAACTAGTTCTGAAGAGAGTACAGTGGCTGAAAATTGGAAGGCTGGGAGAACAAAGAGAGACAGATTTAAATTAAAAGGTACTCAAGTTCAAATCATTGATATAATAAATGCTTTAATGTTAGGCAGCTTGTTGAGATTGTTGAACAAGAATTCAGCTTCTCAAAAGTGCTCCTGCATCCGAACAGAATCAACATAGAACCTGAGACAAAATGCAACTCGCAGAAAGTAAATGGGACCAACATGCACCAACTAAAATGGAGTCTTGTGTTTCTCTTCAAGTGATAGTTTTGTACGATATTACTTTCCAGTAAAATAGATGTCGGCCAATTCACACCTCAGAGTACTGTGTTTGGTGTTGAATTACTTTATAAAAGGCAAAAATCACACAACACCAGATTATAGTCCAACAGGTTTATTTGGAAGTACTAGCTTTCAGAGCGCTGTTCCTTCATCAGGTAGCTAGTGGAGCAGGATCATAACACATAAGGTGACATAAGATCGTAAGGTGTCTTATGATTCTGTCCCCATTGCACCCCCCCCCCCCACCCTCACCCCACCCCCCACCCCCACACAAAGCCATGGGTAATGCACACTTGAATGTCAGGAGAGGTCCTGGGCATTGCACCTTTGGAGGGATAACATGGCCCTTGGAAAGTAGGGTTACAAATGTTTTATCAGAATGGCATTCTGTCCTTCAATTCTTAAATTAAGAGGCATTATATAAACTCTAACAAATAAAAGCCTATCGGAAATAATTCCCCAGAGGCCAGTATCCCATCAATAAGTCCTCTTTTATTTACACATGGAGAGCCCTTGACACTGATCCAGCTTCCTCAGAGTCAGCTCTCACAATGAATAGAACCTTAAACACTCCTGTTCTTTTTTCCCCACTGACTGTGGGCCAGCTAGTTCAGAATCAGTCCCCTCCTCTTGATACAAACAAGGAGAGTCCTTGACACTGGTCCAGCTCCCTCAAGAGCCAGCTCTCAGAGTGAACAGAACCTATTACACTCCTGTTTTTTTTCTCTTTTTTCATTACCCCCACACTACTGCCTAACACTCCTGTTTTTATCTGTCAGCCAGGCTCCCTGATTGTACCAGATTAACATCACTAATCAGGGAACTCACATTCTCTGAGGTCTACCTGGCTGATCTCATTACCATCACGAAGTCTCTTTAAAAGGAGCATTATGAAACAAAACATGGCACAAATTTAAGGGGGACATACGGACAGCTAACAAAAAAATGATCAAAGAGGTAGATTTTACAGACGTTTGGCTGGAGGCAAGAGAGACAGCTGGAGAGATTACTCTAGAGATTAGCAGTTAGGTGACTAAAGGAAGTACAATAAGGATTAAGCCCCCTGAAATTCAAAATGATAAGATGTAATTGGCTGGAAATTATCAAAACATTAAGGGGAAGTGATAGGGTAGAACGAGGGGAGAGCTAGAATGAGGACAACTCAGAGCCAAGCCTGTCTAGACAGAATTCTACACATCAAGTGTGTTGCAAGTTTAAAATTCTGTTATCTTAATAATTGTTATTTTAAATTCTGGATTTACTTTTATTTTACAATACACCTAGTCAGCATTACTGGGACCAGGATTAGACTAAATACCAAATCCCTGCACTTACTCATTATTACTTGGTGAAATAAACGATCAAGCAAATGATCCAACCTACATCCGTACTGAGATCATGCCTGACTGCATTAGTTCTTCAATTTAATGGATAAAAGTATAGGTTTCATTTTTAACAACTATTCCCATTTTAACTTTTTTGATATCCCATGAGATATATGGTGCTGTCATGCTGAGAATTCTCTCTCTGAGCAGAATCAGATTTCGAGACTGTGCTGGGAAAAGCTCCTTTGATTTAGAAGAAATTTATATTATTTTGACATGTTGCCAGGGTTGGAGAGTTTGAGTGATAGGGAAAGGCTGAATAGGCTGGGACTATTTTGCCTGGAGTGTCGGAGTCTAAGGGGTGACCTTACAGAGATTTATAAATCATGAGGTGCATGGATAGGGTAAATAGGCAAAGTCTTTTCCTATTTGAGGTGAGGGACTGCAAAATTAGAGGGCATAGGTTTAAGGTGAAAGGGGAAAAATTAAAAAGGGTCCTGAGAGGCAGCTTTTTCACTCAGAGGGTGGTGCATGTATAGAATGAGCTGCCAGACAAAGTGGAGGCGGCTGATATGGTTACAACATTTTAAAGGCATCTGGTTGAGTCAATGAATAGGAAGGGTTTAGAGGGAAATGGGCTAAATGCTACCAAATGGGGCTAGATTTATACAGGAGATCTGGTTGGACTGAAGAATCTGTTTCTGTGCTGTATAACACTATGATTCTGTGACTTTAAGCATTCTGAAGTTTAGTTCTATAGCTGATCTTGTGGCAAGCAAGACCCCAGCTTCACCGATTGTTTGAAAAAACGGCAGAGACATGTTCAGTCAAATCATTGCACCATGGATAGCTCATCTGTGCAATATTATCTAGCAGATAAAGTTAGAGGTTTACAGCATGGAAACAGGCCCTTCGGCCCAACTTGTCCTTGCTGCCCAGTTTTCAAAATAAAACTCGCTTCATTTGCCTGCATTTGGTCCATGCCTATCCCATCCATGTCCAAATATTTCTAAGTGGCAAAATTGTATTTGCCTCCACCACAACGTCTGGTAGCCTGTACCAAACACTCTCCACCCTTTGTGAAATTAATTGTCTCTCAGGCCACTTTGTATCTCTTTTCTCTCATCTTAAACCTATGCCCTTTAGTTTTTGACACCCCTATCATGACAAAAGGCTGAGGGTGGCACAATGGCTCAGTGGTTAGCACTGTTGCCTCACAGTACCAGGGATCCAGATTCGATTCCAGCCTCAGGCGACTGTCTGTGTGGAGTTTGCACATTCTCCCCGTGTCTGTGTGGGTTTCCTCCGGGTGCTCTGGTTTCCTCCCACCGTCCAAAGATGTGCAAATTAGGTGAATTGGCCATGTTAAATTGCCTATGGTACTAGGTGCATTAGCCTTGGTAAATATAGGGTAGGGAAATGGACCTGGGTGGTTTACTCTTCAGAGGTTTGGTGTGGATTTGTTGGGCCAAAGGGCCTGTTTACGTACTGTAGGGAATCTAACTTAATCTCTTCTTGTGAATCTAATCTGTTGGCTATCTATCTAACCTATGCCCCTCATGATTTTATAAACCTCTATAAGGTTGCCCCCTCAGTCTCCTATCCTATAGTTCCAGTGAATGAAGACAAGTCATTAGTAGAGCATGCACCAGTGAAGTTTAATATTTGTATCAAGGTTGACTGCTGCTACTTCACTGTACAGCTTTTTGCTGCTGCACCCATTTTCATTGAATTCATTCACATTACTCCACTAATGATACTTGGATCAGGAGTAAGACTAAACACTATGGCCCTGCATCCATTTATGACAAGAAGGGAAGCTTCCACAAAGTGACTCAGCCAACAAATAATACACAAACAGAAATTGCTGGAGAAACCCAGCTGGTCTGGGAGACAGAGCAGAATTTTCGGGTCCAGAGACCCTTTCTTCAAGACTGGACCTGAAACGTTAACTCTGCTTTCTCTCCACAGATGCTGCCAGATCTGCTGAGTTTTTCTACTTGTGTTTTCAACTTCCAGCATTGGCAGTCTTTTTTTTTGTGAAAAGAATTATCTGTGCTATGTTGATAGCAGTACCAGTGAAGGGAGTTATGATATAATTCCAAATTCAGATGGTATGTTGCGTGGAGGTGGACTGATCTGCAGGTGGTGGTGCTCCCACCTGTTGATGTGTCTTTCCAGGAGGGACAGATTGTGGTGTGGGAGTTGCTGTTGGAGGGGACTTGGTGAGTTGCTTTTATGTTCAAGGACCTTTTCTGGTACAATTCCACCACTTTACTCTTATCTGGTACCTCAACATAAACTCTAAACTCTTTCCAACTAGTTCACTTCCTTTGCCTTGCCTCTCTTACTAGTTCATCCTTAGACTCATTGGAAGCTATTAAGCCTCCATGAGCAATGTGGACTTCTGTTTCACATTGTGTTCTGTGGTATTCTAAGACTTCCAGCACAGTGGCACAGTGGTTGGCATTGCTGCCTCACAGCACCAGGGTCCCAGATTTGATTCCAGTCTCGGGCGACTGTCTGTATGGAGTTTGCACGTTCCCTCTGTGTCTGCATGGTTTTCTTCTGGGTGGTCCCGGTTTCCTCCCACAATCCAAAGAAGTGCAGGTTAGGTGAATTGGCCATGCTAAATTGCTCATACTGTTCAGGGATGTGGAAGTTAGGTGCATTCATTCAGGAGAAATGTAGAGTAATAGGGTAGGGGAATGGGTCTGGGTGAGTTAATCTTTGGAGCATTGGTGTGGACTTGTTGGGCCAAATGGTCTGTTTCCACACTGTAGGGATTCCATGATTCTAAGTTGTTCAACCTTCACCATTTATTTCTACTTCTGTGCCTGTCTGTTGAGGCAATGACTATAAAACCTATCCCACACTATCAAAGGCCTTTTTCTCTGGTATGTGCTCGTTTTCCTGAGCACCCACTGTGTAGGGAGGATAAGTTCATTGACCTATGAATGTATCAATGATCGCTCACATCAGCAAAAAATACCACTTGATCTATATAATGTGTTCCTGACAACAAAAGAAGAAGCCGATGAGATGGAACGTATCTTGTCTACTTGTATCAGCTGCTCAAATCAAAGATTTTGTAATTAATTCCGAGTAATGGTGAGGAAGCTTCACAATTTGGTTACCATGCTTAATGTGCACTGTCTTATCATCATGGCCTGTTACCAATCCCAGTGACGTTCTTTTTTATTGTGTCCTAAATCTCCTGAATTCAAGTTTCTTGTGGACAGTTTTACATCATGCCCTCCAAATTGTCTCTCAGGCCTCTGTCCGATAAAAGACCCGGCATGCAAAACATTCAAATAAGCAGTAAAATATTGAACTAATTTTCATACCTTCTGCTGCAGGTGGACTATTGCTTGAAACAGAGGGTAATTTGAAACTTTGCCCATAGACTAACTAATTGGGACCAAATCCTTTGATCATCTGGAGTGAATTCTTTGCATGAACAGCCCACGTCAAGGCAGCTGCTACAGTCTAGCTGATGAGCTGAAATTTTACGTTACAATTCATCAATCACCATATGATTTCCTTTCACAAGGTCCATTACTCAAAAGACTGTCAAGTGCATCATTCATGATCACAATGTTTATCTTTTCACAATTAACTCATTATTTACAAATTGGCCATCATCATCATTAAGGAACTTTGCTAGTGACCCAAGTTCGGTTCCTATCCACTTCTCCACTCTTTAACCAAAAACCCGTTCATCCTTACCAAATAATATTGTAGAGAAACTATACCTGGTCACCAGCTGCACAAAATATGAAAACAATTCAGTGTTTGTCCCATATGCATAAAGCAATGGCAACAACCTTGCTAAATGACATGTTAACGGAAGGTTTACAAATGGCTTCTACATGTCTTGCATTCTCCTCATTAACTGCACCTTTTCAAAGATCTTTAATCTTTGACAAGTAGGATGAGCAAATTATTGATGTAACTCTCAGATAATTTGTTTCACTCTGATTTTTATCATCTGATGCTATCGATACTTGTTTCACACTCCAACGAGAAACATCAATTTGTGTCAAGACAGCATTTGGACAATCAGAAGTACAAGTTGGAATCCTATAGATGTCCTGACTTGTTGCCTCCATGGGAATTTCCCAGGAACTTTGTTTCCAATGGGCAATTCCCCTTCTATTTGCGACACTCCAGAAAAGACCCTGGGTTAGAGCCAGAGACTTTGGATGCTTCAGACACACTAACTTGGATAATTATCCTGGAAAATCCTCGTACACTTTCTGGATAATTATATGAATGAACTCCAGCACTTGCCAATCTCACACTCTGAGCATATCAACAGATTTTCCAACAACCATGTTCATTTCCAAGTTTCTTTTGTGCCATTTTCATACTCAAAAGATCAGTATCCCACCAGAGACTAAGTCGGTATTTACTCAGTGACCACAATGTGTTATCATCAAACCTAATGTGAGTAAACCTTTATGTTCTTCATTCATGTGTTTATTGTCACTATTTAGTGAAACAAAATACAATAGCATCTTAAACATGTCTGTCCCACATAATGGCCCAGATCTTCCATTTATAATTTGAATGGTGTGCATTGAGACCTCTCCAAAGTGCAAAATATTGACTGTACACTGAAATTGCTCATAAAGTTCAATCTTCTGATGGGCAAGGATCTGAAGCCCACTGAAAATATTACCAACTCGAGTTAAAGTTGGAGACTTCAGAAGCTTCCAACTTACGAATAGTTATCTAGGAAAAGTTAGTAGTATTAAAATCGGTGATGGCTATAAAATGGAGACCTCTCCCCCAACCGTCTCACTGATGCTGAACGTACCAACACCAGGAATGAAGGGCTTGAGTTTTAAGGAAAGGCTGGGACGTCTTTCACGAAAGCATAGGAGATTGAGGGATGACCTTATAGAGATTTATAAAATCTTGAGGGGCATAGATAAAGTTGATAGTAAAAGCCTTTTCCCTAAGGTGGGGGAAATTCAAAATCTTGGGACCTATTTGTAAGGTGAGAGCAGAAAGATTTTAAAGGGACTGGAGGGACAATGTTTTCCACACAGAGGATCTCGTATATGTAATGAACTGCCAGAGGAAGTAGTAGATATAGGTACAGTTACAACATTTAAAAGATGTTTGGAAACGTTTAGAGAGATATGGGCCAAATGCAGGCAGGTGGGACTAGTTTAGTTTGGGAAACTTGGTTGGCATGGAGAAATTGGACCAAAGGTTCAGTTTGCATGCTATGAGTCAAAGTGTGGCACTGGAGGTCAGGCAGCATCCAAGGAGCAGGAGTGTCGACATTTCAGGCATAAGCCCTTCATCATTCCTAATGTAGCAGTACCACCCTAATGCTCACTTCGTTTACACATGTCAAAGTGGCTCGGGAGCCTGGAATAGGCCCTGCTGCCACAAAAAGGCATGTTTACAAAGGCAATCTATTAGGCTGTTGCTTGTGTAGTTTGCTGGACTGCTTTGGTATCTCAGAGATTTGGCTGAAAACTTCTGGAAACGTCAGCAATGTTTTGTCTAACTTGAGTCAGAAAAAAATGGATTCTAAGCCCAATTGAGATATTTAGACCATTTTGAAAATACAAGTACTATCCAGTAAAAGGACCCCATGATTAACACATTTATTACTGGACTAAAGATTCCTGTGACCAGTGTAATTTGTTTGAATTCATCATTATTTTTATCTATCAGAAGCCTCTTTATCTATGTGTTATGTGGGCAGCACGGTGGCACAATGGTTAGCACTGCTGCCTCACAGCGCCAGAGACCCGGGTTCAATTCCTACCTCAGGTGACTCTCTGTGTGGAGTTTGCACATTCTCCTCGTGTCTGCCCGGAGGGTTTCCTCCCACAATCCAAAAATGTGCAGGTTAGGTGAATTGGCCATGCTAAATTGCCTGTAGTGTTAGGGGAATGGGTCTGGGTGGGTTGCGGGTCGATGTGGACTTGTTGGGCCGAAGGGCCTGTTTCCACACTAAGTAATTTAATCTTATTTGAGCGTACTGCTCCTTCGACTTGGTCATTTCACCACATAATGATCCTCAGAAGACACACTTGAAACATCAATTAACTGTTCCTGAGGAATCCTGGAATTCATTTGCCTGTAATATTTGTGTTCCAATTTTGTTTTTTTGTAACGATAACCAAATATGTTAAAGGTGTTTTTATTCTCATTGTCTGCCTTTAATCCTTCCATTAGATTGCCATTGATACCTGGAAGTGGAGTATTTGAAATGTGGTAATCATTGAGTCTTCTGTCATTTATATCATCATGGAATGATTCATATGTTCCATGAATACTGTTGGAAATGACAGATGTCCAGTGAATTTTTATTAAGGGATCTGACCCAACAGGGTGCCCTTTCCCAGACACCCAGCACAAGTTAGAGACAATCACATCCGTATATTACTCCTTTGCACCACCCAGTAGTCTAAATACTAATTCCAACCCATAGATCCCCCAAGTTGAATTTCATCAGCTTTTCATACAATCTGTATGATTAGTTGTTTCCCATAATTTACCAAAAGCCGACTGCATATCATCCTTCTTGTGGATTACGAGAAGGAAATCGAACACAAGGTCCAATCCTTCAACACGAATCATTGACTGATGGCCATCTCACAAAATACACTTGATCATTCTTTTTGTAGGATGTGATCATAACAATGCCACACTTTATTTTCTCTTTGGTAGGCCGATATCCCATCTGTATACATCCTCTTAATTCTTCCACGAGCTAGATCATTCAGACTCCAAAAATGACAGAGGGTGACCATACTCTGATAATTTATATTTGTTTTCAGTCATTTTCCTAATGGCTATTAACATGCTAGTTTTCTGTCTTGAAAAGTTTTTCTCTTAGTTTCCAATCTTCATCTTTAAGCAACCATTCAATTCGAGCATGTTATTTGTTCAGTAAAGGTGTAGTGAAGGACAGAACTAAAGAAAGTACTTACATGCTTTTCTAGTCTTGCATTTGTTGATATACAATGACACATCTGCACCTTCTATTTCAGCCACTGCAGTTTCAGCCTGTTCCTATTTATTGAAGTACATTCCCCCTCTCCTCAAAGGCCTCTGTTATATGTCCAACAAACTTGGAGCTTGTTATCACCAATGCTGAGCTATTCATTACTGCTTCCCAGGATGGGTTCACTTCCAGCAGACTCTCCGACACCCACCTCAATGCATATTCCCTTTGAGAGGTGTAAGTACCCATTCTAATCACAACCTCACCTGACATGACATTTGCTAATCAACTGTGTGGTCAGATTTGGCTGCACATTGACATCCACAGGCAGCACAAAAATCAATCAATAAATACAGTTTGCACCTTTTAATCTTGTATGAAGGTTTTGTAGGGATCAATTAATAATTTGGTTTGCCTGTACATGGGATATTCTAACTAAAGTTTGCTGCTGGCATTGACAAATTATAATTGGATAGAATCATCTAATGATCATTCAGTACACAGGTCTGGAATAAAAAAAAACAGAAAATACTTAGTATAGAGCTAAAAATCACACAACACCAGGTTATAGTCCAACAGGTTTAATTGGAAGCACACTAGCTTTCGGAGCGACGCTCCTTTATCAGGTGATAGAAAGCTAGTGTGCTTCCAATTAAACCCAATGGACTATAACCTGGTGTTGTGTGATTTTTAACTTTGTACACCCCAGTCCAACACCGGCATCTCCAAATCATTAGTATAGAGCATCAGTCAGCTTGGTTAAAGATACAGCATGATCCCACTTCAGGGGCTATCCAATTCAGTCTCAAACATTCCTGAATAGAGGCAATGATTAATCCCGTCAATGTCAATGGCATTGTGTTTCCTGCAGTTTCTAGCATAACAGACGCCAGCTCTTGCAAACAAATCCAGCCACAGGAACATTGATTAATTGTGCTTAATGTTACAGCATTTTTTTAAACCCAATACTCTTGCCCTCCCACAGAAATATGTTCCTTTTGCTGGTTAGCACTATAGAATTCTCTGCAGCAAAGCCAAATTATTTTCAAAAGGTAAAATGCAGATGGAGAACATAATCAGAAAAGTTCATCTTATATTATGTGCATGTCCCATTGACGACAACATTGCAATCTTATCCAACTTACGTTAGAGAAGCATATTAACCATTCCTTTCTCTTGGCAAATACTGATAACCTTGTGTGGCTTTTCCCTGTATATGAACATGAGCAGGAAATAAATTCCCTCGAACTTGTGCCACCACTAAATTAGATCGTAGCTAATTAGTGTCCCCAGCCTACTTACCCACCCTTTGTTACATATCCCTTGTTACCCTAACAAAATCTTTCAAAACAAAAACCTATCAATGGCAGGTGTTCAATGCTTTGTGTGCAAAAGCAGTAATCACTTATTTTAATATTATTTCTTATTGTTTTAGAATTCCACAATGTAGCCCAGTAAACTCCTTGATCATTTAAATACCTCAATTAGAACATACTCCAAAGCTCCTGGTAAAATCAATCAATTGTTTACGCCCTACCCATACAACTTACATTTTTATCCATCATAGCACTATGGTGAATTTGAACTATGCTTCTTTTATATATCACCAAAGACTGAGTATCCAAACTGAAACATAATGGTCCACATGGAAGCTGACCAAGGTTCTATGCTAAGTATTTTCATTTTTAATTCCAGATGTGTGTAATGCTTGATCACTAAATGATTTCTTCCAGTATAATCTGTCAATTAGCAATTCTAGCAGCAACGTTTGTTTGAATACCCCAAGAACAAGCAAGCCAATTTTTTTATTTGATTCCTGCAGAATCTTCATACAAGATTAAGAAAAAAGGTGCAAAGAGAATTTGCAGTTTCCCTGGTAACTGCTGTGACGTAATTCAGTGATGGGTACTTCAAGTGAGTTTTGAACAGCAGCCTGCCGTCAGCATTTTGAACATTTTATCAAGAATGCTTGTGGTCAATGTTCTTAATATATACAAATACACAGTGGATCAAGACTCGGTGTAACATTTACACACAAACGCACATAGATGAACATACACACACACCGTGTTAATGTACTGAAAGGTCTAAAATTAGAATCATCCATTATATTACTTTCTCTGTCTTTGCAAAATATACTGCAGTTTCCACAATTCTAATGTGCTCCTATAAATTTGTCTCGAGTATATCCCACACCATTCGACTTCCATTTTGTGGAGAACGTCTGGACATATCCAGTGGTGTAGTCTGTCTGCAGTGGTACTGAGGATGCCTACTGTCACTTCCTGGGATGTAACTGGCCAATTCCAACATGGAGGCACAGTGTTAGAGATGCAGAGTGGGCACAGGTTCATCTTAAGTAGTCCTGGAAGGTTTTTAATCAGAGCTACTGTGACGCCATGCAGCCAAAGAGCTGATGCGATGCAAGGTTACCAATCTTGGGCGATGCTTGACATGGGAACCTATTTGCTCATTATTCTTGAAAGGTCCAGTGGGAGGTTGCATGATAGCCCTGCACTAGCCCTACTTAAAGGGCCAGCACTCGAATTACAAGCAAAATAATTTTTGACAGCTTTTTCTAATGGTCGGTGTCTGGAGACCTTCTGGAGGTCTTTCGTGCCAAGAATTTGCGGCAGAATAATCCTGCATCCTCACAGGAAGGGCAGAGGTTGGGGCTGACCTGTCCATTGTCACACCTCATTCAGATAGGTCACTGGAAATTAACCACCGGTATTGCTGGAGCCATCACAAAAGTTAAAGATTTTAAAATAAATATGCAAAATTCCCCAATTTACTTGATTTTCAGACTCAGGTTGATAGAAAGGATGGATCAAGTTTTTGTACTTAACAAGAATTGTTATTCATTACGAATAATTAGACTCTGGTTACAGGTAAAGTTATAAATCATTGGTATAGACGACTACATTTGAAGTTCTAATCCCCTTATAAACACTCTCTCTCACACACGCGCGCGCGCACACACACACACACACACACACACACACACAGAGAAAAATATAGATTATGGCAGAGGAAAACTGGGACACAGTTCAGTGGTTGCCATTGACAGATTGGTGACAGGATTCTTATAAAGGTCAAAATATTGCTTTTTAGTCATCTTTCTCCAGATGCTGAGAGATACAACCTTGCTGGTTTGCTTATAAAAGGTCTCTGAGTTATCTGTTAAGTCACTGCTTACAGCAACTGCTGAAGGAAAGATAAACTGGGTTTCTTCAGGTTTAAAATGGATTTGACTGCAGAAAATAAAAAGAGACAGTTCCTGACATGGAAGTATTCAAACCATTTCTCCCTAACTTGCTTCCAGACACAAGCTGTTCAGTTACCAAAGAATCATAGGGTTTTTGGAAGACAAAAGGGCTTTATCATCAATAACTGATCAACAGTCCATAGACCAATCAACTTCCTGTTGTCAACCAGAAATGTATTTTACACAACCCCTCAGTTCCAGTTCATCCAACAAAACATGCTGTGGGTGAGGGACTTTCAAGGTCCATTCATCATGCTGGTTAAGTCTTGAAGGACATTGCTGCTCGACTGAGTCTGCAGCAGGTGGTCAGGGAACCAACAAGATGGAAAAACTTACTTGACCTCATCCTTTCCAATTTGCCTGCCACAGGTCCATCTGTCCATTGCAGTATCAGTAACCACCACATTGTCCTTGTGGAGACAAAGTCCTACCTTCTCATTGAGGATACTCTCCATTGTTGCTAAATAGAACAACTTTAAACAGATTTAGCGACTCAATACTGGGCATCCATGAATCTTTGTGGACATCAGCAACAACACAATCATAACCCAAAACAATCTGCAACCTCACGGCCCAGCATTTCTGCACTCCCCCATTACCCGCAAACCAGGGCATCAATCCTGGTTAAATGCAGAGTGCAAGAGGGCATCCAGGAGCAGTGCCAGGCATATGTAAAAATGGTACAATTCGTCTAAAGATATTAATTTTTGAAGCAATGACATTACATCCACTTGTGTCTCAAATAAGCAGATACCAAAAATATTGTGATGCACCTTGCTATGTAAGAAGAAAATCAGAAAACTGTAAGAAAGCAGACGATCAGGAGATAACTGGTATTGGCATCAACAAGTCAGCATTAAAAGGAATCATAAACTAATTCTGCATTACTCAATCCAATCAGAGTCCAATAACACCACTGATTATGCGGATTACAGATTGTTCTGCTATAACTTGTGTATCGTTAACTCAAATTCGCTGTGACATGATTGCTGAATTTGGGACACAGTTTCTAAAGCACAAACTTTTAAAACGTGTATTGGCTGTAACATGATTACATCACCAACACTTTCAGTGCTGTTTCTAAAGCGCGATTGCACAAGAACAGGGTGCAGTGATTGCATTGTGGAAGGACTACCTGAAAATGTTAATAAGCACCAACTTACAGCAGCGCAGTGTCTCACTTGTGAAAAAAAAACAAGAGGATGATAGACTGGTTAACAGAACACAGCAAGAGACAAAATGCCAGAGTTAGCTGGAAGCTGAGATCTGGTATTCCAAAGTGAATGGGCTTGCAAATTCCACTGCCAAGAGATTGGTGTAACTACCACATCCTTTCAGAGCAAACCATGCACCAAGTTGTTCTGGAAAAATCCAATATCAGGGTATCAGAGCCAACTGGATCTGGTCATCACCAGACATGACTTTCTGAACAGCATTCTTAACACATGCAGCTATGGCAGTGCAGGCGGTGATACAGATCACTTCCTGATGTGCATTAGTGTTACAATTCTTCCCTGCTACCAATCCCACCTCTACCTGCTAACTCTCGTAGCTTGAACCAGACAGTTCACAAACATGGTATATGCAACCAGGTCACTGTGTCATCAGCAAGACCACCTCACTCCAAATCAATAATGTCACTAAACCTACCTCTACTTCAGTTAATGTCTGAGAAAGCCCTTGTTAATTACAGTGCCTCATAAATAAAGAAAGTTCATCAAAAGCTACGTAGCCCTTATTCTAACTTGCATCAAGTGTCACTTAGCCATCACCCTTGTTCTTGCTGGCATACATTGGCTCTGTGTTGGGCAATGCCTCAATTTTATCAATCTTATCCCCCCAATGCCAAATTTTGGTGGACAATGTTCCTGTCAAGTGAGTTGAGATGTTTCACAACATTAAACATTACACTACATGAATGCAAGTTGATGTTGTTGAAAGGTCCTGAACTAAGATTCCAAAGGTTATAAAGAAGAAAAGTTCCAGAAAGCCAAGCCATCTACACTAATCAGCCCTGACTCAGCTGTCATGGCTCACCCATAAAATAATGGATTGATCAAGGGTTCAAATTCCACGTCAATATTTTGATCGCATCATTACGAGCTGATGTTAAGTCATGATCCCCCTCCTCCGCAGATTGATGTAATTCACAGTAGCTGTTGACATTCTAAGAAATTACCCCCATGTCCTGGCCAACACATTTCCTTCACACAACACATTATTTAGCTATAGCTGTTCAGGGGAGCGCTGCACAAAATTAGCTTGCTACACTTGTCTATATAATTGCAGTACAGCACATCTAAAATAATGCTTTGTTGACTGCAAAGTGCTTTGGGACATCCTAAAGACATGAAAAGCCCTTTTATGTCCAAGTTCTTCCTTTTCACAATTTATTTGATCCCTCCAGTGCACATCTTCCATTGAATACGCAGTTAACTCTGACTATACTCATCTCAATAACCTTCAATCTCATTTGTGCCTAAATATTCATCCAGCATTTTTGAAGGGCTTAATTGTCACTGCATAAGTTCAGAACATCCTGCAATGTTCATAGCCTCTGCTTCCCTATTGCTGTTTAATACATTGTTGTTCTGTTATTTCTGATTTTTCCGTTAAAAGCACTTCAGCTCAAACATGATTCTATTGATCTACAAATCAAATAGCCAATCTCTAGCTTCAGCTACACCAACAGAGGCCAATCATAAGATCGAAGAGTTTGTTGGCTTAAGTGGCTCAGTCACACAAAACAGTGTATTTTGAACTAACAAAGCAATTAATTTGCCATTGCAAATTTTTTAAAAACAATTTACAGAGTGATGAAAGACAATAAAAACAAAGTCAAAAAGTCAAAGTCCTGATGAAGGATCACCAGACTCGAAACATTAACTCTAAAAATGCTGCCAGAACTGCTGAGTTTTTCCAGAAATGTCTGTTTTTGTTTCAGATCTCCAGCACCCACAGTTCTTTGTTTTTATCAAAAGTAACATTAGTAAAAGTGCCACGGCTTAGTGATATGCAATTCTGATCAACCTGGGGACCGCGATCCTGGTCAGTCACATTGTGCAAACTAATGTTCGTCACTTTTCAAAGCAGTACCAGGTAAGAGGAGTATCTGTAGAGTTCTCGATCATTCAGGTCTTCCCAGCTTCTGAAAGGATCTTCTACACATTCACTCCCACCTCATGCCTGGTAACGTTGCCTTCATTAACAGTCTTGTTCAAAACTAACAATAACTACCCTCTACCTCTGATGGACTCCCTTTCAGTTATATCTTTTTACTCTTAAACTATTCAAAATGGTGCCTGGATTGTGGCATCAATTGAAACTTTTCACTGTAAAATACACGTGACAATAAATCATGCAATTCAATTAAATTCTTCTATATGTAAAATATTTGTACTTTATAAAGTTCAGAGAGCATAATGCAAATAATGAGGTTTCTTAAGCCTTGGTCTGAACTGTTATAGCTTTTAATAATGTACAGTGAATGAGAACTGTGAGGACAAATTTGGTATGTTCTGATGTTGATTAAAGCTCATATGCATTCATGTTTAGCAGCACTCATTTTGCAGAGTTGTCCAGGCAAGTTCATTTTCCTCAATTAAAATTCATGCCTGGACCATCATAAAAGTGTCCGGGTTCCGGACAGTCAAATTTGAGACAGTACCACAAAATACTGAGATGCCTAGACAGAGTGGACATGCAGAAGAGTTCTGGATGTAGGTTTGCTCGCTCAGCTGGAAGATTCATTTTCAGATGTTTCATCACCCTACCAGGTAACATCTTCAGTGGGCCTCCAGGCAAAGCACTATTGATAATTCCTGCTTTCTGTTCGGGTTTCTTTGGGTTGGTGATGTCAGCAAACCTACATTCAGAACCTCAACCTGAGCTACAAATCTTCTCAAAACTCACTATGGAGAAGAGTTTTCCACTTGTAGGAGAGACAGGACCCCAAGGGCACAGGCAAAGAGTGAAGGGATGACCCTTTAGAACTGAGATGATGAGGAATTTCTTCAGCCAGAGAGTGGTGAATCTGTGGAGTTCAACGCTGCAGAAGGCCAAGTAATTGAGTATATTTAGGGCAAAAGTTCTTAATTAGTAAGGGGATCAAGGGTTATGGGGAAAAGGCAGGAGAATGGGGTTGAGAAGCAGATGAATGATTGATTTGTGAGCAGACTGGATGGTCCAAATGGGCTAATTCTGCTCCTATATTTTATGGTCTATAGTAGCTGATCTTCAAATACAAATATCAATGAGGTGTTTAATTTCTATGGACTGTTAACATGGTGCTTACTGTGACAGTATGTATGTAGTCTATATGTTTTGGTGCACGACATATATATCTAACCATATCAGGCATGAATAGCATGCAACTGTTTGTGAGTAATCAATGCCCTTTGAGGAGATCAAAAGTACAATCTTCAAGATGACATTGCTTTGAGACAGTTAGGAATCTCTGACAGTGGCTCCTTAGGGGCTATACTATCTCCGTAAGTGTGCTTTTAGTGTGCTTTTCTGCAAGAAAGGAGGGAATTTGTTTAATGGAAGGTCCATCAATAGTCACTCAATGGGCAATGGAACACCATTTTAACATTCTGAATGGATCCTGACACTTTCTGAACCTCTAATAGGTGGTTGGTTCGGAGTGCTAACATGAACTGGGCTCAGTCATGGTTCCATCAATTTTCTCAGAATAAACCAACTTCAAGTCAGTGTATAGAAGTGAATTGTGCTTTCAAAACTCAAAGTAAAGGAAAGAACTCTTTCGTAGCTGCATTCCAATGCATGAAAATTCAAACCTGAATCAGTAACAATCTTTTTTTCCAGTTGGATGGGTTTAAAATGGAAATAATTCTGTGAAAGGAATAAACCGCATCAGGCGTCAATTTAAAATAAATTTGAAATTAAAAATAAGAAAGCTATTTTTGCTGATTTATTGATGACAAAATTGAAGGATGCTACATGGCAATCTTCATCGTGTTTAGTCGAAACAGTATCCTAATTAAAACTAATCATTTAATACTTGTGAGAAACATTGGATAGAGCAATGCCATGTAATTGTGTTAATGTCCATCCACTTAAAAACAATTTAGTCTTGACAAGTTAATTGAGGAGCTCCAACATGAATAAGTCAAACTAACTCAGTATTTTTGTCTATCTTTCTCGGCTTGGCCTAGCGGTGTCTCAGCCTGATGTGGTGATCTCTTGGCGTCCTCGAGATGATTCTGGAACGTTCTCCTGGCCTAGACAACCTTGAGGTGAAGCCTGGTACAGATCATGGGTTAGGTACTGGCATGGGCTGGGTAGAATGACGGCTATTTTAAAACTTTTGTTTCTTTATTTTTCTAATTTATTTCTTTGATCTGCAAACCTAGACTTTTTATTTCTTTATTTTTCCAATTATTTTCCCCCTAAGCATTTGTACTTCAAAATCTGTACCTAGGTACCGAAGATGGTGCCATAATATGTATAGAATCCCCACAGTGTGGAAACAGGCCATTCAGCCCAACAAGATCACATCAATCCTCTGAAGAGCATCCCACCCATTCCTTCTCTGTAACCTTACATTTCCCATGGCTAACACACCTAACCTACACATCTCTGAACACAATGAGTAATTTAGCACATCAAATGCACCTAACCTGCACATCTTTGGATTGTGGGAGGAAACTGGAGCACCCAGAGGAAACCCACACAGATACAGGGAGAATGTGCAAACTCCACACAGACAGTCACCTGAGGCTGGAATCGAATCCAGGTCCCTGGCGCGTGAGACAGCAGTGCTAGCCACTGAGCCACAGTGCCATCCTGCTAAGTTGCGACTTCTAAACTTTTCATGGTACTCAGTTGAGTACATGTGACAATAAAGCTAATTCTGATATCCCTTAACTGTAGAAGTGGGAAAAAAAGGTGTTCCATCAGTATTGTTTGAAAACCAGAATCTAACCCTTCTTCATAGCTGGAGGACAATATTTGTTAACTAGGAAGAGCCCAAACAGTGCTGTCAGTTGGTGGGAAGAAAATGAATCATCCCAACTGCTCTTGGAATCCAGAGTGGGGAAAACTCAGCGATTGCGTCAAGGTACACTGTTTGGTGGTTGTGGGGGGGGGGGGGGAGGTGGTGCGAGGACATTGGAAGCAGTAACTGAGGTCAGTTCTTAGGACGTTAGCAAGAACAGAATCCCTACAATGTGGAAACAGGCCATTTTGCCTAAACAAGTCCATACCGACCATCCGGAGAGTAACCCACACTGCCTCTTTGCGCTACTACTCTACATTTACCCTAGACTAATGCACCTGCCTACACATCCCTGAACACTACGGCCAATTTAGCCTGGCCAATTCAGCTAACCTGCACATCTTTGGATTGTGGGAGGAAACCAGAGCACCCAGAGAAAACCCACGCAGACACGGAGAGAATGCGCAAACTCAACACAGACAGTTGCCTGAGGCAATCGAGTTGTAATTGGTAATGGGAGCCCAGTTCATGTTCACTGTCAAAACCAACCTATTAGAGGTTCAGAAGGTCTCTGGTTCCATTCAGAGTGTTAAAATCTTGTTCCATGAAACATTTGCTCGTTGAGTGACTATTGATACAGGAATAGCATAGGGGGATGGGTCGGGTGAGATGCTCTGAGGGCTGGTATGGACTTGTTGAGCTGAATGGTCTGTTTCCATACTGTGCCATTCAACAAATTCCGTTCTTTCAATCTCTTTTGTGTGGGAAAAAAACCACAAAGCATTTTCAGTCTGTAAGAATAATAGGGTAGTTATGGTAGGGGATTTTAACTTGGAGAAAGTGAGGACTGCAGATGCTGGAGATCAGAGCTGAAAAATGTGTTGCTGGAAAAGCGCAGCAGGTCAGGCAGCATCCAAGGAGCACGAGAATCAACATTTCGGGCATTCCTGAAGAAGGGCTTATGCCCGAAATGTCAATTCTCCTGCACCTTGGATGCTGCCTGACCTGCGGGGATTTTAACTTTCCAAACATAGACTGCGACTACCATAGTGTTAAAGGTTTAGATGGATAGGAATCTGTTAAGTGTGTACAAGAAAGTTTTCTGATTCAGTATGTGAATGTACCTACTAGAGAAGGTGCAAAACTTGACCTACTCTTGGGAAATAAGGCAGGGCGGGTGACTGAGGTGTCAGTGGGGGAGCACTTTGGGGCCAGTGACCTTAATTCTATTAATTTTAAAATAGTGATGTAAAAGAATAGATCAGATCTAAAAGTTGACGTTTTAAATGGGAAAAAGGTAAATTTTGAACTATCAAAAGCTGATTGGGTGCAGATGTTCACAGGTAAAAGGACGGCTGGAAAATGAGAAGCCTTCAGAAATGAGAAATGAGACATTGGAAATGGTAGAAAGCCTGGAGAGGCTTGGGGTTGCTGTAAGAGGCAAGCCTGCATTTGCCAAATCTGTCTCACTGCTGTGTTCCCTCAGTTACGGGGAGGACACTGGGGAGCTGTAAATTGCAGTGTTAAAAAAAGAGATGGGTCTGACTGTATGATGTTCTAATGGAGTAAGAAAGCATCATCACAGGAAGTGACACAACGGCAAACAATCTTGGAGCCATGTGGTAAGATGAAGCCATGATAAGACATCTTGTGCACGCAGTAGATATTGTTGAAAAAATACACACTTTGGCAAAGCTTTTTTGTCTTGCACTCATCAGGACACTTGCCAGAATGCCAGTGTAATTAATCTAGAGGGTGAGATGGTGATTACAGCTGAAGTAAGTAAGGGACATGGACAGTCTCAGGCAACTGGAATAAATAACAGCAGATGGAGTATATAAAATAAAATCAATCATTTTGGATCCAGTAAAGACACACCTGAATGTTTAATTAATAACAGACTGGATGCATAGAGATCGAGATATTTATGTATACAAATCACCAAAGGCCAGGGATTAATAGAATGTCACCCTTCATCTCAGGATGGAATACAAAAGGTGAGGAAGTGATACTGCAGCAATACAGTTAGTTCAACGCCACCTTGAGACCCTGCAATCAGCTTTGATTGCCAACCATCGAGCAACATAGACCAAACTTGAATGAGCACAGTGCAGATTTACCAGGGTTTAAAGAGCTAAATTGCAAGTTTTGACATTTTGCACAATCTTGCTTATTTTATTCCATGTGAATGTAGAAAATTGCGGAGAGGTTTTCTGGAGGTCTTGGCATGGTAAAGGGTTGATGCAGATAAACAATTTCCTTTGGGGTATTACATTGGAGTGAAATTAAAAGACGTTTTCACACAAAGGGCATTGATAAATCCAATCTCTTCCTCCCCTGTGAGTGTAAATGTTAAGCTAATTGAAATTTTGAACACAGATGGTTATTAAATAAAGTATCAAGGAATATGGAACAAAAATAAGCAAATCACACTGAGATACAAATCAGTCGTGATCTAATTAAACTGGGAACAAACTCAAGGGTCTTCAATGACCTC
Organism: Chiloscyllium plagiosum; assembly: GCF_037043375.1. Lineage (NCBI taxonomy): Eukaryota > Metazoa > Chordata > Chondrichthyes > Orectolobiformes > Hemiscylliidae > Chiloscyllium > Chiloscyllium plagiosum. The sequence goes on along the minus strand of NW_028270146.1, from coordinate 84,412,341 downwards.
CTCCTGTTCCTATCTGTTCTCTTTCATAGCTGTGAATAATAGATTAATTTGAAAAGGATTGATAACTTCACAAGAAAGTTTTATTGATTTTCATAAATACTCATCAGTCCTTGAATTTTCACACAAATAGGTACAGATCTATATCGTGGATGCATTAAATTATATGCAAGATAATTTCAATGTGATTTAGTGCAAAATGCAATATCCATACAGGAGCTCATTGTACCAGCATCCAGATTTCACTCAACACCTGAAAATGAAGTTACAATGTTGAGGCAGGAAACACTGTTCTACAGGCACCAACTACCTACTATACTGATGTTTCAATTAAGTGGTAGTTCTTCATTTTCGAACCCAAGTGTTCAATGTTGACAGTCATTCAAACCCTACAGGGTACTGCACATCAATCCAATTGTGTCTGCCTGTGTGAAGTCAGGTTCTCTGTTCAGCAGATTTCAGATGGAGATGAACAGCAGGAAACCTGATTTATGTCTCCAGTTCTCTCCATCATGAACCCAAAATTCAAAGCAAATTCTAATATTCCAACTGCTGCACTGATGGAGATTCATTAATTCAGCACAAAATGGGTCAAATCCATGGTCTTCTTGCTTATGAGCTGTTAGAACATCATACACTGCGTTGACCCACAAACTACATTCCTAATGAAGGGCTTTTGCCCGAAACGTCAATTCACCAGCCCCTCAGATGCTGCCTGATCTACTGTGCTCTTCCAGCACCACACTCTCGACCACAAACTAACGATCAATTATTCTGCAATATTTGAAAAACTTCAGTAGCTTCCCACTTCTTGGCACATGAAGCGGACAAACATCAGATGCTTACATCTGTTTCCTGTGGCTCGTTTTAGCCAGAAGGGTTCACTCACCTGAAGGTGGAGGCTAAAGCTCAAGGAGGTTCACTCTACAAGAAGCATGGCTGCTTCCATCTTCTAAAGACATACTGCAAAGATTTGCCGCCTAGTACCCAACCTGTTCGGCAATGTTATTAATGCATCTTCTTTGGCAGTCAGACTGGATGGGACTTGAACCCAGGGCTCAGAGCTCAAAGATGTGGATGCTACCCATTTTACCACAAGTACTCCCAATACTTAAAAGGCTACATTTACAATTAAACATGTTTCTATTTAAAACAGTTTAAAATAGATTCAGTCCAAGTTGAGTCCAAGCAACTTAAGAGGACATAAAACTCATTTTTCAAACTGAGCAATGCAAACCAAAAATGTCCAGGTTTAATCTTAATAACTACTCTGTGTCTATATGATGATGGAACGCTACAAGTAGCTTCAATGTTCTCAGATAAATAGGAGGATCAGCACAAGTTCCTGCTCATGAATAATACCCAATCACCTTGCTGAAAAGCCTGTTTGCTTGAATGCAGGTCTACATGTTTTGTATATATCTACTGGCCTACTACAAAGTTGGGATTGGGCTACTTACAAGTGTCTGCACAACAGTAGAACCAGTTGTAACAGCTCATGCATGCAAAACTAAAAGAAAAATGCCTCCAAGCCACAAAGAACTATATCTACACTGAAACAAGAGCTCAGAGTAATTTTAACCAAAATTGCTTGGTTAGGAATCCATACGATCAAACAGACCGGTTATCATAAATCCTGTTCAATATTATTCCCCAATGTGGAAAATGGAGAGTAAAATTAGGCAGACAGTAAAAGCCAGAATTGTACCTGAGACTATATCAGTCTCAGTAAGGCCAGCTTCCAGCCTTCAGGAAAACAAACAGTAAAGCAAGCTATTTCTCTGTAACAACTGCCCATATCTCCAGTAGCTCTGCACCAATGTCTGCTCGACAAAGAATTACTTTGGATTTTATGATTCTTGCTCTGTACTGATGCTGTAATATCTACCTTGTGTTAATAGAATCCCACGTCATTCCAACTGCTATAATGAATCTCAGGAGGAATGTGGATTTATGAATGAGTTCATTCATCAATAGGGTCATTATAAAGGATGACAGTTCAGGAGCAGTAAGCGGTGAGTCAGCCCTGGTGCTGACTTTCTACTGTCAGTGTCAGTGCAGCATCTCCCTGACAAACTCAGGAAGCTGAACACTGGGTGACGATTGCAGAAAGAGGAATGCAGTGTAGTCAATTCTTCAGAGTCAAAAAGCATCACCTTTGGAATCCATAGATAACCTCCACATAAAGGGGAGGATTGATAAGGATGGCAAGAAGCCTGATGTACATCACTAGAATATGTGACCACCCCAAGTCACCCCAGCTCTAGGAAATTATTAGCAATGAGAAGTCTGCTCAGTGGGACTCCCAGCTTTATTTGTTGCACTTCTCTCAATAGGTCAAAGTTAGAAATCACAACACCAGGTTAAAGTCCAACAGGTTTATTTGGAAGTATTAGTTTTCGGAGTGTTGCTCCTTCATCAGGTAGCTGTGGAGCAGGATCAAAAGACACTGAATTTATAGCAAATGATCACAGTGTCCTGCAACTGACACGATATATTGAACAAACCTAGATTGCTGTTAAGTATTTCATCTTTTAGAGTGGGTTGCAGGTTTTGGTTCAATAACATGTAAATCCCAGAACTTCTTTCAAATCACATTCTTGAGAATAATTTAAGGTTTTATGAAAAAAGGTGATATCTTATCTCAGGCAATGCAGTAAAAGGTGTGAGGTTAGAGTCTGTCTGTATCCCAATCTTGAGTCAGAATGGTTCTACTTCCAAAGTAGGAATTAATAAAATGTTACACGGATTGACTGCCTGCGGATTGTGTGCTTTATGAAGGAATCTGCAATTACAATTCTGCAAATGCAAATTCACCCTGGGGAGAGTGGAGAGTGTGTAAGAGTGTGAGCGTGTGGAAGAGAGTGAGAATGTGTACACGTGAGTGAGAGAGTGTGTGTGTTTGCATGTGTGCGTGCTTGGTAGATTGTGTGCATGAGTGTGATGGAGTAGAAACCTATGAGAAGGTGTGTGTGGGTGAGAGTGTGGGGGGGGAGGGGGGGGTGTGTTTGTCTGAGAGAGCATGTGTACAAGAGAGGGTCTGCGTGAGTGTGAGAGTATGTAAGTGTGCGTGTGTGTATGTGTGCATGTGTGAGATTGTAAAGTGTAGTGGAGTCACCAGTAGCGTGACATGCAGGGTCATTCGACCTCAGATCTTTGGGTGACCATCCTCCAAGGTGGACTTTGGGATACGTAACAACAGAGTGACCAAGCAGATATTGATAGCCAAGTTCGGTACCCATGGGGATGGTCTCAACCGGGACTTTGGGTTCATGTTACACTACAGGTGACACCACAACACTATACATTCACACATGCACACACACACAGACTCTTACTTAATCATACACTGATGCAGACCCTCTCTCATACACATGCTCTCTCAAACATACACATACACCCCCCACACTCTCACGCTTATATTCCATCACAATCACGCACACACTTCACCAAGCATGCACACATGCAAACAGACACTCTCTCATGCACCTCCCTCACATGAATAAGTCTACGGGGTGAATTTGCATTTGCAGAATTGTTGTTGCAGATTCTTTGTTTTGTTCAAAAAGCACATAATCCGCAGGCAGTCAATCCATGCGACGTTTTATAAATTCCTAATTTGGAAACAGAACCAGTCTGACTCAAGATTGGGATACAGCCAGACTCTAACCTTGCACCTTTAACGGACTGTCTGAAATGAGATGTCACCTTTTGTTGTTCTAGCAGCAGGAAATGCGGGAGAGTCGAGCATCTGTGTGTGTGGATGAGGGAAAGGGCTGCGGGGAGGATGAGCCAGCTGACCACGGCACCATGGTGCAGCAGGCCATTCAAGAGGGGGGAGCAAAAAGACAAGTGGTAATTATGGGGGATTCTATAATTTGGGGGACAGATAGTATCCTTTGCAAACCGGATCGGAAGTCTCACATGGTATGTTGCCTGCCCAGTGCCAGGATACAGGATATCTCTGACTGGCTCGACAGGATATTGGAGCGGGAGGGGGAGGATCCAGTTGTTGTGGTCCATGTTGGGACTAACATAGGCAAGGTTAGTATGGAGGACCTGTTTGGGGATTATCAAGCACTAGGAATGAAATTAAGGAACAGGTCCTCAATGGTCACAATCTCTGGATTACTGCCCCAGCCACATGCAAATTGGCTGAGGGACAAGAAAGTTGGGGAAGTAAACAAGTGGCTCAGGTAATGGTATGGGAAAGAGGAGTTCCATTGCATGGGGCATTGGCACAGTTTTGGAACTGGGGGGGGGGGGGGGGGGGATCTGTACCGATGGGACGGTCTCCACCTGAACCAATCTGGAACCAGTTTTCAAGGGAAAAAAAAAGGGTGCTCACTTGGACTTTAAAATGGTGAGTCGGGGGCCAGGGGGGAAGCAACAGGAACTATGCTGATAAATGAAAAGGTAGGCAGCCAGTTAGCAGGTATGCAGGAGGGTTTAAGTTAAAGGCAGACAATGAAAGAAGCAAAAAGGAAGAATAACTCAGGAGATACTAGAGATGTTGTAAATCACGAGGGTAAGAAAGCTAGCACAAAGGCACTTTACCTGAATGCTCATAGCATTGGTAACAAGGTCGATGAGTTAATGGCACAAATCATCGCAAACGAATCTGATTTGGTAGCCATCACAGAGACATGGTTACAGAATGGTCACGACTGGGAGTTAAATATCCAGGGGTAACCAGACTATTCAGAAGGACAGACAGCAATGCAAGGGAGGTTGTGTAGCTCTGATATTCAAGGATGACATCAAGGCAGTGTTGAGAGATAATATAGGTTCTGTGGAGCAATGAGGTTGAATCCATTTGGATGGAAATTAGGAATTCGAAGAAGAAAAAGTCATTGATAGTCTATAGGCCGCCAAATAATAACATCACATTGGGGTGGGTAATAAACAAGGAAATAACCAATGCCTGCAAAAATGGTACAGGAGTTATCATGGTGCATTTTAATCTGCATGTAGATTGGTTGAACCAGTTTGGTCAGGGAAGCCTTGAGGAGGAGATCGTTGTGTGTATCCACGACAGCATGTAATGGAACCAACGAGGGAGCAAACTATCCTAGATCTGGTCCTGTGTAACGAGACAGGAATAATTAATGACCTCACAGTTAGGGATCCTCTTGGAAGGAGTGATCACAATATGGTTGAATTTAGAATACCAGGTGGAGAGTGTGGAGATAAAATTCCACACCAGGGTCCTGTGCTTGAATAAGGGGGACTATGATAGAATGATGGAGGACCTGGCTAAAGTAGCTGGAAACAGATACTTTTTGGTGTGACAGTTGACAAGCAGTTGAGGACCTTCAAAGTAATTTTTCAAAGTGCTCAGCAAAAGTATATTCTGGTGAGAAGGAAACACTGTAAGAGGAGGGGTAATCTGTCATGGGTGTGCAAGGAAATAAGGCAGGCTATCAAAGTGAAAGAGAAGACATACAAAGTGGCCAAAGACAGCAGGAATCTAAAAGATTGGGAAAACTTTAAAGGTCAACAGAAAGCCACAAAAGGGCTATAAAGAAAAGTGAGATAGAATTTGAGAAAACACTGGCACAGAATATAAAGACGGAGAGCAAAGTTTCTATAAATATACAAAACAAAGAAGAGTGGCTTAAGTAGTTGTTGATCCTTTAGAGGATGAGAAGGGGCAGTTAGTTATAGGATATGATGACATGGCTGAGGCATTGAACAGGTACTTTGCATCAGTCTTCACAGTGGAGGACACCAATAACATGCCAGTAAGTGACAGAGACAAAAGTAGGTGAGGACCTGGAAACAATTATTATTATGGAAGAGGTAGTGTCGGGTAGCTAATAGAGCTAAGGACAGATAAGTCTCCTGACCCTTATGGAATGCATCCTGGGGTACTAAAAGAGATGGTGGGAGAAATAGCAGATGGACTGGCTGCAATTTTCCAAATTCCCTGGACTCTGGGCCAGTCCCAACAGTTTGGAAAATAGCAAATATGATGCCACTGTTTAAAAAGGGAAGTGGACAAAAGATGAGGAATTATAGGCAAGTGAACTTAACCTCTGTAGTAGAGAAGATGCTTAAGTCTATTATCAAGGAAGAAATAGCATGGCATCTCGATAGAAATTGTCCTATTGGGCAGATGCAGCATGGGTTCATGAAGGGCAGGTCATACTTCACAAATATTTTGTATTTCGAGAAAGACATACCAAGCAAGGTGGACCGTGGGGACCCAGTGGGTGTGGTGTAACTAGATTTCCAAAAGGCCTTTGACAAGGTGCTACACATGAGGCTGCTGCATAAGATAAGAATGCATCATGTTAGAGATAGACTATTAGCGTGGATAGAGGATTGGTTGATTGACAGGAAGCAAAGAGTGGGGATAAATGAATGCTATTCTGGCTGGCAATCAGTGACTAGAGCTATGCCTCAGGGATCGGTGTTGGGAACACAATTATTCACAATTTAGATCAATGATTTGGAGTTGGGGACCACATGTATGGTGTCACAATTTGCTGATGACACTAAGATGAGTGGCAGAGCAAAGTGTGCAGAGGACTGTGAAACTTTGCAGAGGAACATAGATACATTGAGTGAGTGGGCAAAGGTCTGGCAGATGGAATACAATGTTAGTAAATGTGAAGTCATACATTTTGGTAGGAGTAACAGTAAAATAGATTATTACTTGAATGGTAAGAAGTTGCAGCATGCTGATTGCAGAGGGACCTGGGTGTCCTGGTGCATGAATTACAGAAGGTATGTCTGCAGGTGCAATAAGTAATTAGGAAGGCAAATGGAATTTTATCCTTCATTGCTAAAGGGGTTGTATTTAAAAGCAGGGAGGCTATGTTACAGCGGTACAGGGTGCTGGTGAGGCCACACCTGGAGTACTGTGTGCAGATTTGGTCTCCTTACTTGAGAAAGGATGCACCGGCACTGGAGGGGGTGTAGAGGAGGTTCACTAGGTTGATTCCAGGGTTGGGGGAGCGGCTTATGACTAAAGACTGAGTAGATTGGGATTATATTCATTGGAATTCAGAAGAATGGGGTGGGGAGATCTTATAGAAACATATAAATTATGAAGGGAATTAATAAAATTGAAATAGATGGAATGTTTCCAATTGTAGGGAGATGAGGACAAGACAGAATAGCCTCAAGGTTAGAGGAAGCAGGTTTCGAACTGAACTGAGAAGGAACTTCTTCATCCAGAGGGTTATTAATCTGTGGAATTCCTTGCCCAGGGAAGTAGTAGATGCTACTTCAGTAATCGCTTTTCAAGTTAAGTTTTTGAATTAAGGGATATGGTGAAATCGCGGGTGAGTGAAGCTGAGTCCACGAGAAGATCAGCCATGGTCTTATTGAATGGCAGAGCAGGCTCGAAGGGCCAGAGGGCCTACTCCTGCTCCTAGTTCTTCTGTTCTTAATGAAACCTCAACAGGCCAGAAAGCTTAGCCCTCCCAAATGTCAGTCCCAATATGTCTTAGTCAAATGACTCGACCAGGAGGCATACTACCTGTGGTAGATATCTCAGAGTCATACAGCACACAAAGTCCTCATGTTGAACACAGTCCTGTGCTTTACACTTGAGACATGGTGTCAGAGGGGCAAACTACTGCAGATGCTGGAATCTGTACTAGAAACAAGAAATGCTGGAGATCACAGCGGGTCAGACAGCATCCATGGAGAGAGCGCAATGTAATGTTTCGAATCTAGATGACTCTCCATCAGAGCTGAACAAGAGTCATCTAGACTCGAAACGTTAGTTTGGTCTCTCTCCCTCTTTCCATGGATGCTGCCTGACCTGCTGTGGTCTCCAGCGATCGTGCCAGAAGGGGCGCCAGCTGAGTGTCTGGAACTGAAATAAAAAGCACGAACTGCCACTGCAAAAGAAATGAAGACCGCAGATGAAATGGCTGCAGCTTTTCCCCTAAGAGCTGCTGTTCAAATTACTGGGGATATGAGTCAGAACTGGTCATTCATTCATGAACAATGGCTGGATTATGCAATTGCTATGGATGTCTCGAGCAAACCAGAACAAGCACAAGTTGTTACACTATTGTGAAGAGAATGTTTAAAAATATATTCTACCTTAAATCTCCCTCAACAACAGAAAAAAATGCATGGCAAAAAAAATTAAATGTTTAAGGCACATTTTGATCCCAAAATTAATGTTACATATGTGCAATAAGTATTCAATACTAGGTAAAGGGAAGTAGAGTTCATGAGTAATATGTACCATCATAAATACAGCTTGTAGAAATTGTGAATAAATACAGCTTGTGAATTTATACAATTAAAGGATGAGCAATTAGAGACAGGATTGTATTAGGAATAAGGGATCCAAAAGTGAAAGTGTGTCTACTAAGAGAAGACAAAATTACATTCAGGAGAGCAATTGATCTGTGCAGAAGTGCTGAGGTTGCAAATCAACATCTTGAGCAGATTCATGGTTGAACAGACCAGGGTCTTGCTTAAGCTGACAGGTACGCTAGGCACAAAGGGAGTGGGGATCACAGACACAGGGCAGGGTGCAAATACTGTCAAACACATCATACAAAAAAGAAGAAGGCCTGTCCAGAATGTTGAAACCAGTGTTCTCACTGAATCATTCTGCACATAAGTGTATTGCAGAAAAGAATCTGACCTTGCCAAGTGAACCTGAAGTAGGACAAGAAAACATAATAATTACGGATGCCTGAATGCCTGAAGTAATGTACATAGGCCATGTATTGACAGTAAAACTATTTCCCCAGATACCAAAAAGGTGAGAAGTGTAGAATCGATGCAGTGAGCAACACAACTAAAAGGAATGCAGTGATTTATTAACTGTTTGGCAAAATTCTTGCCCAGTTGTTCACTGGAGAGTGAACGATTATGGCAATTCTTGGGAAAGGACATGCAGTGTGTTGGGGCACAGAACAAAAAGCAGCAATAATTAAAATCAAGCAATTAGTGACAGAAACACCACTGCTGGAATACTGCAACATAAATAAGGAGGCATGACTTGGAGCAACCCAAATACAACAATGTTTGCATTTTCATCCAGGGCGCACTAGCCTAAATAGAAAGATATTATGCCCTGATCCAGAAAGTGTACCTTCCAACTGTCTTTACCCATGAATAGTTCAAATGATACTTACTTCAAAGAAACAACAACATCGAGTCTGACCATAAACCACTCCATTACTACCTGCTCCAAAGTGTCTGCAATGAATGCTACTTTAGTTACTGAGATTTCATCCGGATGGGACATATGAACAAAGGAAGCAGATGCACATTGCAGGCATACTGATGAAAAGTGTCTTCCTGTTAATGAAAAAGTGGAGGATGCTACAACAGATTCTTCCAGATTCTTCTCATCAACCCAGCAAAGATGCTGAATATAACTGACAAGCAACTTGCTCAAATCAAGCAAGCTTCCCACAAATGCAATGCACCTAGTGTGGCAGAAAGCCATGGTGAAAGAATAGCCAGACAGCATCGAGGATACACCTGCTGCTTTAAGAGTATACTGGGCATGGAGAGGTGAATTGATGGCAAATTGTGTAAAGGAAATAGAGTAATGATCCTGAAACAGTGGAGAGGAGAGAAAAGAAAAGTGTATCCATGCAAACCCCAAAACAACTGAATCAACACAGAGGAAGGCAAGAGATGTACTTTATTGGCCAAATATTTTCATTTATTCATGTATGGAATGTGAGTGGCACTGGGAAGACCAGCATTTATTACCCTCTGTAATTACCCAGAGAGCAGTTAAGAATCAAGCACTTTGTTATGGGTCTAAAATCGTTAGGCCAGACCAGGTAAGGTTGGCTGTTTCCTTCTTTAAACAACATTAGTTGGCTTCTTTCAGGCAATGGAGACACAGTCATCATTAGGATCTTAATTCAAGATTTTTATTGAATTAAAATTTCACCATCGGCCATGGTGGGATTCAAGCCCAGATCCCCAGAACATCACCTGTGTCTCTGGATTCACAGTCCAGTGTAATAATTGCTGCAGTCCCCTCCCCTAAACTTGAGCAATGAAAGCAAGGGTGGGGGTATCAGCCAGTGCAATGCTTGTCCTGAGTATCAAGCTAAACAAGCAAGTTAGCCACTGATGACACTGGCATCCAGTGTTCCTTCAAATTTTCTTCTGCACAGTCCATGCACAGTAGTGACTTCTGCAATCGGCAGTCAATGCTGTGATCCACGTCGACACACCAATCGGGTACATGGAACATTGAGGTAACCGCGTGCATGTGCAGCTGAGAGGGAATGTTGCTGACATCCCAGACAGACCATGGATGGGGCTAGGAGCAGATCTCTTCACACTGACAGGAACTGACTTATCACAGTGCACTCTACTATCCTGACAAGTGGGAGGTCAGCCAATTAGCTTCAGTAACTAATCGCTGGAAGTTGTGGAATGCCTAAAAGCACAATTCCGCTATCACTGCATTTCTAACATTGTCATTAACTGAAAGAATTGAGTCACTTCATGCAAGTTTGGGAAATCCACAACCACAATTTTCTCCACACTATTGCCAGTCAAATGTACAGGCTGAAGTCACAGTGAAAAATCACCATAGGAATCATAAAGAGATCGAGCAAACCCTGCACAGATGTTTACACGGCCATCCTCAAGCAGAGAAACATACCTACTGAAAATCTGGAAAGTAGTCCTGTACAAAGTCTCATCTCATACCGCACATCGACTACTCTTGGTTTCAGTAGCTTCTTTGCTATTGGAAGAGTAAAACTAGTTGTGAGTAGAAGAAATTAGGATTAAATGGCAGAAAATCAAATTCCATTTCAATAAAATTGCTAAAATGCTGTTAGAGTTGAGTATTGCAGAGCCAGTGTCTCAGCTAAAAGCAAGCCAAGTGGCAACTTGGGAACTGTAAGGAGCTGTTGTCATCTTGATTGGATGTGATAGAAGTATAAGATCAGGTAACCATAGGCACATACATCTCATTGGAGGAGCTGTTCCTCAACTGCAGGTGTTTGGACAGGAAGATGTGAAAGTGCAACCAATACACATTTCATATTATATCAGTTATTAGACCCAGAGGTGCACAGGATTCCAATGAGAGAAACAGAGCAATAACTACTTTAGCAACAAATGACACAGGAATGACACTCCTTGGTAAAATAACATTACCCAGAAGAGTAGCTAACAACAACATGCCCACATGCCATTTAAAGACCAGCATGATTTAAAAACCACATGCACTATACATACACACAGACTAATGGAAATAATGACATCACTAAGACACAAGAACAGTCACACTTATACTGGGGAAACTAAAAATACGCAATATAAAACATGCCAATTTTTTTTGTTTACAAAGGGAATGTTGGGAATGAAATGTAACTTTATACAAATGACTGACCAAATCTGCCATAGTCATGTGACCTCTACCATGAGCTACACAGCCTGTAGGTTGATACTACGTTTCTCTTCAACAACGTTCTTGTGTTGAAAACACCGCTGCGTTAAGACACTCAAAACAGGGGGGTGACAGAGGAAATGGTGAAGGCTAGACTTCTGCCAACCAGCCCAACTTCCTGATGATGGGTCCTTCAATCAGGCACGGAGTATCTTTGAATGAGGGGCACAGTCAGGGAGGCAGTGGGTGCAGAACCTGTACCCTCTTGTCCTATCAAATCAGCATTCCACCTTTAGGGAAATTATTAAGTTCTGCCTAAAATGTCTAGAAATAAATTGGGCTATTAAAATTGAATGCTATTAAATGGAAGGATGTGGAGATTTAAAAGGTGGCTTACATCTGTTCTATTCCTTGAATAAAAGCTTGGACTCGGTTTTAGTGTACAGACATCGATGTTATGACAGTGATGAAACTAATCTAACATCAAATGAACAAAAGAAAATATTCCAGTAACAAATTTGAACTTGTAACAAGCAATCCTATCAAACAATGTTTCACATGTAGTTTCCACAAAGTAGAATATCTATAACTTTCTCTTTGAAAGTATCTCCTGTTCTCCTGACAGTGCAGCTGAGGCAAAATCCTGAGCAACTAATCTAAATACAGACTCATCATGAGATATGAGACCACAATATCTATCCGACTGCATGCTCCAGTAAGAAAGAATTTTCCTTGTTGAAAATATTGAGTTTTCAAAAGTTCAGCATTCAAATTGTGTCATGTTCTGATGTACCAATCTCACTGCTGAGAGTTATTAATCTACTGGGAGTACTCAAAACTGCAGGTAGGCCATGTAGGATCAAATACAAAAAAAAAGTCTTATGTACAAACTGCAATTGAAATCTGGAAAACTTACTCCGCAAAAAGCAATTGAAGGTATCCCAAATGTGCGTTCAATGGAATTTAGCCAGATCAGGGTATTAGTACCCATGAAAGAAATGGAGATCAATGAGGTACTATCAGCTGTGATCTAACAGAATGACAGAACATACTCAAGGAAGTGAAAGTATATTCTTATTCTTATGTAGATACTGAATTAACATGTTGAACTAACATGACAATTTAAGGAAAAGGACATTAGAATCGTAGAATCCCTGCAGTATGGAAACAGGCCCTTCGGCCCAACAAGTCCATACTGACCCTCCGAAGAGTAACCCACCCAGACTCATTCCCCTTCCCTATTACCCTATATTTATCCCAGACTAATGCACCTAACCTACACATTCCTGAACACTATGGGCAATTTAGCGTGGCCAATTCACCTGACCTGCACGTCTCTGGATTATGGGAGGAAACTAGAACCCCTGGAGGAAACCCATGCAAACACGGGGAGGATGTGCAAACTCCACACAGACAGTCGCCTGAAATGGAAATCGAATCCAGGTCCCTGGCACTGTGAGGCAATAGTGCTAACCACTGAGACACAATGCTGCCCTGTGTCAATACACACTGATGAACAAATCCAGTCACACAAAGGCCCTTGGATTCTTTGGTGTTGTAAGGCCTTAGTGTGTTTTACTGTATTTAGATGGCGTACCTGTCCTTCCAGGACTCTAATTAAGCAGCTGCACATTTATTTTATGGTCAATTAAACATGGCAATTTCATGTGTGCCAATTTGTAATCTCTGCAGACAGATTTAGTGACAGCTTCGCTTCACTTGGAGGTCGCCACTGATGATGTTACCTAGCCAGGTAATGAAACGTCTGGATATCAAACCTACAGCTCAGCGAGCAAACCTACACCCTAAACCTCAACCTGAGCTACAAACCTTCACAAACCTTGCAAACCAAATGATGCCTGACTGCTCATCAAACAACCTTTATTGCCCATCCCCACTATGTTATAAATAACAAATAATTCTTTCAAGAACATCAGAAAAATCAACAATTTTCATTTTCAAAAACCACAGCTACGATTTTTGTCTTGCACTTCTGCAGCAGTTATAACTCAAATTCCTGGAAACGCCCAAGAGAATCCAGAATGGTTTGCAATATTAGTTTGGATGCATTTAAAAAGCCAAATGTTTCACTGGAGTGCAATGTATTACCAGACAGTCAGCAATTAGAAGGAACACAACCATATTATAATGGCAGTACTGTGGAAGCATTTCCAGTAAGCTTAAAAATAAATGTTAAAAGATGGAGTTGCAGGTAGATAGGATAGTGAAAAAGGCATTTGGTATGCTTTCCTTTATTGGTCAGAGTATTGAGTACAGGAGCTGGGAGGTCATGTTGCGGCTGTACAGGACATTGGTTAGGCCACTGTTGGAATATTGCGTGCAATTCTGATCTCCTTCCTATCAGAAAGATGTTGTGAAACTTGAAGGGGTTCAGAAAAGATTTACAAGGCTGTTGCCAGGGTTGGAGGATCTGAGCTATAGGGAGAGGCTGAACAGGCTGGGGCTGTTTTCCCTGGGGCGTCCAAGGCTGAAGGGTGACCTTATAGAGGCTTACAAAATTATGAGGGGCATGATTAGGTTAAATAGGCAAATCTTTTCCCTGGGGTTGGGGAGTCCAGAACTAGAGGGCATAGGTTTAGGGTGAGAGGGGAAAGATATAAGAGAGACCTAAAGGGCAACTTTTTCACACAGAGGGTGGTACAGGTATGGAATGAACTGCCAGAGGATGTGGTGGAGGCTGGTACAATTGCAACATTTAAGAGGCATTTGGATGGGTATATGAATAGGGTTTGGAGGGATATGGGCTGGGTGCTGGCAGGTGGGACTAGATTGGGTTGGGATATCTGGTCGGCGTGGACGGGTTGGACCGAAAGGTCTGTTTCCATGCTGTACATCGCCAGGATTCGATGACTATGTAGTTATGACTAAACATCCACGTTTCTGAAATCCAAATCTTCGGAGTTCAATTGGTGTAACATGCTAGTTACTTAAAACAAAGCTTTTTGATCATGTAGTCAGAGAATGGAATGTTTCACAGTAAAACCTGATGACAAACATTTTAAAAGACTTATAAAGAGTAGAGAAATTAGGAAACCTGCTGTGTAAAATTTGTGTTCAACCCTAACAGATTTATTGGTCTATCTATATCGCGTGGTCCTAAATTATGTAGAATTCGAATTCCAAATAAAAATGTGTCTGAAGCCAGGGCCAGGACAGAAATCATGGGCACAAGGGTTACTCTCGAGTTAGGCCTCAAACTGAGCACAACAGTCCCACTCCTAAACAGGGCACATTGTTTCAGTTGGAGGGTGGGCTCAATCTCTTTCATTGTTCAGCTGAAATGTTTCAATTCAGAACAAATTAATAAAGTAAGACTAGTATCCCTCATTTGTGGCTGCAGATAAAACTCTTTGATGCAGAAAATCATGGAAGGTCAAGTTTAATCGATATGGAGAGATTGGGTCAATTGGACCTGTATTCACTGGAGTTCATAGAGTCTTAGCATCTGGATGGCTAAATGGATAGGAAGGATTTAAGAGGGATATGGGCCATGTGCTGGCAAATGGGACTAGGTTAGGTAGGGATATCTGGTCAGCATGGATGAGTTGGACTGAAAGTTCTGTTCCCGTGCTGTACAGAAAAATTACAGGGGGTGTCGTAGAAACATATCAATTTCTGATACTGCTGAGCAGGCTGATTACGGGAATGATGTGACCCCCGACTGGCCAGGAGTGCCCAGAAGACTGGGACATGGTCTCAGGCGATGCATTAGACCATCTCATACTAAGATGAAGAGAACTTTCTCATGGAATATATCCAAGAAAGAAACAGAGATAAAGGTTCAGCCATGTTTAATGGTGGATTGGACTCAATGAACCTATTAGCTTGCTTCTGCTCCTGGGTTTTATATTTCTATGTTTCCAGACAGCATGGTGAAGGCAAGGTCTTTGAGTATTTTTAAGACAAAGATAGACAAGTTCTGGAGTAAAAAGACAGACAAAAGGTATTAGGAATTCAGCAAGAATCTGGAGTTGAAGTCACAAATCAGATCAGGCATGAACACCTCATCTTCCACCTGGGAAGGAGGGAAAGGAGAAGAGTGTTAGTCATTGGTGACTCGATAGTTAGAGGCTCAGATAGGTTTGTTGGAAATGAATGAGACTCGCGGTTGGTGTGTTGCCTCCCAGGTGCCAGGGTCCGTGATGTCTCGGATCATATCTCTGGGGTCCTGAAGGGAGAGGGTGACCAGTCTCAAGTCGTTGTCCAATGACATAGGTAGAAAGAGGAATAGGGATGTAAGGCAGGATTTCAGGGAGCTAGGGTGGAAGCTGAGAGCTAGAACTAACAGTTGTTATCTCTGGTTTGTTACCTGTGCCTTGTGATAGTGAGGCAAGGAATAGGGGGAGATATCAGCTGAACACGTGGCTGCAAGGATGGTGCAGGAGGGAGGGTTTCAGGTTCTTGGATAATTGGGGCTCATTCTGGGGAAGGTGGGACTTGTACAAACCGGACAGTCTTTACTTGAACCAGAGGGGTACTAATATCCTGGGCTGGAAATTTGCTGGTGCTATTCGGGTGGGTTTAAACTAGCTCAGCAGGGGGATGGGAACTGGAAGTGTAGTTGCAGTGCACAGGAGGATGAAAGTAGGGAGGACAGGGACAGGATTTCAGGAACGTGCTGGCAGACAGCGAACTGGTTTCAAGTGTGTCTACTTCAACGCCAGAAGTATCTGAAATAAGGTAGGTGAGCTTGCAGCATGGATAGGTACTGGGACTTCGATGTTATGGCCATTTTGGAGACATGGATAGAGCAGGGTGAGGAATGGATGTTGCAGGTTCCAGGGTTTAGATCTTTCGTTAAGAACAGGTAAGGCGGTAAAAGATGGGGAGGCGTGGTCTTGTTAGTCAAGGTTAGTATAACGGTGGCTGAGAGAACTTTTGATGAGGACTTGTCCACTGAGGTAGTGTGGGCTGAGGTTAGAAACAGGAGAGGAGAGATCACACTGCTTGGAATCTTTTTGCAGGTTTCCACAGAGTTCCAGGGAGGTGGAAGAGAGGATTAGCAAAATTATTCTGGGTAGGAGTGAAAATAACAAGGTGGTCATTATGGGGGACTTTAACTTCCCCAACATTGACTGGAAATGCCACAACTCTAGTACGTCGGATGGATCAGTTTTTGTCCAATGTGTACAGGAGGGTTTCCTGACACAGTATGTCGAAGGGCCGAGAAGAGGGGAGGCCACATTGGATCTGGTGCTTGGTAATGAACCAGGCCAGGTGTTTGATTTAGTTGTAGGTGAGCACTTTGGGGAGAGTGACCATAATTCAGTTATGTTTAGTTTAGCGATGGAAAGGGATAGGTACATGCCACAGGTCAAGAGTTATCGATGGGGCAAGGGCAATTATAATGCGATTAGGCAAGAATTATGATGCATAAAATGGGGTAGCAAAATGCAGGGGATGGGGACAATGGAAATGTGGAGCTGGTTTAAGGAACAGATATTGCGTGTCCTTGATAGGTATATCCCTGTCAGGCAGGGAGGAAGTAATAAGGTAAGGGAACCGTGGTTTACTACAGAAATTGCATCTCTTGTTAAGAAGAAGAAGGAAGCTTATGTGTTGATGAGGCAAGATTGTTCAGAATGAGGCGACGGAGAGTTATAGATCAGCTAGGAAGGATTTAAAGAGAGAGTTAAGAAGAGCAAAGAGAGGACACAAGCAGTCTTTAGCAAATACAATAAAGGGGAACCCTAAAGCTTTCTAAAGGAATATGAGGAATAAAGGGATGATTAGGGTAGGAATAGGGCCAGTCAAAGACAGAAGTGGGAAGTTGTGCATGGACCCTGTGGAGATCGGAGAGGTGCTAAGTGAACATTTCTCATTGGTTTTCACTCAGGAAAAGGAGAATATTGTAGAGGAGAAGAATGCGGTACAAGATATTAGACTAGAAAGGATCGAGGTTAGTTACGAACAGGAGTTATCGATTCTAGAAGGAGTGAAAGTGGACAAGTCCCCTGGGCCGGATGGGATTATCAGAGGATTCTCTGGGAAGCTAGGAAGGAGATAGCAGAGCCTTTGGCTTTGATATTTGAGCCGTCATTGTCGATAGGTTTAGTACCAGAGGACTGGAGGATTGCAAATGTTGTGCCCTTGTTCAAGAAGGGCAGCAGAGATGACCCAGGTAATTATAGACCAGTGAGCCTTACTTCTGTTGTAGGAAAGGTTTTGGAAAGGATTATAAGAGATAAGATTTATAATCACCTAGCAAGCAACAATTTGATTTCTGATAGTCAACATGGTTTCGTCAAGGGCAGGTCATGTCTGATAAACCTCATTGAGTTTTTTGAGAAGGTGACCAAGCATATAGATGAGGGTAGGGTAGTTGACATGGTGTACGTGGACTTCAGTAAAGCCTTTGATAAGGTTCCACATGGTAGGCTGTTGGAGAAAATGCAGAGGCATGGAATTGAGGGTGATTTAGCGGTTTGGATTAGAAACTGGCTTTCTGAAAGAAGGCAGCGAGTGGTAGTTGATGGAAAATATTCAGCCTGGGCTCCGGTTACTAGTGGTGCGCCATAAGGATCTGTTTTGGGACCACTGCTGTTTCTCATTTTTATAAATGACTTCGATGCAGGCATAGGTGGATGGATTAGCAGATTTGCAGATGACACTAAAGTCGGTGGAGTAGTGGACAGTGTGGAAGAATGTTACAGGTTGCAGGGGGGACTTGGATAAACTGCAGAATTGGGCTGAGAGATGGCAAATGGAGTTCAATGCAGCTAAATGTGAGGTGATGCACTTTGGGAAGAATAACAGGAAGGCAGAATACTGGGTCAATGGAAAGATTCTCGGTAGTGTGGATGTGCAGAGGGATCTTGGAGTCCATGTACGTAGATCCCTGAAAGTTGCCAGCCAAGTGGATAGTGCTGTTAAGAAGGCATATGGTGTGTTAGGTTTCATTCATAGAGGGATTGCGTTCCGGAGCCGCAATATCATGCTGCAACTATACAAAACGCTAGTGCGGCCACACTTGGAATATTGTGTACAGTTCTGGTTGCCATATTTCGGGAAGGATGTGGAAGCATTGGAAAAAGTGCAGAGGAGATTTACCAGGATGTTGCCTGGTCTGGAGGAAAGGCTGAGACACTTGGGTCTGTTCTCATTGGAAAGAAGGTGGCTAAGGGGGGTTTTGATAGAGACATATAAGATGATCAGAGGATTGGATAGGGTAGACAGTGAAAGTCTTTTTCCTAGGATGATGACATCAGCTTGCATGAGGGGGCATAACTACAAATTGAGGGGTGATAGATTTAAGACAGATGTCAGAGGCAGGTTCTTTACGCAGAGAGTGGTAAGGGTGTGGAATGCCCTACCTGCTAAGGTAGTCAACTCAGCCACATTAGGGAGATTTAAACAATCCTTAGGTAAGCACATGGATGATTTTGGGATAGTGTAGGGGGACGAGCTGAGAATAGTTCACTGGTTGGTGCAACATCGAGGGCCGAAGGGCCTGTTCTGCACTGTATTGTTCTATGTTCTATGTTTGCGGAATGTTGTTATGCAAAAATTGACTTCTGTAGGCAGCCTATATAAAATTGTAATTGCATGTTAGCAATAATTTATTAGAAATGTTTTATGCATTTCTGAATGATGTGTTAAGGACACCGTGTAAATACAATTAAAAGCAAACCACCGTTGATGCTGTAAATAAGCAGCAGTAAAAGCTGGAGAAGCTCTGTTAGTCTGGCAGCATCTGTGAAGACAAACAAAGCTGACAGAGCCCAATATGCTCTCCTTTAAAACACTGTTCAAAATGTTTATGTAAATTCAAATTATTTTCTTCTTCACTGATAACTGTGGGTTCAGTACTGGGTTTGCCTGGAAGAGAGAATGCTGACTGATGGTGCCTAAAATTCAAATTCTTACTGTCATAGAGATGTACAGCAAGGAAACAGAGCCTTGGTCCAATTCGTCCATGCCGAACAGCTATCTTAAATTAATCTAGTCCCATTTGCCAGCACTTGGCCCATACCCCTCTAATCCCTTCCTATTCATGTACCCATTCAGATGCCTTTTAAATGCTTGTAATTATACGAGACTCCACAATTTCCTCTGGCAGCTCATTTCATACATGCACCATCCTCTGCATGAAACAATTGTCCCTTAGGTCCCTTTTAAATTTTACCTCTCTCACCTTAAACTGATGCCCTCTCGTTTTGGACTCCCCTATCCTGGATAAAGGTTCATCGCTATTTACCCTACCCATGCCACTCATGATTTACAAACTTCTAGAATGTCACCCCTCAGCCTTTCCCTACATTCAAATCCTCCAACCTCAGCCACATCCTTATAAATCTTTTTTGCAACCTTTCAAGTTTAACATTTCTCCTATAGCAGGGAGACCAGAATTGAATATAGTATTCAAAAAGTGGCCTCACCAATGTCCTATACAGCCACAACATGACTGCCCAACTCCTATACTCAATGCACTGACCAATAAAGGCGAGCATACCAAACGCCGCCTTCACTACCCTGTCTACCTGCGACTCCATCTTCAAGGAACGAGGACCCTGCACTCAAGGCCACTTTGTTTGGCAACAATCCCCAGGACCTTACCTTTAAGGACCTACCATGAGTTGCCTTACCAAAATGCAACACTTTACGTTTATCTTCTCCCAGAAATTGTGACAATACTTACAAGTTGTTCAACAGTTGGGGACAAGTATCGAAGACCAGCCTTTGGTGAGGATCAAAGGACAGACAGCAATGAGACCATATACACTGACGTTTTTGTATGCATTAAATGGAGTTCTCAACACATCCAACAATTGGGAGAATGTAAAGCTAACTGAGATGTAAATTGCAACAGCCAGGATTTAGGGGCAAAGAGAGTGAGAGGGGTTACAGTGCTACAAAAAAAGTTATGGGTTTAACGAGTTAAGAGATGGATACTCCAATGGAAATAAACCAATGGACAAAATTTAATTTTCTATGACTTTAACTGTAACAAAGTTAAGTCAATGGACTGCAGCAGGTTAAGAAGGCACCACCTTCTCATGAGCAGCTAGGGACGGACAATAAATGCTGGCCAGCCAGCAACGCCCACATCCCACAATGAATAAAAGAAAAAAAAATTTGAATGAAACACAAATTAACAGTCAAGTAATACAGCAATCGAAAACACAATGAAGCTCTCGTGCTGCAACTACCTAATGCAACCAAAGTAAGTATGAATTTCTTATACTCTGAGCCATACTTCTGGCCATATAACACAATAAAGGAAAACTCCGACAACCATCCACCAGTTCTTCCACAGTCATCCATTTCTCCTCATCACCATAGAGTCAGAGATGTACAGCATGGAAACAGACCCTTCAGTCCAACCTGTCCATGCCGACCAGATATCCCAACCCAATTTAGTCCCACCAGCCCATATCCCTCCAAACCCTTCCTATTCATATACCCATCCAACTGCCTCTTCAATGTTGCAATTGTACCAGCCTCCACCACATCCTCTGGCAGCTCATTCCATACACGTACCATCTGTGTGAAAAAGTTGCCCCTTAGGTCTCTTTTATATCTTGCCCCTCTCACCCTAAACCTATGCCCTCTAGTTCTGGACTCCCCGACCCCAGGGAAAAGACTTTGTCTATTTATTCTATCCATGCCCCTCAATTTTGTAAACCTCTATAAGGTCACCCCTCAGCCTCCGACGGTCCAGGGAAAACAGCCCCAGCCTGTTCAACCTCTCCCTGTAGCTCAGATCCTCCAACCCTGGCAACATCTTTGTAAATCTTTTCTGAATCCTTTCAGGTTTCACAACATCTTTCCGATAGGGAGGAGACCAGAATTGCACGCAATATTCCAGCAGTGGCCTAACCAATGTCCTGTACAGCCGCAACATGACCTTCCAATTCCTGTACTCAATACTCTGACCAATAAAGGAAAGCATACCAAACACCTTCTCCTCTATACTATCTACCTGCGACTCCACTTTCAAGGAGCTATGAACCTGCAGTCCAAGGTCTCTTTGTTCAGCAACACTCCCTAGGACCTTACCATTAAGTGTATAAGTCCTGCTAAGATTTGCTTTCCCAAAATGCATTTATCTGAATTAAACTCCACCTGCCACTTCTCAGCCCATTGGCTCATCTGGTCCAGATCCTGTTGTAATCTGAGGTATCCCTCTTGGCTGTCCACTACACCTCCAATTTTGGGGTCATCTGCAAACTTACTAACTGTACCTCTTATGCTCGCCTCCAAATCATTTATGTAAATGACAAAAAGTAGAAGGCTCAGCACCGTTCCTTGTGGCACTCCACTGGTCACAGGCCTCCAGTCTGAAAAACAACTCTCCACCACCACCCTCTGTCTTCTACCTTTGAGCCAGTTCTGTATCCAAATGGCTAGTTCTCCCTGTATTCAATGAGATCCAACCTTGCTAATCAGTCTCCCATGGGGAACCTTGTCGAACGCCTTACTGAAGTCCACATAGATCACATCTACTGCTCTGCCCTCATCAATCTTCTTTGTTACTTCATCAAAAAACTCAATCAAGTTTGTGAGACATGATTTCCCACGCACAAAGCCATGTTGACTATCCCGAATCAGTCCTTGCCTTTCCAAATACATGTACATCCTGTCCCTCAGGATT
This sequence comes from Chiloscyllium plagiosum, assembly GCF_037043375.1. NCBI lineage: Eukaryota > Metazoa > Chordata > Chondrichthyes > Orectolobiformes > Hemiscylliidae > Chiloscyllium > Chiloscyllium plagiosum. The sequence continues at coordinate 84,390,376 of NW_028270146.1, read as the reverse complement.
CCCTCCAACAACTTGCCCACCACCGAGGTCAGGCTCACTAGTCTATAGTTCCCTATCTTGTCTTTACCACCCTTCTTAAACAGTGGCACCACGTTTGCCAACCTCCAGTCTTCTGGCACCTCACCTGTGACTATCGATGATACAAATATCTCAGCAAGAGGCTCAGCAATCACTCTCTAGCTTCCCACAGAGTTCTTGGGTACACCTGATCAGGTCCTGGGGATTTATCCACCTTTAACCGTTTCAAATCATCCAGCACTTCCTCCTCTGTAATCTGGACATTTTGCAAGACGTCATCATCTATTTCCCTACATATCCTTTTCCACAGTAAATACTGATGCAAAATATTCATTTAGTATCTCCCCAATTTTCTGTGGCTCCACACAAAGGCCACCTTGCTGATCTTTGAGGGGCCCTATTCTCTCCCTAGTTACCCTTTTGTCCTTAATATATTTGTAAAACCCCTTTGGATTCTCCTTAATTCAATTTGCCAAAGCTATCTCATGTCCCCGTTTTGCCCTCCTGATTTCCCTCTTAAGTATACTCCTACTTTCTTTATATTCTAAGGATTCACTCGATCTATCCTGTCTGTATCTGCCATATGCTTCCTTCTTTTTCTTAACCAAACCCTCAATTTCTTGAGTCATCCAGCATTCCCTATAGCTACCAACCTTCCCTTTCACCCTGACAGGAATATACTTTCCCTGGATTCTTGTTATCTCATTTCTGAAGGCTTCCCATTTTGCAGCCGTCCCTTTACCTGCGAACATCTGCCTCCAATCAGCTTTTGAAAGGTCTTGCCTAATACCGTCAAAATTGGCCTTTCTCCAATTTAGAACTTCAACTTTTAGATCTGGTCTATCCTTTTCCATCACTATTTTAAAACGAATAGAAGTATGGTCACTGGCCCCAAAGTGCTCCCCCACTGATACCTCAGTCACCCGCCCGGCCTTATTTCCCAAGAGTAGGTCAAGTTTTGCACCTTCTCTAGTAGGTACATAATTGTTCCACTCCACCCAAGTGTTTTTGGGTACAATTATCACCTGTAGATGCACCTCAAGGATGCCCATTCCTTAAATCTTCAAGAGCAAATCTGTACTCTTCCCTTTCTTTCAAACAGAAATGGAACGGTCAGAGCATCCTGGCTTGGTGGCTAACACAAGAGCAATCTTCCTGCTTTTCCTCAGCAGTAGCTGGCTTGTTTCTACATCTTCAGCAGCAGCTGTCCATTTTCTGTGAAATACTGCAAAAGGTGTTAAAACTGCTATCCTTCCTCAAAGGGTTTCTACTTGAACTTCTCTCTCCATGGAAACAAGGTCATGTGGGCATTTCCTCCAATTAAAAACTGTTTACCAGAAGTTCACCCTTTCCCCATGTTCAGAATATTCTGTCATAGCTTAAACTAAACCGAGCATTTTAAAAGCTGCAAAGTTCCACATTTATGACACAGTGGTGCAGTTTGCTAGCTTGGAGCAAAAAAAAAGACAGAAAAAAAGCTGGAAATCTTAAACAAAATACAGAAACTGCTGAAGCATCCATACTGTCAACGCACATCCCCAGAGAGAACAGACAAGCCAATGTTTTAAGTATAGCTCCCTCATGAGGACTGGAAGAAATACAGATGAACAGCTTTAATAAAGGAAAAAAGGATGAAAAACACACCTGTCCACGTACACACAAGCAAGAGATGAATCTTGTTGGATAATACCTTTGGCAGATTGTAAGGGTCTGGAACCAAAAGTTAACCAATAGTTTTTTTTCAGCTGAACTGAAGGTAAACAAAGTTCGCTACTGTAATATCATAAAAGATTTACTACTATTTAATAAGGTGTCTAAACATATTGTAGTTTTGGCAGAGCTAAAATAGTATAAAAATGCCTCAGCATCAAGCATCACTGAGGTTACAGGTTTACGGAGGTCTGAAAATTTGAGATCGTTCGCTGAATCCCAAGCCAGACTATCTCCAAGAGGCAGGAGGGAATGTGCTGGTGCTAAGGTCGCTAGCATTTACTGGGGATCAATGCAAGGACAAATAAAAAGAGCATAATAAATGATTACATAATAAATATAATAAAATTCATTTAAGGCTATGGAAACCAAGTAAATTGGATCTAAGAAATGGTGGCTGTGCCAAGTATAATAAATCTTATAAAAGGGACATGGTGTACACTAGGAATAGGTGTTGTGATGAATAGACCACAGAAGACTGCTTGAATAATTAGTTCCCACAACACAGCTAGTCATCTTATCCTCAGAGTATAATGTCCTCTTAATGCTTTGATCATTTTTTTTCTTTCATACATCAGTGGGTGTGGGCAGCACTGGATTCTGACTCCATATCCTCACAAGTACAAAGGCTGCCAACTTTAACCTCCACAGTATTGTCGGTCTCCTCTTTCTTCAACTCATTTTCTACAGAAATTTGCACTCATGCTTTATGTAACTCCAGACCCCAATGTTCTAAAGATCGCGGTCAGCCAGTTGTCTGTCCTCCATAAACATCAGCCCAAGAAATGTCCAGCTGTCCAAGATCTGACCTGTACCAAATCTCCCACATCCGGTGCTAATGTCCTTGCCTATTTATATTTGATTCCTATCCTTGATGACTGTGATTTGAAATTCGTGTTCAAATTCCTACATGGCTTCACCTCTCACTAACTCATCATAGCTTACAAACCTCTGAATTCCTCATTTTTCTAACTTTGGCTACGTATGAGTCTCCCTCCTACTTAATAGGAGCATCTTCTACTTGTAGGCTTTTTTGCTTTCTCCAGAAGCCCATCTGACTCTCCACAGATCTTACAACCCTGTTTGAAATCTACCTCTTTGCTCAAGCTTTTGATAGGCTCTTTAAAATTCTCCTCCTTTAGGTCAGCACCGATGTACAGTATTTCTGGTTATGCCATTGAAAATCTTTGTCTAAAAGAACTGATATAAATACACATTCTTGTGCCTGAGGGGCTGTTGACGATGCCTATGAGCAAGAAGGCCTGGGGTTAAAGACCCACTCCTATACTCGTCGGCCACAGAAGAACTCAGTCAGTAACACCAGCAAACCAATATATATCAGTGCCTGTCACAAAACCTAGATAAAGAGGAGGGTTAGCAACAAGCTAAATCTAAACTCCTGCATATCAAAACCAAAAACAAAATTGGTATTTGATACAAAATTTAAAGAGCTGAAAATGTATTGCTGGAAAAGCGCAGGTCAGGCAGCATCCAAGGAACGGGAGAATCGACGTTTCGGGAAGGGCTTATGCCCGAAACGTCGATTTTCCTGTTCCGTGGATGCTGCCTGACCTGCTGCGCTTTTCCAGCAACACATTTTCAGCTCTGATCTCCAGCATCTGCAGCCCTCACTTTCTCACAAAATTTAAAGAACCAACATTGGGCTGACCCAATGAGATAAGGAAAATCCAAAGGTGGAGACATAAATGCAAGTTGTTGACAGGCTGGATTCTCACAAAGTGCCATTCTACACTTTTTCACATTCCATTGCTTTAATCAGTCCTACTAGATTTCAATGGGAAATGCACAGAGCCACTGATTCCCACCAGCTTCATTCCAAATGTAGGGTCTGATGGGAAAATAATTTTAAAAAATACATTCACAGAATTAGGCTTTGCTGACTGGGCCAGTATTTAATTTCCATCCCTAATTGCCCAGAGGGCAGTTAAAAGTCAACCACTTGCTTGAGCATAGTGTCACTTGGAGGCCAGACCAAGTAAGGATGGCAGTTTTCTTTCCTAAAGGACATGAGTGAACCAGAGGGCTTTTCTGACGATTAACAATGATTTCATTCCAGATTCCACCATCTGCCGTGGCAGAATTCAAACCCAGAGTCCAGAAGATCACATGGATCTCTGGATTAGTGATTTAGAAATAATACCAATAAACTGTCACATTGGATCCAGCCAGGGATTAGGCTGTTTTGAACCTGGTAATGTGTCATGAGGTAGGTTGAATAATTGACCTTAGGATGAAAGATCCTCAAGGGAACAGTGACCATGACATGGCAGTATTTAGTATTACGTTTGAGAGAGAAATGACCGCATTAAACTTAAGTGAGTGTAATTACAAGAGAACGAGACCAATGATATATCCCAGTAAAAGGAGAAAGAGTCTCAGAGGAGGTAAACTGACCATGGTTAATCAAAGTTATGAATGTTATCAATTTGAAAGAAAAAAATAAATGCGTCAAACATTAGTGGTAACTCGGAGGATTGGAAAAGTTTTTAAAATGACCCGAAAACAAAAATTGGGAAGAAAATTAAGTTTGAGGGCAAACTAGGATGTGACACAAAAAACAGACAGTTAGAGCTTTGATTAGATTAGATTCCCTACAGTGTGGAAACAGGCCCATTGGCCCAACTAACTTAAAATATATACAAAGGGAGGGGCAACATAAGCTTCTTAGAGAACAAGGGTGGAGAAATAATAACGGAGTCAGGAAATGGCAGAGGAGTTGAACAAATAATCTGTATTAGTTTTCTTTGTTTAGAACACTGACAGCATTCCAGAACTCCTAAATAATCAAGGGGCTGAAGGTTTGGAAACAAAAACATAACTATTATGAGGAAAATCTTTAAGCTGTCCCAGAGTTGTGAATGGATTCTGTTCTGGAACCCATTCGCAAGTCGATTTTTACGTAAGTCAGAAAACAATGCAGGACATTGGACAGCAGCTTAAGTGCACAAAATGTTCATATGTCAGGTCTTCAAAATTACACACTGTATGGGATAACGTTCCTAAGTATGAGCATTCGTATGTAAACTGGGGACCCCGTGTACTAATGGGAACAAATGCCAATAAGTTTCTGGACCCAATGAATTGTATCCTAAGACTTTAAACGAAGTCATTACAGAGATGGTGGATGCACTGGTAGTAATCTTACAAGAATTCTTAGATTCCAGAGAAGTTTCAGAGGATAGGAAAACTGTCAATCTAACACTCTTATTCAAAAGGGGAGTGAGACAAAATAAACAGATAACTATAGAAAAGTTAGCCTACCATTGTCATTGAGATAATGTTAATATCTATTATGAAGGATATAACAGCAAAGCATGTATAAATATATAACGCAATCAGCAGAGTTAGCATGGCTTCATGATGGGGACATCATTCTTGACAAATTAATTACAGCAACGTAGATAAACATGAACCAATAGGTGTAATATATTTGGATTTCCAACAGGCATTTGATACGACTCTGCACATAAGGCTACTTAAGAAGATAAGAGCCCACAGAGTTGGAAATGATATATTAGCATGGACAGAAGATTGGCTAACTAATATAAGATGGAGTTCAGATAACTGGGCCATTTGCAGAATTGCAAGATTGCAACTAGTAGAGTGCTAAAAGGGATCAGTGTTGGATCCACAATTATTTCCAATACATATTCAGGACTTGAAACAACAAGGTACATGTGCTATCACCAAGTTTGGAGGTGACATGAAAATACTTGGGAAGACAAATAACGAGGATGACATAAGGAGACTCCAATTGGAACATAGCTAGGTTCAGTACAAAATTACAAACAAGGACTAAGGGGAGGCTACTTGGCCCTTTGAGACTCTTTGCCATTCATTAAGATTGTAGCTTATCTGATTTTAATCTCAACTCTACATTTCTCAATGTGCCCGATAATATTTTATCCTGTTGTAATCAAAAAACTGTCTACTTGTGCTTAAAAATATTTAAAAATTCAGTATCCATTGCCTTTTGAGGAAGGGAATTCCAAAGAACCTCAATTCCGAGAGAACAAAAAAAAACCTTCACCTCGGTCTTAGATTTCTCATTTTCAAACTGTAAGGCCTAATTCTGAATTCTCCCACAAGAGGAACTAACCTTTTCCACTTACATCCAGTCAAGTCCTCTCAGAATGTTATATACTTCAGTTAAGTCACTTCCAATTTTTACTAAACTCTAGAGAATGCAGGGCTGATCAGTCTAGCCTTTCCTCATAAGGCAATTGATTCATTCCAGATATTAGTCTGGTAAATCTTCTGCTTCCAATGCATTAACATCCTTCTTTCAGTACACAGTGACCAACATCTGTACACTTAACTCTAGGTACGGTCTCACAAATGCTCTGTGTAACTGAAGTATAATTTCCCTAGTCTTTCATTCTACTCCCCTTGCAATAAAACATAATATTCTATTAGTTTTCCTGACTTCCTGCTATACCTGAATACTAACCTTCTGCAGTCCATGCACTAGGACACCCAGATCTCGCTGCATCTCCAAACTCCGCAACCTCTCGCCATTTAGATAATGTTTTTTTCTGTCGAAATTGTCAATTTCACACTTCCCACATTATACTCCATTTGCCAGACCTTTGCCTGTTCAGTTAACCTAACTACCCCTTTCCATCTCTTTGTAGGCTCCACATCTTGTCTTCACAACTCACATTCCTACCTTTTTTGTGACATCTACAAATCTAGCTCCCACAACTTTTGTCGCTTCACACAAATCATTTATATGAATTGTAAAGTATTGAAGCTCCGGCACTGACCCCTATAGCACACTACTCATTACATCCTGCCAGCCTGAAAAAGACCCATTTATTCCTACTTCAGTTCCTGTTAGCCAGCCAGTCTTCTATCCATGTTAATACATTATCCAATGCCATGAATTTTTATTTTCTGCAATAACCATTGTTGCAGCACCTTATCAAATGCCTTCTGGAAATCCAAATGCATAACATCCACTGGCTCCTCATTATCTGCAGCATAAGTTACTTCTTCAAAGAACTCCAATTAATTAAGCCATTTAGAATTTATCAAGAAGCCCTATTATAACATCTTTAATAACAGTTTCCGTATGACAGATGTTAAGCTAACTAGCCTGTAGTCTTTTGCTTTCTGCCACTCTCCTTTTAAAAAAAAGATTCACATCAATTCCTTTTCAATCTAAAAGGATCCTTCCTTGAACCTAATGAGTTTCAAGAAATGAAATCCCTCAGGATCTGGGGACTTGTGAACTCTCAGTTTCAACAATTTACTTAGTACTATTTCCCTGGTCATTTTAAATTTCTTGAGTTCCTCTCTCCCTTCCGGGTCCTGGTTGACAGCTATTTCCGGGATATTATGAACTGGGTCCAAATTTGGCTGATGGAATAAAGTTTGGAAAATAATGTGGAAAAATGTCACGTGTTGCACTTTAAAGAAGAATAGACGAGATGACTATTATTTCAATAGTAAAGACTAAAGAAAGCTGCAGCACAGGGGGATTTGGGTGCCCTAATGTATGATTTATTTAAAAATTCAGTGAATTATAGGGAAGGCAAATCGCATTCCCTTTGAAATAAAAGCCATGTAAAAATAGGGAGGTCTTATGAAAACTATGTGGATTAGTCAGACCACACCTGGAACTCTAAACTGTTTTTGGTGACCTTGGCTTCATTGTGCTGATCTCAAGTATGGAGGGACTTTCTTATGAGGAAAGGTTAAGATTGGGCTTATACTAATTGGAGCTTGAAAGAAAGGGGTGGCCTTATTGAAATGTATAAGATTCCTTGGGGGGCTTTTGTAGTGCCTCTACCTCTGAGCTAGAAGGTCCAGGTTCAATTCCCACTGGTGCTGAAAGTGTTTCATAACTTAGCTGAACAAGTTGAATAAAAATATCTATCTAGAAATTCCTTAAGGAGCTTTACAGGGCAGATGCGGAGATTTTGTTTCCTTTTTGGAGATCTAGGACCACAGGGCATAATCTCAGAATCACACATTTTTAAAAATTCATTCATGGGATGAGGGCGTCGCTGACTAGGTGAGTATTTACTGCCCACCCCTAATTGCCTAGAGGGCAGTTGAGAATCAACCACCTTGCTATAGGTCTGGAGTCACATGTGGGCCAACCAGATAAGGATGGTAGTTTCCTTCCCTACAGGACATTAGTGAACAAGAGGGGTTTTCCTACAATCAATAATGGCTTCACAGTCATCATTAGAGTCCTAATTTCAGATATTTATAGAACTGAAATTCCACTGTCTGCCATAGTGGGCATTGAACATTGTCTGGGTTTCTTGATTAACAAATCAGTGATAATATCACTAGGCCATCACCTCCCCTAAATTTTAGGATGTAAGGAGGAATTTATTCCCCTAAAAGGTTAATGATTTGGTGGAATTCTTTACTGCAGAGGGCTCTCAAGGCTAGATGATTAAGTATATTCAGGGCTGATATAATCAGTAAGGGGTTCAAAGGTTAAAGGGAAAAGGCAGGAAAGTAGAGTTGAAAATTATCAAGATGAGCCATAATCTTATTGACTGGCACAGGCTGGATGGGCCAAGTGGCCTACTTTTGCTCCACATGTTACCATCCTTGAGCCAGGCTATTCAATGTTTTCTTACAGAGCTGTAGACACGTCACCTTCAAGTGAATCTGCCACAGAAATTGGGTTATCGTGTCAGAGAGTCATAAGCATGGAAACAGACCTTTCAGTCCAACTCTCCATGACCACTAAATTTCCCAAACTAATCTAATCCCATTTGCCTGCGTTTGGCCAATATCCCTCCAAGTTTTTTCCTATTCACGTACCTGTACAGCATAGAAACAGACTCTTTGGTCCAAATCGTCCATGCCCACCAGATACCCTGAATGAATCTCGTCCCATTTGCCAGCCTTTGGCCCAATGCCTTGCCTCCAGTCACAACCTTGGCAGCCACTTCAATCCTCCAAAATTGTCCCAATTCCCTGATTCCCTCACATGTGAGTTCTTGAAGGACTGTTGACAAAAATCTCTCTGACAATATACTCTGCCCACCAGCAGCATCAGTTCTGAATAGTGACTTTACCTAAATTAATCCGAGTTTACAGCAATGCAAATTGCTTATATATTCCCAGAGTGGGTCTCCGTGCAGTGGGAATCCAGTGGAATGGGCTGCTTGCTCTTCGTGCTTCGAGCCGGCTGCACACAATTGGTGTGCATTCGATGAAAAACTACTATCACTAAGTCAACAAACCTCCCCGCTCGACTTTGAAATGCAGCAACAGGAAACTTCCAAAAACAAACAATTCCCACTTCCACAAAGCATCACGACCAGAAGCCTGAGTCCTGTCAATGCAGGAAACAAAGGGTTTCGGGCTGTGCGGTGCCGAACAGCATTACAACAGAAAGTACACACCTTGCCTCAAATCTCAATCTCTCTCTCTTACCTATAGTGGAGATGTGGGAAGAGTGGAATTGGTTGTCGGTGAAACGGCACAGGAGGCAAGTCTTCCCCACTCCGGAGTCTCCGATCAGCAGCAGCCTGAACAACACATCATACTGCTTAGCCATGGTGTGTCCTCATGGACCTGCCCAGGCGAACCCGACCACTTTACCCAGACAGCGAAAGCCCGAGAACGGCTCCCTTATTCCGCTCCAGTCCCATATCTGCCCCGGGCAGGCAGGCTGTAGTGGTGGGGGCAGACGCCTTGTTTGCTGCTGTTGCTGTCCACCTCACTGATTGGAAATGGTATTTTCACCTTCCCCCCCCCGTGCTGCCGGCTTTAACCTGCGCTGCTGGGGCTGTCAAGGGAGGAAGAGCGTTCTGTTGCTGCTGCCACTGAGAGGGAATGGGGATGTGGGGAGGGGACTCTCAGTGTCTGCAATGAATGACGCGATATGTGAAACCCCACCTCAAATCAGCCAGTCTCTCCAAGCAATCCACTGTCACAGCCTTCCCTTTACCCTCAATCCCTTCCCTGCCTTTAGCCTTTTGTCTATATCCTTCGCTGACCCCAATTCCATTTTTTTAACCCTTCAAATCTCCCTTTAGTATTTTCCATTTAAAATTAAACGTACTTTTTTCTTACACTTTTTTTTCAAAAAGCGTATTCTTGCTCTTAGCCTTTGTCCATTTCGATTCCCCCCTCGGGGATTATTTAGTGATCTTTTTAAGTTAGAAGTGGAGTTCATTTTCTATCTCCAGTCTGGCGCTTTAAAATATATATATAAATCGCCCTGTTCAAATCAAGAGCGATGCGTCAGTAGCCCGTTTTCTGAACAGAAGGGGAAGCACACACGCGACTGGCCAAACGGCCTCCTGTGCTGAAACCATTGAGAATTGTTGCCTTCCCTGCCACAGCCAAACTGACACGATGTTGATATCAGAAGTTATCCGGTTGCAAGGAGAGCTAATGGCCTTGGAGGGGGGAAAAAGCACATCTTGTTCAATTAGCTATTTAGAAAGGCCATTAAACAGCACCAATCTGACCTGGTTACGGATTGTTACATCAGAAGCAGGAAGAGCGCTATTCTTCACTATAATGGGAGAAAATGCTTTTGCAATTTACATCCTGTTAAGCTGTTTGTAGTTAGTTGTTTGTTGCTATCATTCTCGCTTTCATTGTCCTGGCATGATCTAATGTTCACTTCACACACAGTGGTACTGTGATGCTGTGAAAAGCCTCCTTCATGTAACTGGCAGCATGGGACCCTTGCTTTTGTTTCTGTTAGACTGGCTGTGCAAATGTGATGAAGTGAAGCAAATGTTCACTACTCTGTCACCAGGTTTTTAAACAGGGTTATCTTGTTCAAAGTGTTACAGTGGCAGTGCCCAGTGCAGTTTACAAAATGGTCCACATTTCACATTCTCAAACAAAACAGCAATTGCTGGAAAAGCTTGGCAGGTCTGGCAGCATCTGTGGAGGGAAATCAGAGTTAACATTTTGGGTTGAGTGATCCTTCCCCGAAATATTTCATGTTTCTTCGGTGAACAAGCATGAGGGGCCATTCTGAAGGATCAGATCCTGGTAGAGGACATTTTGTTGCCTTTAGTGAGGGGAACGGAGGAACTCTGTTTCAGAGGAGATGCAAACTGAAGATCTTTAGATCTAGCCCTTCAAACAACACCTTATGGTTTCGGCTAGAAAGACAGCTCTGGTCATCTACCCTATTTGTACTAAATGGATAAATTAATGATATTTTTGAAAAATAATTGAAACATTATTAGTAATTTTGGAAGGAAGGGACGAATATTGCATCAGAAAATGATGCCCTACATCTGTCAAATCAAATTGTTAATTTTCTGGTGTTGGCATTTATAAAATCTTATCCTCTGTCCCCGTTGCTAAGTAATGTAATATCATCCTACATATATGGTGGATGGAAGTTTTCAAAGATCAAATAGAGTGCACTACCTCACTTCCAGAAAATTAATTGAAAAATGTAGCTGGAGAGCCAAAGGCTACAGTCCAGGCCAACACATGGATTGAAACAGGAAAGCCAGATAAACTGTGCTGGTTAGATGATAGAAAGCTTGGGTTTTAAAAACCTAGGAGGAAAGACATGCTGTGAATTTGATCTCTTGTAGTAAATATGCTTCCCAGAAGTCTTATGACTGTCTAACTTTTCTATTCATTCATACTGCCTGGCTTTGCTGGCTAAGCTTGCATTACTAATTACCCTTGAGAAACTGGTGGTGAGCTGCCTTCTTGAACCTCTGCAATCCATGTGGTGTAGGTACACCCACAATGCTGGAAGGGACTTCCAGAACTTTAACCCAGCAACAGTGACAGAACAGCGATATAGTTGCAAGTCAGGATGCTGTGTGGCTTGGAGGGGAACTTGTACCAGTGTTTCCATGTATACTTTCTACCTGGATGGTAGAAGTCGCGGGTCTGAATCGTGCTGCCTAATGAGCCTTGGTGAGAAATTGCAGTGCATCTTTTAGATGACACACATTGCTACCAGATAGCCTGCTTCAGTATCTGAGGAATCACAAATGGTGATGAACATCAGCAGCAATCACCTCTTCTGACCTTAAAATGAAAGGAAAGTCATTGATAACAACTAAATGTGGCTGAGTCTATCCTGGGGAACTCCCCTGAAATGATATCCTGTGGCTCACATGATTGACCTCCAAAAAGCACAACCATGTTCTTTTCTGCTGGGTATGGCTCCAACTTGCAGAGAGCTTTCTCCTTAATTCCCATTCACTCCAGTTTTGCTAGGGCTCATTGATGTCACACACAGTTAAATTCTGCCTTGATGCCAAGGAAAGTCACCCTCACTTCATTCTTGATGTCACCTCTTTGTCCATGTTTGGCCAAAGTCTGTAATAAGGACAGAAGGTGAGTGGAATTGAATCTAAACTGAGCATCACTGAGCAGATATTGATGAGTAACTGCTGCTAATAGCACTGTCAACAGCACTTTCTATCACTTTATTGATGATTGAGAGTAGACTGATGGCTAGGTGGGTATATCCTGCTTTTGTGGGCATGACATACCTCGGCAATTTTTCACATTGCTGGGAAGTTGCTAGTGATGTAGCTGGAACAGCTTGGCTAGGGGCCCAGCAAGTTCTGGAAGCTATTTTCAGTATGATTGCAGGGCTATTGTTAGGGCCCTTGGCCGTTGCAATTCCCAGTGCCTTCAGTTGTTTCTTGATATCAGGTGGAGTGAATCAAATTGACTGAAGACTCAAATCTGTGATGGTGCTACCGTAGAAGGAGACTGAGATGAGTCATCCACTTAGCATTTCTGGCTGAAGATAGATGCAATTGCTTCAGCCTTTTGTTTTGATCTGCTGGGCTGTTCCTTCAGTGGCGATGGGGATACTTGTGGACCCACCTCCTCCAGCGAGTTGTTTAACTGGTCACCATCATTCATAGCTGAATGTGCGAGAATAGCAATGTCTAGGTCTGATGCATTGGTTGTGGGATCACTTAGCTTGGTGGAGAAAGTGAGGTCTGCAGATGCTGGAGATCAAAGTTGAAACTTTATTGCTGGAACAGCACAGCAGGTCAGGCAGCATCCAGGGAACAGGAGATTCGACGTTTCGGGCACAGGCCGAACAACTCTCTCACAGACCTGTAAAGGACCTCTACTGTTCTTCATTTACAGAAGAATCCATAGACTGAACAAACAGTTCTTTCTAGCCATTTCGGAAATTAAAGGCAGTAAGTACCAAAAACTTTCATTTACTTACCCCCAAACTCCGGATTCCTCAACCATTCCAGAACCTTCCATCGGCCTCCAGTCCGGCGCCATTACACACGAGGCCGCTACAGCGCCCGCGGCAATAGCCGCAGCCCATTCCTGAAGAAGGGCCTGTGCCCGAAACGTCGAATCTCCTGTTCCCTGGATGCTGCCTGACCTGCTGTGCTGTTCCAGCAATAAAGTTTCACTTAGCTTGGTACATCACTTTCTGCTTACACCACTTTGATCTCACGTAGAGCCGTTAGGTAGCTTCACCAGGTTGATACCTCATTTTTAGGTATGCCTATTGCTGCTCCTGGCCTGCCCAACTGCACTCTCCATTGAAACAGGGTTGAACTTTTAGCTTGGTAAAATTGAGGATATGACTGGCCACAAGGTTAGAAATTGTAGCTGAATACAATTCTGCTACTGTTAATGGCCCACAGTGCCTCCATGTCAATCTTGAGTTGCTAGGTTTGTTTCAAATCCATTTCACATGGTGGTGGTGGTGACACAGAGCACAATGGATAGTATTCTCAATGTGAACGCAGGACTTTGTCTCAACAGCAACTGTGTGGAGGTCACTCTTGCTGAAACTTTCATGGACAGAAGCATCTGCTAGGGGTTGATTGGTAATACTCAACTCAAGTATGATTTGCCTGTTGCTTCTGCCTCACCACTTGATGCAGGACCAGTCTAACAGTTATGTCCTTTAGGACTCAAGCACCTTGGTCACTAGTGTTGCTATGAGACCCTCTTGGTGATAGTTATTGAAGGCCTTGTCCAAAGGACATTTTGATTCCTTTTCAACCTCATTGCTTCCTCTAAATGTTGTTTATGGAGAATTACTGATTCATCATTGGGAGGTGACATGTGGTAATCACCAGGAAATTTCTTCACCCATGTTTGATCTGATGCCACAAGACTTCATGGATCCTGGAGTCAACATTGAGGACTCCCAAAGCAACATCCTCCTTACTGTATACCACAACACCACTACCTCTGGTGGGGTCAGTCTTACACATGAGAATGACTATGTCAGCTGACTAATTGACTAATCTGTGAGACAACGCTCCCAATTCTGGCACAGATCTCAAATGTTAGGAAGGAGGTTTTTCTAGGCCGACATGGACTCTATGTGCCATCGTGCATCTAATGCTATTGAGTAGTCCATCCAATTCCATTCCTTTGATCAGACTTTATAGAGTATAAATACAACTCAGTGGTTAGCTAGGCCTTTTCAGAGATTACTTTAGAGGGAACTGCGTTGCTGTGAGTCTGCATTCACACGTAAGCCAGTAAATTTTTTTAGATTAGATTAGATTACTTACAGTGTGGAAACAGGCCCTTCGGCCCAACAAGTCCACACCGACCCGCCGAAGCACAACCCACCCATACCCCTACATTTATCCCTTACTTAACACTACGGGCAATTTAGCATGGCCAATTCACCTGACCTGCACATCTTTGGACTGTGGGAGGAAACCGGAGCACCCGGAGGAAACCCACGCAGACACGGGGAGAACGTGCAAACTCCACACAGTCAGTCGCCTGAGGCGGGAATTGAACCCGGGTCTCGGGCGCTTTGAGGCAGCAGTGCTTACCACTGTGCCACCGTGCCGCCCACCAATGTGGAAGATTTCCTTCTGAAAGGACTTTAGTGAACACATTGAGTTCATCCCTTCCATGTAAGAACATTAATATTTTCTCCAAACTGGGTTTGAGGTGCTTAGTTTAACAGAATATCTTGGAATTATAAGAATTTAGACTGATCCCTGTCAATTTATGACTGAATGCATACACTGCATGTTGAAATTTCATGTTAGGTAAAGCAGCTAAATATACTACAAAATATAATGACTGTTATCTGTTTGCCTAATATAAAGGAATGCTGTTTGTCTTGATGGTTGTCTGAATGCTGAACATTCTGGGATAGTTACTCTCTTAGGGTGTTGTGCAACATTATTTTGCCCTCCGTATTCACCTTGCCTTCAATCATAAGGGAAAGGTGTAAGCATGTGGTGATTCATGACTTTAACCTGAACTCCTAGTGTACCACACCCATTGATGAGCTCCATGATGAATAAGTATTGAAGGTGCTGCCTGTCATCAATAGAGTTACATTATTGTCAGCTCACCAATAGCCTGACAGGCTACCTACCTGTGCAATGTGAAAATATAGTCCAATGGCCACTGTTAACCATTCAGTAAGTTCCTAATCATGAAGAGAGATGATGGGTTGGTATTAAGTATCCCCCTTTTCCCCAAAAGTGGAAGTCCAAGTCACCATTAAATAGAACTTAGAATCATAGAATCCCTACAGTGTGGAAGCAGGCCCTTCAGCCTGTCAAGAATACACTGACCATCTGAAGAGCATCCCACCCAGACTTACCCCATCCCATCTCTGTAACGTTGCATTTCCCATGGCTAATCCACTTAGCCTGAACATCCCCGGATACTATGGGAAATTAATCATTGCAAATCCGGCCAACTAGCACACCTTTGGACTGTGGGAGGAAACTGGACCACCCAGAGGAAACCCACGCAGACACAGGGAGAATGTGCAAACTCTACACAGGCAAGGGTGCCCAAGGCTGAAATCAAGCCTGCGTCCCTGGCGCTGTAAGGCAGCAGTGCTAACCACTGAACCACTGTGCCACCCACACTTACCTATCCTGTTGGTTGCATAAGGCTATTTGTCCATGAAGGATTGTTTTAAAAAATAAATTGTCTTTGCAACATAAAATTGTGAATAACAAACAGAATGACAAACAGAAACTGCTTGTAGTTTGTTCTTCTATTCTTTCCTTAAAGGAAACAAAACATAGGAGGTTCTGGATCAAACAAGTCAAAGTTCAACTAATTCACCTGCCAGTCTGTTAGTGGCATGATCTTGGAGTTGCTGATCCATCATAACAATCAATCTTGATTAATTAGTCTGCAACAGAGTCGGACGCAAGTTGGAGAAAACTTCAGTGGTGCCAACGTTCAGAACCATTGATCTAAAGTCACCCATCTCTCCCAAGTATGCCACACTTTCATATACCTGGTATGTCAACTGTACCATTCAAGATTGGAAATGGTTACAGAGAGTGGTGAACTCGGCTCGGACAATCACAAAGGCCGACCTCCCATCTATAGAATCCATATAGGCCCCCTGTCAAGGCCGCCAGCATTCTCAAAGATCCATCCCACCCTGGCAATGTTTTTCTACAAACTCTACCATTGGGCAGAAGGTACAGAAGCCAGTTGGTTTTGAAACAGTTTCTACCCGACTGTTGTTAGAATAATGAATGGACTGACAAACTTTTAGCATTTGCCTGCACCTGTGTTTTGGTTTTTGCCACTGTTTACCTATTATTTACTTATCTATGCTATTTAACTATGGGATCTGCCTGCATTGCTCATTTGACAAAGCTTTTCACTGTACCTCGGTACATGTGACAAAAAATTCAATTCAATTCAATTCAATTGTGGTGAAGTGGTAGTGTCCCATCCTCTGCTAGGTTCAAGCCCCGCTGGTTCCAATAGATGTTTTGTAACACGTCTGAACAGGTTGATTAGAAAATATCTACCATGCTTTCACAGGTGATGTTACAAATTACTCATTTATTGTATCCAAAGTAATTCTTTCTGAGAGAAGTTATCAAGTCTGTATTTCAATAAATCAGTAATTTGGTTCTACCTCTGTTACTATTAAATTTATTTTGAACCAGCCCCTCCCCCACCTGCTTCAAACCCACAACATCTGCTTCTGGAGAAAATGAAGCAACATTTAAGGTCTGCAGTGTCCAGTCCCTTTAGAATCCATACATAATTATATCACCTCTCAATTTTCTATTTTCCAATGGTAGCATTCTCAAATTACATAATCGCTTGTTGTAATGCAAACCTTATGTCCCCTCAATCATTGTGATTGCTCTTTCTTATATCTTTACAACATCTGTTCTGTACTGTGGAAACCAAATGTGTAAATTGCTGAGTACTGTCATACCAATTATTTATAAAGTAGCAGAATTACCTCACATTTTTTGTCTCAATAAAAGTTAATGTGAAAAATATTGAACAAAGTTCTGCTGAAAATCACACATTTCTTATCTATTTTTGATGACACTTGTTTTGATGATACTTGGCATATATGGAAGCACTGTGTATTTAAACTAAGAAGTACATCTATATCATTTCATGAAATTGTCTGTGTTAGTTTTAGTCTACAAGATGGAATAGCCATTGTAAACGTATCTTTTCTGCAAGGAGAAAGTGAGGTCTGCAGATGCTGGAGATCAGAGCTGAAAATGTGTTGCTGGAAAAGCACAGCAGGTCAGGCAGCATCTAGGGAACAGGAGAATCGACGTTTCGGGCATAAGCCCTTCTTCAGGAATCTTTTCTGCAAACAAAACATATATATTAAAGACTAATTCTGCAGGTGCTACAATAAATACAAAGCCAAGCCTGGGAATAGCAGAAATTATCTCAATAAGAGTTTGCAGCTAAACACGAAGAAATATTGTGGGCTTACAGCTAATTAGTTAGGAAACTAAGGGATTCACCTTTGTGAAAACAGTTAGTTATGGATTCAATTGTAAGACATAAGGAAGGAAAATGTTCAGGATACTGATATCTATATTTTCTCATTAATGGTATAACAAGCAAGGAAGGTTTAGTGTTGCATGTATAGAAAAGATTATCTAATAAATACCATTTGCTACAATATAACTAGACATAGATAGGACATGTTGACAAAATAGCATCATTTTATAGGAAATGATTAAACCTTTACACACACCAGAGCTTTTTGTGGATTTTAACATAGTTTGGTTAATGTTACCAATAGTAAATGGTAACATCACCACCTGCAATTCCCCTATAAGCCACTTACCATCTTGATTTGAAAATACATCACCACTCCTTCACTGTGGCTGGGTCAAAATCATGGAATTCCCTCCCTAAGGGCATTGTGGATCAACCTACAACACTTGGACTGCAGGTATTTAATAGACAGCTTAACACCAGCTTCTCAGGTGCAACTTGTGTTGGGCAATAAACAAATGCTGGCCAGCAAACAATGTCTGCGTACCATGAGTAAATAAAAGAAAAGGACATAAGAAAATTGCAACCATGCTGAATATTTCCTTGAGTCAGTACTCACAGAAAAGAAAGAGACCATAATACATGGGAGCAGAAATTAGGCCAGTTGGTCCATTGAATCTGTTTAATCATGGCTGGTATCCCAATGAAATTAATACTACATTAGAGACAGGAATTCACAAAGTTAACACAAGAGATATAACAAAAGTCACGGAGAAATTAGTATGGCACTCAACAGTGACAGCTTGCCAGATTAAATGCTTTCTGTCCTAGGATTTACATTAGAAAATTGCAGGTGGCCTAACTATAATCTTCCAAAGTTCTCTCAATTCGGAAATGGATTTTGAAGTTTGGAACATTTTGCATACCACCTTACTTTTGAAGATGTGTGAGAAGAGGACTCCAGGACATTATAGATTAGTTTGCTAACACATGTTGACGGGAAATTGCTAATTAAAGATAGGGTGACTGAACGCAGTTGAAATTTTCAACTTGTCAACAAAAGTGAGCTTGGATTTATTCTTTATTAACATCATTGAACATTTTATAGAAAAAACTGAAATAGAGGATAGGAAAATTTTCCCATGAAGCTCGTGTTGAAGCAGCAAAACTATGGCAAATGGATTCCAAAGAAAGCAAATGTCAGCCCTTTTTGACTTAAAAGTATAGATGTGAGTGCTTTCAAAATGTGGAACTGTAGGACTAATTGTGGTCCAAAAGAATTTGTGGGTCTTGGTACATCGATTTTATTAAAATATAATGACTTGCTGTAGAAAGTAATTTAAAAATGCTAATGGAATGCTGGCCCTTACATGTAGGGTTATAGAATACATAGGGGTAGAAATGAGCTTCAGCTGTTAAAAGCCATGGTTAGACCACATCTGGATGACTGTGAGCAATTCTGGGTGCCACACTTTAAGGAAGCTATATTGGCCTTGATTGAAGTGCAGCGTTGATTTATCAGAGTGGTACCTGGTCTAGGTGCTAATATAAATAAAGATCGTATTCCATAAATATAGAAAATCTACTGAGATCATGAAGACCTCACATTCAATAAATGGTCTGTCCTGGCAGTTAATTGCATGGAGGACACAATTGAGATGCAATGCTAATGGATTTTTTTGTTCTTGGGCTATTAATGGCTAGATCAATCAGTGAAGAATCTTTTTCTGATCTCTGCTTAGTTACTCTCAGAGGAAAGTGCATGAATAATCCTGAACTGATATTTCAATGGCAGAGATAGCAGCCAAAGCATAATATCTGGGTTCCCTGCTGAAGAGAAACTATCTGTATGGAGCACTGGTGAATGGGCCACAACTGTGAAGCTGTATCCAAATCTCTGAGGTAGGGGTATCACTACTCCAGACTGCACTGGAATTTCAATTAAATGTTGAGGAAAAAAATCCAACCAGAGTGAGGTCTTAAACAGAGGGTCTAGCTGAGTTGCTATTGTAGACAGCCAGCACAGAGCTGACAAGACAAATGAACTCTAGCTGTGCTGTAACGACTTTATGGTTTTTATGAAATGACTGAAGCTTTTTGTGTGAAATTTGTAAATCCAGTTTGTCAAGAGAATGACCCAGAATGAGAAAAGGTTAACCTTTGAAGGAAGGTGATTTGCAGATTCATATTTAGCAATTTTAGTAATCTGGTTCTCTGAAAATAAAGCCCCAAAATTTAAATTGCCCCCACAAGCTATCAAGAGGGACAGTTTGTCAAATAATGGCAGTCCATTCTCACTACATTGTTTCAAATGCTAGTAGGTCTGACCCATGCTCCTCAATGTTGATTTAAACGCCTGCCATTCAACATACTCCTCCGTTAAACACTATAATTAAAATGTCTAATGGTGTGGTAAATGGATGTACAGTTTTGAAAAATATAGCTAAAATTAATTTTAATGCCCTGAAAAAGACATTTGAAGCAACTTCACTGCTATTAAGGAGTCTGGATAAAACCAGATGCTATTTAAACTTATACTGAGTACTTCTTCCCATTAATAAAACTGTTGCATGACAGAGGTTTCTCCTAAATTAAGGAAATTAGGCAATAAAATCTACCAGGAATGATTTTTAGTCAGACACAGGATTCCACATCATGTTAGTGCCTGACTAATTAGAATCTCATAGGCATGAGAGAATCCTCTTGGCAGCTGACGTTTCATTTAAATTTGTTTCACCAGTAAGGATGTCAATTTGACATTTTAGTAAATGACTAGATTGACACAGTTGTCACAAATGAGACTGCAAGCAAAACAACCACCTTCAACTCCATAGTAAATCCTTCTGTTTTCACAGGAATAGCATGAATGCAGCAACGCAAGATTTCTTTCCCTGCCAAATGTTCTCCCTCAACTCCTTTCCAAAGCTTATTAGTTCATACTGAGATATGGTTCAGAAGAGAATCGAAACAGATTTAATATTGTGGGATGCAGCAGTCAAGTTGAATCTTGTTTTTACCACCTGTGTTTCCATTGTCTTCCAGCAGAGTTTGCTGGACTGTGATTCAAAGCAGGAGGACCAGCTTAATTTTCTTTTCCAAGCATAAAGGCTTTATAACTGAATGAACCCACTGAGCCAGCAGGTCAAATCATTTATTTTCAAACAGGGCTCAGTTTACACTGTGTTTTGAATGCCCTCAATCTCAAGCATTATAATCTTGAACACAACATAGATAGTACTTGAGTGCGGCTGAAAAGAAAAGATACATTTTCTCACCACCTTTCATTTTGTGTTCTTCAGGACAGTTGATAAAAACACCAATATAAAATGGGACAACATTTTAGACTCAATGAGAAGAGAGTGCTGGTTGGTTGGCAAGTGGACCCTGATTGGTAGAAGTGTTACCACAGAGAAATGTACCAGCTTAATGATGACTGACAGTTAACTGCCAACAAATATAGAGAATGCTGGAGAAACTCAGCAGGTCTGGCAGCATCTGTGGATAGAGAAACAGTAGCAGGGAGGACCAATTCTTTCCCTGTTTTAAATTACTTTGCACCTATTTTACGTCTTTTTTTTCTTTTTGACAAACAACATCTTTGTCTTGTGCACTGGGCAAAAGTTTAAATATAACCTATCTTCCAACACATTTCAGTTCTGAAGAAGTGGTATATTAGACTCAAAATGTTAACTCTGTTTCTCTCTCCACAGATGCATCAGTCCTACTGAGTTTCTCCAGCATTGTCTGTGCTTGTTTAACATTTTGAAACCTGTTTAATCCTTCTTCAGAATGATTAATGACCAAGATTTGTTTAAATTTAAACCAGGAAGGTTGACACTGATCAATATTGCCTTGAGAAATGAGCTAGAGAGTGGGAGTTGCAAACTTTGTATTTTGAAACAGGTGCAATATTTGTCCTTTCCATTTTTAAAAGAACAGGACCTTATGCATTGAAGCATGTAGCTTTCAGTATACACAAGAGAGCCACACTAAAAGTCTGGCTGATAATTTTAAATTGGTTATCCACATAATTTGTAGCACATCTGGGGAGATACTGGTGTAGTGCTAAGGTTGCCGCACGAGTAATCCTGAACCCCAGGCTAATACTCTGGGAAGAAGAGATTAGAGTGGTGCTGGAAAAGCACAGCAGGTCAGGCAGCATCCGAGGAGCAGGAAAATCAATGTTTCAAGCAAAAGCCCTTCATCAGAAATTCCTGAAGGGCTTTTGCCAGAAACATCGATTTTCCTGCTCCTTGGATGCTGCCTGACCTGCTGTGCTTTTCCAGCACCACTCTAATCTTGACTCTGATCTCCAGCATCTGCAGTACCCACTTCTGCCTAATACTATAGGGACATGAGTGCAAATCACACAAAGGCAAATAGTAAAGTTTGAATTCAGTAAAAAAATGAAAGTAAAAGCTAGCCTGATGTCAACAATGTAACTAATATTGATTGCCATAATATTAGTTTGCCATAGTGCATAAAAACACAGCATTTCGATCCTCAACGAAACATTTGCATAACTGCATAGACACACACACACACAAACATACACATATTTTAAAAAGGGAAGCCTCTCATTTCAAAACAAAACAAAATCACTCTTCATCTTTTCATCTATCTTCCTGGGTCAGTCACGTCTCTGGCCTGATCTCCCACCAAATCACTCGTAAGAAAAATGTGTGAATGAACTTCTGTAAATATGTGTAGAGCATGTCCTCTTGAGTGTCCTTTTCAAATGTTGGAAATATAGAGGACAATTTGTAATCAGTAAGGTCTCACAAATTGCAGTGTGATAATGACCAGAAAATATGACGCACTAGTGTTGGTCAGGATGTCAAGAAGAACTCTCCTGATCTTCAAAATATTATGAATAGGCAAATGGTGTATTTAGTTTAATATCAAAGGACAACATTTCACTCCCACCACCTTCCAGCTCAGAAGTGGAAATGCCAACACTGAATCATATGTGATGCAATAAATGCACAAGAGCAAAATAAATGTGAGGTGAGATGGACCATGTAATTCTTCTTTCCTCAACAACTGATTGAAACTCTTAAATGCACAATTAATATCCACTTATGGGTCTCATCTTGTCACTGCTCATAGTCAAGCAGTGGCAATGATGAGAACAAACCAGAAAGGCAAACTTATTGGCTTTCACTAGGGATAGGAGAAGTTGGGATGTGGGGTGGAGGTTTATTGTTAAGAGTCAGCCCTC
Organism: Chiloscyllium plagiosum; assembly: GCF_037043375.1. Lineage (NCBI taxonomy): Eukaryota > Metazoa > Chordata > Chondrichthyes > Orectolobiformes > Hemiscylliidae > Chiloscyllium > Chiloscyllium plagiosum. Next base: position 84,367,719 of record NW_028270146.1, on the reverse strand, counting down.
CTGCCCTTTTCTACCTCCTGTGCTCTCCTCAACTGAAGACTTACTCCATGAAATCTCCATCCCACCTTCACCCAGTTGGGTGTCTGGTGGGTACATTGCTGGCCATTCCCACTGCCCCTGCCCCCAGTGGCACTGATGGCAATGAAGAGCTGCTGGTCTCTGTTTGGCTAACATCAGTCATGGGTTAGGACTTTCATCCATCCCTTGATCCTGGGGAAGGACTTTTTTGCTGGCCGCTTAAAGGCCCAGCTGTCACTTAATGCAGTGGGTCTTCCCCAAAGGAGCCCTCCATCATCTGGTTTAAACTTCACCCTTTGTTTCCAACTCCAATTAATGGACTTGAATATACAAGTTTCTGACTCAGAGGAGAGATTCAACCTCGAAATAAATCAAGCAACAAATACATTTTTCCCCCACCTACATGTTACATCTGTTCAATTCCATCTGCCATTTTTTCTCCCTATTCTCTTTGGCAGCTTCCAAATTAATTCTTCGATACAATTGCCCCTCCTACTTGGTATTATTTGATGTTTTAGCAATTATATCATGAGATTATTAACACATATTAGAAACCAACGGAGATTGCAAAATCGAACCGTGTATCATACCACTTAGTATTTCTCTCCCCCACATAACACCTTGAACACGTATGTGTCATTTTCCACAGTTAAACAACTTTTCAATTAATGTTTCAAGCTTTATCTTAAATCCCTGCAGCTTTTAAGCTTAGTTGGTAGACTTGCATGCAGGGATTAATCAAATCCTTTTTGAGAGCCAAGGTAATGCTACATTCTAGTACAATCCAATTCCAATATTAAGGAATTTTGTTCAGGTAGAATCCATCCAAAAATCCTCGTTGGGAAATGCATGTGCTTGGACATCAAGGATCAAAAGAGTAGGATTCTACTGTGATGACTTCCAGAGTTGAATAGCATGCACTGACAATTAGATAAGGTACTGAGGGGTTGGTCTGAAGTAAATACCAACATGAACAAGTGCTTTTCGAAAAGGAAACAAGGTGAAGATTAAAATTCATGAAAATCCTTGTGTGTAATAGAGAAACAACAGAGGAATAATAAAGATCATGAATCTTGGTAATTCATCTCAAATTACTCTGAATGTGACATGGAGAATTATTTTTATTAAGAATTACATTCTGTCTTATTACATTGCCTCTTGGTATTATTTTCACTTAGACCCATGACTCATCATGTGGGTCAAGCCTACTTGCTACAGTATATTAGATTTTGAAAGGGATTAAATTAATGCCAGATCTATTTTCAGGCATTTTATTAGCTCAGAACTATATCAGTAATCCAACGAGTTGTTTTTGAATAGCACCTATTCTCCATTTTGTTCTGCTACTCTTCTATTTCAGGAATTTGAGAGTTATTTGGTATTTTTATGAAGTGTTTTGGAGAGAATGAAAAATAGATGCCGATCAATCAAATATAAAATGATTGTAAACAGCTATAACAGCACTAGCTGCTGCACATAGGCAGCCACATTCAATGTTTTTTTGTTTGTCTTTGATTACTGTCTTTCCCTTATGCAAAATAATACCCCTTTGGTTCTGAAGGTAACCAGCTGACTGTGATGTTAACTCAATAGGTTCTATCCTCTGAACAACATGGGCCATGGCAAGAAAGGCCATCATGTGAGGTGCCTAGCGAAGTGCTTCTCAGCATATCGAACAAAACGTCCCAGGTGCATGTATGGAATGAGTTGCCAGATGAAGTGGTGGTGGCTGATACAATTCAACATTTAAAAGACATCTGGATGGGTATATGAACAGGAGGGGTTTGGAGGGATATGGGCCAAGTGCTGGCAAATGGGACTAGATTAAGTTAGAATATCTGGTTGGCTTAGATGCATCGGATCAAATGGTCTGTTTCCATGCTATACATCTCTATGACTCTATTTTAAAGTGTTGAATGAGATTCTCACTAGTGAACATTGAGAGGCCTGCTGCAAGAATTCAGGGTCAGGCATCTATCTCTTGGCTTGGACCAGAGTGCATCTCAGGGCTGCTTGCTCACTCTCTTCGCACTCACTCATGCTGCGCCACATTCCCAATTTGCTTTGCAGGTATTTTTTAATGCTTTGTTCCCTCAGCCAGGGATTAAAGGCTCACAATACATTGTCTTGTTTTTTAGCGCAGACACAAAGCCAGGGGCAGCTGGACATCCTCGCCAACTGTGATCGATCAAGGGGTGGACATGTTGCTCTACAGCACCATACTCTGCCATCTGCACCATGTGCCTTCTGCGAACATCATAAACGCACTGCTTGTGTTCCAAGCAACTGGCCATGCTCAAAGTCTGAGAGACGTGGTTCTTAGCCAAAGAAGCCAATCTTCAGCAGGGGTTCCTGACATAGTAAGCCAAGTGCAGCCTCTAATGATAATCCAGGGGCTTGGAGATAGTCAGTCAACTGTTCAGGGTGGTCATAGCTAGGGGGTCTATTCCTCTACAGTCTAGGGTTAGGCCACAGTCAGCTCTGTGCATCTAGTGCAACTAATTTGTGAAGTCATGAGCAGTCAGTCAGGACGCTGTGGTAGATATAAGCTAAGTTCTGGTCACTTGTTGTTTGAGGCTGTCTAAAATTAATGAAGGGGGTAAGTGATGGTCATTCTGGGGGTCTATCAATGAAAAGTCAAAAGGAGTATGGTTATCAGGGATCACTGCTGCAGGACGTATCTGAAGAACTCAATAGTGTAAATTAGAGGCAGCGCACTGGAAGCAGAGCCGTAACAATTGTGGAAGGTGGGGAGAGACTCAATATGTAATGGGTAAGATGGGAAGATAGGAGCTTGGGAACAGGAGTAGGCCACACAGTCCTTCACACCTGCTCCATCATTCAATAGGATCAGAGTTGATCTATGAGCTAACTCCATTTGCCTGCTTTGGCCCATATCCCCTGTCACCCTTTCTTCATAAAAAATGTCTCTCAGATTAAAATTTAACAATTGAATTAGCATCAACTTCTTTTTGAAGAAGAGAGTTCCAAACATTTTGTGCATAGGAGTGCTTTCTCACTTCTCTCCTGAATGGTCTGGACTAATTTTTACACTACGACCCAGTTCTAGAATCTACAGTAAGTGGAAACAGTTTTCTTCATCTACCCTGTCTTTCCCCATTATTATCCTCAAGACCTCGACCCCTTAACCTTTTAAATTCTAGAGAATAAAGGCCTACTTTGTTTACTCTCTTCTCATAACTGAAGTCCAAGTGTTATTCTTGGAAAACCTGCACTGAACTCCTTCCAGGGCCAAAGCATCTTTCTTAACCTGCTGAAGTGGGGTCTCACTAGTTGTTTATATAACTGCAGCACAACATCTGCATCCCTCTGCTCTAGTCCTTTAGACACGAAGCAAGAATTGCATTAGCCTTCTTGACTACTTTCTGCACCTGACTGTGGCATTTTAAAGAATTGTGCACCTGACCCCCTAAATTTTATTGGACATCCACTTTATTTAACTTTGTGCCTTCTAACAATACTCTGATGTATAATGTCTTGGTCCTAAATGGAGAACCTCACACTTATCAAGTCATAGAGGTCTATAGCATGGAAACAGGCCCTTTGGCCCAACTTGCCAATGACATCCAGTTTTCACAATTTAATCCGGTCCCATTTGCCTGCGTTTAGTCCATATCCCTCCATACCCATCCCATCTATGTACCTGTCTAAATGTTTCTGAAATGACAAAATTGTACTTACTTCTGTCACTACCTCTGGCAACCTGTTCCAGACACTCACTACCCTCTATGTTAAAAAATCGCCCCTTGGACCCTTTTGTATCTCTCCCCTCTTACCCCAAACCTATGCCCTCTAGTTTTAGATTCCTCTAACATGGAGACAAGGTGTTGGCTATCTATTATCTATGCCTCTCAAGATTTTAAAGACCTCCATAAGCTTACCTCTGCTATTCTAACAAAAATCCTCAAGCTATCCACCCTCTCCTTATAACTCAGACCTTCAGTCCCACGTAGCTTCCTAGTAAAACCTTTCTGCACTCTTTCTAGTTTAATAATATCATTTCTATAATAGGGTGACCAGAACTGCATGCAATACTTCAAATGTGGCCTCACCAATATGTTGTATATCTTCAACAAGACGTCCTAATTCTTATGCTCAATGCTCTGACTGATAAAATCAAGCATGCTGAAAGCCTTCTTCATCACTCTGTGTACTTTTGACTCCAGTTTTATGCAGATATAAACCTGTACCTCTAGATCTCTTTGTTCTATCACACTCCCTGGGGCCCTACAATTGCCTGGCTTGTCTTACCAAAATGCAAAACCTTGCATTTATCTAAATTAAACTTCATCTGCCATTCCTCAGCCCACTGGTTCATTTGATCAAGACCTCGCTGCATTCCCACATAACCTTCTTCATTGTCCACTTTACCACTAATCTTGGTGTCATCTGCAAACCTATTAACTATACCTCCTAAATTCTCTTCCAAATAATTTACATAATTAACAAGTAACAGTGGACCCAGCACCAATCCCTGTGGCACGCCACTGGTTGCAGTCTTCAAGTCTGAAAAACAACCCAATACCATCACTCTCTGCCTTGTACCATGAAGCTAATTTTGTACCCAATTGACTAACTCTTCCTGGATCCCATTCTTGTAGTAGATCTTGTAGATTTACCTTGCAGCGCCTAGTCAAAGGCCTTACTAAAATTCATGTGGACAATGTCTACCTCACTGCCCTCATCTATTTGCTTCCCATGGTTTCCCATGCACAAAGGTATGTTAACTATCCCAAATGAGTCCTTACCTGTCCAGATGCCAGTAGATCCAGTCTCTCAGAATCTGGTTATATTAAAATCCATCTGCCACACCTTTACCCATTCACCTCATCTATCAACATTCTGTTGTAATTTAATGTCGACATTAACACTGTCTACAATGCTGCCTACTTTTGTGTCATCAGCAAATTTGGATATCTGACTTTTTATGCCATTATCGAAGTCATTAATGAACATTGCAAATAATTAAAGTCCTAACCTGGATCGCTGCACCAATTTGAGTACTTGCCTATTATTCCAAATCAATCAATTTTTTATCCATGCCAGTAATTTGCTGTCAATTCCATGGGCTTCCACCTTAGCTAATAGCTGGGACTTTATCAAAAATTCTGCTGGAAGGCCATACAAGCAACATCCATTGACTGACCTGCATTATAAACTTCAACAATTTCCCCACCAGAGATGTTCGACTAACTAGCGACAAGAGTAAGTTACCAATCTACAGGTGCAGCTCCTGAACCCAGGGAACTCTGAAAGTTTATAGTTAGGGCATCAGCAATGTGATCTTCTATTTACTTAAACAACCGTGGATGGAAATCATTGGGGATTTGTCACTTTGGTTCAAATAATTTCACCATTATCAATGATTTATTAAAGCTAATTTTATCTTAGCCTTATTCCAGATACTCTGAAAGTCTTTGAGATTTCTGGCAAACTATCCTCCTTTTCAGCTGTGAATACTGAAGGAAAGTTATCATTCCACATGTTCCCCATGGTCATGGACAATATCCCCATTCCCAGCCTTCAGTGGGCCAAGAGTACTCTTAACCAGCTGCTTTCCTTTTAAAGAAATATAAAATCTCTTCTTGCTTTTTATGTCTCTTGTAAGTTTCCCTTCATAACCCTTTTTAGCCACTCTTATAAATTGCTTTGTGTCCCTTTGTTGGTCTTTCTACTTATCCCATTGACAGACAGATGATAGAGCATTAAAAGTAAGGATCATGGGGAATGTCATTGACAGTCAGTAGTGCCTTGGCGTCTGGGGAGTGGGGGACAGCAGACTACTATTTCTGGCAGGAAATGGGCACAGCTCCATCCAAAAGTGCAAGGTCTACCATATTGGTAAAGGATATTGATTCATGAACGTAAAAATGTTATACCCTTTACATATTCAAATAAGACCTACGTAAGGTCCATGAGGCTAGCTTCTAGATGTTATATATAAACATAATAATGCTATATTCAAAACTTGCTGCTTTCACAGACAGGGGAAGCGGCAACTCAGTAAAAATCTAGAATACATGGGGTTCCAGAAGATATATTATGACCAAAAAGATCCCTTTTCTCATTCAAGTTAGAACCAACTTTAACAGGCATTCCTCCTGAATGTTTTTTATTAATATTGTAATTAATTTAATTTGAAATAATAAACACTGACAATATCAATACTGAGAAACTTGACGTTCTTGGCAACATGACAGCTGAATTCGCCTTAATCAACTTGGAACTAACACTGCAATTCTAATCATTACAATTGTTAATTCAGTTACCTAATGCTATTGGGTGGCTAAACTTTCCCACAATGATTTTCGACTGGTACAATTAGAATATAATACATAGATTGAAAGGGGAAGAAATGTTCATATTTTAAAAATATTTGAACATTTTAAATTTTAAAGATTTTAAGGAGTTGAAGCATGTGTCAAATGATGTAGCAATTTTACAGCCTTTTTGTGATACGAGTGTACAGTTCTGTGTACAGTTTTTGTTTCTGAAAGGTCTTAATTGCCTTCAAGGAGTGCACAAAGGTTTCCTGGATAGAATTGACAAACACTCTCTGATAAACGTGCTGCCCAATGAGGAGAGATTGAGGAGAACTCAAAAACATGAGATGTGACCTCCTTGAAATTTATATGATCCTGAGGCTTGTCATGGTAGATGTTGCAAGTCTATTTCTTCTGGTTGAAAAATCCAGAATTAGTATACATAGTCACAGCTATAAAGAACTATAATGAGAGGGAATTTCTACAGAGGATTGTGAAACATTGGCATTCTCTACCTAAGAAGGCTGTGGGCTATATTCTGTCAATGGATGCTTGGTCTCTAGAGCAGGGCTACCGAAGTGGGGCTGGGATCCCATGTAAGTCCATGATCACCACTTCTGGAATCACCAACACTGAGGCAACAAGGGTGAAGCCTCCTCCCCCGAATCTCATATGTCTCCACGTCTCCCATGGTATGCCTCCACTGAGGCACCATGACAATGTTTAAGTCTCAAAATGGGATGACAATGATGAAACATGTTTGGGAAGAATTTTCTAGTGGAAATCAAGGAAAATTGGGTTTGGTCAAGTTGCCACCATGATTTTAATCAATGGTAGAGCAGGTTCCAAGTGCTATATGACCTATTCACACTCCTGTTTCTTAAGATCTTACATTCAATTTCCAGATGTCATTTCCAGGCACAAGGATGACATGGGGTTCCTTTCCCAAAGCCTCTGATCATATAACTCTATAGATACACGTGAAGGCTTCAAAGGGCATTCTTTGAGCCATAACATCAGAGAGGTTTTCTATAAATTCGTCCAATTAGCAGCAATTCAAGAACATATTTGCCTCAAAAAGAGAAAATTATTGCTTTTTTGGCTAGATATGTGTCAGTAATTTACACATTAGCATTACCTGAGAAAAAAATTTTAAAAATTAATTATATTGTTTTGGCAGCAACAATTGCAGCTCATAAAAACTTACATTACGGCTTCCCTCAAGACTAGAACTCAAATTTCTGATCTTGACAAAGTCTTAATACATTTAAATAGATTATGGTGTATCTTTAAATAGAATTGAATATTTAATTAAGAAACAGATTTTTCATTACTAATATGGATTCCCTTCCATCTCACAGGGGAGCTACTGGTTTTGATTTAAATTCTGAATTGTAAAAAAAAAAGTATGAATGCCTTGTATTTCAACTAAAAGTTGACTTGAATAACATTATAATAGCCCCTTCTATTTCTGCACATATTTAACTGGAAGAGAGTTTTTAAACAGAAGAATAATAAAGGAAACAAGATTGTGCCTGGACTATTTACGAAACATTTAAATGAGGATCTTTTTTAAAAATGCATAAATAAACCTTTATGGATAATAACGAAATTTGTGCCTTCTCATTTCCGTGAAGAAAATTTTTTAAAAATTAATCACTTTCTATTTGACTTTATTTGTTAAAATTAGAAATGATATGAATTTCAATCCCCACTTCCATTTTTGTTTCCTCCAGCCTTTGATGACAGCACTGTACGTATTTGCTTTTCTGTCAACTGTCAGCATCAGTAGTTTTTTGATGATCAAAATTACAATTATATCACACAGAGAAAGTCTATTTATTTCCACTTACCAAGACCTTAAAATTCAAGGAGAATGAAGTCTTTCTGCCTCTGAGGTTTGTGTGTGAATGCTGGATTTGCTGATTTTTTTAAGATCCTTCTGTAAGTTTGTAGAACTGCATACCTAAAGACACTGTTGGGGCTTCTCTCGATGGCTCATTTGAGTTTAACTTTAGTAACTAATCTGGGGAATAGCATCGTCACTCCATGTTTTATCTTTGGTCTGTGTTAATCTGAAAAAGATAGTGCTCCCTCAGTTAAGAAGAGGGGAAATCAGAGAGACACTCTGTTCTTCATCTATAACCGTCCAAAGATGTGAAGGTTAGATGAATTGGCTGTGCTAAATTGCTCATAGTGTCCAGAGATATGCAAGCTAGGTGGATTAGTCATGGGAAAAGGTTTACAGGACTAGGGTTGGGGGGGTGGGGGTGGGGGTGGGGGTGGGGGGCGTGGAGGTGTTAGGTCTCGGTGGGATGCATTTCAGAGGGTCAGTGTGGACTCGATAGGATGAATGGCCAATTTCCACACTGGTAGCTCTCACTGGAAACAGATTTTTGGATGAGAATAGAATTTCTAATCAAGAACTTTGATACCTATAAAACCTGTTAAACAAATACACATGATCATTGCAATGTATACGAGGTACTGGAGGTGTAAAATGAGACCTTAACAAAGAAGTTATGGTTTTAGTTGTGAAGCAAGATCCATCACTAAAACCAATTCCAACTGAGTGACTTAGTGGCTTAGCACACATATATGATCTCCCATAACAATGAGTTGTGTGATTATATCCCACCCATATTGCATTGTCCCAACACGATGAATTCTCAATTATGTTATATACTGGCTTGGATAGTTTGTTCCCAAAATCCCCCTTTATCTATACAGAATCTAGGGCTTGTCAGTTGAGAACAGATGACTGATGAGTCTAAACAAAAGAGGTATTTGTGTTACATAGTATTGCATGATAGCAATGGACCTAGCTGACATTAACTTGCGAGGCAATATTAATTAGGAATGTCAAGAACTGTGCAGAACATATCTGCCCCTCTCAAGAACTATTAACTGCTTTACCCAAAGGTAGTGTGACATCATCAGATTGACTGGAGCTAAAGCGGTATCAAATTAACTCCTTCACAACCATTATCTTGGTTCACATGTGGAATGATCTTCCTGAGGAAATGATGGATGTAGGTACTTGGATAAGGACATGAATAGGAAGGATTTGGAGGGATATAGACCAGGATCAGGCAGGGTGGGACTAGTTTAGTTTGGGGTTAAGTTTGGTATGAATTGTTTGGCCAAATGGTCTATTTCTGTCCTATGTGTCTCTATCACTCTATAATCTTGAGGCAATTCCTCACAGAGAGAAAGAAAAGGGTAAGGTGATACAATTTACTCATATATTCTTGTATCCATCTGAGTCATGGTGTAGGAAAGGATCCCATGACATAAAATTGGGCCTGAGGTTAGGATGTCAGGCAGCATCCAGGGAACAGGAGAATCGACGTTTCGGGCATAAGCCCTTCTTCAGGAATGAGGAAAGTTTGTCCAGCAGGCTAAGATAAAAGGTAGGGAGGAGGGACTTGGGGGAGGGGCGTTGGAAATACGATAGGTGGAAAGAGGTCAAAGTGAGGGTGATAGGTCAGACTGGGGTGGGGGCGGAGAGGTCAGGAAGAAGATTGCAGGTTAGGAAGGCGGTGCTGAGTTCGATGGATTTGACTGAGACAAGGTGGGGGGAGGGGAAATGAGGAAACTGGTGAAATCCGAGTTCATCCCTTGTGGTTGGAGGGTTCCCAGGCAGAAGATGAGGCGCTCTTCCTCCAACCATCGTGTTGTTGTGGTCTGGCGATGGAGGAGTCCAAAGACCTGCATATCCTTGGTGGAGTGGGAGGGGGAGTTGAAGTGTTGAGCCACAGGGTGGTTGGGTTGATTGGTCCGGGTGTCCCAGACCATCCATAACCTCATCACCTCGGGGGATCTCCCATCCACCGCCTCCAACCTCATAGTCCCACAACCCTGCACCGCCCGCATCTACCTCTTGCTCAAAATCCACAAACCTGACTGCCCCGGCCGACCCATTGTCTCCGCCTGCTCCTGCCCCACCGAACTCATCTCCGCATACCTCAATACGGTTCTGTCCCCCTTAGTCCAAGAACTCCCCACCTACGTTCGGGACACCACCCGTGCCCTCCACCTACTCCATGATTTTCGCTTCCCCGGTCCCCAACGCCTTATCTTCACCATGGACATCCAGTCCCTGTACACCTCCATCCCCCATCACGAAGGACTCAAAGCCCTCCGCTTCTTCCTTTCCCTCCGTACCAACCAGTACCCTTCCACTGACACCCTCCTTCGACTGACTGAACTGGTCCTCACCCTGAACAACTTCTCTTTCCAATCCTCCCACTTCCTCCAAATGAAAGGAGTAGCCATGGGCACCCGCATAGGCCCCAGCTATGCCTGCCTCTTTGTAGGATATGTGGAACAGTCCATCTTCCGCAACTACACTGGCCCCACCGCCCACCTTTTCCTCCGCTACATCGATGACTGTATTGGCGCCGCCTCATGCTTCCTTCGTCTCCGCTGCATCTGCTCCCAGGAGGACCAGTTCCAAAAACGCACAACCCAGATGGCCTCCTTCTTCAAGGACCGCAATTTCCCCCCTGACGTGGTCGATGATGCCCTCCCCCGCATCTCTTCCACTTCCCGCTCCTCCGCCCTTGAGCCCTGCCCCTCCAACCGCCACCAGGACAGAACCCCACTGGTCCTCACCTACCACCTCACCAATCTCCATGTACAGCGCATTATCCGCCGTCATTTCCGCCACCTCCAAACGGACCCCACCACCAAGGATATATTTCCCTCCCCTCCCCTATCAGCATTCCGTAAAGACCACTCCCTCCGTGACTCCCTCGTCAGATCCACACCCCCCACCAACCCAACCTCCACTTCCGGCACCTTCCCCTGCAACCGCAGGAGGTGCAAGACTTGCGCCCACACCTCCCCCCTCACCTCCTCCAAGGCCCCAAAGGAAACTTCCATATCCGCCACAGATTCACCTGCACCTCCACACACATCATCTATTGCATCCTCTGCACCCGATGTGGCCTTCTCTATATTGGGGAGACAGGCCGCCTACTTGCGGAGCGTTTCAGAGAACACCTCTGGGTCACCCGGACCAACCAACCCAACCACCCTGTGGCTCAACACTTCAACTCCCCCTCCCACTCCACCAAGCATATGCAGGTCTTTGGGTTCCTCCATTGCCAACCACAACAACACGACGATTGGAGGAAGAGCACCTCATCTTCCGCCTAGGAACCCTCCAACCACAAGGGATGAACTCGGATTTCACCAGTTTCCTCATTTCCCCTCCCCCCACCTTGTCTCAGTCAAATCCATCGAACTCAGCACCGCCTTCCTAACCTGCAATCTTCTTCCTGACCTCTCCGCCCCCACCCCAGTCTGACCTATCACCCTCACCTTGACCTCTTTCTACCTATCGCATTTCCGACGCCCCTCCCCCAAGTCCCTCCTCCCTATCTTTTATCTTAGCCTGCTGGACAAACCTTCCTCATTCCTGAAGAAGTGCTTATGCCCGAAACGTCGATTCTCCTGTTCCCTGGATGCTGCCTGACCTGCTGCGCTTTTCCAGCAACACATGTTCAGCTCTGATCTCCAGCATCTGCAGACCTCACTTTCTCTTGAGGTTAGGATATCTGGATGGCATGGAGGAGTTGGACCGAACAGTCTGTTTCCGTGCTATACATCTCTATGACCCTATGACTCTTAAGAGATGGAAAAAAACAAGGAATTGCTAGTTCCAAAAAAAATCTTACTATGTTTACATTTGCTTCAATTTTTAATGCTATTGCTGTAAAGAGCTTTTCAGTCTCGAGGGAAGATTGCAGGAATTTTTGTTTTCTTTTAAATGTCAAAAAGCACAAAAAGACAAACTATTGAGTAATATATTATGGGTTTATGAAAAATGAATAATGAATAATGATGGTTTTTAAATTGCTACATGTAGCTCAACGCATAGTAGGACTAAGTGTAGTAAATCAGAGAAATAATAGTAATTTATAACAGAAAATGAATGCTATGACTTATAGCAAGATTTCTTTTCTCAAATATAATTTTGTTGTCAATAAATGTGGAGTTCATACTCAACTAAAATAACATCTTAAAGCGAGTAAATCAGCCATTTGGTTACACATAATAAATTTCAATTCAATTTATCGTTGCACTGATAGTGCTAAGTTAGAGGTGTATATTAGTTATTTACTGTAAGTGATTCATTAGCAATATAATCTAAAGTAGAAATTGGAAGACTTCATGTCAGTTCTACGAGGAAAGGTAGTGGGTTATTTGAGGTTGTCAAACTGAAATTAGCTGTGTCAGGCATGGCTTAGTTGATAGCACGCTCAGAAATTTCCACTGCAGAGACTTAAGCACACAGCGTAGGCTGGCACTTCAGGCAGTAGAGGGACTATTGCATTGTCTCAAATGCTATCTTTAAAAGAAGACATTAAACTGAGGCTCTATCTGTTCTCTCAGATGGACATTAAAGTTGCCAAGATGGGCACCATTTTAAAAAGGACTGAGGGGAGTTATCCGTTGTTGCTCGGCCACTGTTTATCCCGCTGTCAGCATCACAGAAACAGATTACCTGGTCTTTATTTTACTGCTATTTATCGGAGCTGCATTGCAACCACAATAACAATGGCATGACAAAAGTCCTTTGGAATGCCACAAGGTTGTGAAAGGCATGACATAAATGCAAGTCTATATTATGTTTTGAAATGATTTTGGGCAGCATTAACTTCATCAAACTTGATTTAACAGCACAAAACTGAATACAGCATTGTATTTGACAGTCTGACCCAGAGGTGTTCCAAAAGATGGTAAGTTCTTTATGTATTACTCCGTTGGTAGCATGGTTCAATTCCATCATTGACAGGCTCACCAGGAAGGTCCTGCCTTTACCGCTTTATCCCATCCCTGAGGGATGGTGACCCTCAGTTAAAACTGCCACCAGCCATCTCTTTGTGATGAGAAAGCAGCCCTACAGTCCTCTGGGACTATGGTGACAGTTTTACCTCATTGATGACATTGCAATAACTGTCTATCGCATAGATAGTCAATACTTTTTAAAGGGATGACCTGGAACATTAAAATATCAGATTTTTAATGGTGGCACGATGGCTCAGTGGTTAGCATTGTTGCCTTACAGCGCAAGGGACCCGGTTTTAATTGACTGTCTGTGTGGAGTTTACACATTCACCCCATGTCTGCATGGGTTTCCCCAGAGTGCTCCAGTTTCCTCCAACAATCCAAAGATGTGCAGGTTAGGTGGATTAGCCATGCTAAATTGCCCATAATGTTCAGGGATGTGCAGATAAGGTGCATTAGTCAGGGGTAAATGTAGGATAGTAGGGCAATGGGTCTGGGTGTGTTACTCTTTAGAGATTTGGTGTGGACTTGTTAGGCAGAAGGGCCTGTTCCCACACTGTAGGGATTCTAATTTTAAGTACACAACAATGAAAACTATAATTTGTCTGGACTGTCCTCGGTAATCATTAATTTTGATATATTTGATAAAGGCCTGTATTTGGTCAGAAAATGAAATGAAACCTTAAATGTTGCTTCCTTCTATTCCTTTTTAGAATTATAGAATCCCTACATTGCAGAAAGAGGATGTTTGGCCCACCGAGTTTGTACTGACCCTTTCATTCCACCCAGACCCAAAAGACCAAACAGCTATTGATGTTGGAAATCAGAAGCAAAAACATGAAGGGCCACTGAATCTGAAACATTAACTCTGCTTTCACTCCACAGATGCCACCTGACCAGCTGATGATTTCCAGCATTTTCTTTTTTCACTTTGAAGAATGTTTACTGGGTCTACGACCACTAGATTAATAACAGCAATATGCATTTCCAAAGGAAAGTAACACCAGTTGGCTGAGCTCAGTCTGTGAGTTTATCTTCAGGATGCAGCCCACTGAGTGCAGCAGACAACGCACAAGAGAAGATAATCAAACCAAAGCCTGGCTTGCTAAGATAAGTGTTATAGTATAGGCACAGGAAGGAATTTAAGCCAATTTTCTTTGTAAATATATGCAAAATGTCACTATTTGCATAAATTTTGTTGAAGTATTGTCAAACTGTGAGAATTATCAACTGCGAGACATAGTGAAGTTGTATTCGCAAAGAAAGAAAAATGCCCAGCTGTAACATCTGAACAGTGATGGGTGATTTGTCACCTTCACTTACATCTTGGGAGAGCTGAATTGTGCTCAAGAATGGTTCCGTGGTTCATTATTCCTGATCACTTTACCTAAGGGGTCTTCCTTTATGTGTGTTCCGAGACAATGAATGTGTGCAGATTATTTAACTATTGTGTATATCAAAGTTGAGACCCAATCCATCCTCTCTAGCCATCCACATGCTTGCATTTTTCCCCCCGTGAACTCGGCATGGAGCAAGGTATCCTTCTGCCAGTTGTACATGAAGCTGTGGGCCTGCTATATAGGCGAGTTGTACATGAAGCTGTGGGCCTGCTATATAGGCGAGTTCTACATGAGGCTGTACCTATTAGAGAAACAACAATGGAAGTAGTTTTTGTCCAGATTGTATCTCCCTTGTATGTAGTGCTGGAATGTAGTGAGGAAGGAGTGTTCTGGTCACCTCCATTATCACAGAAATGGAGCTCTCTCTTACAACCGGTGAAATTTCCATGAATTTGTGTGGTTTGGTTCATTGCTTCCTATTATTAGCGTTATCTAACCCCAGATGTTTTTTTTAAAAACCTGCTGAATAAATCATCTACATATGGGAGATGTAAGTGTAATGATAATGTCACTGGGCTAGTAATTCTGAAGGCCAGAGTGGTGCTCTGGTGAAATTAGAAATTCCAGTATTGGAATTTCAATTCAGTTCATTAATCTGTAACATAAAGCTAAGCTCAGTGATGGTGAATTGTCATCAACTGCTTTAAAACGTTTTCCATATTTACAAGGTCATCCTTACCCAATCTGGTATCTGTGATGCGGAGATACCGGGTGTTGGACTGGGGTGGACAAAGTCAGAAGTCACACATGACCAGGTTATAATCCAACAGGTTTATTTGAAATTGGAGGGCTGCTCCTTCATCAAGTGAAGTCACTTCACCTGACAAAGGAGCAGCACTCAAAAAGTATGTGATTTCAAGTAAACTGGTTGGACTATAGCTTGGTGTCATGTGACTTCTGACACAATCTGGTATTCATGACTATAGGATTAACTGTTGACTGTCCTCAGAAAGGGCTTAGCAAGACACTCAGTTCAAGGTATTTATGAATGTTGGCCTTTTCAATGATGTCCATATCCCGTGAAATAAAAAAGACATAGCAAATATTTGTTCAAGAAGGTGGAAGATTCTCAATATTGTACCCAGACGGCACTATTTATTTTTCACTACTGCTATTCTAGATACTGCTAAACTGTTGCCAACATTGTACAATTACTGACAAGCGTATGTTAAAAATGTCAACTGTAGCAGAGAAGCTTTATAAAACCTTTATGGTTTGCAATAAATTTTGTAAACTTTCATCTGTACCAATGCAGTGCGAATTTTTGTTCAAGTCTACAAAATCATGTTAAGTAATAATATCTGTCTTGGAAGATGCAAACACATTCATAAAATAAACAATGAGGATACTGATCAATGCAGGAAATCTAAATGCTGTCCTTTCATCTTTGAGATGTCAGTACAAATCTATGTAACACTGATTGGATAAAAGCCTGGTTCTCCCAGCTGTGAAAATTGAACATGAAATTAGTCCCTGTTAATTTTTGCTGGAATAGTGGATATGTACCAACTTAACAAAAATCTCTCTGACTGGTAACTTACCTGAAAGGTGAGTGAGACTTGAATAAACTGTGGGGAAATGAAACATGATGTTGAAGTACTCAGAGATTTGAAACTGATTTTTGGAAAAGTGATATTTTATTCACAAATAATCTAAAGTTCCATTCAAAATCATTTCCAGATTCCACATTTGGGAAAATCCAAGGCTCACACATCTTGCACCTGCAACAGAATACACCAGGGCTTCCTTTCAACTAAATACTTCAAGTATCTAACTGCTGTGACTGCTTCATTCCTTTCCTAGAGGGCTGTGGAAGCTATTGTAACACTAGAAGAAATGTGCATTAGTGCAGACATTATGACTGGATCACCACATTCATCAATCTGGGAAGCAGTCCAGAAACAGTGGGGAAAATTATGGGTCTTAAAATATCAAAGAGCTTAGACCAATGATGCGACTACTTACAAAGGACAGAGGGCTAAATTAGATAGCCCCCTGAAAATGAGGACAGGGAAATGCATGGCATAATTATCCTGCCCCTTTGATGTGATGCAGAGGGCATGGTGTCTTCCTGTTGCTCATTCATAGTTCTGAATGCAGCCAACAGTAACCATGCTGTTGTTAGCTGCACATAACAGCATGAACCCAAAAATCATAACCTGCTCACACTGCTTTAATCTAATCTGCTCTTCTTAAATTGGAAGTGGGCTGTGGCTGGAGCAGGTGATGAGAGTTCATTGTCAGCTGAATTTGACCTGGTAAAAACAGACGGTGAGCTTTCGAGAGAGCAGTCTCCAATGTTTTCTGAAGTCACAATGGAGGCCTTGGCAAGGGAGATGGAAATGAGGTGAGATATTGTGTAAACACAGTGAGGTGAGAAGACAGTGGGAACCAGTAGCTGCGAAGTCTCAAGGACTAGGGAGATATATATGCAGTGCTACTGAAAATTCAATGACCTTCCAAGAGTGGTCAAGGTCAACTGGACATATTTCTAAATGTCAATTCCTATCAAATGTATCACCAGGTCACTACAGCACTCAATTCATCACATCCCCATCATTCACCTTCACCCAACAGTCTCTATCAATCTATCACTCACATCTAACTGGCATGTAATTTTGCCTCAGCCTCACACACTTAATACTGCTGCATCTCAGACCCACATTTGTGGCTTTCACACACTGTCAGCTATTAAATCATGACAGTCTCATCATTCAAAACAGATTGCACCACACTGACTAATGCACTTCATTCTCTTGTCAGGAAGGTGACACATAGTTATGGGAATGAACTGGAGGCAAACACACCTCTCTACATGTCCTAACACCACTGACGTAGTTGTAGAGGCAGCCAATATTGCGTTGTGAACAGCAGCAGGGCTGAAACCACTCAAGTTGACAGTATCTTCATACCTGATGCACCTTCTCATAAGCCATTTTGCTTTCATGTTTCAATTCTTTATGATTTACTAGCTACACTTCTTATTTTCCTGCTGTACCCTCATTACGACCTATGCTTTTTGTTCAGATACCCAAGACGTGTAACCTAGCCAGGAAGTGGTGGAACATCAGAAAGTGATATGATAGAGACTCAGCACCAACACACTTGCAAAGTCAGACTCACATAATGCATTGGGGTCAATATCCTAAAACGCCTTTCTGAACAGCACTGTAATGTCCCTACACCCAAAAGCCTTCAGCAGTTCAAGAGGGTAACTCACCACCACCTTCTAAAGGGCAATTAGGAATTGGCAATGAATGATGGTCCAGCTAACGACGTTCACATCCCATGAATGAACTAAAACAAATCAGGGCAGCAAGGGTGAGGGGGCTGGGATCTTCACATGGAATGACTGGGGTATGGAACAACGGGAACTTGAGCCAGAGGGCAAGGTCGTACACTGGACTTGCAGCAGATGAGCACGTTAGTTAGGTGGCACACAGTAAAAAACTGATGGACTGGATGAAATGCTTGGTGTATTGGAAAGCCTGCCAGAAAGTCAGCAATCAGATATCAAGGAGCACAGATGTGTCCAGGTGCTCCCAACCTGGCATAGGGCTTTGCACAGAGCATGGAAGTGGGAGCTAATTCCATTTGCACTAACACCATGCAGCAGTTGATGTCACAGCTTCTATTGTACTTCAGGAATAGCCAACCCAATGTCTAGGGGCAGCAGTGGAAGAGCAGACCCTGTCACAAAAGCTCAGGAAGTCACTAAAGGGCCTTGGATATGAGTGCTGAATGGGACTACAGGATGTCACAGTAGTCAAGTAGTTCTGTCCTCTGATTGTACTCGGATTTCTGAGGCACTGCCTTCTCTGTGGACACAAGCTAAGTGCCCTCTCTTGGGAAGGCAACATTAGTGATCTCAGACCTGCCACACAGCCTTGTTTTTGCCTATCAGACAGGGCTGCTGTCCATACTGAGCTGGGGCAGGTTGAAGCTGGGTTATCGTAAGGTGAACCTGTAATATTAATTGCATTCCCTTTACTGAAATTCAGCAACCTTCTAATGAGGAAGTTAGAAAGCCACAAAGGAGTCAGTTCCATATTTGACTTCTCTTACAAGGTATACTGAGGACTCAGGGGTTAAACATTCCACTACCAAAGAGACTCATTGCAATATCAATTGCATGTCTGTCCTCTTACAGTAAAGACAGAACATTTCAGTAGGGAGGAGGCTGACTGGATCCAATAGAAGGAATCCATTGGAGCCACACCTGTGGATTCCTCTGCAGCCTCAGCCTCGCCAGACAAGACTGATAGCCTTGGCCACAACCCTATTAAAGTGCTTCCTGCTCCCATTGTCTTGCTACCTGCTGTATTAGCATAGGTATGTGAATCCCCCATTGAGTACAGGCAAAACCCTTCTGGTTAATCTCTTCCCACCAACATGAAGAATACGATAATCAGTCCCTGTCATCCATTCACTCAATATCACAGGACATCGACATTCACCAGGCTTTGTAAATTTATAATTGCCTATCTTAAACTATGTAATGACAATCGACCATGTGACTGATTGACCTTTGGTTTTATTCCTATAAAAAATACTGTATTTGTGTGTCAGGCAGAGATTCGTGAAGAAGTGTCACCACAAGTAGACAAGCGACTACTTTTGGTCACATTGAGAATCTCTTGCTGATTGTCCGATAATAAAGCATCTACCTTTGTGCAGAAACTTGGTCATCTGGATTTCTGGGAAAAAAGGACATCAACACTGTCAGCCATGTAGTCACTGCTATAGAGCTTCACAGGAGTACTAAGACATGGGGCCATGAGATTGCACAAGAGTGACTAGTAGGTTTGCATGTAAAATGGCAGTTAATTTTACAGGTTTGACTTTGGATGTATATTTTGTGCTCAGTCTTCACATGGTCAATGTGTTATATCAGAATGCAAGTAGTATAATGAGCTTGTGGTGCAGATTGAAATTAGCATCACGGAGTCATGGCTGAAAGGGCATCAGAATTGGGAGCTGAATATTCAAGGGTATACATCCTATCAAAAAGATAGGCAGGTGGGCAAAGGGTGTGGGGTTACCTTGTTAGTAAGAAATGAAATTAAATCAATAGTAAGAAACTAAGAAGGGTCAGATAGTGTAGAATCTTTGTGGGTAGAATTGAGGAACCGCAAAGGTAAAGAAACCATAGTTGAAATCATGTGTAGGCCTCCAAACAGTAGTCTGGAGCTAGGACTCAAGATACAGCAGGACACAGAAGAGATGTGTAGGAAAGGCAAGGTTACAGAGATCATGGGGGATTTCAATATGCAGGTGGACTGGGAAAACAAGGTTGGTAGTAGATCACAAGAAAAGGTATTTGTGGAATGCCTACTAGATCGCTTTTTGGAGCTGCTTGTGGTGGAGCCCACTAGGGAACAGACAATACTGGATTTAGTACAATGAAGCAGACTTTATAAGGGAGCTTAAGGTGAAGGAACCCTTAGGAGGCAGTGATCGTAATATGATTGAATTTACTCTGCAATTTGAGAGGGTGAAGATAGAATCAGAGGTAATGGTATTACAACTGAATAAAGGTAACTACAGAGTTTTTGATTGTATTTTTCAATAATTTTATATGTTTGTAAAGTTAAAAAAAGTTTGCTAATAAATATATTTACAAAAAAAAGTAACTACAGAGACATGAGGGAGGAGCTGGGTAGAATTGACTGGAAGAGGAGCCTAGCAGGAAAGACAGTGGAACAGCAAGGGCAGGAGTATCTTGGAGTAATGTGGGAGACAAAGCAGAGACTCATCCTGAGGAAAAGGCAGTTTGGTACAGGGAGGATAAGGCAAACATGGGTGACTAGGGAAGTCAGGGGTAGCAAAAAAGCAAAAGAGAAAGCATAATGTGTGGAAAAGGGCACTGAGAAAGCAAAGGATTGGGAAGCTTTCAAAGACCAACACAGAGTAACAAAAAAAAGGAGGGAGAAGATTAAATATGAGGGTATACTAGCCAGTAATATAAAGGAAGACCGTAAGAGTTTCTTCAGAGTTATATAGGGCAAAAGAGAAGCAAAACTGAATGTTGGGTCACTGGAATATTGACACTAGAGAGATAGAAGTGAGGAACAAAGAAACGGTTAAGGAACTGAATAATTACTTTGCGTCAGTCTTCAAGGTGGAAGACACAAGTAATTTCCCAAAAATTCAAGAGAGTCATGGGGCAGAGCTGAGTATGGTATCATCACCAAGGAGAAGGTGCTGGAAAAACTGAATGGCCTGAAGGTGGATAAATCACCTGGACCAGATGGACTACACCCCAGAGTTCTAAGGGAGATAGCTGAAGGATAGTGGAGGCGTTAGTGGTGATCTTTCAGGAATCACTAGAAGGGGTAGGGTCCCAGAGGACTGGAAAATCACTGACATTACATCTCTGTTTAAAAAGGGAGTAAGGCCTTAAAAATACAGACCGATTAGCCTAATCTCGGTCGTGCGTAAGCTCTAGGAATCCATTGTCAAGAATGAGATTTCTGAATACTTGGAAGTGTACGGTAAAATCAGGCAGAGTCAGCATGATTTCATTAAGGGGAGGTCATGCCTGACAAATCTGCTAGAATTCTTTGAGGAAGTAACAAGCAGGTTAGACCAAGAAGAGCCAATGGATGCTATTGACCTCGACTTCAAGAAGGCCACACAGGTGCCACACAGGAGGCTATTGAGTAAGATAAGGGCCTATGGTGTTAGAGGCAAGGTGCTAGCATGGATAGAAACTTGGCTGTCTGGCAGAAAGCAGAGAGTGGAGTTAAAAGGGTCATTCTCAGGATAGCAGCCAGTGGTGTTCCACAAGGCTCAGTGTTGGGACCACATGTTTTCACTTTATATATGAATGATCTAGATGAAGAAACTGAGGGCATTCTGACTAAGTTTGCAGATAATGCAAAGATACGTAAAGGAACAGGTAGCATTGAGGAACCGGGAGGCCACAGAAGGATTTGGACAGTTTAGGAGAATGGGCAAAGCAGTGGAGTACAATGTGAAAAATGTGAGGTCATGAACCTTGATAGGAAAAAGAAGAGGCATGCACTCTTTTCTCAATAGGAAGAAAATTCAGAAGTCTGAAGTGCAAAGAGACTTGAGAGTTCCAGTCTAGGATTCTTTCAAGGTAAACTTGCTGATTGAGTCAGTAGTTAGGAAGGCAAATGCAATTATGACATTTATTTTGAGAGGACTTGAATATAAAAGCAGTGATGCACTTCTATAAGGCTCTGTTCAGACCACATTTGGAGTATTGTGCGCAGTTTTGGGCCCCATATCTCAGGAAGAATGTACTGGCCCTGGAATGTGTTTAGATTAGATTACTTACAGTGTGGAAACAGGCCCTTCGGCCCAACAAGTCCACACCACCCGCCGAAGCGCAACCCACCCATTTCCCTACATTTACCCCTTTACCTAACACTACGGGCAATTTAGCATGGCCAATTCACCTGACCTGCACATCTTTGGACTGTGGGAGGAAACCGGAGCACCCGGAGGAAACCCACGCAGACACGGGGAGAATGTGCAAACTCCACACAGTCAGTCGCCTGAGTCGGGAATTGAACCCGGGTCTCTGGTGCTGTGAGGCAGCAGTGCTAACCTCTGTGCCACCGTGCCGACCAGGGGAGGTTCATGAGAATGGTCCCAAGAATGAAAGGCTTAACAAATGAGGAATGTTTGAGGACTCTGCGTGAATATTCAATAGAGTTTAGAAGGATGAGGATCCTGGATAATCCAATATTCAGATAATTGAATTCCAGATAACCTAGTTTCCTCTGTATATTTAAGACTGAGATAGATAGGCTCTTGAGTATCAAGGGGATCAAGGGTTATGGGGAGAAATTGGGAAAGTGGAATTGAGAAACTTATCGGCCATAACAGAATGGCGGAACAGATTCGATGGGCTCAATAGCCTAATTTCTGCTCCTATGTCTAATGGTCTTTTGGTCTTGTGGACTTGACGGGCTTGTTTTGACACTGTAGGGATTTTATGATTCAATTGAAAGATTAACATTGAGAATTCCTCTCTGTTGGTAATTTGTAATATTGCCAGAGTGACCTGCAGAAAGCCAGGGCTAAGTTTTTCTAAAATTTGGTTAAGTGTTAATTTCAGGGAGTTTCATGGAGGATTCCTCTTCACGGGGTTTAGCATATTTTCTTCCAGAGTTTAACAGTGCTCACCTCATTGTATATGCCGCCTGCCTCTATGGTCCTGCTCATGTTATCCTGTACTTACCAGTGACAAAGTACCCAACTCTGCCATGACCCTCGGCATTCCTGCCACCGGAACCATATTTAGAGCCCAGCTGCACACCAGTTTAAATACTGCCAATCAGGAATAGCCCTTCACAGTAGTAATATGGGAAGAATTGTCTCCCAAGATACCTGATAGAGGGAAATTGGAACACTGCTTTGCTGACAGGGACCTGGAGGTCCTGGTGGGTGGGGTAGTGGACAGCAGGGTCATCCTCTTCCCTCAGGACCACCGGAGAGCCAGACCACCAGGTCATGCTCTCTGTCACTCACGAATAAAACCCAGACTAGTGCAAACTTGGGAACCTTCTCTTGAGGAGACAATTTGTGTCCCTCAATAGCCTCAGGAGAATAGGATGCTGTATTGTATATACGCTTAGCCTCACATGAAGTTCTCATCCCTACCTGTGCACAGTCTATAGTGCCCTGCGCCGGGACTAATCTAGCAGATGACACAGTTCTGTCATAGTGTCCTGGAATATCTTCATTCAGCAACACCACTGAATGAGTTAATATGGGAAATATCATAAACAGAGCACTCCTCAGTAATGTGATCAGTCAGCAAGTGCAGCACACCCAAATGACATTTAACCATTGTCCTCATATTTTGGGACGTGCAACCTCTGACAAGGAGGGAAATGGGATCTATTATATAATAGATCTTGTCTAGCCATTGAAACTTACAACAGAAATTATGTCTTTTTTTCTTAATATCATCTTTCCTCTCTCATCAAATACATTTGCAACAGTCTTGGCATTGCCCATATGTTCAGGAGTGGGATAACATACACTTTAGAGCTGCACAGAAAAGGAGTGCTACATTTGGATAATGTAATATGGACAAAATCTAAAGTACAAATTGCTGAATAGTAGGGGAAGGAAAATTTTCACAACATACAATAGTTTAATTAGGTCTCCTATGTTCATTAATTTCTCTATTAATTTTTTGAGGACTTCCCAACACTATAACGGGCTGTATAAATGGATTCACTTGGTGTTTAGCTGCTATACATGACTAAATAATTGGCAATTCAGTCTATTTTCTGCAAGCATATGGTGATGTGTTACTGAAAAGGAACAAACTATTCAAATATTTCAAAAGTGGAATTGATTCATATTTTTAAAAATGTATTTTAATCCAGATTTTTCCATGCTTTTCATTGTATTTTTTGACTCATATTGATGACCGTTTCACAATGCTTTCATTCCTGGCTGCAATGGCAGCAAAGCAATGAGATCCCTGGACTGTGCTGATGTTACTTACCAGTCATTACTGGGAAAAGCGCAAGAGGTTCCTTGGTGACTAACTTCCTGATTCAGTCTCCCTTGTTCACAGAGATACCACATCAAGTCTCATTGCTTTTCAAAACAGAATAACATAGCAGAAAATCCTGCTTAAACTTCAGGACACTATTTATCAGCCTGCAGCTCTGTTTTATATTATAAACCAGTCAGCAACAAACCCTCGTCACAGAGTTGTGTGCTTTTATCTCCTGTTCTTTACCACTGAAGTAAAATGTTCAAATGTTCCTTTGACATTTGACCCAAATCCAAGAAGTTTTCGATTAAATAGAACATTATCTTGGATTATTTCAGGGAAGACATTGTGAATATATGGTTCATTGGGAATAATATTCTAGTTTGTAATGAATAGAGGCATCTGGCTCTGAATTGCTATATTCCTTTGAAATAGAATTAATATCTCAGCCCTGTGAAATGTGGGATAGGTATTAATTTAGAGAAATAAAAAATGCTGAAAAAGTTCAGTGGTCTGGCAGCAACTGTGGAGATGGAAATTGAGATAATGTATCTAGTCATTGACCTTTGGCCACAATTGTTGAGTTGATGTTGCTTGTTGCGAACTTATCAAAGAATGTAATTCAGCTAAATCAACTCAGTATCAGGGAATGCAAAGAATGCAGAGAATTCCCCCACTCCCAAACACTTCACTATAATGTTTGATCTTGCTATGCATGCTGGGTTAGCAGTTTAGGAGTAGACCATTCAACCCATCCAGCTTGCTCAGTCATTCAATACAATTGTGACTGATTAATACCTTTGGGCCCAATAATTGGGAGATAGTCTGCAACTAACTTTCATTCTGGTTCATTCTCAGGTCATTATATTCACCTATATATGTTGCTGGATGAAGGAGAGAATCTAAGGCTCCTATCTATTTATAAGCAGGATTGTTTATCTTGTTTTCTGTTTAGATGCATTAGTTGAACTAAGTCCAAACGTCAGTTGAATCCTATCTTTCTTTTCTTCTTACGATTAATGTGAGTACATTTCCTGCATGGATTTGCATGTGCAAATTTTTCTTAAGTAGTTTAGTAGTTTTATGTTCTGAAAATAATGTTACGTTAGAAATTTGCATAAAATAGTGCGGCAAATAACTGATTGTTTTTGAGAAAGAGCCAGATTGAGAATGTATGGGCACAACTGACACACATAAAGACTGCACAATGCCTACAGAGACCACAAAAGGAGGGAGAAAACACAAGGGAGTGCTCTTATTCATTTAAGCAAAGAAAGAAGTTAATAGTTCATTGGACTCCTTGTACTGGAAATCTTTATTGGGCAACTTAGTTCTGTTAGATCCAAATTCAAAAAAGCATAAAGGAAATGTTTTTAAAAGAAGGCTTTGCAGAGGAGGTGGTGAGGAAGCCATCTGGATGGATTCATAATGATTTCAGTCTACCAATCTTGGGTAGTTCAGGGAGTTGTTAAGAAGAAGAAATGGGGAAGAAAACAACTGTTCATGCAACTATTCTTTCCGAGCAAGGTAGAACTCACCAAGTCATAGAGATTTAGAGTTATACAGCATAGAGACAGACACTTCGGTCCAACTCGTCCACGTTGACCAGATATCCTGAATTAATCCGGTCCCATTTCCCAGCATTTGTCCTATATCCCTGTAAACCCTTCCTATTCATTGAGGTTGTGAGTATGTTCACCGAGCTAGGAAGTTGGCTTGCAGACGTTTTGTCCCCTGTCTAGGTGACATCTTCAGTGGTTTGTAGCCTCCTGTGTCCTCTAGAGTTTATTTGGATCCAGTTCTGCAATTTCTAGTTGCTGGTTCTGGTAGCTCATTGTAGTGGCCAGTATATTAGGCCCAGGTCAATGTGCTTGCTGACAGGGTCCATGGATGAGTGCTATGCATCTAGGAATTCTCTGGCTGTCCTCTGTTTAGTTCGACCTATGATTGCTGTATTGTCCCAGTCGAATTTGTGGTCCCTTGCATCTGTGTGTGTGGCTACTAGGGACAGCTGGTCATGGCATTTAGTGACTAGTTGGTGTTTGTGGATGTAGATTGTTAGTTAGGTTAAAAACAATGACTTCAGATACTGAAAACCAGATTCTGGATTAGAGTGGTGCTGGAAAAGTACAGCAGTTCAGGCAGCATCCGAGGAGCAGGAAAATCGACGTTTCGGGCAAAAGCCCTTCATCAGGAATAGAGGCAGAGTGCCTGAAGAGTGGAGAGATAAATGAGAGGAGGGTGGGGGTGGGGAGAAAGTAGCATAGAGTATAAATAGGTGAGTCGGGTTGGGGATGAAGGTGATAGGTCAGGGAGGAGGGTGGGGGAAGGTAGCAAAGCGTACAATGGGTGAATGGGGGTGGAATGAAGGTGATAGGTCAGAGAGGAGGGTGGAGTGGATAGGTGGAAAGGAAGATAGACAGGTAGGACAGGTCATGGGGACAGTGCTGAGCTGGAATTTGGAACTGGGGTGAGGTGGGGGAAGGGGAAATGAGGAAACTGTTGAAGTCCACATTGATGCCCTGGGGTTGAAGTGTTCTGAGGCGGAAGATGAGGCGTTCTTCCTCCAGGTGTCTGGTGGTGAGGGAGCGGCGGTGAAGGAGGCCCAGGACCTCCATGTCCACGGCAGAGTGGGAGGGGAGTTGAAATGTTGAGCCACAGGGCGGTGTGGTTGATTGGTGCGGGTGTCTCAAAGATGTTCCATAAAGCGCTCTGCTAGGAGGTGTCCAGTCTCCATAATGTAGAGGAGACCACATCGGGAGCAACGGATACAATAAATGATATTGGTGGATGTGCAGGTAAAACTTTGATGGATGTGGAAGGCTCCTTTGGGGCCTTGGATAGAGGTGAGGGTGCAGGTTTTGCAATTCCTGCGGTGGCAGAGGAAGGTACCAGGATGGGAAGGTGGGTTGTAGGGGGGCATGGACCTGACCAGGTAGTCACGAGGGAACGGTGGTTGTGGAAGGTGGGAAGGGGTGGGGAGGGAAATATATCCCTGGTGGTGGGGTCGGTTTGGAGGTGGCGGAAATGTCGTCGGATGATTTGGTTTATGCGAAGGTTGGTAGGGTGGAAGGTGAGCACCAGGGGTCCTTGTTATAGTTGGAGGGGTCTGAGGGCGGAGGTGCGGGATGTGGACGAGATGCATTGGAGGGCATTTTAACCACGTGGGAAGGGAAATTACGATCTCTAAAGAAGGAGGCCATCTGGTGTGTTGTATGGTGGAACTGCTCCTCCTGGGAGCAGATACAGTGGAGGCAGAGGAATTGGGAATACGGGATAGCATTTTTGCAGGAGGTAGGGTGGGAAGAGGTGTAATCCAGGTAGCTGTGGGAGTCGGTGGGTTTGTAAAAAATGTCGGTGTCAAGTCGGTCGTCATTAATGGAGATGGAGAGGTCCAGGAAGGGGAGGGAGGTGTCAGAGATGGTCCAGGTAAATTTAGGGTCGGGGTGGAATGTGTTGGTGAAGTTGATGAATTGCTCAACCTCCTCGTGGGAGCACAAGGTGTCACCGATGCAGTCATCAATGTAGCAGAGGAAGAGGTGGGGAGTGGTGCCAATGTAACTACGGAAATGGACTGTTATACGTAGCCAACAAAGAGACAGGCATAGCTAGGGCCCATACGGGTGCCCATGGCTACTCCTTCGGTCTGGAGGAAGTGGGAGGATTCGAAGGAGAAATTGTTAAGGGTGAGGACCAATTTGGCCAAACGAATGAGTGTGTCGGTGTACTGCTGGGGACGTCGGGAGAGGAAGAAACAGAGGGGTTGGAGGCCCTGGTCATGGCGGTTGGAGGTGTAGAGGGATTGGATATCCATGGTGAAGATGAGGCGTTGGGGACCAGGGAAACGGAAGTCTTGGAGGAGGTGGAGGGCGAGGGTGGTGTCTCAAACTTATGTGGAGAGTTCCTGGACTAGAGGGGATAGGACAATGTCGAGGTAGGTAGAGATGAGTTCAGTGGGGCAGGAGCAGGCTGAGACAATGGGTCGGCCAGGATGGTCAGGCTTGTGGACCTTGGGAA
Organism: Chiloscyllium plagiosum; assembly: GCF_037043375.1. Classification (NCBI taxonomy): domain Eukaryota; kingdom Metazoa; phylum Chordata; class Chondrichthyes; order Orectolobiformes; family Hemiscylliidae; genus Chiloscyllium; species Chiloscyllium plagiosum. The sequence continues at coordinate 84,339,712 of NW_028270146.1, read as the reverse complement.
GAAGGTAGAATGGGGTTCCTGGATTATGAGGTTGGAAGCTGTGGATGGGAGATCTCCTGAGGTGATGAGGTTCTGTATGATCTGGGAGATGATGGTTTGGTGATGGGGGTTGGGGTCATGGTCGAGGGGGCGGTAGGAAGAGGTGTCCTCGAGTTGGCGTCTGGCTTCAGCGGTGTAGTTAGTTGTCTGCCTTTTTGCCCTATATAGTGTTTCACGCAGTCTTTGCATGGAATCTTATAAATTACTTTAGTCTTGCACAAGATGGGTATCCTGGTAAGTTGTTGGCTGAGCATGGCTGTTGGTTATGGGCTGTCATGAATCCCAGTAGTTGGAGTAGTCTGTCTGTCAGTTCCAAGACGTTTTTTATGTAAGGTAGCGTGGCTAGTGAGTTAGATCATGGCAAGTGCTCATCGCGTTGTTTGTCTGTAAGGCATCTGTGGATGAAGTTGTGGGGATATCCGTTCTTGGTGAATACTGTATAGAGGTGTTCTTCTTCTTTACTTCATAGGTTCGTAGTGCTGCAGTGTGTTGAACAATGTCCTAATGCAGCTTCTCTTGTGTGTGTTTGGGTGGTTGCTGTTGTAATTCAGGACCTGGTCAGTGTGTATGGCTTTCCTGTACACTTTTGGGGTGCATTCACCATTCTGTGTTCATTGTACCATCACATCCAGGAATGGGACCTGATTGTTGGTTTCCTTCTCTCTTGTAAATCTGATCCCTGTGAATATGGTGTTGATAATCTGATGAGTGTTCTCAATTTCTGTTCTCTTCCTGATAACAAAATTGTCTTCTATGTATCTGATGCAGAGTCTGGGTTGGATTTGTGTTAGGGCTGTTTGTTCCAATCTTTGCATCACTGCTTCTTCTATAAGCCCAGAGATGGATGAGCCCATAGGTGTTACAATAGAGTTATAGAGATGTACAGCATGGAAACAGACCCTTCAGTCCAACCCGTCCATGCCGACCAGATATCCCAACCCAATCTAGTCCCACCTGCCAGCACCCGGCCGATATCCCTCCAAACCCTTCCTATTCATATATCCATCCAAATGCCTTTTAAATGTTGCAATTGTACCAGCCTCCACCACTTCCTCTGGCAGCTCATTCCATACACGTACCACCCTCTGTGTGAAAACGTTGTCTCTTAGGTCTCTTTCATATCTTTCTCCTCTAACCTTAAACCTATTCCCTCTAGTTCTGGACTCCCCCACCCCAGGGAAGAGACTTTGTCTATTTATCCTATCCATGCCCCTCATGATTTTATAAATCTCTATAAGGTCACCCCTCCACCTCCGACACTCCAGGGAAAACAGCCCCAGCCTATTCAACCTCTCCCTATAGCTCAACTCCTCCAAGCCTGGCAACATCCTTGTAAATCTTTTCTGAACCTTTTCAAGTATCACAACATCTTTCCGATAGGAAGGAGACCAGAATTGCTTGATCTATTCATATATTTGGTTGTTGAATGTGATGTGTGTTGTCAAGTACATCTCTAGTAGTTTGAGTATGTCATCCTTGTTGATAGGTTCCCCGTCGTGTTGTCTGTTCTGCCTGTCCAGGAGATTGGCTACTGTCTCTCTGGCTGGAGTTTTGTCAATTGAAGTGAACAGTACTGTTACATCAAATGAGACCATTTCTCCACTCTTGTCTATATTTATGCTCTTGATGTTGTCCAGGAATTCCTGTGATGATTATATGGAGTGTTTGATAAGATGTTTTAGTTGTTGTTGTAGTTATAGAGTCATAGAGTCATAGAGATGTACGGCATGGAAACAGACTCTTCGGTCCAACCTGTCCACGCCGACCAGATATCCCAACCCAACCTAGTCCCACCTGCCAGCACCCGGCCCATATCCCTCCAAACCCTTCCTATTCATATACCCATCCAGATACCTCTTAATTGTTTCAATTGTACCAGGCTCCACCACATCCTCTGGCAGCTCATTCCATACACGTACCACCCTCTCCGTGAAAATGTTGCCCCTTAGGTCTCTTTTATATCTTTCCCCTCTCACCCTAAACCTATACCCTCTAGTTCTGGACTCTCCAATCCCAGGGAAAAGACTGTGTCTACTTATCCTATCCATGCCCCTCATAATTTTGTAAACCTCTGGAAGGTCACCCCTCAGCCCCCGACGCTCCAGGGAAAACAGCCTCAGCATGTTCAGCTCAAATTTAGCTCAAATTTTCCAACCCTGGCAACATCCTTGTAAATCTTTTCTGAATCCTTTCAAGTTTCACAACATCTTTCTGATAAGAAGGAGACCAGAATTGCATGCAATATTCCAACAGTGTCCTAACCAATGTCCTGTACAACCACAACATGACCTCCCAACTCCTGTACTCAATACTCTGATCAATAAAGGAAAGCATTCCAAACGCCTTCTTCACTATCCTATCTACCTGCGAGTCCAGTTTCAAGGAGCTATGAACCTGCACTCCAAGGTCTTTTTGTTCAGCAACACTCCCTAGAACCTTAACATTAAGCGTATAAGTTCTGCTAAGATTTGCTTTCCCAAAATGCAGCACCTCGCATTTATCTGAATTAAACTCCATCTGCCACTTCTCAGCCGATTGGCCCATCTGGTCCAGATCCTGTTGTAATCTGTGGTAACCCTCTTCGCTGTCCACTACACCTCCAATTTTGGTGTCATCTGCAAACTTATCAACTGTACCTCTTATGCTCACATCCAAATCATTTATGTAAATGACAAAAAGTAGAGGACCCAGCACCAATCCTTATGGCACTCCACTGGTCACATGCCTCCAGTCTGAAAAACAACCCTCCACCACCACCACTCTCTGTCTTTTACCTTTGAGCCAGTTCTGTATCCAAATGGCTAGTTCTCCCTGTATTCCATGAGATCTAACCTTGCTAATCAGTCTTCCATGGGGAACCTTGTCAAACGCCTTACTGAAGTCCATATAGATCACATCTACTGCTCTGCCCTCATCAATCTTCTTTGTTACTTCATCAAAAAACTCAATCAAGTTTGTGAGACATGATTTCCCATGCACAAAGCCATGTTGACTATCCCTAATCAGTCCTTGCCTTTCCAAATACATGTACATCCTGTCCCTCAGGATTCCCTCCAACAACTTGCCCACCACTGAGATCAGGCTCACTGGTCTATAGTTCCCTGGCTTGTCTTTACCGCCCTTCTTAAACAGTGGCACCACGTTTGCCAATCTCCAGTCTTCCGGCACTCACCTGTGACTATCGATGATACAAATATCTCAGCAAGAGGCCCAGCAATCACTTCTCTAGCTTCCCACAGAGTTCTTGGGTACACCTGATCAGGTCCTGGGGAGTTATCCACCTTTAACCATTTCAAGACATCCAGCACTTCCTCCTCTGTAATCTGAACATTTTGCAAGATGTCACCATCTATTTCCCTACAGTCTATATTTTCCATATGCTTTTCCACAGTAAATACTGATGCAAAATATTCATTTAGTATCTCCCCCATTTTCTGTGGCTCCACACAAAGGCCGCCTTGCTGATCTTTGAGGTGCCCTATTCTCTCCCTAGTTACCCTTTTGTCCTTAATATATTTGTAAAAACCCTTTGGATTCACCTTAATTCTATTTGCCAGCGCTATCTCATGTCCCCTTTTTGCCCTCCTGATTTCCCTCTTAAGTATACTCCTGCTTCCTTTATACTCTTCTAAGGATTCGCTCGATCTATTCTGTTTATACCTGACATATGCTTCCTTCTTTTTCTTAACCAAACCCTCAATTTCTTTAGTCATCCAGCATTCCCTGAACCTACCAGCCTTCCCTTTCACCCTGACAGGAATATACTTTCTCTGGATTCTTGTTATCTAATTTCTGAAGACTTCCCATTTCCTAGCCGTCCCTTTACCTGTGAACATCTGCCTCCAATTAGCTTTCGAAAGTTCTTGCCTAATACCGTCAAAATTGGCCTTTCTCCAATTTAGAACTTCATCTTTTAGATCCTTTTCCATCACAATTTTAAAACGAATAGAATTATGGTCGCTGGCCCTAAAGTGCTCCCCCACTGACACCTCAGTCACCTGCCCTGCCTTATTTCCCAAGAGTAGGTCAAGTTTTGCAACTTCTCTAGTAGGTACATCCACATACTGAATCAGAAAATTGTTTTGTACACACTTAAGAAATTCCTCTCCATCTAAACCTTTAATACTATATGAGTCCCAGTGGATGTTTGGAAAGTTAAAATCCCCTACCATAACTATCCTATTATTCTTACAGATAGCTGAGATCTCCTGACAAGTTTGTTTCTCAATTTCCCTCTGACTATTAGGGGGTCTGTAGTACAATCCCAATAAGGTGATCATCACTTTCTTATTTCTCAGTTCCACCAAAATCACTTCCCTGGATATATTTCCGGAAATGTCCTCCCTCAGCACAGCTGTAATGCTATCCCTTATCAAAAATGCCACTCTCCCTCCTCTCTTCCCTCCCTTTCTATCCTTCCTGTAGCATTTGTATCCTGGAACATTAAGCTGCCAGTCTTGCCCATCCCTGAGCCATGTTTCTGTAATTGCTGTGATATCCCAGTCCCATGTTCCTAACAATGCCCTGAGTTCATCTGCCTTCCCTGTTAGGCCCCTTGCATTGAAATAAATGCAGTTTAATTTATTAGTCCTACCTTGTCCCTGCTTGCCCTGAATGTTTGATTCACTTCTGTTCTCAACTGTACCAGTCTCAAATCGAACTCTTTCCTCACTATCTCCCTGAGTCCACCCCCCCCCCCCACCTTACTAGTTTAAATCCTCCCGAGCAGCTCTAGCAAATTTCCCTGCCCATATACTAGTCCCCTTCCAATTTAGGTGCAATCCATCCTTCTTGTACGGGTCACTTCTACCGCAAAAGAGATTCCAATGATCAAAAAATGTGAATCCTTCTCCCATACACCAGCTCCTCAGCCATGCATTAATCTGCTCTATCCTCCTATTCCTGCCCTCACTAGCTCATAGCTCTGGGAGTAATCCAGATATTACTACTCTCGAGGACCTCCTTTTTAAATTTCTGCCTAACTCTCTGTAATCTCCCTTCAGAAACTCAACCTTTTCCCTTCCAATGTCATTGGTTCCAATGTGGACAATGACCTCCTGCTGGCTCCTCCCCCCTGTGAGAACATTCTGCACCTTCTCTGAGACATCCTTGATCCTGGCACCAGGGAAACAACACACCATTCTGATTTTTCTCTGCTGGCCACAGAAACGTCTGTCTGTACCTCAGACTAGAGAGTCCCCTAACACAATTGATCTCTTGGAAGCCGACGTACCCCTCGTTGCATTAGAGCCAGTCTCAATACCAGAAACTTGGCTGTTGGTGCTACGTTCCCCTGAGAATCCATCATGCTAGTTTATGTGATGGTGTCCCCGGCAGTGCCACAATGGGTCTGAATGGTATGTCAATTTGTGTACTTTGGGTAATCCATAAATTCCTGGAGCGTTGTTGTTTCCTGGTTTCATCCTTTGTAGCACATTGACCTGGAACCAATATACAAGCTACTGCAATGAACAGCCTGAACCAGCAACCAGAAGCAGCAGGAATGGAACCAAATAAATTCCAGAAGACACAGTACAGCAGGGCTTTACAGGGGGCTTCAAAGCCCTGAAGATGTCACCTAGACAGGGGATGAAACATCTGCAAATCAACTTCCCAGCTCGGTGAATATACCCGCAGCCACGGCAACTGGCACCCGAGCTACAAATCTTTACACAAACTTTCCATTCATGTCCCATCCAGATGCCTTTTAAATGTCGCAATTGTACCAGCCTCCGCTACTTCCTCTGGCAGCTCATTCCACACACACAACACCTTCTGCATGAAAAAGTTGCCCCTTAGATTCTTTTTAAATCTTTCCTCTCTCACCTTAAACCTATGCTCTCTATTTTCTGTCTCTCCTACCCTGGGAAAATATCCCCCTACTATTCAACCTCTTGTTCTTTATTTCGCAGTTTAACTAATCTGTTGTATCTCATTCTATACTTTGGATGTTCGTTGAATGTAGGTGATAGTCAATCCTGATTGATTCAAAGAACAAATTGTGTTTAAGTTGGAATTCAAGAAATGTGAAATTGACATTGTGAAAAAGAAACAAATTTGAACTCTTCAAGGTCTCATCGGATCTTCAGGGGTAGAAGCTTTTTTTTGTAAAAGCCTCCACTTTTCAGGGTTGCTTTTCTTTTTCACCTGTTACACTAACTTTCCTGTATCTTGCCCTTGCTTCTCTTGCTCAAAGCAAAAAGCAAGTAGTTGTAAAGTAAGGAAATGATCCTGAGGTGCCTTACTATTATTGCAAATTAGACACAATTCCCTGGAAAATAAAGAAATCCACTTTTCCTCACACTTATACCTCTGTCTTCAATCAAAATGCAGTCAAGGGCACCATGGTGTCATAGAATCATAATCATAGAGACATACAGCACAGAAACAGACCCTTCGGTCCAACTTGTCCATGCCGACCAGATATCCCAATCTAGCATAGTCCCATTTGTCAGGCTCAGTGGTTAGTACTACTGCCTCACAAAATCAGGGACCCAAGTTTGATTCCACACTTGGGCGACTGTCTGTGTGGAGTTTGCACATTCTCCCCGTGTTTGCGTGGGTTTCCTCTAGATGGTCCAGTTTCCACCTACGGTACGACCATGTGCCGGATAAGTAGATTGGCTATGCTAAAATTGCCCTATAATGTCCAGGTATGTGCAGACTAAGTGGATTAGCCATGGAAAATGCAGGTTTTACAGGGATAGGGTAGGTGGGTGAGATGCTCTTTGGAGAGTTGGTGTGGATTCAATGGACTGAATGACCTGCTCCCACGCTGTGCAGATTCTATGAAAATGCAGTGAGCTTCTGTCAATGTTGATCCAAAGTCAGCAAAGGTTAATTGTCCATCTTTCTATTCTTATGGAGAGGCAAAGCTCTGTACAATCAGGTCAGGTCTATGTATGGATCTGGTTCCATACCAATGTGGTTGGCATTTAACTGCTCAGGGAATTAGCACCACTCCGACTGCCACAAGATGCACTCTGGTGGGGGAAAAATATTCCGGCCTTGTCAGTAGTGCCCATGTCTCCAGAGTGCAAACTTATTTTTAAAATTCCACTTTTTGGGAGAACGTCAGCCAGACTCCATGCCTCTGCCAATGTTTCAGACAGAAACATCAGTGTGTGGAAAATGGCAGGGACAGAAATATCATTCAACAATGCTATTCATTGGGAGGTCAACTTGTTGCACAATGGGTCATCCTGCATGGCTGAATTCTCATAATAATACTTGATACTATTATCAAAACATTATTTTAATTTGAAGGACTGTCCCTCGTAAGTCACATTCACAAGCAGAATAAATTGGAGAATGAGGATGATAGTGTCAGGGACTATCTCCAAATTGTGTTCCCTATGTGTAGAGATTAGATTAGATTCTCTACAGTGTGGAAACAGGCCTTTTGGCCCAACCAGTCCACACTGACCCTTCAAAAAGTAATGCACCTAACACTATGGGCAATTTAGCATCGCCAATTCACCTGACCTGCACATCTTTGGACTGTGGGAGGAAACCGGAGGAAACCCATGCAGACATGAGGAGAAAATGCAAACTCCACACAGACAGTCACCTGAGGCTGGAATCGAACCTAGGACCTTGGTGCTGTGAGGTAGCAGTGCTAATCACTGAGCCACCATGCCACCCCAGGAGTGTCCCAGGCATGAAGGCAGGGGTGTTTTGTCACTGCTTGTGGGTGAATCAGCTTGCTACTTAACTTATAATATCAAGATATCTCACTTAACAAGAAGAAAAAGGTCAGCAGTCACATGGAATATCATTTATACATGTAGCAGGAATGCTACAAGTGCAAGCCTTAGAGGGAAGGTGAACCACACACTTTATTTCATTCAGAAAAACATCGACACATGCTTGTGTTTTGACATGTTGTACAAAGAGGAGAATACAATAGCGCATTGTAGTCATCAATGTGGTAGTGCAAACAACCTACATTAATATGGATAATATAACAAATATTCCAAGGGTATAGTTGCAGAACAACAAAACAGCAAGGTGCCTTTTGGTCTTGGGTGATTCATTTTTATGAATTTGACAAGTAAGTTATTATTAAAATTTGATCAGTTATCTCCAACTTGAGGAAGGGAGGAAAATTATTGCTTTACATTATGTTAACTTCAAGAAAGAGCTCCAGACAGCTCAGAGTATCCACAGATCCAGGTTGAGGATAATTCTTGTTGGAACTCAAGCTCAGTTTCGAATGCCAGTGTGTAACCGTTTTGCAACTGAAAGAACTGCAGATGCTGTAAATCAGAAACAAAATCAGATTTCTCTCTGCAGATGCTGCCAGACCCCTGCTGAGATTTTTCTAGCAACTTCTGTTTTTGTTTCTGAATTTTGTTTTGCTGCGTTCTTCTAAATTTTGTTTAATACTGTGTCTGAACAACATCACAGATATGCCAAGCAACAGAATTAAAAAGGTAGACATTTATACACATTATGAAATCTCTGCATGAACTTCAGCCACCTACACAATATGAAGCATCACACAGTCTCCTGGTTTTTAATTTCCTGAGCTGTCCTTTATATATTGTGCATGAACACACGGATATGACTCATGGTATTCAGCAGGACAGCAGACAGCTTTGAGTAAAATTACCTTCATGCCAAACACAGAGATCACATCTGCCACATCTTAAATAAGGTGAGGTGTGAATTCAAAAGTAAACTTAAAATTCCAGCCACGCGCTCTAGATCTTCATTCAAATGCTACACCAAATGTTTCAAGAACATGAGAGCATTCACACTCCACTCAGACCTCCATTCCTGTGCGTTGTTTTGAACTGGCAGAAGTGCCATATGGTTTAGGATAATATTCCCTCGGCCAAGTTGGTCCCCACATTTTTAAGGTTGGTTAATTATGCACTGATGAGCATGTGTGAGCAAGTAATGAAATGTTCTCTACAAGATCAAAAGCATTCTGAAAACTCATACAGCTGAGCGAAATGCAGTATAATGTTGTCTGAATTTTTTTCCATTGTAAAGAAAATAACACCATTAGGCATCCCAAAGCACTATAAAACTCATGAAGTGCTTTTGAAAGATGGTAATTGTTGTCACCTTAAAAATGCAGAAGTTACGTTAACACACAGCAAGGTTGCACAAAACAGCAATGTGGTAATGACCAAATTCTTTTGTAATGTTGAGTGTAGGATATATATTTGCTAGAACATCAGAAATAATACTCCCATTCTTCTTCAAAAGTGTTCCATGGGATCTTTTATGTCCATCTAAAAGAACAGACTGGGCCTCCTTGCCACAATTCAAACCTCAGAAATGCAGATCTACTGTGACAAAAATTCATTTCTCACTCAAGACATCTTGCAGTCTCTGTCAATAAGATCTACATTCACTGACCAACCTTACAGTCTTTGTGATGAACCCAGTTTAGCAGCAATAAATTTCAAACAATTTATATTCACTTACTTATACAATTAATTTTACACAACCTAAGGTGACATGGGATGACATGGTGATTCAGTGGTTAAAGCTGCTATCTTGCAGTGCCAGGGACCTGGGTTCAATTCCAGCCTTGGACAACTGTCTGTCTGAAGTTTGCACATTATCCCCATGTCTGTGTGGATTCCCTGCAGGTGCTCTGGATTCTTCCCACAGTCTAAAGATGGACACATTAATTGGACTTGTTAAATTGCTCACAGTGTATAGGGATGTACAGGCTAGGTGCATTAGCCATGGGAAATGCAGGGTTATAGGTTAGGAGGGTGGAATACCCTTTAGAAGATCGATGTTGACTTGATGGGCTGAATGACCGACTTCTACACTATAGGGATTCTATTATTCTAAGTGTCATTTTGTGGCAATACAGTATACCAAATAGTCATTCATGCATGGGGAACTCATTCATCACATTCTATCTCAGGAAAGTCCAAATTGGTACTTTGTTATTTCAGTCTACACACCTACTAACTGACAGTATAGTATAGTTACATCAGTGATGCTCCCTAACTTTGTTTGCTATTTGGACTTTTTTTTTTGGATACATCTTTGGGTTGAGTGAGACTTGAACCCCAGCATTCCAGTGCAGAGTTAGGGACATTAGCACTGCACCACAAGAGCCCCACCTTCTCAATTACCATAGATTGTGGGACTAATGTAGTGCTACATTAAAAGCCAGACTTTTTCTGGCTTTCCATCAATTCTTACAACTTTCCGTAAGGATAGGGAGTGGAATAAGTCTAGTTATGGCTTAACAAAGGCAGTGCATAGTGCATTAAATCAAGTACCAGGAGATTCCTTGCAAGAACTTACAAAATGTGAGAGATGCTGCACAAGCTGGCTTGGTTGAAAATTGTTTTAAACTACGTCATTGTAGGTAGCCAAATTTAATTTTATTTGGGGAGTTAATCTAGCCAAATCCATCCAAGAAGAGTCCATGACTTTGAGTTAATTGTTAAAGTTAACAGTATCCAATTTTCAAAAGCAAACAATGTGAGAACAACAAGCAGCGCACAGTTTAATGGAGTCTGACAAAGACTCAGACCGAACTCGAAGTGCTAACTCCGAAGCTGACAGTATTCTTTGTGCTTGTTTCAGGTCAGCAGCATACACAGTGCTCTGTTTTTAGTTGAAGGGAGAGCACTGAGGCCTGCCAAATTACACCTTGAGCCTCAACTTTATATTCTGGGCTTTTAAGAAATGCTGATTGTGATAGACAGTGGATTCACTATTACTCATTTTACACTTTCCTATTGGGCTATTTCTGTATTTGCTAATCTATAGAATCTTCAACAAGTATATAGTTTCATGAACAAATACAAACTAACGTGTGAATTCATTGTTATTAACTTTCCAGTTGTTTACGTTAAAATGTCTTGAAAAAGTGATCCAGAGGAGAAAGTTTTTTCACTGAATTCTCCAAGAGAAAATTCAGAAAACAAAGAGAGAAACAAATTGCTAGAACTCACATGGGCAGCTAATGATTTTGAAGAAGATGATTTCTCTTCCAAATAACTGCTTTGAACCTCAAGACAGGATCCCTCTTTGGTCCAAAGAGGGAAAGAAACAATGTCAACAATGTCAACAAATTAAAACCCACAAAGCGTGTATGGAGCATAAACACTGGCATGGACTTCTGATTTGGATGCCTGTAAATATTGTGTAAGGCTATATATTCCTTATTATAGTCTCGAGAGACAATTCAAAGTTATAACGGAGTACTTAGAGCTTTGAGAATTTAGTTTCCAATTCTTCTTTTGGAAAAAGCAATACAACTGACAAATCTCCACCAGATAAGGCAATGTACTTTCACATCAAATCATGCTGATAGATAGGAGACAATTGAGAATACTGCACATGTTCAGAATACAGAATGTCATGCTGAGATATCTTGCCCACTTTGAGAAGTGGACAGGGCTTGGCTGAGCTTTTCTTTGAATGATATTTTAGAATCAAATTTCTTATGTTGGACTTCCAAGACTTGTTTTCAGTCGGTAGCAAATATCTGAAATTTAAAATTAAAGCTCTAATGTTCTAAATGTTGTAAAGCCAACCTGCTGTGTTGCTGAGTTAGATGTCAAACAGTCGCCTAATCCAGAGGGCACAAAATGAGCCAATGTTTGAAGTTCAAAACAAATAGCATATTTATTACTTTTATTTATAGACAATCTTCGTTAACTTGCATATTTGCTTGTGTAACATTGATTCTTTTTTACTTTAATGTTATTAAATCTATTTCCTTGAGCAAAACATGATTTATTGAGAGTGTACAGTCAATCTATCTCTCAAAGTGTGGATTATCAGGCTAAAGCACATTATATATTCCACAAGTTAGTTTGCAGATGTCAGAAAATACCATTTATGTAGTGAACGTTCAAAGTGGACTTTTTCACTACTTTTGGACAATGATTGGAATTACTGATTTGTCTGTGCTATTTTTGAGAATGGTCTTGAAGTGCAGAAATACTGACTGTAAAATGTTGGGTTGCATGTCTCTGCCTTTCTTCCATTCCTGAGAGTGAAAGGAACATATCTTTATTCCTCCCCCACTTCATTTACATTGTAGTTGAGATGGTTAAAAAAAAATATGCATACATGTTTGGGTTCCTAATATCTACATTTGGGTTCCAAAATTGAACTTTCCACAGGAAAACAACAACAAGGTAGTAAACATCTCTCCATATTAACATTACTTCATGGGTTACAATTTTCAACTTACAAAAGATACATGTACAAACATGAGGAGTAGAACAGTTGCCTAAACGCTGTGTTATTCTATTATTCAATCACGTAATTTTGCTCCAGGGTGGGCTTGAAATCAGCAGGGAGTGGTGCCTATAAGTCAAGAGGTTGGCCTATACATAACATTTGTGAAAAATGAATGACTTTTTTGGACAAAAGTTGGTACTCAACAACACATGAGATCAACCATTACATGAGTATGTACAGTGTGTGACAATTGCTTTTCCTATGAGTACACAATCTTGTTCATTCAGTGATTTTGATTAAAGGCGCTAATGGAGAAGGGCACAACTGAGTACAGGAGCTGATTTGCTTTGTATGTGTGGGACTGTAGTCCTTTCCTTGAGCACACCAAAGTAATACTGACAGAAGAAATTAACCTCAGTGTTCAGGTTAGTCCTTACTTACTCTAAAACTCATTGAAAACATTTGCTATTGTCAGTGAAATAAAAATCATTACTTTTACCTTAGTAATTGAAATTCACAAGTTCAAAATAATTATTCAGCAAAATCAAAAATTACAGATTTGATGTATCAATCAATGTCTTCCGTTCATTTTTACTCCAAGGTTCAAAAGAAAGTAGAGAATTTCCTGTCAGGTTGGTGTATTCTAAGCATGTACATAGTTTACAGACTGTCTTTGCCATACTCGAGGTAAAAAAATGGAGAGCAGATGCTGTAAACCAGAGTTTAAATCAGTGTGGTACTGGAAAAGCACAGCAGGTCAGACAGCATCCGAGGAGCAGGATAATCGACGTTTCGGGCAATATTCCTGATGACGGGCTTTTGCCCAAAACATCGATTTTCCTGCTCCTCGGATGCTGCCTGACCTGCTGTGCTTTTCCAGCACCACTCTAATTTAGACTTTGCCATACTCTGTCTATTCTGACCGTGTGTAATTTTCTAATACACACCTCCATGGATTTATGTCCATGATGTACTTGATTCCTTAATGTGGAGAAGATTTGTCATGTTGTTTCAAGAAACATAAGATTGAATTTTCTAACCTTTATTTCAAGGCAGTACACAAATAAAACCACAATCATCTCCATTTCTGCTATTTCTAGCAAAAAGACTGTACAGCTTAAATAAAATTTGGCACAAATGGTATATTTTTGCTCTAGTGGTTTTAATGCAAATACTTTTCATATTTGCATTGCTGTGTTATGTTCTGCCAGCAATGTTTTGACTGTAATAAATGAAAAACTATAAAAATGCAATAAGGTTTCCTTATCCACCATAGTTTTCTTGAAGTTGAACTCTGAATGAAAAGGTTTGATTATGCTCCTGTGAGCTTCCTAGGACTTTCTAATCAATTTTGGGTGGCATGTAAGTGCAAGTTGTTGTTGCAAGTATGTTAAACCGAGACCCTTTCTGTTGCTTCAGATAGATGTAATACATATCATGATTTGAAGGAAAGATGAAGGGAACAATTTTCCCCATTGCTGAAGTGACATGAGAGTTGATAAGAAAGGGAAATTATTGGGTGAGTTGGTCTTGGAGAGATATTTGCTTCCTTAGTGCCAGCTCACCAGTTAAGCACTGAGTGAGAATATTCACAGGCATCTTCCTCAACTCACCATCAATTAATGCCTTTAAGAGGTTAATTAACAGACATTTAAAGGTCACAATGGGTCACTGGCCTGATTATATGTAGGTTAACCAGGGCAACCTGTTTGCCAGTTTGAGAGGAGGCCCTATTTGTCCTAATTTGGGATTAATCAAATATAATAGTTGGGGGCAAGGAAGTGTCATCCAAGGAAGGACCCCATCTATCCTTGCCTTCAAACCATCTCTCCCCCTGAACCCCATCCAAAAAACAAAAGGAAAAGAATTATCTTATTGCCATTAGATCCCTTGAAGAGTAGATCCCTTGAAGAATAGATCTCGACCAATGATCTTTAGGACTCAGGATCTACCAGCCACCAATTGGGTAGTAGCTACTGGAAAACTGTGCACTATTGTTGAGTCCCTTGGCTTGATGAAAAGCCTGTCAATCAGTTCTTAAATGCCCAATCCAGTGAGCTTTCTCAGCGGTGGAGGCGTTGAGTCAGTTGGTATCTAACCCATCTCACACTGCTAGAGAAAGGGAAAGTCTCAGCTGAGGAGTTATTTTTAGGCATGATCTCTGTTTGTTTTCAGTCATTCCCCACAAAAAAAATAAATTAACTGCTCACATTTTATTTAAAGTTTGTGGGAACTTGCCGTGTGTAAACCAGCTGCTGTGTCTTCCTGTGTAACAACAATGTCCACTGACAAAACTGCACTTTAATGCCTCGTCAAACCTCTCACTCTGGGTATTCGGCCTAGATTTTTGCACTTAAGTCCTGGAGAGATACTTGAATCCTCAACCATCTGATTCAGAAGCAAAGGTTCTATACCCACTGAGCCACCAATATAGCTTTTCCTTCAAATGGAGAGAATGGCACATCAGAACCACTTAATTTCAGACCCCTCTCCCAGTTTTCTTCCTGAGGCTCATTTCCCTGTTGAAGCAGGGTGCAGTTCCACTGACACCAACAACTTATCTTTATCATTATTTTTTCCCCCAGTAAATGAAACAAATTCATCATTGGTAGAACACATAGCTAAATTTGCTTTGATCTCACTGGACTTCAAAAGGCATAGGTATAACAGCAAGGATCACCGGTTAGCTTTCAGGAATGAGAACTCTGTTAATTTTTAAATAGTTACCTTTCTGATTCATTTTCCAGAGATATAACCCAAAATTTCAGCAATAATAAGTAGAGGTTTCTGTTACATTTCTTTTGAATATGAAAACAAATTATTTGCTTCATTGAAACACTCAATAAAGTTTCAATAGCTAAATATTGAATTCCAAAATATCATTTTGCCTCAGAAACAGGACTATATCATGCAATGAGGATATGGTGAATTGAGCGAGACCAACCCACCAACAAAATCCAAGATTTTAAATGTGAGCAATGGGAATCTCTGGGGTCACTGGTGCTAGAGGTCCAATGAGCTGTATTATGAATCCTAGACACATAGCACACACATGCTTGCAATGTTTAGGAGTCTCATTGAAGGAGTGGCCCTTATGATCAGGAAAAGTGATACAGCTTACAAATGTGAATGTTTTATAGGAGCGATGTCTTATAAAATAGTCTGCCAATCTGCACCAAAATACATGAATAGTGCTCAAAATGAGCAACAACTGGGAGATCAGGGATTCCTAACGTGTTAATTTTCAACTTGCATCTGCAAGTGGGGGGGGGGGGGCGGTGACCGCATGATTTCCCATACAGAAGAAAGTGAAATTCTTGAGAAGAAAATAATGGGCATTTTCAGGCATTTCTCTGCAGAAAAAAAAAACAGCATTGCAAAGGGCAACAGGCTTTCAGCAGCTTAAAAGGGGAAATAGGGCCAGAAAATAATGTCTGGCAGATTAAAAAGAATTATCTTTTCGTACGCACAAAAGTAGAGAGTTTCATCCAATAATCCCTGCTGTTTCATGCGCCCCCTCTTGGAAGTATAGCTGCTCTACAGCTGACTTGAGGCACTAAAGATGCATTGCTTCCATTCCACAACAAGTAATGACATGCTGACATGAGTTCAAATGACTTGAGATGTGCATGTCTTCCTCTTCCAGCCATGTGCAAAACAAACCTATATGCCAATTACAGAAAGCACAGTAGGTCTAATAAATGCGAATCTATGATTTTTCTCTCACATTGATACCTATTGGAGTAAACAGATAGGCCTGATTTTACTATTTTGGTCTCTGTGGAGGTGCAGGTGAATTTGTGGCGGATATGGAAGGATTCCTTGGGGCCTTGGAGGAAAGTAAGGGGGGAGGTGTGGGCACAAGTTTTGCATTTCTTGCGGTTGCAGGGGAAGGTGCCGGGAGTGGAGGTTGGGCTGGTGGGGGGTGTGGACCTGACAAGGGAGTCACGGAGGGAGTGGACTTTTCGGAATGCTCCGTGACTCCCTTCTCAGGTCCACATCCCCCACCAACCCAACCTCCACTCCTGTCATTTTCCCCTGCAACTGCAAGAAATGCAAAACTTGCGCCCACACCTCCCCCCTTACTTCCCTCCAAGGCCCCAAGGGATCCTTCCATATCCGCCACAAATTCACCTGTACCTCCACACACATCATTTACTGCATCCGCTGCACCCGATGTGGCCTCCTCTATATTGGGGAGACAGGCTGCCTACTTGCGGAATGTTTCAGAGAACACCTCCGGGACACTCGGACCAACCAACCCAACCATCCCGTGGCTCAACACTTCAACTCCCCCTCCCACTCCACCAAGGACATGCGGGTCCTTGGGCTCCTCCATCGCCAGACCATAGCAACACGATGGCTGGAGGAAGAGTGCCTCCAGTGGGCGGCACGGTGGCACAGTGGTTAGCACTGCTGCCTCACAGCGCCAGAGACCCGGGTTCAATTCCCGCCTCAGGCGACTGACTGTGTGGAGTTTGCACATTCTCCCCGTGTCTGCGTGGGTTTCCTCCGGGTGCTCCGGTTTCCTCCCACACTCCAAAAATGTGCAGATAAGGTGAATTGGCCGCGCTAAATTGCCTGTAGTGTTAGGTGCAGGGGTAAATGTAGGGGAATGGGTCTGCGTGGGTGCGCTTCGGCGGGTCGGTGTGGACTTGTTGGGCCGAAGGGCCTGTTTCCACACTGTAAAGTAATCTAAAAAAAAAATCTAATCTTCCACCTAGGAACCCTCCAACCACAAGGGATGAACTCAGATTTCTCCAGTTTCCTCATTTCCCCTCCCCCCACCTTGTCTCAGTCCCAACCCTCAAACTCAGCATCACCTTCCTAACCTGCAATCTTCTTCCTGACCTCTCCGCCCCCACCCCCACTCCGGCCTATCACCCTCACCTTAACCTCCTTCCACCTATCGCATTTCCAACGCCCCTCCCCCAAGTCCCTCCTCCCTACCTTTTATCTTAGCCTGCTGGACACACTTTCCTCTTTCCTGAAGAAGGGCTCAAGCCCGAAATGTCCATTCTCCTGCTCTAGTCAGAAGTATCATTTGGCATAACTGTAAAAGTGATTGACAACCCCGATTGTTGCTGTACAAACCTTTCCTGTTTTGTGTCCCCTGCACAGTGATTTTAGTTTACCCCTCGATCTTAAAAATAAATAAACAAAACCCTTACTTTTTTTGAAAAACTCTAAATCACTATGGCATTGTATATACTTTATAAAGCAATTATCAAAATAAAAGCAATTGCCTAACTTAATCAAATTTTTTTCATTGCTGAGTTGACATTTCATACCATCAAAACACCAACTGAATTTTAAAAAATTCATTTGTAGGATGTGGGCGTTTCTGGCTAGCCAGCATTTATTGCCCATCCCTAGTTTCACTTGAGAAGGTGGTGGTGAGCTGCCTTTTGAACTGCTGCAGTTCACCTGCTGTGGGTTGACCCACCATGCCAATAGGGAAGGAATTCCAGGATTTTGGCCCAGTGACAGTGAAGGAACAATGATATTTTTCGAAGTCAGGATGGTGAGTGGCTTGGAAGGGAACTTGAAGGTGGTGGTGTTCCCAACATCTGCCCGTGTCCTTCTTGATGGGGATGGTCATGGGTTTGGAAGGTGCTACCTGAGGATCTTTGGTAAATTTCTGCAGTGTAGCTTGCAGATAGTATACACTGCTGCTCCTGAGCTTCAGTGGTGGAGAATGTGGATGCTTGTGGATGTGGTGCCAGTCAAGTGGGCTGCTTGACCTGGATGGTGTCAAACTTCTTGACTATTGTTGGATCTGCACTCATCTAGGCAATTGGGGAGTATTCCAACACACCTCTGACTTGTACCTAATAGATGATAGACAGGCTTTGGGGAGTTGGGAGGTGAGTTACTTGCCACAGTATTTCTAGCCTCTCACCTGCTCTTGTAGCTAATGTGGTGAGTCCAGTAGAGTTTCTGGTCAATGATAATCCCAGGATGTTGATAGCACCATTGGATGTGATAGGACAGTGGTTAGATTGTCTTCCTACTGAAGATGGTCATTGCCTGGCATTTGTGTGGTGCGAATGTTACTTGCCACTTGTCAGTCTAAGCCTGGATATTGTCCAGACCTTGTTGCATTTGAACATGAACTGCTTGTGTCTGAGGAGTCGTGACTGGTGCAGAACATGAATGACACAGAAAATGCTCCCAAGTAAAATCATGAAACAAAGGTTTTGCAAAATAATATTAAATTAGATGATTTTCTAATGCAAACATCCCTCCTATTTAAATGCAGTGCATATGATTTAATTGAGTGAATTTTAATAAAATTTAAGTTCTATGAACTGTGATTGTGTTATTGGTCTTTTATTTATGAAGTGGTGAGCAGAAATGTCTTGCACTTTCGATATTTTCTGTTCTCATTACAGCTCCATATTCAGGCATCAGAAGGTGCCTCTCCATCCTCTCTGTTGGAGGTAAATATATCTGCCCCTATAAAGAAGGGCAACTGGTAACCATGCTGAAAACCACCTTAACCTCACTTGAGTTCAAGGGACACTTGAGGCAAGAATTCAAACCGAGATGTGACGCTGAAGCTGAGAAGCTGTCTTTGAATACTGAAGCTCTGAGAAAAGGTCATTTAAACTTACTGCTCAAGAGGTTCTCAGCCATTTAAATATAATTTTCTTAATGACACTTAAGAATTTGATAATAGCATTCACTTTTGATATATGGATAGGCTTTGTTCATACCAATGAAGCAAAACTGAAATTCCAGTATATTTTCATAAATGAGTTCAAGCTCAGATATAAAACTGTGAATGCTCAATCATAAATGTGAAATTTCCCTTCATTCTCCGACTGAATATAGAAATGCAGCTCGCAAGGTAGTAATCTTCTGCATGACAGTGTGACAATCGCAGCTGTGCTGCCTGGGAAAAGCATCAAACAAGGATCAAGTTGGTTTTACTGCAAAAATGTGATGCTACTCCTGGCCACTTTCTCCCGTTTCACACCAGCTCTGGTTGCACTCAATGCATGATACCTTGAAATCTATGGAAATACTTGCGAAAGTTACATACACAAGATGGAACATAGTTTTTGAAAATCACAGGAATGTTGTCCAATTGTGTTTTTTTTGTGTGTGAATATTTTCAGCTTTTCCATCCCATTTTAATGCAATAACAAACCCAAGGTGGAAATCCGACAAACAGAACGTGGTTTAGTCTGGCACCTGGGGTTGAAACTTCCTGGCACCATCTACATTGTCAACATAAGTTAAAAATGCATCTTGCTTTCCAGTAAGTGTGCTTGACTGACACAAACTTGCATTTGCAAAATCCTGTGTTAATGTTTCTTTCTTTTTCAGATTTCCATCTTCTGCTGATTTTGCATTTTTCTTTCAATTTGGTTCATGTTAAAGCTGCATTGGAGATGAGGTGGAGGATGAAGACATCAATAAATTTGGGGGCACAGGCAGGTCTGTTATTAAAAACCAGGGACAATGTCTGGTATAAATAATATTTTCAGCATACAAACAAGGCATGGTAGCTGTGAAATTTGATAAGAATATCAGGCAAGGAGAATTTGCTTGCTCCCTCCATCCATTGTTTTCGATGGAGGGAGCAAGCAAATTGCGAGATACACGTTTCTTTGAATGCTGACAGCACTAAACATGCTGCTGAGTGCTAAACATGACAGGAGTTGGGTTGTAAAGTCATAAAAGGCTGCTCTCTCTCTTCCAGCGCAACATCAAATTGCTCTACTTAAAGTTTACAACTGTTATGGGGATGTGTATCCCAGCCGGTCTAGAACTGGTTGCAAAAGACAGTGTGAGCAAAAATTACAGTGAATGATCGTACAACATGGCAGAGAGCAAGCTGCAAAATTATCCAATATTGTACTGGGGCACACATTCAGGAATAGAGAGGTCCTCTACCTATAGAAGACCAGGACACCTTTCAGATTCTCAGAAGGCTGGGGGATCAGATAGCTTTCCCAGGCAATATCAAGACTGTAGACCCAATGCTTTAAGGAATTCAATTACCTACCGTGAGTGGTTAAGGTCACTGATGCATCTTCAAATGTCACATCCCACCAACTTCCTCATATACTGCCCAATCCACCACAGTGTTTTCATTTATGCACCAGCAATCACAATCAAAGACAACTCAGACCTAACATTCACTCACTTCATTACTTGCACAGACATTTCACACTGATGCTCGCCCCACACCCACTTACACACACAGCCAGCTATTCAATCATGACTGATATATTATCCAAATACATTGCACCACACTCACTAGCACATGTAAGCTTTCTCTTAAATAGCTCAGGAATGGAGAAGAAACCAGCAAGAGACACGAACAGCTTCGTATCCTGACCTTCAAGGAGGAGACAGTTTCACCATTATTGGCATGGCCTTTGCTTTTGTGGGCTAAAGCTATGCAGCCCTCTCCTTCTCACATCTCACTTCACCCTCATTCAACAAATACTTCTTATTTGCAAACTGTGACATTTGAATTGTACAACTCTAGTTTCCCCCCTTACCTTTTAGCCCCTCTCCTTTTAGAAACCCAAGAACTACAACCTAGTCAAACGTTGGTGGAGGAAAAGGACGTAGAAGAGGAGAAGGATACTAGTAAAGAGTAACACTAGCATTCATTCTCATGCTCTCAGCCAACAGCTCAGTTACTGACATTGTGAGCACTGAGTAATGAGATGCCAAGAATGAGTGGCCTGCAGCCAGGGCAGGAGACAACATAAGCCAGGTCACTGGAGGGCATGGTCATACTTAGATCAGGCTGCAGGTTATAGATAAGCACTTTGACATGGCAACCAACAATAGAAGGCTGGGTATGCATGGTTAAATGCTTGATGTATTGCCAGGCCTACAATGTCAAAGATGGTCAGCACCTACACAGGGCTTTGCACGGAGCTGGGGCAGCTCTGCCAGTGTAGAATGTTGGCCCAAGTCCACGAGAATCCACGAATGATGCAGATGCTGATGGCCAATGTTGCAACTTCCATTGCAGTGTATGGGTGCTGCAATGAAAACTCAGATTGAAGGCATTCATGCTTAACTTGGTTGTCAAGGAAGATCAGACTTTTGCCATCATATCTGTAGATGGCACTGTTCAAAGGAGTTTGAAGGGGCCACGACAGTCCAGCAATCTGTCTTCCAACATACTTTTAGGACCACTGAGAGTCTGATCCAGCTTGATTGGCAATGCTTTCATGGAACATGAGCATTTGGACAGCAAAGAAGGTTACCTCAGATTACAATGGGATCTTGATCAGATGGGCCAATGGCCTGAGGAGTGGCAGATGGAATTTAATTTAGATAAATGTGAGGTGCTGCATTTTGGGAAAGCAAATCTTAGCAGGACTTATATACTTAATAGAGTCATAGATTCGGTCCAACCAGATATCCCAACCCAATCTAGCCCCACCTGCCAGCACCCAGCTCATATCCCTCCAAATCCTTCCTATTCATATACCCACCCAGATGCCTTTTAAATGTTGCAATTGTACCAGCCTCCACCACTTCCTCTGGCAGCTCATTCCATACATGTACCACTCTCTGTGTGAAAAAGTTGCCCCTTAGTTCTCTTTTATATCTTTCCCCCTCACCCTAAACCTATGCTCTCTAGTTCTAGACACCCCGACCCCAGGGAAAAGACTTTGTCTATTTACCCTATCCATGTCCCTCATGATTTTATAAACCTCTATAAGGACACCCCTCAGCCTCCAACGCTGCAGGGAAAACAGCCCCAGCCTGTTCAGCCTCTCCTTAGCTCAAATCCTCCAACCCTGGCAACATCCTTGTAAATCTTTTCTGAACCCTTTCAAGTTTCACAACATCTTTCCGATAGGAAGGAGACCAGAATTGCACGCAATATTCCAATAGTGGCCTAACCAATGTCCTGTACAGCCGCAACATGACCTCCCAACTCCTGTACTCAATACTCTGACCGATAAAGGAAAGCATACCAAACGCCTTCTTCACTATCCTATCTACCTGCGACTTCAATTTCAAGGAGCTATGAACCTGCACTCCAAGGTCTCTTTGTTCAGCAACACTCCCTAGGACCTTACCATTAAGTGTATAAGTCCTGCTCATACACTTGGCTTTCCCAAAATGCAGCACCTTTATCTGAATTAACCTCCATCTGCCACTTCTCAGCCCATTGGCCCATCTGGTCAAGGTCCTGTTGTAATCTGAGGAAACCCTCTTCACTGTCCACTACACCTCCAATTTTGGGGTCATCTGCAAACTTACTAACTGTACCTCTTATACTCGCATCCAAATCATTTATGTAAATGACAAAAAGTAGAGGACCCAGCACCAATCCTTATGGCATTCCACTGGTCACAGGCCTCCAGACTGAAAAACAACCCTCCACCACCACCCTCTGTCTTCTGCCTTTGAGCCAGTTCTGTATCCAAACGGCTAGTTCTCCCTGTATTCCGTGAGATCTAACCTTGCCAATCAATCTCCCATGGGGAATCTTGTCGAAGGCCTTACTGAAGTCCATATCGATCACATCTGCCGCTCTGCCCTCATCAATCCTCTTTGTTGCTTCCTCGAAAAACTCAATCAAGTTTGTGAGACATGATTTCCCATGCACAAAGCCATGTTGACTATCCCTAATCAGTCCTTCCCTTTCCAAATACATGTACATCCTGTCCCTCAGGATTCCCTCCAACAACT
Source organism: Chiloscyllium plagiosum (assembly GCF_037043375.1). Classification (NCBI taxonomy): domain Eukaryota; kingdom Metazoa; phylum Chordata; class Chondrichthyes; order Orectolobiformes; family Hemiscylliidae; genus Chiloscyllium; species Chiloscyllium plagiosum. The sequence continues at coordinate 84,316,810 of NW_028270146.1, read as the reverse complement.
TGCCCACCACCGACATCAGGCTCACTGGTTTATAGTTCACTGGCTTGTCCTTCCCACCCTTCTTAAACAGTGTCCCAAGACTCTACTTTGATTACTGCAATCAGTGATGATTGATTGGCAATCAGACTCTGGTTGGTGGAGATGCTGCTGTGGCAAATGCACCAGTTAGATGATGTCTGACAGTTAACTGCCAAGCTTTGTTTAAACTTAAAGGATTAGCTTCAGCAGTATTTGTATTGGTTATAAACAAATCCTATTATAAACAACTCAGCCGTCTGAGGAATGGTCACTAGATCTGAAATGTTAACTCTGATTCCTCTCCCTGGAGGAGAAAGTGAGGACTGCAGATGCTGGAGATCAGAGCTGAAAATGTGTTGCTGGAAAAGCGCAGCAGGTCAGGCAGCATCCAAGGAACTGGAGAATCGACGTTTCGGGCATATTCCTGAAGAAGGGCTTATGCCCGAAACGTCGATTCTCCTGTTCCTTGGATGCTGCCTGACCTGCTGTGCTTTTCCAGCAACACATTTTCAGCTTCCTCTCCCTGGATGCTGCCAGACCTGTTCAGCTTTTCCAGCAATTTCTGTTTTTGTTTCTGATTTGAAGCATCCGCAGTTCTTTCAGTTTTTATTTTGTATCGGATATGTCTGTATTCTGTATTCTGAAATACAATGTTACACGTTGACTTTTATAGGGAAAAGGGAGTAGTTACTTATGTTTCAGAAAGATTTCTACCAGGGGCACAATAGTGATTGTGTGAGGAAGAAATAGCAATCCAAAATCAGAGAGGGGAAGGCAGATACACATCTGTCTAAAAAACATTGATTTAACAACTGTAATCTTATGGGGAAGGAGGATATGTTAAATTGATATGTCTATGGATTAAAATAGAAAAACAACCTATTAAGATATTGCTGAATATAATCGTTCAGAGCAATTAAACGGAGATAATATCTCCCGCGGTACGTGTTTGTGTGATAGCTTGTGTTATTATTAATCAGAAGCAAGATTTTCCTCGATCCTCACTCTAAAGGACGAGGGGGACCAGGACCACACACACAGAGCCAGCAGCCTGTGGGGGTTGACAGATATGTCGAAATGCCCACAGGAGGCGCACAACGCGCTTGCGTATTTGTCGGGAGGTTTGTCCCTGCCGCGGGCCTGTCGGAGCTATCCGCTCACGCGCAGCGATGCCGACGAGAGGCTGAAGGGCCGCCCGCCTTGGCTGCGGTAATGGTGGCCGGAGGAGGCGAGGGAAGAAATAATTTCAAAAAATCACACACGCACGCGTACACACGAGAGGAAAGGAATCGATTCACTCGGCCCGGGTTAAGCGCGCCTCCTACACCATGGCCGAGATCCCGAAGACGTTGCGGTGCTTTCGGGAGGAGCACGCCGGAGAGAAACTGAAGGACGACAACGTGTTGACGGTGACTTCGGTGGAGCAGGTGAGCGAGAACGGGCGGTTGGTGTCGCGTGAGGGTTTGGCTGGGGGTTGGGGGTTGGGGGTGAATGGCAGGCTGGTTTCCGACCCCACTGCACTCTGGGAGTTGTAGTCCCTTCGCCCTATACATAGCGCCCCCTTGATTGGGAAAACGACTACAATACCTCTAATCCGTATCGCCGGCTCACCCCCCCCCCCCATAACAACCTTTAACTGGTGAAGTGCAACAGTTCAGATTTGTCCCTCTGCATAAAACTGAATAATTTGCAATTTGTTGTTGAAAAACTATTTGGATTTACACTGCAATCTCACAACTCTGTGCGGTTTTTTTTCTCGTTGTCTGCGGGAATCTATTTAATCCAATATCAGAAACATGGTCTCCTTTAGGTTTCTATAAAACTTGCAATTTGTTAAGAGTGCTTTGCACGTGGGTAAAATGATGTTCTGAATTTGGTGGTTCTCCCCCTCCTGCAATCAAATTCAGTCACTGTGCGAGATTATTCTTTTCAAAGGGAGGTTGTGGTAGTGGAGCATCAAGAGAGGGCGGTTAGACTAAGAAATTTGAGGGAAAGGGTGTGGACGAGAAAAAGGTGGAGTAGAAAAGAGAGTCTGCGGGGAATTCTGTGTCCATGGAGCTTGGTAAAGAGAGGCTAGTTATTGAAAAATCTTTTCACCACACTCAGTTCTTGCTATAAATGTTTGTTCACATGTTTCAATGCCAGAACTCTAGGTATAGATTATTGATATAGAGCTATTGGATAACAACTAAATGCAGTGCATCTCTATTTAACAATAAGCGTAAGAAGCTTATGGGCTACTTTGTCATCATGTGGTCTGCTGCTTGTTTCACCCTTTCCCTCCCGTCACCAGGCTAAACCGCTTCTAAAAATCCCTCTGCCACAACTCAGATTTTAAGTTCTGTCATTTTTCTCCTATCTGAACTCATCTCGAATATCCACCTCCTGATTCCTTTACTGAATTTCTATGAACAGTTGACATACATAAATAGAAGTAGTAGGCTGTTTGGCACATTAACCTGCTTATGGTGAGAGTCATGGAGATATATAGCACGGTCCAACTCATCCATGCTGACCAGATCTCCTAAATTAATTGAATCCCTTTTGCCAGCATTTAGCTGATATCCTGCTAAACCCTTCCTATTCATATACCTATCCAGAAGTCTTTTTTTAAAAGGTGTAATTGTTCCAACCTTCACCACTTCCTCTGGCAACTTGTTCCATACATGCACCACCCTCAGTGTGAAAAAGTTGTCCCTTAGGTCCCTTTTTAAATCTTTTCTTTCTCACCTATGCCCTCTCAATTTGGAGTCCACACACTCTGGAAAAAAAACTTTTATCTATTTATTGTACCCATGTCCCTCATGATTTTATAAACCTCTAATAAGGTCACCACTCAGCCTTCAACACTCCAAGGAAAATAGCTCCAGTCAATTTAGCCTCTTCCCTACAGTTCAAACCCTCAAATGCTGGCATGATAGGTATAAATCTGTTCTGAACTCTTTCAAGTTTCACAATATACTTCCTATAGAGGGTTATTCTGGTTGTGGCCTCAATTCTATACTTCCACTTACCCCAATAACATTTTACTTCCTCGCTGTTCAGTAGTCTATCTCTGTCATAAAAATATTTAATGACCTTCCAGCAATCCTTGGGGAAAAGTTTCAATGACTCATAACCCTCAGAAAAAAAAGTTATTTTCATTTTTAATGGGAGACCTTTTATTTCTAAATTACCCCCTACTGTTCCCAAAGCAAGAGGATACATCCTTTTACATTGACCATATAATTTCTCTTCTGGATTTGGGATGTTTCGAAATCTAATTTCAATGGAAACATAGATTATGCTCTTTAACAGTGTAAAATGCCCCGAGTTTCTTCAAGGCACTATTGAAAAATAAAATGACAATGAGCCATATAGGAGATTTTAGGTTAAATGACTAAACCTTGGTCAAATCAACAGGTTTTAATGAGTGTTTGAATGGGAAAGTGAGGTTGAGAGATGGTGGGATGTCAGAGGCAGTCTTGCAGAGCTTGGGGCCTAGAGAAGTGAAGATATGGCCAATCGTTCAGCAATTAAATTTGGGGGTGCTCGGTAGACCAAATTAGAGGAGTACAGATTTTTCAGAAGATGCGGGGGTTTCCTGGAGATTATGACTGTATTTGGGATGAGGCTATGAAAAAAACAAAGATGATAATTTTGAAATGAATTTGCTAGAGATAGGAACAATTCATGTCAGTGAGCACAGGTGTCATGGTTGAGTGGAATTTGGTATAAGTTAAGACTAATGTCATGGTATTGATATGGGTCATTTCATGCTGTGTCAGGGCCAGATTGGATTAATTCAAGTATACAGCTCTGGGAAAGGTGACAGACTTGGGAGGTCACCCAAAATTCTGTTGCCTTTATCACAAAGTGAGTGATCAAGGAGTGACGTGATAGTTATAGAACATAGAACTTTACAGTGCAGTACAGGCCCTTCAGCCCTCAATGTTGCGCTGACCTATGTCTAGAGGTAATGAAGTTATGACTGAGGGTTTCAACAGCAGGTGAGCTTAGGCAAGGGTCAAATTATGGAGATGGTAACCATCTGTTGGAGTTATGCTAGTGTGGGTATCAGATGAAAGTATCAAACTTATTATGATACACAGTCTAATGTGAATACTTGCATATATCTATATGCGGAAGGTTAATGCATGAAGAATATCCTCAGTGCGTATTTTAAAAATCATGAGGGGCATGAATAGGTTCAATTGACAAGGTCTTTTCTCTTGGATGGGGGTGTCCAGAACTTGAGGGCATAGGTCGAGGGTGAGGGGGGAAAGATTTAAAAGGGATCTATGGGGCACTTTTTCATGCAGAGGGTAGTGCGTGTATGGAATGATCTGCCAAAAGAAGTGGTGGTGGCTAGTACAATTACAACATTTAAAAGGGTGGGTATATGAATAGGAAGATTTTAGAGGGACATGGGCCAAGTGGAGATCGGGAATAGTAAGAGGAAGAAATCATTGATGGGAGTAGTCTATCGGCCACCCAATAATAATGCTACAATGGCACAGGCAACCAAACAAGAAATAACTGTTGCAGTAGTCATGGGGGACTTTAACATGCACATTGATTGACTGAATCAAGTTGCTAGAGGAGTTCATAGAACTCATCCATGATAACTTTCTTATACAGCATGTTACCGAACCTACAAGAGTGTGTGTAATCATAGGTCTGGTCCTGTATAACGAGGCAGGTAAAATGAAGGTCGTTAAGGATCCTCTCGGAAAGAGTGATCACAGTGTGATCAAATTTCAGATACATATGGCTGTGCAACAGTATCATCTAAAACCAGGGTGTTATGCTTAAACAAAGGAGACTATAATGAAATGAGGAAGGAGTTGGCTAAATTAGACTGAGATCACAAGTTACATTGTGGAACAGTGGAGGACTATCAAAGATATTTTTCACAGTGTTCAAGGCAAGTATATTCCGGTCAAAAACAAGGGTAGAAAGAGCCAGTTTTGGGTACCCAAGAAAATAAAGAAAGTCATCCAAATAAAAGCTCAGGCTTACAAAGTAGCCAAGATAGTGGGAAACAGGAAGATTGGGAAAACCTTAAAAAGCAACCAAGAATCACGAAGCAGGCAATAAAGAAAGGAAAGACAGATTATGAATGCAAACTAGCACATATTATAAAAACAGGTCAGAAATGTTTTTATAAATATATAAAACGGAAAACGCTGGCAAAAGTGGATGTCAGGCTCTTGCAGGATGAGAAAGAAGAATTAATATTGGGTAGTGTTGAAATGGCCGAGTTGAAATCAATAATCATTTTGTGTCAGTCTTCACAGTGGAAGATGTGTCTAACGTGCCAAACAATGATGTTAAGCATATGATGGGAGGTGAGGACGTCAATTCAGTTGTTATCACTAAAAAGGTAGTGTTGAGAAAACTTGAGGGTCTAAAGGTTAATAAGTCCACTGCTCCTGATGGAATACACCCAGAGTGCTGAAAGAAATAGCGGAAGTTATAGATGCTTGAGTGGTAATTTATCAAAATTCACTGGACTCGGGGCAGGTCCCAGCAGACTGAAAGACAGCAAATGTCACGCTGGTGTTCAAAAAAGGAGAATGCGCTGATTGGGTGAGATGAATAGGAATGAAATGAGGTCCTTGAGGAGTGCCAATGCAGACAAGGAGCAAATGGGTTGTTTCTATGTTGTAAATTCTAAGAAACAATGATGGTAATATTTGTGTTACTAGGCCTGAAGAATCGTTATTTATGGTACCAGTTGTACCTCCCTAATTTGTCAGTCTGTAGTCCAGCAACCTGTGTGGCTTGGCACCTGCAGTACTTCTGGTTTTCTGTATTGACATCTCATGGCTGTGCTTCAATCTTTATTCATTATACATCTTTGTTCTTTATCCTAAATCCTGTTTTTGTTGTCGTTTAAAAAATCATTTACCCATTAACTCTCTGATTGGTAGAAGTCAAGGTGACGTCTTTATTCAATTGTAGAATAAAGTATTTGAGCATTGAATGTACTTGACCTTCCAGCAGAGGCTTCGTCCTAAGGCTGCTGGATTAGGTAGGTGTGCAGCTTGTGGTAATGATAATGTAACAGTCAGCATTCATTGTCATTGCTTCTCTGAAACTGGGGCAATAACATTTGGAGTGCTCCTGTTTGAAGTTAAAAATGGAAAAGCAGAAGTTGATCTTGATGATTATTTGCTTTTCCATAGGATGCAATGTTGAAATTCTTTCACCAAACTGGTGAGAACCTCTATTGCACTGTAAGTGTGCTGTTAAATAGTTATGCCTAGTTAATGTGATGTAACTGGGCTTTTACATCATAATTACTTCTGAAGATTGTGAAATAAATTTGAGGTCTACTAAACAATGTTTTTGTAAAATTTTGTTTTATGATGTTCCCGCTGCTCAAATGTAAGTCCCAATCTTTTGGTGGTTTGTATAATTTCTAAAACATTGAGTAATAATCAGTGTATCATACTTTTGGCTTAGCTTGATATTGATTGACCACTGACCATGCTGGATGACATAATTATTACTGGCGATCGCTTGACTTGGTGTCAGATTGAAGTTAGTGTTAGGAAGGTGCAACCGAAAGTAGGGGGATTGCTAAGCTCTTGCAGGTGACATTCTTTGAGGTCAGTGAGGAGCTCCTTTTATTGCCACACCACATTAAATATGATCAAGGGTTTAGATGTAGACTTTTTATAAAAAAAAATTAAAAGTCAAATCAAAACAAAATTGATGAGAAATGATCATTTGCATCCTGGTTTTGTTATATAATTGTTCAAGATGCATTATGATTTAAGTTGCCACATGCAAATGAATTTCTTCTATTATTTTCCAACTGGATACCAACAGTTCATTAGGCTCATCATTGCAAAATGCTTATTGCGCATTTATTTTTAATGAACTTGGTATTGCTTTTCAAGAGCATTGCTGATGTTACTATATTTTTTTCATTACTTGGAACCAAACCTAAACTGTAATTTTGACAGACACCTTTCCTTTGTTATTACGTTGTTTAATGATAAATGTTCAGTCATGCAATTATATCTAAAATGGAATGATGGACGTGTAAAACTCCTTTAATAAAATTAACTGCTGTAATTATATTGAAAGGATTAAGTGTGAACGGCTAGGTACAGTTGTGCTTTCAAATATGAGTTTAAATGGCAGAAGGCTTACAATTAATTTATACATTGAGGCTATTGAGCCAAAATAGTAATTTGAAAAGATATAAAAATATTGCCAAAACAAAAAGAGTGGCTTACTTGCCACTGGCAAATTTTGAACAATCAGGTTGCTTAGCTGTGAAGTTACTTTGGCACTTGGCATAAACTGGTGCCATAGTTACACAAACTATCTGAGGAAATATTGAAGTCCAGTGGACTGCAAGTCCAACTAAATATTGTGAAGATTGAAGCCATTGTTTTCTCTCCCTAGTCATAAGTGCACCTCTTGTGCACTTCTGGTTTTAAACCCAATTCCACTCAACCATGACACCTGTGCTCACTGACATGAATTGTTCCTATCTCTAGCAAATTCATTTCAAAATTATCATCTTTGTTTTTTTCATAGCCTCATCCCAAATACAGTCATAATCTCCAGGAAACCCCCGCATCTTCTGAAAAATCTGTACTCCTCTAATTTGGTCTACCGAGCACCCCCAAATTTAATTGCTGAACGATTGGCCATATCTTCACTTCTCTAGGCCCCAAGCTCTGCAAGACTGCCTCTGACATCCCACCATCTCTCAACCTCACTTTCCCATTCAAACATATCAATACCATGACATTAGTCTACATCTAGTCATAAGATCCATCCTGGCAGCTGCCTAAGATTGTACCAGACTGTTGCAACCTTGATGTCACATTGACCCAGAGACAAGTTTCTGACTATCTCTGTGTTGAGGCTAAAATGATCTCATTCCACTCTCTTAACATTGCTTTTGACTCTGCCCTCACCTCATCATATCTACTGGTGAAAGTCTCATTCTGTTGCCCCTAGACTTGACGAATTCGAATACACTCCTGGCTGACCTCTTAATCTTCGATACCTCAATAATTTTAAGGTTATCTAAAACATGACTGTGTCTGAACTCTCCAAGTCCATCCACCCATCAAGTCCCATTCAGCAAATACTTGCTGACTTGTAGTGACTGCTGGTTAAGCAACTGTTTGATTTTTAAGGCTACTTTTGTTTGCAGATTCCTTCATTGCCTCATCTATCACAACTTGTACAATCTCCTCCAGTCCCACTCTACATTGCTCCCGTTGACACCTCTTGTGCACTTCTGGTTTTAAACCCAAACGTTGGCAGCCATCTGCTGAATCCCTTTCTATATCTCTTGCTTCCTGTAAGACCTCTTTAAAACTTACCTGATTGTCTGTTTCAATGTTTGCTTACATGGCTCTATCAAATTTTGTTTGATAAACTCCTGTGAAATGATTGGGATGTTAAAAATGCTGGATAAATAGAATTTGTTGTGTTAAGTGACATATAATTGTGAAATAATAACATTGGCCTCAGTGTAAGAAAACCTAAATAATAAAACAAATGACAGATTGAGGGGAAGCCCGGAATTGATATATAAAATGATGAACTGAAGTATAAAGTGAGAGAGACAAAAAAAAAGCACACCTGAGAAGTGAACTATTTAATAAATACGTACGATCATCTGCATCGTTGGCACTAAACAGCACCGTTGAGGAAGATTGCTGAGTGAGCTTTTTTAGCCAAGATGGTCCTGGAGAGGACAGTGGATGTACGTACAAAGAGTACGACTGCCTACCTCAACTCTTTTGTGTCACCAACAATAGGATCATTTGTCCTAACAATTCATTAAATGCCGCACAACATACATTAGAAAGAGAAACAATAATTTTGTTTCTCTTCCAGATGTTTCTTGACATGCTGATTATTTACAGCCACTTTTACTCAATTCCCAGCCTCTCCACAACATTTTATTTTTGTTTTGAAGTTACCTCTATTGGCTGCTTGGAGAAAATAAACAGTGTATTAGCTTCAAGGTGACCGAGAAACCGCAGTTTAGCAAGTTCTTCTGTTTTCAGGGACTCTTGAGGGGATAGTATACCCAAAGTATTTCGCTGGCCATTAAAGCAACTTTCTGATGGATCCAGAGTTTATGACTACTTGCATATTGACCAGGTGAAAGAAAAAGCATTGTTTGAAATATTGTTATTAGGATTCTATTTGTTTTGTGTTGTTTACTGCTATGTAATTGATCTGTTTCCAATTATACTCAATTATTTCTATGTTTTTACTTGGAATACATTTGTCTTGGTTTGGGCACTGGGATGTTTAAGCAAAGAGGCAAAGCTTTGTTGTGGTTGTTTTGGAAAAGCTGCAAGCAAATTGACTAGCTTTGTTTGATTGCCTTGCATATAAATATTGAGAAGCTTGTAACAGCTTATCGACTTATCAGCATAAAGCAATAGGAGTGATTTTATTAGCTTCACCTATATTTCTAATGTCCTTTCCACAAAAGCAGAAATAAATGCTGTTTTATTTTTTGTGATGTATCACTAATGTTGCATTATCAGTGAAAAACAGGTGGCAAGAAAAGGATCTTCCTCAGTAGTTAGGTATGTGATTGCATGAAGCCAATAATCATAGAAACCCTGCAGTACAGAAAGAGGCCATTCAGCTCACTGAGTCTCCACCAGACCCTGCGAAGAGCATTTCACCCATACCCACCTTTACCTCACCCCATTCTTGTAACCATGCATGAAACTTTTGCCATGGCTAGCCCACCTAACCTGTACACTATGGAACAATTTAGCATGGACATTCCACCTAAAGTGCACATCTTTGGATTGTGGAAGGAAACCGAAGCATCCGGAAGAAACCCATACAGGCACAGTGAGAATGTGCAAACTCCACACAGTCAGACAGTCGTCCAAGGCTGGAATCAACCCGACTCCCTGGCGCTGTGAGGCAGCAGTGCTAACCACTGAGCCGCTGTGCCGCCCTATAATTGCTGTTGACAAAGAAAGTACTGTTATTAGAACATTATGGTCATGAATGCTAAAAAGAAACAACAGGCCGTTCAGATTTCACAAATAATTATGAGTTGGAGTCAAATGTAAAAAAATGTTTAGTACAATAATGAACTGTATGCCCTCTGCACCAACCGGTGACCTTCAATATGTTTTGTAAATATAGCAGTTAGACATTATTTGCTGATTTCTTTTTGTACTGAGGCATATTTTGAACCACTTGTCTTTATTTGAGTGTTATTCTAATGTCTCTAAACTCCTCATGGTAAAACGTATTGTGGAATGTGCAATATCTATGCCGTACAACCTATGACCTGATGCTTTCTGGTGTTGAGAAATTGATATCCCCAGTTATTTATTACCCTAATACTTAAATAGTTTTGTGATGTAGTTTTCATGAATGATAACAAAACAATTGATTCATGACTTTGAAATGTTTTGTTGGTTGTGCATGGCAAATATCCATCTTCATTTCAATATTTATATTTTCCTTGATCATGATGAAAACTGTAAGCACAGAAACTAGCCAAATGAGCTAGCACCTTAACTGTTGGAGCTTTGTAATTTCAAGGAGAAAACCAAAAGGAGCTAAAAATAAGTCAAAAGTTGAAATTTGATTGCATTTTATTGAAAGTGAGCACAATCAGGTTGCTGACAGATTAGATCTGGCACAGATATTTACACTGAACAATAAGAGACACAATACCATGATTTTTGTTGAGACTAGAGTCCATATATGATTTTTAAAAATGTATCTTTAGTATTAACTTAGCAAAGAACGTGATAAAGACACCCATGTTACTGATAATGTAATTTTCTTTTCTATGTATTGGCCATGAAATTCAGACAAACATTTAGATGAGATTGACTAGCATTCAGGAGATTGAAGTAAAGTAAATACTGTTTCCATAAGTATGTACTGTACTCGTGAGCTTTAAAACTACTCATTGATCAAAATTAAAGTGTTAACCTAATGGTTTCCTACTAAATATTGTGTTGTCAAAACTTCATGAAACTTGTGAATATTCAGCTTTCTTAAAAATGTTGATCTTACTGCTAAAATAATAGAGGTGCAAGGAATAGTTCTCCAAGTCTTGGAGATTTTAAAGCTTCAACCCTCGCTGCAGTGTCATGTTTCTCAATGAGCAGAAATTATTATTTTCCTAATTACTGTGCAAACCACCTCCAAACTTCAGCATCCACTTTGGAATGAGAAACTAGACAGATGTAACAGCGCTTCACAGAGACTGGTATCCCATCACCCTTTATTTACACACGAACAGTCCTTGACTTTAGTACTGCCTCTTTAGAGTTCTGAGTAGCAGTATCTCTGGCACTTCCCTTTTTATCTGTCATAACAGCCCCATTCAGGGAGCTTGTATTCTGAGGTCCAGTTAGCTGGCGTTGTTACAATCAATACATCCCTTCCCCTCTGAGTCCGAGGACATTGGCCAATCCTTTCTCTTGGAAGAAACTTCCTGGGCATTTGAGTACCAGGTCAGGTTCCTCAGACTTGGTGTCCACTACGGGCAGCATGTAATACACAAGAGCTTGTCTCTTGTGCCAGGAAGGTCTCAGTAGAACTTCACTCTTCTTCTGGTGGCAAAGGTGTCGACACAGCTAGTCCATTATGTCCATCACCTGTTTTTGAGATTTCATCAGCGCTTGATGGAGAAGGTTATTCCACAGGATTCAGCAGCCTTTCTGACTGTTCCGAGAGTGGAAGGCACATTTTGCTCTATTTGCCTGTTTATGGCTTTCATATTGTCCACGTGCTTGTCAGGACCGTCATACTGACCTGAACTATGTATGGCTGTGTTCCTGACCTTGTATCGGTCATGTTGGGCTGTTCTGTGATTCTTACACCAAATTTCGACCCACTCCTCCGTATCTCGCTCAGCAGAGCCTTGTGTCCGACATTATTGTCCTGATGCCATTTCACCCTATCCCAGGTCTTTGAAAATCAGACTTAACTATCCCAGTAGTTGCATGTGGGGTGGTCTTATTGCCAAATAAGAACCGCAACATCTTCGTATCTAGCGAGGCTGTAGGCTGTTTCTTCATGCAAGCCTTCAAAGTTTGGTATGCTCTTTCTGCTGGGCCACTGAATGATGGATGGTATGGAGCTATCCTTATGTTGAATCCAGTGTAACTTTAGGAAATACCCAAATTCTCTTCTGGTAAAATCAAAAAAGAGAAACTGCTGGAAAATCTCAGCAAGTCTGGCAGCATTTGTAAAGGAGAGAAAAGAGCTGACGTTTCGAGTCTAATTGACCTTTGTCAAATCTGCTTTGACAAAGGGTCAGTTAGACTCGAAACGTCAGCTCTTTTCTCTCCTTACTGATGCTGCCAGACTTGCTGAGATTTTCCAGCATTTTCTCGTTTTTGGTTTCAGATTCCAGCATCCGCAGTAATTTGCTTTTATCCCTTCTGATAAAGTATGGCCCATTAACCTTGACCAACACTTTGATGGTTCTGGTGTCCAGATAATCTGCATGCAGATTTCAATTGTTCTGCTGAAAACTGAGCAGGCTAATGATACCCCAAATGGCAGTCTCGTATATTGGAACAAGCTCTTATGGATATTAATTATAGCATACTTCTAGGAATCCTTGTCTAAACGCACTTGCAAGTAAGCATGGTTCATGAAGCTTTGTGAAGGACAGCACCCCTCCCCAAACCAGCTTTGTGTGTAAATCCTCTATTTGAGGGAGTGGGTACTTATCCAGCTGTGAAACATAGTTTGCCATTTGTTTAAAATCCCCACAAAGAGGAACTGACCCATTGGGCTTCAAAATTGGCATGACCAGTGCTGCCCATTCTGCAAGTTAGACTGGTTTGATGATTCCTTTACTTTCCGGCCTTCTGATTTATGCCTCTACATTTGCCTGTAAGGTAAATGGCACTGAGCGGAATCGTGGAATTCTTTCCTGATCAACATGCAAGGTGGTCTTTGCTCCTCTGATAGTCCCTAGACCTTCTTGGAAGACTTACAGTATTTAGGATTTTACTTGAGCAACCGTTTTCTAATTGCAAAATGTTGTGCCATTTGAATTTCTTGCAACCAATTTCATACCATCAAGCTTGGGTCTGAGCCTTTTCCTATAATCACTGGTAACTGAGCCAGTTGTGTTTATAAGGGATCAGAACCAAAGTTGGACTCTTAATCTGTAAAGGTTTCCAAATATAGGTTCTCAATCTAGCTGAAGTCTTGAAAAAGTTTAAGGGCTGGAGTCCAGAGTGAGTTCTGTTTGAAAACTGGTTCTGCAGTCACTGAAATAGTCGCGCACGCATCGATTTCCATTAGAACTGGATGACCATTTAATCAGAGTCATAGAGATGTACAGCATGGAAACAGACCCTTCGGTCCAACCCGTCCATGCCGACCAGATATCCCAACCCAATCTAGTTCCACCTGCCAGCACCCAGCCCATATCCCTCCAAACCCTTCCTATTCATATACCCATCCAAATGCCTCTTAAATATTGCAATTGTACCAGCCTCCACCACATCCTCTGGCAGCTCATTCCATACACGTACCACCCTCTGTGTGAAAACGTCTCTTTTTATATCTTTCCCTTCTCACCCTAAACCTATGCCCACTAGTTCTGGACTCCCCGACCCCAGGGAAGAGACTTTGTCTATTTATCCTATCCATGCCCCTCATAATTTTGTAAACCTCTTTAAGGTCACCCCTCAGCCTCCGATGCTCCAGGGAAAACAGCCCCAGCCTGTTCAGCCACTCCCTGTAGCTCAGATCCTCTAACCCTGGCAACTTGATTTGGATGTTGCTGAGCAATTTAACTATTCCAAACCAGATTGTTGGTGAACTTCTTAGGATATGATCTCTCCTGGATACCAGCCTATGAGTTATCTTACTCAATTTGGGTCCAGTAGAACTCTTCAGCTGTCTCGAGTCCGCACACTGGCAGCAACTACAGTGGCTTACCGGGCAGGATCCTGAAGAAAGTTTTGACTGTTTGGCCAAGAGTTGATTTTGTTTTGGGGTTTTGCTGTGGACCAACCTAGAATCCCTCTGATAAGGATATGTCCCGACTGAGGCCATACAATTGCCTTCACTCAAAAGATTTTCCTCAAGCTCAGTTAGACTGGCAAGAGTGTCCACTTCTATCGGAATACCCTGGAACTCTTACGCTCTAGTTACCACATTTTCCAATGATAAAGCTAATCATAATGCCTGTTTAAAGTCCTGTTGGGCTTCAACTAGTGGGGTTTTATGCTTAGTTACATCATTAATACCAAGTAGATTCTAGCATCTTTAAAGGTTAAACCAAAATCACAAGCTTCTGCCAGTCATCTTAACCTAGTCAGAAATCCCAATATGATTTCCCCAGGTTCTTGAATTGTCGAGTAAAACCGATAGCGTCTTAGATTTAGAGAAGGCTTGGGGGTTATAATATTCCTCGACAATGTCTGTCTATTTTTGAAAGGTTTTAGTATCTGCTGCCTCAGGGAAAGTTAGACTTTTAATAACAGAAAAAGCTGTGGCTCCACAGACTGTCAGGAGAATTACTTGTTGCTTTCCATCTGCCACATGTTGCCCAGAAAAATAACAGATATGTTCCACGCAGTGGACCCAATCCTTGACAATGGGGTCAAACAAGTCAAGCTCCCCAAGCAAAGACATGATGTAAGAAATACCCCAATTCAAAGATTACTGTTGCGAGGGAGTTTCTTTAGGACTGTGCTTTATGCTTGTCACTACTGAAATATCTGATCCTTCAGCCTCTGGAGTTATCTGAAGAAAATACCCCCTGCCCATCTCATTCGGATAATCGAGGTTTTCTATATTTACCAATGAACCGTCCTTGAATTTAGTACTACCTCTTCAGAGTAAGCTCTGAGTGACAGTATCTCTGACAGTCCTCTAATCAGGGAACTCATATTCTGAGGTCCAGCTGGCTAACCTCATTACAATCACTACAATGTATATATAAGCAGACTTGCACATATAAAGATACACACGGATAAACACATGAACACACAAGTACTTATTTAATTGGACACCTACGTGGGCTGCACACCCTCATAATACACCCACAAGAGCTATTATACACAGAGATATTTGTTCTCACACACTTTATACAAATGATACAGATATATATATAAACACAAACAGAACATGCCCACATAAATATAATAAACATATGCTGACACTGACAACGATAAACTATCACTCAGCTATGTTAAATGTTCTGTAGGTTTTGACACAATTGATCAAGCCATCCTCCTCTAAAATGTCTTTGCTATCAAGTTAATTGGTTGGGACTGCTTTACCTTGCTCTATTCAAAGATGGTGACCTCAAGCCATCTGTGATTGAACAATATTACATTGTTCTACAAACTACTTCTGTGGTTATGAATTTTCCTACTGAAGAATACTAACATTCATAACATTTTCAATAAAACAAAGAACTACAGATGCTGAAATAAAGATGGAAATTGCTGGAGAAACTCAGCAGATCTGGCCACATTGCGGAAAGAAAACAGTTGACATTTTGAGTCCAGTTCTGAAGAAGGATCTCTGGACTTAAAGCATCTGACAGATGCTGCCAGACTTGTTGAGTTCCTCCAGCAGTTTTTGCTTCTGTTTGTATCACATTTTTATTAGCCATAAACCCTTCATAACTGAAATGAGATGCTTCCAGGAAAGTAAAATTGCACTGCTGAAGCAAACTGCAAACAAGGACAAGCAATAGCAGATTTTGACTTATTATGCATTTCTTGGTATTTGTGCAAGGGACCTATTGATACCAACCAATCCCAGTTGAACTAGTTAACTTTTAAGGCAGAAATTATTTAAAATATACTGCCATGCATTATGGTCTTATTTTAAAAGTCTGGTTGATCATAAATGTCAACCGCGCTTGCTGCCCCATCCTCCTTAAACTGCATCTATAACTTCAGAATACAGGTAAATGTTGTAATATTATGCATGCATACATGATGCTCCACCTAGTGGTGATGTTGTCCACAAACACAACATTTATCCAATTGTAAGCAGAGAATCTCCTGCATTGGCTTCTCCTCTTCTTCTGCCCCATTTCAGTTGGC
This sequence comes from Chiloscyllium plagiosum, assembly GCF_037043375.1. NCBI lineage: Eukaryota > Metazoa > Chordata > Chondrichthyes > Orectolobiformes > Hemiscylliidae > Chiloscyllium > Chiloscyllium plagiosum. Next base: position 84,300,737 of record NW_028270146.1, on the reverse strand, counting down.
ACCATAGTGTCCATTACAGAACTATACTTGGACTGCTACTTCTGATCTGCATGCTGCTGCTTATCATCCACGTATCATCTGAACATTGCTACATATATGATGGCAACGCCTCCTTCGACTTGTCCATTTTTCTGCATTCATGCAGTACTGGATGTGCAGACTTTTTTTCCAATTAAATCTTGAAGACTGAGTCAATTATTTTATATTCTGCTGTCTCACAAGTGACACCATCCATCGACCTGGCAATTGTCTGATGCTAAATCAGACTGTTCGCAATACTACTCGTATTTGAACCTGAAATGAACTGTAAACTACATATGTACACCTAATTCCACCTCGAAAGCACTGCCTGATTCCACACTTTCCCCAGCTCTTTTGGCAAAATCTTTATAGTTTCCTTTGTTAACTTAAGATCTAACCATTCTAATGCACTTTTGGACAGCCTTCCACATTCTGCACTCCTTAAATATGAGTAGATCCAAACTTTCTTGCCTGTCTTCTAACTCAAACCAAGTTCCATTCACCCTCCATCCTTCTATTTGCTGACCTAAATTGGATATTCATTCAGCAACATCTTGATTTTAAAATGTTCGTCCTTGTTTTGAAATCACACCATAATCTCACTCATCCTGACTTCTGTCCCTAAACCTCTGAGATACTCGCATTTCTTTAAATTTAGTCACTTGAAGAGCTCTGTTTTTAAACACTTCAGCATCAGAATTTGAACTTTCCATGGAATTTCCTGCCTGAACCCCACTACCTCTCTCTATCTTCTTTTCCTCCTTTGTAAAGTCACATCTAATGTTGGACAGTATGTTTTGCTCTTTGCAACCATAAACTGCTTGGGTATTGTCTGCAATTGAACAACACTTGCTAAATAATCCTGAGTGAATGAAGAATTACACCAATAACCAGTCTAGGATTGTCAGTCAGACTCATGGTGCAGTATATGTGCACTTACTGAAAGCTACATATGTTACTACAAGGGTTTTGTTTCTTGCAGTGAGAAAGAACATGTACACGCACTGCACTTCTGAACCAACAAAATTGGTGACAACCATACTGTAGCTTATTTCTCAGGGCAATTACTTGATTAACCAGAGCCAACTTATTTGGAAGTACAGTGATACATAACCCCGGGTCACTGGGAACATGGGTTTGAATCCAAACATGGTAGAAGGTGAAGTTTAAATGGAAAAAACTGGGATTTTAAAAAAAACTAGTCTGATTTTAACCACTGTTGACTATTGTAAAAACACATCTAATTTACTCATATCCTTTAGAGAAGGAAATCTGTCGTCCTTACCTTGTTTGGCCTACATGTCACTCCAGAACCCACAATAATGTGATTGACTCTTGATGTATGTTGAGTAATTAGAGACACCCAGATGCTATGAATGAAAATCTGCATGGGTAAAATTTAAACAGATCTTGGCAATCTCTTTACTGACATAATCCACACATTAATTAATCAGCCCTCTCTGTTCATAGTCAGAATAATGTTTTCCATTTGGTATTTCTTGCAAATTGTCCTGATCAGTTGAGGTAAAAAAGCTTCAATAAATCATGTCTCTTTTCTAATGATATTATGGCTCTGTACTACTAATGACAATATTAATGACAAAATGCAACTTTTTACTCATTTGCTTAGATGAATTTTGATTCAAAGTTTATTTCTTGCTAAACAGTTTAAGACGCAAAACAATCTAGTTTTAAAAGATTTTCCTTCAAAAGATATGTTCAACTGGATTACAATACTTCTGAAATTCAGACTGGCACATTCAAAATTGTTCTCTGTTATTACATACAGAAATCCTTTGGAATAAAATAGTTTCTTTTTATACTTAGTATGTAAAAAATAAAGTCACCATAAGACTGCGCTCACATTAGAGATTTAACGTGAGGGTCACCACTCTCAGGGGAGAGGTTGAGAAAGAGAGTCCTTCATGGTAACCTCAGTGTGGGAATTGAACCCATGCTGTTAGTATTACTCTGCATCACAAACCTGTGCAGCCAAACATACTTATGTCGAAAGTCATAGAATAATGTGTTTTGGTTCAGCATGTCAATGTCACCTCTCTGTTAGATGACCTGAGCTAGTATCACTTCCCCCTGCTTTTTCCTCATAGCCCTTTTTTTTCCCTTTTTTTTTGAGATAAAATGTTTTCCTTTTGAGAGCCATGGTTGAATTTACATTCACCATGTTCTCAGGCAATGCATTCCAGATCGTGACTGCAACTTGCATAAAACATTTTTTTTTCTCTTGCTGCCTCTGTTTCTTTCCTTATTCACCCTAAATTGATGCCTTTTAGTCTGGACCTTTCTGCTAATGGGTATTATTTTATCCTATCGGCTCTGTCCAGAAACTAATCATCTCCTCTCACCCTTTTCTCTAAGGAGAACACTATCAGCTTTTCTGATCTATCCATGTATCTGACGTCCCTCATCCTTGGAACCATTCTCAGTCAATCTTTTTCACATCCTCCTTAATACATATTCCTAAAATGTAGTGTCTAAATGGGCAAAACAGTGTTTTGTGAAGGTTCACTATAACCACCTTGGTTTAGTACTCTTATGCCTTTATTTATATCGCTCCAGGTACTTTAATTCCTTATTAACCACTTTCTCAACCTACCTTCTGATCTTCCTGGATTTGTATTTAGATACCCTCTGGCCCAACTGCTCATGTGCCCTTTTAGAATTGTATTCTTCGTTGGTCCTCCTCATACTTTCTTCCACAATGTATCATTTCACACAACAAATGAAATTTAATGTTGAGATATGTGTCTTTGAATCCGCCAGTCTGTATTTATATCCAGGCAAAGTGAAGAGTGTTATTGAATATGGTGTGCCAGACAGCCCACATTCTAATCATTGGCATGCAATTTTTGTATGTGCCATTGCAGCAGTGAAGAAGAATCCTCTTTATTCAAAGGGCCTGGGCTGCATTCTTTTCTTTTGAGGTATTTCAGCTTGTACGTTGAGCCTCACTTAAAATAAAATCGTAGATTTTCTTCTTGTCAGAGGAGACAAATTACTAATTGTCTTCGAGGAATTGAACCTATAGCCTATCTTATTAAATAATTAGAATGTGCAAAATGCTGCCTTTGGAAAATTGTTTTCTTAAGAAGTTATGGTGTTATTGCCTGAACCAATGGTGACACTCCTCATATACACTCGATCATAAGTGATAACTAATCTTGGGGAAATTTCTGAAGGTTTTGGTGATGTTTAGTAGACTAGTTTTTCTTAGATAAAACCCTGTTCTGAAATTACCTTTAAATGTCATGTCTGATTGGGCGGAGGTTATTTAATGCACTTCAATGCACTTGGCATGGCAGCTTTGAGAAATGCAGTTCTCTTGCTTATGAGCAACCCAGGTATCCGTAACGAGAGTGGAATCTTTAAGAGGGATTCAAAAGTGTAAATTATTTCCTGAGTAAACTCCCCTCATCCTGTTTTTCTGAAAAGGTGGTGAGATAGAGGGACATTGATATTCGGTTGTTAAAAATGATTCTACTTTCCATGAATACAATATTAATCTTAATAAAATGCAAAAATGTACTTTTTCTGTTTCCATGTAACAGAAAACAGTAGAACTGAATGTGGAAGAGGCATACAAAGCATTCAGAATTGATCGGAGCACGCTACAGTAAGTACATGAATCAAAACCATAAAAACTCTAATTGCTCAATATAATCATGAGGCGGTCTGCGTTTATTCACTGGATTAAACTGAGAAGCAAAACCAGAGTCACCTGAATTCTTCAGAATATCTTTCAGAGAACCTTGTATCAAATGTGTCCTTTGATTTTGCTTTTGATGCAGAATGAAACATTGTATTTTGTGTGGCATCAGTTGGCTCAAATGGCATAACACTAATTGTGAGCATCATCATTTTGGCTTCAAATTTGTTTTGGATGGTTCCTCTCTAATTCATGTCAAACTACCTGTTAGTAATTCTCATGCATTAATTCTCCCCCAAGTGTAGACGTTGCAGTGCATTGAAAATTGATGTAAATAACTAATAGTAATTTCTCAAATAATATGTCACGGTCATTGCAATTTCCCTTGGCTTACCTCTTGGCCTGGAGGTAGAAGTTCCATGAAACTTGTTTTGAAATCAAATTTGATTGTGTGATCACTGAATGTGTTAAGGTTGTGAAATATTCAAGTGAGAACTGTGCTATATCTTTCACATAGATGTGTGTCAAAACTACTTAAAACTCTGCTTTAAATAGTTTAGTTTCATTACTGGAGGGTAAGCCATAGAAAAAAGTTCTTAATAAGACTCTTTTGCTAGATTTTCTCAATTCATCTTACATGAGCTATTACTGTGTATATAATGTTCATGGAAGCATTCTTTCAAAATTGATGCTTCACGACTACATGCACCAACGTGAATTAAGAATCCCATTCATTGCAGCTGGTCAGTGAACATTGTGAATGTAAACTTAAGCTTCTGTATAATTACCTCTGTAGATAATGTGCTGGCATTTAGGCTCATCTTGGTTGTCATTCTCTGCTCTGTCTGCAGTATGTACATGTCGTTTTGAAACTAGAGGCGCAGAATGGCACATGCTACTCCAATCATAATCTAAGAGCTGGACGTTATCTCTTCAGATTAATGCTCGACTCTTATGGCAGTTTATCCCCATATTTTATTTGCAGTTTTAGTTGATCTCCATGATTGTATTAAAATTGGCAGTTGTTTCATACAGCCCCCTTTAAATTGGCTTTCTGATGGTTATGAATCCTCCACCTCTTTCTCTTAATATCCAGTACTTGCATTTGTGCGAATCCAATTTGCATTATGGTCCAGCCTTGGCTCAGTGCTAACTACATGGCTCAGTTTGTCAATGCTTCAAGCTCAACACCAGCACATACATTCTAAACAAATTTGGCTGATGGTTTCTCCAGTTCCTTCATCCAGAATGTTAATGTGGCTGGTAAAAGCAACAATCCTAATGTATATTCCTGCAGGACACTGCTGTTTAAAAATTCTTCATCCAAAACCACCATCAATGGTAACAATCCTGTGGCTAAAGGAGCACACCTAATTCCTTATTGACCACAAGACCTGGTTTTCAATCTATTGGACTCTCTGCTTAAAAGTGATCCCATTGTGCCACACTGTCAGTATCATACCTCAACCTTCTCAAAGAAAATTGAACTGATTGATAAACTTGACCTCTTTTCCCTAGAAACCATGTTGAGAGTCACTAACAGCTCCTTCTTGTCTGAAAGTACATTAAATGCTCCCTTCCCTCCCATGCCTTTCCTCAAACATTGCAAACAATGGAAACACAGTGGGCTTTTTTTAGAGCTTTTGTTTTGCATGACTCATCTACACACTGAAATATTAATAAACATATTACCTAAAACTTGGAATGAAAAGCGATTTCATTCTCTTTTTTACCTCCTTACTCCTAATGTTCCATGAGGTCATCATGAAGGTCTCACCTCAACCTTGCCATGGGTGTGGTGCCCCTCCAATTAAACCACCTGTCATCTCTCTAATGAGAGAGAAGTCCTATAATCCTGTAGGATTACAGGGACTTTTACTGCTACCAACCCTACCACCCGGTTCTTGGAGAGATTCTGTCAAATTGAGTAAAATCCAGGTGAATAATGCAGAAAGCACAGAATATAGAACAGTATGCATTTAAATTCAAATCTTCCAATTTGTTTTACTGTCATTTTAGCACTTAATTTTTGTAGCATATGAAATATGCAGTAAATTAACATGATACTGTCTCTGTAGTATCTCTGGAGCAATATTTCTTCCTGTAATTGATAATATAGTGTTTTACTTATACTATTCTCAGCTTTGCTTGCATTATTGTTGGTTGGTAGGCAAGTTAGATTTAGATTTGTTGTCGCATGTATATAAAAATGCAGGGAACAGTGTATCTTTGCATGTCATATGTAAAGTGGTGCTCCACCGCCATTTTTGAAGCATTGCATATAATGTAAGATTTTACTGCGTAAAGTTCATTTTTCTGTTGTCGTCTTGTTCCTCTTCCACTTCTCGTCTAGTCACTGCTTGACATCAGCTGGACTCTCTAAAACAGACTCCTAGGTCTCTGTACAGGGCTCTGGAGTCTTGGTTACAGGTCTCTGCCACTCCGAGACACCAACCACGCCCTCCATCTCTTCAGTAACTTCCAGTTCCCCGGCCCCCAGTGCTTTACCTTCATAATGGACGTGCAGTCCTTATACACGTCCATACCCCACAAGAATGGCCTCCAGGCCCTCTGCTTCTTCCTCTACAACAGACCCATCCAGTCTCCCTCCACCTCGCCAAATTAGTCCTCACCCTTAAAATCATTTCCTGTAACTCCTCCCATTTCCTCCAAATCCGGGGATTGCCGTGGGCATGTGGATTGGCCCCAGCTACTCCTGCCTCTGTTGGCTATGTCGAACAGTCCCTCTGTAGTACCCCAACTCTTCCGCCGTTACATCGATGACTGACTGGCTGACTGCATCAGTTCAGTATCCTGCATCCAGGCTGAAGTGGAGCAAATCATCGATTTCACCTGCAACTTCCACCCAATCCTCAAATTTATTTGTACGTCTTGGACACCTCCCTCCCCTTCCCCGACCTTTTCCTTTCCATCTCCAGCAAGAGTCTCCAGTTGTATGTTTACTACAAACCCACAGACTCTCAGAACTACCTGGACTACACCTCTTCCCAGCCAGTATCCTGCAAGAACTCCATCCTGTTCTCCTAATTCCTCTGCCTCTGCTGAGACGAGGAGACATTCCATTCCCAAACATCCAAGATGTCCATCTATTCAAACAACGTGCTTCCCCCTCCCGTCATCCAGACAGCCCTCCATCTCACCGACTCCATTCCCTGTTTCACCCTTCTCAACACCCCTCCCGAAAGCAATAAAGACACAGTCCCCCTTGTTCTCACCTACCACCCCACCAGTCTCCGTTCCAATGCATCATCCTCAAACACTTCTGTCAACTCCAACTAGACCCCTTCACCAAGAACATTTTCATCTTCCCCTCCACACCCCTCTCTGCCTTCCGGAGGGACCGTTCCCATCGACATTTCTTGGTTTGTGCCACTCTCCTCACTAATCCCCCTGAATCCCCAGGTACCTTCCCCTGCAACCGAAAAAGATGCAAAACCTGCTGGTAAACCCCCAACCTCCATCCAAAGCCCCAAACAGTCCTTCCGGGTGAGACAGAGGTTCACCTGCCTCGCTTCCAACCTAGTTTACTGCATCAGGTGCTCCTGATGTGGTCTTCTCTACATCGGGGAAACCAAACGTAAACTTTGGGAAAGGTTCGTCGAGCATCTCAACCATGCTCACACCTCCCAGTCACCACCCATTTCAACTTCCCCATCCAGTCCCTTTCCGACCTGACCATTCTTGGCCTCCTCCGTTGCCACAACGAACCAAACTGCAAATTGGAGGAACGACACCTCATCTTCCACCTGGGCAGCCTACAGCCTGGAGGACTCAACATTGAGTACTCCCATTCCCTGACTCCCTTCCCAGCCCCCCTCTCTCCCTTCCACTCCTCCCTGCTACCTACCGGATTCATTCCTCCCATTGACCAACCAGGTCATACCCTCTGCCTGTCTTCACCTCTTCCCCACTTCCCCACTACCTGATGCTGCCTGGCTTGCTGTGATCTTCCAGTCTCCTGCTTGTCTACTTGAATTCCAGCAGCTGCCTTTTTTTAATCTACTCAAACAGTTTATGGCTGATCTTCTACTTCAACATTAGTTTCCTTCACCATCTCCAATTCATTGGTATTTTTAATATCTAGAAAATTATCAGTCTTTGCCTTGAATAAACTCTTAAGTGAGGACTCTAAAGCCATCTTGGGGAGGCAATTCTAAAGTTTCATTTTAGGGTGAAGAAGTTCCTCCTCATCGCTGACCTAAATGGCCTACTACTTCCAAGGCTGTATCCCCTGTTTCAGACTTCTCTAACTATCCTGTCCTGAATTTACCTCGGTGGGCAGGTCCTAGTGTTCCATAATTCCAGTAGAATTCTCAAGATCTTTTCTAGTCAGTAATGTGTTAATTCACTGCATATTTCACACATGCTGCAAAAATATTAATTAATAAGTTCTAAGAGACAGTAAAACATTCAAATCTTCTAGTTAGTTGCTGTAAACCTGAAAATTCTGCTGAGACTCTAATCTTTCTTAGCTGGGGAATGAAATCCTCAATAAATTTGCTGCAGAGTATCTATGAACTCATTGTTTCACTGATTCAGAGCACAGCATAAAGCAGCAAATGGAAGACTATAGAAATGACTTTTAAAGTATATATGCTTAATTTGTGGTCCATTGCTACTTATAACACTCTGGTAGGGTTCATTTTGCAGTGCTGCTGTGTTTGGTAACATCTTTAATGCTGCTGTAGTATCGGGATAATCCTGATGCACAAAGCAAATGTCTTTAACTTTCCCTACTGTACACATGTGATCTTGATGGCATGAACTTTATGCATTATCATGGTGAAGCATGGAAAGCATCTAGTTTTACAGGATTTGGAGATGCTGGTGTTGGACTGGGATGTACAAAGTTAAAAATCACACAACGCCAGGTTATAGTTCAACAGGTTTAATTGGAAGCACACTAGCTTTCGGAGTACAATCACCTGATGAAGGAGCGACGCTCCAAAAGCTAGTGTGCTTCCATTTAAACCTGTTAGACTATAACCTGGTGAAAGTTTTACAGCAAGTACAGTACTTGGTTCCATGTGGCGTGTGACACTGGGAAATGAGCGGTGACTAAGTCAATTCTGCAAGTTTTTCAGTAGATGGAGGCAAAGAGGCAATTTACAGACTTTGTGTATCATTCTTCATTATTTGGCTGTGCTTTTCCTCATTAGTTTTTTTTTTAGTTTTTAGTAATTAGAATTATTAGTTTACTTTTCAATGAATCTGAAAGTAATGCAAATTTGTTTTTCTTGTCATTTTGTAATTTTCTCTGGCTGGCCAACATCTATTGTCCTTGAGGGTGGTGATGAGCTGCCTTCTTGAATGTTGAAAATCACACAACACCAGGTTATAGTCAAGTGGGTTTATTTGGAAGCACTAGTTTTCAGACCACCGCTCCTTCATCAGTTGGTTGTCCAATGTTGCAGTTCACATGCTATTGGTAGACCCCAGGGCCTATGGAGTGAGTTCATCATGAGGAGTAAACATTTCTGTTCTTATGTTGAAATCTTTTGCCCAAATTCCTCCCAAGTTTAGTGCAAAGACTTTTTTACCCCTGATGAGGGGTTGAACTGTAATTGTAGGATTTTCAGTTGTTGTATTGGTTGGCAATATATAAAGTACAATGATTTCACTTGCCACAAAATGTAATTTAATTCTTTTTTGACAAATATAGAGGCGCTGAGCTTATTCACTTGAGACTGAGAATATCTCAGGATTGATTTCCCAGATTCTGTTCAGTTATGCTCTCCAATGTTAGCGAGTTTGCAGATCATTTTGTAACCTTGAGGTTTCTAAAAGGAAATGGTGTTCCCCAGCACCATCTATTTAAAAATTTCATGTGTATAGCGTTCAGCTGAAGGCAGTATCAAGCTGAGTAGTAATGCTTTTTACAGTTTATTAATCTATCAACATGGCATGTGAAATTGAACAGATTAGATTGGATTAGATCCCCTACAGTATGGAAACAGGCCCTTCGGCCCAACAAGTCCCCACCCACCTTCCGAATAGCAACCCACCCAGATCCATTCCTCCACCTTATATTTACCCCTGACTAATTTACCTAACACTATGGGCAATTTAGCATGGCCAATTCACCTGGCCGCACATCTTTGGATTGTGGGAGGAAACCGGAGTATCCGGAGGAAACCCATGCAGACACCGGAATAATGTGCAATCTCCACACAGACAGTTGCCTGAGACAATGGACTATAGTCACGTGTGAAGGAGATTATAGGAGAGTGACACAAGACTGCAACTGGTGAAGGTTCTGTACAGGTGCAAGAGGAAAGAGAAATTTTATTAAAATTACATGAAAAATTAGGACACTAAATCCTCTGATTTTTTACCCATAAGTTCAAATATTCCAATTTGAGAACCTGGTTTTAGCACCATTTTGAATTTCTTGTTTTTGCTAATGTCAACTGGTGAAAGTGTTCAGCATCTACTTTTAGACTTGATATATTTTTATCCCTGCACTATATGAGTTAAATATAAAACATGTAAAATAATTGTTGTAAAAAATTGCAATAAATTCACCGGGAGGTACTTGGGTTAATGATGCTGTACCATTAGTAAGCTGTTGATGATTCATTTACCTATGTTGACCCAGAGCAGAAAGAAAGCCATTAAAAAGAGGAGGCTGACACTGTGATCAAAAATCTGACAGTTCTGACCTTTCAGTTTTTATTAAAGCTGCAGCGTTGCTACAGCTTGAACCATAAGTGACATTAACCTGATACTGGGTAATTACAGGCACTATGATTCATGCAATGAACTAGGGATGGTGCTCTCAGTTCCTGAGAGTTAAGTTTGCGTTTCACTTTTTTCCACCATTGTCTTGTGTTTCCTACCTAAACGCTTAGTTTTAACTAGACAATTAATATTATATCTATAATTACTGATCAACTGCTGAGAATTGTTTAAGTTTCAACTCAAATGACCTGAAATTTTAAGCAATGAAGAAGATATGATCAAATATTGCTGTACCACACCAAAAGAATCTAGAAGCTCTTCAAGTACTATTTCTAGTCAGTCCCGGGTTTTCCTGCTGTGTTGTGTGCCAATAAACGTCATAAGACCATAAGACATAGGTGTGGAAGTAAGGCCATTCGGCCCATCGAGTCCACTCCGCCATTTAATCATGGCTGATGGGCATTTCAACTCCACTTACCCGCATTCTCCCCGTAGCCCTTAATTCCTTGTGACATCAAGAATTTATCAAACTCTGGCTTGAAGACATTTAGCATTCCGGCCTCCACTGCACTCCGCGGCAATGAATTCCACAGACCCACCACTCTCTGGCTGAAGAAATGTCTCCGCACTGGCTCTACTTTGGTGTAAATTGGCAACTGCTTCTTCTGGAGTCCTCTGCCCAAGAGCTGGTCCACTTCCCGATGCTGCCATCTCCAACACAGACAGGACAAAGAAGCAGATAATGAAATGATCCATGGCAGAATAAGGTCAGACCCCTTGTGTTGGGTTCAATCTGATTCCTACCTGAATCCCACATTGAGGCGAATTGTGCTCTGCTGCAATTGACTTGCATTTTTAAAGGGAAATCTTCCCAAAATTCAGCGTTTGGGTTGATGAAGGTAAAGCTTCATCTTCCCAATTATGACGTGTGTCTAATCTCAGCTTAAATTCAGGAGCAGTGTTGGGGAGGAAAGCAGTAATCCTAAAATATGGAAAGCTGAACAGGTTTGTGTGTGTTATAAATTACTTTGTATTAATTCAAGGATATCATTTTGGAAACTTTGTTCTGTTCAATAAATTGATTTGTATTCAAATGATACTCCAACAAAGGCTCATGCAAATTGCATTTATGAGCCTCACTTCGTTCATTCATTTAGTCTGTTAATATTCCAGTGCTCAGGGACTTGGAAGCAATTTTTGTTGCAAACGTTTCGTCCCCTGGCTAGGCGACATCATCAGTGCTTGGGAGCCTCCTGCGAAGCCTTCGCAGGAAGCTCCCAAGCACTGATGATGTCGCCTAGCCAGGGGACGAAACGTTTGCAACAAAAACTTCCAGCTCGGCGAACAGAACCACAACAACGAGCACCCGAGCTACAAATCTTCGCACAAACTTTGAACTTGGAAGCAAAATTAGATGACTGCTGAAGACTGAGTCTCTACTGTCCCAACTTGAACATTTACTGCTCCCATATAAAGAAATCCTGTAATTGGATGCTAAGACTGATAGTTATAGGGAGTTAACCCCTCAAATGATGGAATATTTTAATAACTGGCTTTGTGGATTTATATTTCCAGTTTCTCGATTTCTTGGCCTAGCTGATTGTCGAATGCATGTTGTGTGACCTGTGAACTAGATGCATAATTGTGTTTTAATAACAAGTTTCTTTAGGTAACTCGAAAATGAAATTAGTTTGAGAAAAATCTCCCATCTTTGTTTCTGAGAGTTACAACTGTCTTGGTTGAAAGAGCAATGAACCTTATTTCAGATTAGCACCAGCACCACTTAAAGCAGAAGTTTAGCACTTCACTTGAAGGGCCTAAGATGATAATCCCTCCAAGATTGCCTTTGCTTCAGGATGAATCTACTGATATTAGTTTCACAGAGCCAGTGATGATCTTAAACCTTTTTTTATTTGCATCAACCTTTTTAGATCAATATAAAGCTAATTTTTCAAGCATTTCTTCAGAATCAGACTAGCTCCTGCTTGGTATAATTTTTGAGTAGCCTTTCTACAATAGAGCTCCCAATACAATACTTCTGACATGGGGTTGATTGTTGATTTATGACTCTGCTACCTGCCATAACCAGCACAACGTTAGAGTTGGGATAAAATTATTTCCAAAAACCCAATTCTTAAGTATATTGGTTATATATTTTTCAACCTCTCATTATTCAGGTGATAAATACTTTAAGATTCGATCATGCAGGTTATGACTTGCTCTCAAAATATTTATGGGTTTGTGATTTGTAAAAAGTAACCTATGCATTGTTTAACATGTATATATGATAGTACTTTGCCAGGGTTCATTTATGCTGCTTTGTGTAACCGTGGTGCAGAATTGGATGCTGTCAGCTGAGGTCTGAGTTATATACAATGATTTGAATTAAGTCCAATGTGTTTTATTGGAGCAGTTTAACAGCTGCAGTGCGAGCTTATCTTGTCTGATTAAAGCTTCAAATGCTATTAAACTTCAAGTTCCTTGAAACAAATGCAATAAATTGCAATGGCCATGGAAACCATGACACGTGTAATTCTGTTCTAAATTGTGACATCCTCACTCATGATTATTGAGCAAATTCTATTTAGGATCTTCTTTTTCTGCAACCTTAAAGGAACATACTAAAAATTGCTCATGTATAAGACAGCCCAAGAGGAATTATTACATTTCTAGCTTTTTAAGAATTTTGTACTTTTCAATCTCACTTCTTAATTGAATTGTTATATGTACTGGATCAGTCCCATCTGTAACAATAAATTTGCATGCGACAATTTAAATGCTGTGTATTTGGGCAGGGTATCAATATACAAGAGTACTGTAACTTTCTTTATATTATGTGGATATGAAGTGCAAGATGATATTTGCAAAGCTAAGTGTCAGAAGATTCAATGTATTCATTCATAGTCTGGTTTGGACCTAGAATTATAGAAAAACAAATTTCACAGCCTGCAAATGTCTATTTGTGAACTCTTCGTGTTAGAACTCTTGATAACTTTCGTTATTTTTATTCTTTTATTATTTTTTAATTGAGAGCTGGAAATGACTTGTGGATTTGGGACAGCTTATAGTAAATGGAAAAGAATAGGCCAAACAAGCTTTGTTTGTGAGACCAGGGTCTGCAGACTAATTGTAAGCTGATTCTTAATTAAAGGGGTTCCAACAGACATAGAACCCGATGAAGAGAGTTGTGTTTAAACAGAATGTAGAAGTGGGTGATTAACAAGGTCAGTACCTGGGAATTCGTTCTAGGAAGTCTGGAAGAGCGCCTGTTTTCAAGCAGATGAAAATTGTTGAAAGGCAAATGAGGCCAGAAGAGTAGATCAGGGCATAACCAGAATTAGAGTCATAGAGATGTACAGCATGGAAACAGACCCTTCGGTCCAACCTGTCCATGCCGACCCGATATCCCAACCCAATCTAGTCCCATCTGCCAGCACCCGGCCCATATCCCTCCAAACCCTTCCTATTCATCTACCCATCCAAATGCCTCTTAAATGTTGCAATTGTACCAGCCTCCACCACTTCCCCTGGCAGCTCATTCCATACAGGTACCACCCTCTGTGTGAAAAACTTGCTCCTTAGGTCTCTTTTATATCTTTCCCCTCTCACCCTAAACATTTGCCCTCTAGTTCCGGACTCCCCGACCCTAGGGAAAAGACTTTGCCTTTTTATCTTATCCATGCCCCTCATAATTTAGTAAACCTGTTCAGCTTTTCCCTATAGCTGAAATCCGCCAACCCTGGCAATATCCTTGTAAATCTTTTCTGAGCCCTTTCAAGTTTCACAACATCTTTCCGATAGGAAGGAGACCAGAATTGCACGCAATATCCCAACAGTGGCCTAACAATGTCCTGTACAGCTGCAACATGACCTCCCAACTCCTGTACTCAATATCTGACCAATAAAGGAAAGCATACCAAACACCTTCTTCAATATCCTATCTATCTGCAACTCCACTTTCAAGGAGCTATGAACCTGCACTCCAAGGTCTCTTTGTTCAGCAACACTCCATAGGACCTTACCATTAAGTGTATAAATCCTGCTAAGATTTGCTTTCCCAAAATGCAGCACCTCGCATTTATCTGAATTAAACTCCGTCTGCCACTTCTCAGCCCATTGGCCCATCTGGTCCAGATCCTGTTGTAATCTGAGGTAACCCTCTTTGCTGCCCATTCCTCTTCCAATTTTGGTGTCATCTGCAAACTTACTAACTGTACCTCTTATGCTCGCATCCAAATCATTTATGTAAATGCCAAAAAGTAGAGGACCCAGCACCGATTCTTGTGGCACTCCACTGGTCACAGGCCACCAGTCTGAAAAATAACCCACCACCACCACCCTCTGTTTTCTACTTTTGAGCCAGTTCTGTATCCAAATGGCTAGTTCTCCCTGTATTCCGTGAGATCTAACCTTGCTAATCCGTCTCCCATGGGGAGCTTTGTTGAACACCTTACTGAAGTCCACATAGATCACACCTGCCGCTCATCAATCTTCTTTGTTACTTCCTCAAAAAAGCTCAATCAAGTTGGTGAGACACAATTTCCCAAGCACAAAGCCATGTTGACTATCCCTAATCAGTCCTTGCCTTTCCAAATATATGAGGAGAAAGTGAGGTCTGCAGATGCTGGAGATCAGAGCTGAAAATGTGTTGCTGGAAAAGCGCAGCAGGTCAGGCAGCATCCAGGGAACAGGAGAATCGACGTTTCGGGCATAAGCTGAAGAAGGGCTTATGCCCGAAACGTCGTTTCTCCTGTTCCCTGGATGCTGCCTGACCTGCTACGCTTTTCCAGCAACACATTTTCAGCTCTTTCCAAATATATGTACATCCTGTCCCTCAGGATTCCCTCCAACAGCTTGCCCACCACCAACATCAGGCTCACTGGTCTGTAGTTCCCTGGCTTGTTCTTACCACCCTTCTTAAACAGTGGCACCACATTAGCCAACCTCTAGTCTTCCGGTACCTCACTTGTGACTATTGATGATACAGATATCTCAGCAAGAGGCCCAGCAATCACTTCTCTAGCTTCCTACAGAGTTCTAGAGTACACCTGATCAGGTCCTGGGGATTTATCCACTTTTATGCATTTCAAGACACCCAGCACTTCCTCCTCTGTAATATGGACATTTTGCAAGGTGTCACCATCTATTTCCCTACAGTCCGTATCTTCCATATCCTTTTCCACAGTAAATACTGATGCAAAATACTCATTTAGTATCTTCTCCATTTTCAGCGGCTCCACACAAAGGCCGCCTTGCTGATCTTTGAGGCCTGTATTCTCTCCCTAGTTACCCTTTTGTCCTTAATGTATATGTAAAAGCTCTTTGGATTCTCCTTAATTCTATTTGCCAAAGCTATCTCATGTCCCCTTTTTGCTCTCCTGATTTCCCTCTTAAGTATACTCCTACTTCCTTTATACTCTTCTAAGGATTCATTCGATCTATCCTGTCTATACCTTACAAACCCGGATTCAATTCCCGCCTCAGGCAACTGTCGGTGTGGAGATTGCACATTCTCCCTGTGTCTGCGTGGGTTTCCTCCGGGTGCTCCAGTTTCCTCCCACAGTCCAAAAATGTGCAGGTTAGGTGAATTGACCAAGTTAAATTGCCCGTAGTGTTAGGTGAAGGGGGAAATGTAGGGGAATGGGTCTGGGTGGGGTGCTGTTCGGAGGGTTGGTGTGGATTTGCTGGGGCGAAGAGCCTGTTTCCACACTGTAAGTAATCTAAAAATCTAAGTAATCTACATATGCTTCTTTCTTTTTCTTAACCAAACCCTCAATTTCTTTAGTCATCCAGCATTCCTTGTACCTACCAGCCTTTCCTTTCACCCTGACAGGAATATACTTTCTCATGATTCTCGTTATCTCATTTCTGAATTCTTTCCATTTTCCAGCTGTCCCTTTACCTGCGAACATCTGCACCCAATCAGCTTTCAAAAGTTCTTGCCTAATACCGTCAAAATTGCCCTTTCTCCAATTTAGAACTTAAACTTTTAGATCTGGTCTATCCTTTTCCATCATTATTTTAAATCTAATAGAATTATGGTCGCTGGCCCCAAAGTGCTCCCCCACTGACACCTTAGTCACCTGCCCTGCTTTATTTCCCAAGAGTAGGTCAAGTTTTGCAGCTTCTCTAGTAGGTACACCCACATACTGAATCAGAAAATTGTCTTGTACACACTTAAGAAATTCCTCTCTATCTATAAACCCTTAACACTATGGCAGTCTCAGTCTATGTTTGGAAAGTTAAAATCCCCTACCATAACCACCCTATTATTCTTACAGATAGCTGAGATCTCCTTACAAGTTTGTTTCTCAGTTTCCCTCTGACTATTAGGGGGTCTATAATACAATCCCAATAAGGTGATCATCCCTTTCTTATTTCTCAGTGCCACCCAAATAACTTCCCTGGATATATATCCGGGAATATCCTTCCTCAGCTGTAATGCTGTCCCTCATCAAAAATGCCACTCCCCCTCTTCTTTTGCCTCCCTTCCTATCCTTCCTGTAGCATTTGTATCCTGGAACATTAAGCTGCCAGTCCTGACCATCCCTGAGTCATGTTTCTGTAATTGCTATGATATCCCAGTCCCATGTTCCTTTTAGTTTTTTGGAAGAGTGTTCTTAGCTGATGCTGCGACAGCATGAAGATTTGAAAGCTCCCTGCTTAATCTGCTATACCAGCTTTCAAAAGCACAGAGATTAGAAAACTGAGTTAGAAGTAATGTTGTCTGCCTAGGTGCATTATGAAGGTGACCCTGATCCACATTTATGCCTGTGAATTAATGCATTGTGAAAGGCATTTAAGTAATCTGGCCAGTTTTGTTATTTTCTTTTATTTATCCATTAACTGTCTTTGTTTGTTTGCCTTTTGTGTGAATGGGCGGTGAAAACAAATGCTTCAGTTATAAAGCTTGTTTTGTGTAATTGCTAAAGTTATTATATATTTAATAATAGTTAAGTCTTTTTATTTGAGATACCAACTGGTATCTGGAATTAATTATTCACCAAGTCTTAGATTGATTATTCAAAAGTCTGCTTAGGAACCATTGGAGTAATTATTCGGAGTCTTTTGGTTTAATTTTACTGTGTGTGAATTCAAGAAAGTGCTAATTTGGTTCAGCTGTCTTTCTCCATTGCCATAATTTAATACAGTTTAAATACATAAGTGAAAATATTAATTATGCAACTAGTTTTGATTCATTGCCATCAAATATCTGCATTGCTTGATTTAACCATATGTACTTTTTTCCAGACCTGTCCTTCAAAGAGAGAAACATTTCCAATACTTGAAGAAAGGTCTGAGGCATCTCTCAGAGTCGTATTCGGTAAGACTGCAGGCAAGAAAAATGGATGGGCAAGGATCATGTGCCTTAAAATTTAATGTGTAGGTTCAATGGGAAATTTGAAACTTAGGTGTTAATATCTTATTAAAATGGATTTTCTTTTGTGTGCGTAAAATGATTTTCAATTAAACTTGTCATTCAGCCTTAGCCAAATTTGCCTTGTGTACACCAAGTACAACATTGCAGCAATTCATTAAGTTTATTTTGACAGCACGTTCCAAACCCACATGATTTACCACCTGGAAGAGCAAGGATAGCAGATGCATAGGTACATTATCTGCTGGCAAATTCCACTGCAGTCAATATACCACCCCTTCTTGGAACTACGTTACCATTCTTTCGTCATCATTGGGCCAAAATCCTGGAGCCTCCTTTTCTTAACAGCATTGTGTGTGCACCGTCAGGAAGGGAGCTCACTATGTTAGGGATGGGCAGTAAATGAGGACCAAACCAGTGACATCCATATCCCGTGAAAGCCACTTTATGGCTACTTTTTATACTGTCTAGTATTTTGAGAAGGTCATCAGTTCTGATTGGAATAAAATTGAAATATGAAAAAATATAACCGAAACTAACAGGTGTTGAATTAACAGGTCCCTATCAAAGACCAGCTGATATTTTTGATTCTTTAAGCTCTTCACTTGGAGAATACTGTGAGAAAGTGGAAGGATTGATATACTTATTAAAAGTGTGACACAGTACAAATTATTGTTTCATTAACATAACCATATTTTTTATATTAAATGACTCTTTTGTCCCATAGGTTGAGAGGGTTTAATGGGCTCCTATATGTGGGACAACTACTTCCTGCTCTGACTGATATAAATATCCCACTTAAAGTTAATCCACAATTCAGAGACTGAGCTCCAGTGTTAATTGGGTCTCAAGCTGGATGATGAAGAATGAAGCTGGACAGTAATCCTTTTTTGATAATCGGTTTATTGACAAAAAGAGCCATTAGATAGAGGCATTAGAGTCTGTCTGCCACCCACAGTGTTCCCTTATTTATCAGTGATTTTGGAGATGTTTTCCAATCGCCCTGTTCAGAGATGTTATCACACCCCTCTGAACAGGTGGGACCTGAACCTAGTCTTCCTGAATCAGAGGTACAGACACTGTCACTGTGTCTCAGGGGTCCCATGCAAGTGTTGTTGGTACTTAATTAAGTAGTGCCCTTCACCTGTGTAGCTCAGCAATGTAAAAAAACATCGGATTGAAATCTGGTCTCCACTTGCCACTGTTTGGTGTAGATCCTGAATCTTGTCTCTTCTGACTTTGAAGAACATGCTACCACTATCTTCCAATTTAATTCCGTTGAGTCAATGGAGGAATACAGAAATGGACAGTGCAGATAGCATAAAGGAGATGTCTAATATATTTGGATTTTCTTAAGGATTTTGATAAGGTGCCACAGGATAGGCTATTTATAGAACCCATTTTGTTGGAGGTAATGTCTTTGCATAGATGGAGGATTGGCTAACTAATAGAAGACAGTTGGGATAGGGGAGACATTTTCAGGATGGCAACCTGTAACCAATGAAGTGCCACAGGAATCAATATCATGGCCACAATTAATTGCATTGTGTCTCATAATAAGGGGTCGTACGTATAAGACAGAGATGGTCATAAGCGCGCAAACATCAGCTCGCCACCGTCAGATACAAACAGCACTCTCTCATTTCTAACCACACACAGCAAAGGACACAAATTCAACTGGGACAATGTAACTATCCTAGCATAGGCAAAACAGACACGCCAGAGAATTCCTTGAAGTCTGGCACTCCAACTGGAATTCAATCAATAGCCACATTGAACTGGATCCCATATACAAACCATTCAGATACGCGTACCAACAAACAGAATCATATAAATACCAGGTGGAACAGATCACCAACATCCTATCAAAGACGCACTGATGATGTCACCTAGTAAGGTGATGAAACGTTTTCAGAAAAACACACTGGCTCAGCAAACGAGTCCATGACTTCATTCATAACCCGAGCTTCTTAAGAACTCTGATATCTGAGTTTATTTTATGCCCTGAGACTTTGTAGTGAAATCTGCTTTTCCCTGGAATTTGAAGGAAACAAATTTCAAGTTTAGAAGGTTTCCACAGTTGTATTTCCATTTTGGATGAAGTTTATCTTGTAGATTTTATTTTGAATTAGTGGAGAGCATTGTTTTATTAATATTGACACTCAGCATTCCTATTGGTCTAGATTTTGTGGTCAGCAGGGAAGAAAGATATTTATTGGGCTGTTTGGTGTTGATTTTAGATTAAGAAGGCGGTTATTGTTAATCTGCCATCTGTAATGATCTTGGGTGTTTTGAGGTAATTAAATCCTTAAGTAAGCTATGCACCAAATTCGATTGAAGAATTCTCTCAGTCCACAAACTCAGAATTAAAAGGCACTGATTATCATTCACTTTTATGGCGTAGAAATGAGATTGGGATGTATGAAATAACTCCACAGAGGCTGGTATCCCATCACCAAGTCACCCTTTGTTTCTTTGTGCTTAATACTTGACACTGGTCTGACTTCCTCAGATCCAGCTCTCTGAATGAATGTAATCTCTGATGCTCCTGTTTTTTTCTTTTCTTTTTTCTTATTACCCTCACACTACCGCCTAACTGTGGTAGTGCTTTTTTCCCCAGCACCCATGTTGTGTGTGCAGGTGTGAGACACAGTGAAAGACACAAGGTGCATGAATCTTTATTCAGTTTCCACCACCAGGAAGAAAGGAAACACCCAAGTGGCCAGTGACAAGCAGTGCCTTTCACATCAAAGGGCAGTGCTGCGTGATCAAACAGTGAAGGGGAGGATAGGGGTTGAATTAAAATAGAATTGGACGGGGGATGCTCCTGTTTGTATCTGTCAGCCAGGGCTGTCTGATTAGACCAGATTAATAGCCCCAATCAGGGAACTCATTCTGTGAGGTCCATCTGCCTGACCTTGTTACAATCACTACAATGTGCAAGCGGGTTTAAAGCTGAAATATATTAATCAATTTAGAAAAATGTCTTTTGCAGTTTTTTTAAAAAAAGGATTTTTTTAAATGGAGGAATACACTACTGTAGACTTCTAAAATTTGTTTATTACGGCCAAAAAAAGTGTTTAATTACCATGTTTTAGAATAGCATTAGGAACTATTTATACCTCATTCAACAAGATTTACATTTTTGAATGGAATTTGCAGGGAGAATATTGCATATAAAATTTAAAGTTTACTTCAAATTACTGATTCCTTGTTTCTCTGAAAGTTTCACTATTGCCTCCCATGGAGGAGCAGTCTTGTCACCTGTAGTAGTTTCCTTTTTTCTATGTTTAACTGCTGATGTGTAGATGCCAGATGTTGCGATTATTTTTACACCATGATAACCATGAAAGCTTGCAGTTTGGTCATCATTACAACTGCAGATTCCAAGCTATTGATTATTTCAATTATAATGTTCAGTTTTGGCCTGGTTATTGATAGAAATGTCTGCGTTTAGACAGGGACATCAGCCATTTGCATGCCTTTCCCTGAAGGCAAAGAAAATTGCTCCTGCTGAGTTGTCAGTGGGAGAATACGGAAAACAGAACGAAATAGACCATTCAGCCTGTCAAGCCTACTGTGCCATTCAACAAAAACATGACTGATCATTTACCTCCATATCTCTTGGTTCCTTTACTAGATGGAAATTTAGTGTCAAATTAGAATTGCAAAAAAAAAGGCTAATAGTAATCATACTGGCAATTTAAAAGCGGTGTGTAGCTGAAGTTTGTTGTTCTTCACATTAAGAGGGTTGAAAGGTCGCTCTGGTAGGCAGAAATGTAGATTTGGGGTTAGATTAGCCATGATTTTACTGAATGAGTGAGTGAGCTGCTAGGGGGAGGAGGAGGAGGGACTTGAATAAGACATTTCTGGTCCTGATTCATATGTTTGTATGTAATAGGATAGCTCGTTCAGAGTTGGGGAAACACAATGGGTCAAGCTGCTTTCTGCGCTTTCATTCTATGATTCAATGTAGTCACCTCATAGAGGCATCTCTGGAAATTCAACAGATTGCACGAAGCTTGTCCTACTTAATGTATTGATAATAATGTTGGTATGATTTTAATAATGTTGTATCTGTCCCTGGTAACAAACCAGAGGATAAATGCTCAATTTATATACTGTGGTGTCAACATCCTGTATTCCTCCTGTTATTATTCTCACTTGGCCATCTTTATGGAGTTGATTAATTTTCTGGTCTTATGTTGAAGTGTGAAAAATTGTGGATAGTTGGTCAAACTCTTGGACCTTCATCAGCTACCATGTGTGAAGCAATCACTAAGTCCCACCTGGAACACCAGGGTGGCAGTAGCCACCATCAGCATGTTCTTCGAATTTGCTTGCTATCCTGACATTGAAATACATTTCCAATGCTGCATTAAAATCCTATAACTTCCTCCTTAATGACAGTACAAGAACTGGAGCAGTTCAAGAGCATAGTTCAGTACCTTCTCAAGGGCATTTAGAATTAGCAATAAGTAATGACCTTGCAAGTAATGCTGGCATCCCATAAGCAAATGAACTAAAACATTCAGTTTTCTTGAAGAGTTCAATCAAGCCATACGTCACCATTCTAAATTCCAGGGATTATTGACCAAATTTATGCAATTTATCCTCATAAACGAATTCCAGGTACATCACACTTCCTACGAGGTGAGAAGCTTGGAACTGCTCACAATATCTGACTAGGATTTTGTACAACTGGAATGTAATTTCTGTCTACTTATTGTTAATTTCCCAGATGCACTCTGATGTCCAGCGATACATGAATTCAAACAGCAAAGGCAGTAACTGTGCAGGTTCTCTCTCTCGTACAATGACCTCACCATGTGCTTCCTTTGTCTGTTCTTCTCCCTTCTAAAACTGCGGTTGTTTTGACTTTATTTTTCCAAAGTTCCAAAACAATGCACTAGCATATAAAACAGTAATTGCTGCTCTTGGAATTCGAGGAAATCACCTCCAGCACCTCAAAAAAGGAGCGGCTGTTACAGCCAGAAATTTTTCCTGTCCTCCCACTTACAGAATACAGGGAGAACTAGCCATTTGGATACAGAACTGGCTTAAAGGTAGAAGACAGAGGGTGGTGGTGGAGGGTTGTTTTTCAGACTGGAGGCCTGTGACCAGTGGAGTGCCACAAAGATCGGTTCTGGGCCCTCTCCTTTTTGTCATTTATATAAATGATTTGGATGTGAGCATAAGAGGTACAGTTAGTAAGTTTGCAGATGACACCAAAATTGGAGGTGTAGTGGACAGCGAAGAGGGTTACCTCAAAATACAACAGGATCTGGACCAGATGGGCCAATGGGCTGAGAAGTGGCAGATGGAGTTTAATTCAGATAAATGCGAGGTGCTGCATTTTGGGAAAGCAAATCTTAGCAGGACTTATACACTTAATGGTAAGGTCCTATGGAGTGTTGCTGAACAAAGACACCTTGGAAAGCAGGTTCATAGCTTCTTGAAAGTGGAGTCGCAGGTAGATAGGCTAGTGAAGAGTATTGAGTACAGGAGCTGGGAGGTCATGTTGCGGCTGTGCAGGACATTGGTTAGGCCTCTGTTAGGATATTGCGTGCAATTCTGGTCTCCTTCCTATCGGAAAGATGTTGTGAAACTTGAAAGGGCTCAGAGAAGATTTACAAGGATGTTGCCAGGGTTGGAGGATTTGAGCTATAGGGAGAGGCTGAACAGGCTGAAGCTGTTTTCCCTGGAGTGTCGGAGGTTGAGGGGTGACCGTATAGAGGTTTACAAAATTATGAGGGGCATGGATAGGGTAAATAGGCAAAGTCTTTTCCCTGGGGTGGGGAAGTCCAGCACTCGAGGGCATAGGTTTAGGGTGAGAGGGGAAAGATATAAAAGAGACCTATGAGGGTGGTACGTGTATGGAATGAGCTGCCAGAGGAAGTGGTGGAATTGCAACATTTAAGAGGCATTTGGATGGGTATATGAATAGGAAGCGTTTGGAGGGATATGGGCCGGGTGCTGGAAGGTGGGACTAGATTGAGTTGAGATACCTGGTTGGCATGGACGGGTTGGACCGAAGGGTCTGTTTCCATGCTGTACGTCTCTATGACTCTATGTATTTTTTTTATTTCTTCAGGTATAAAGGTCAACATTAAATTAATTTTTAAAAATTAATTTCTGTACTTGTCCATGACACATTAATGGTCTGTCTACCTGGACTCCCAAGCCATTTTGGATCTCCAATGTTTCCATTGCCTCATATGGAAATTATCTAGTTTTATCACCTTTGAATCAAAAGTGGATGATCTTGTACATGCGTACATATAAAGCCATTTGTTAAGGTTTCAAGCATTTAATAAATCTGTCAACACCTCCTTGAAATTCTATGCTTCCATATCTACTGCTTTCTATCCATCTGTCTTTGCAACATTTAATCCTGTATACATGATGTTGTCAAAGCTGGTCTGTTATATCATTCATACAAATAAGTGAATCATTAAGGAATCATCACATTTAATTTAAAACAAACACAAATTAAGAAGGTTATTCCACTGTCTGTGGACCAGATCCAGGAGCTGGAGGTGAGATTGAGTTATGTTGGCCACCATTTTTAATTCATAGAATGCCACGTCGTGTTGAGTGAATTAAAAAAACAAACCCTGTGCATGCAACAGGAATTATATTTTCTAACTTAAGGCTATTCGGTGAGCATGTGGAATGAGATGAAAAAGCCACTTTTGACAAGGAACAGAAGCATAAAACATTTCATATGGCATCAGTATGGACTTAACAGATGGGAATTCACACCACTTTGCAAGGTCAGTTTTGTGACAGCTGATGAAGGTCAAAGTAACAAGTTTGAAATATCTCAAAGTACCTCATGTTTACTAGTTGCATGGGTAGTGCTACTACTAAATTGCTACATTATGATATGTAAGCACTGATATATCTGCGATATTTACTCATGTAGTGCTTCACTAGTAGTGTATGGGGTGTGTGAGAACACATTGAATTGGAGTTGAGTATCTCAAGGCATGATTGAACATGGCTTATCATTTAATTCCATACCTTTTGATTCCTTTACTAGCTGGAAATTTAGTCTCAAATTAGAGTTGCAAACAAAACATTTAAAGCTAATAGCAATCACACCGGCAATTTAAAACTGGTAGCCAGAAGTAGGTACTGCAGTTGTAGCTCAGCACCGCCCTCATGACCTGTCCCACCTGTCTATCTTGCTTCCCACCTGTCCACTCCACCCTCCTCTCCGACCTATCGCCTTCACCCCCACCTCCATCCATCTATTGCACTTTCAGCTACCTTCTCCCCACACCCCCCCCCCCCCCCCCCCCCCAACTTATCTCTCCAGCCCCGAGGTTCTCAGCCCCCGAAATGTCGTGTTTTTTTTTTTTCCCCCTGCTCCTTGGATGCTGCCTGACCTGCTGTGCTTTTCCAGCACCACTCTTATCTTGAATTTAAAAGTGTTGTCAAACCAAGGCTTGTTGTTCTTCACATTAAGTGGGGTTGAACGTTTACTGGGGCAGGCAGAAATGTGGGTTTGAGGTTAGATCAGTCATGATCTTATCGAATGATCAAGCAGGCTGCTAGGGGTTGGGGGTGTAATTGGGCAGGAGAAGGGGTTGATTCATATGTTTGAATGTAATAGGATAACTCGTTCAGAGTTGAGCTGCCTTCTGAAGCACAAGCAGGGGAGTGAGGAAGTTTTTAGAGGGAGCCGGAGAAGAGTTCTGAATAAAATGCAACATCTATACCTGAGCCCAGACTAGTGTGTTAATTTCACGTTTATCTGAAAACCCCAAAGTGCCATATCAAGTGACGTGTTGCTCCAATTCAAAACCTGCAGCAAATGGTTTCATTCCATTTGAGAAACTAACTTTAGATTGGGAAAGAGTATTTATTTGTTGATTTCTAAGCATTCTCTTTGCTTTTAGATATTCTCAATGATCATACTTTATTTAATAACTGGGATTGATTAACTCAGTTGGCTGGATGGCTGGTGTATGGTGCAGTGTCGGCTCAATTCCTGCACTGGCTGAGGTTACCAGGAAGGATGTTCCCCCTCAATCTCTCCCCTTGCCTAAGGTGTGGTGATCCTTGAGTTAAAAGGTTGTTTTCAGACAAAAGCTGCAATACAGCTCAAGTAAATTTGATTAATGTTTCTATCCGTTTGATCTTTCTCTGCTTTATTTCTTTTATAATTTGGTTATAAATAATGTTTTTGTTTTGGTTTCAGTGTTTGGACGCCAGCCGGCCCTGGCTCTGTTACTGGATCTTGCATAGCTTGGAGTTGCTAGGAGAACCAATCGATGATTGTATGGCATCAGAGTATGTATATAAAGCTTAAGATCCTTTTAGTTGGTGAATGCCCATGTGAAAAGTTCGGTTTTGTTTCATATCTGTTGTTTGAATGAACCAAATTTGTGTTCGAATATTTTCGTAAGTATCTTTGACTGAGAATTGCAATTCATATCCCTTCTATGTTGAAGCAAAAGGGAAAGAATAATATTTTGCAAAGTCAGCTCTGGTATTTGTAGATATTGACTTGAGGGAACTAATGAGACCAATTTTAGAGAACTTAATATATATTATCTTCTACAGTTGATACAGAGGAATTGTTGATTGAACAATGATTTATTCAGCAGATAAGTGTAGCATCCTGTTCTATCTCGTTAGAGGTCCCATATGATTGAGAACACATTCCAGTACCTGCCCAGAATAGAGATGTCCAGTTGAACTTAAACTCAAAAGTACCTTGCCAGTTCCTAATTTTGGTTTTGTGCTTTAACAGTATGCAGTACGTACACCAGTCAGTCTTCAGAGACTGCTCATGGTCTGAGCTTCATAATGGTGCTCAAATTCAGTGGCAAACAGTGTTCATTTCAACATGGACAGCAAAATCCAACAGGTTACTTTGTTTATTTATGAAAGTCTAAATGTGCTGCTGTAAAATGAAAGCCTAAATTTTTATACTCAACATTTTTCCAGATGTTTAATGCTTTATTATTGGGCCAGGATTGCTTCTACTGACATACGGCCATTTTAAGTTGCACTGTATTCCAAGTAAAGGCACTTGACCATGTTGATGTCTGCAAAGTGTAGTTTTGAATTTAAGTTTTGTGTTGAGACAATGGGCACCATATTTGGGAACTGAGGGCAGCCAATGCTCAGGTATTTGTATAGGAAATGCATGAATACTTGCCTTTTTCAACTGATACTGTTCCTGTTGATCAGTTATTGATGTGGTCTCTTGCAAAAGATGAAAAACCATAAGCTGTACAACAATTTAACAGTTACATTTTTCATCCTTTCTAAATAGTATCTGTCAATTCCTATCACGATGTCAGAGTCCAAATGGTGGATTTGCTGGTGGACCAGGCCAAGAGCCACATCTTGCACCGACATATGCAGCAGTGAATGCACTCTGCATTATAGGCACAGAAGAGGCATATAATGTCATTAACAGGTAAGCAATCATAGCAATCAAAGAATAGTACAAAAGTACCAACAGGAGAGTTGGATTGTTATGCTGTTCAAAACCAAAACATTCAATGTAAATTTTGTGCAGTATATATTATATACCAAGAAACAACAGGGAATCTGCACAGTATGTCCAACCTTCAGTTTGGCTTATTTTTTAAAAAAAACCAGTCATATATCTATTTGAAAGGCATACTTAGATCACATATTCACACTCTGACTGCTATAATCTGAAATGGAAATCAGTATTTTTTCCATTAAATCTTGCATCTTGAAACATAAGAATGTAAGGAACATCTGAAATAGGAGTAGACCCCTTGAGCCTATTCTACCATTGAATAGGTCATAGGTGAACTTTGACTTGAACATGTCAAAGCTTCACGACATCCTGAATGTAAAAACTCTTCTTCCCTTCTTTAGTTATTAATAGTCTAGTGCTTAGTCTGAAACTCTGTCCTCTGCTTCTAAAATCCCAGCCAAGAGAATCATCTTTACTGCATCCACCCCATTGAGCCCTGTAAGAATTATATCCAGGCTTGTTAACCCGAAATCTGATTTACTTGTAGATTTCACAGAAGCCATGGTAAAATGTATTAGTTTGGAAAATCGACACTTGAACTCAAAATCAATAAAATAATTTCTTAATTCTTGACATGGCTTGAACTACTAAACTTGAAACTTAATTGAGTATCTGTGTTGCAAACCTTTTCTGAGAGTTTGGCAGTTCATTGGCCCAAATTGTATTAAAAATAATGGTGAAACCGTGGTGCACTTGTTGGCAGTTAAATGTAGTGATTTGGAAGTTGTGGTGCTGACTGCAAAGTCTGGGGCATTCAGCTTCCCCCTATGCTATTACAACTCTGTGACTACTGAACTGAATCAAAGTAAAATTGGGAAGTTTTACACCATTTTATATCCAAGGTCCCCTCTCCATTTTAAATCTATTGCCTTTTGGTGACCCTCAGCAGATAGGTAATTGCCTCATAATCTCAATCATTCTTAATTAAAAGCAGTCAAACAAAATGACAAAAATGACAAGCCAGTTGTTTGCTAGGTTTAAAAGACTTGCACCACAATAAATAGTGAAAGTGTTGTGGTTAAGTCAATTTTGAAATAAAATGTTATTACAGCATGCTTATTTTAATATGCAAAGTTTGCATCGTCTCTCTGTCTACATTGCATGAAATTTGATATTATCAGCCTCATGAATAACAACAGTAATAGGAGTTGGCCGTTTAGTCCTCAGGCCTGCTTTGCTATTGCTGAGATTATAACACTTAAGCTGGTCTGACTATAGCCAGAACTCCATTTTCCTGTCTTGCCCTCATAACCCTCAACTTCTGTGTCAATGAAAAATATACCTGTGGACAGTTAGCAGGTTTTATATTTTCCTATGGTCTTGCCTGTAAGTCCCACAATTGTGATCATTATCCCTTCATATGATACCGTTGACCATACATCATCCATGAACCCACTTTGGGCAATGATTCCCTACTTTTTCATGTTCTTCAGTCAGTATGTAAATTGTTGTGGTTCTGTTCGCCAAGCTGGGAATTTGTGTTACAGACATTTCGTCCCCTGTCTAAGTGACACCCTCAATGCTTGGGAGCCTCTTGTGAAGCGCTTCTGTGATCGTTCCTCCGGCATTTGTAGTGGTTTGTCTCTGCCGCTTCCGGTTGTCAGTTCCAGCTGTCTGTTGCAGTGGTCGGTATCTCATTCCTGAAGAAGGGCCTGTGCCCGAAACGTCGAATCTCCTGTTCCCTGGATGCTGCCTGACCTGCTGTGCTGTTCCAGCAATAAAGTTTCAACTTTGATCTCCAGCATCTGCAGACCTCACTTTCTCCTCGGTATATTGGGTCCAGGTCGATGTGCTTATTGATTGAATCTGTGGATGAGTGCCATGCCTCTAGGAATTCTCTGGCTGTTCTCTGTTTGGCTTGTCCTATAATAGTAGTATTGTCCCAGTCAAATTCATGTTGCTTGTCATCTGCTTGTGTGGCTACTAAGGATAGCTGGTCGTGTCGTTTCGTGGCTAGTTAGTGTTCATGGATGCAGATCGTTAGCTGTCTTCCTGTTTGTCCTATGTAGTGTTTTGTGCAGTCCTTGCATGGGATTTGTACACGACATTGGTTTTGCTCATGCTGGGTATCAGGTCCTTCGTTCTGGCGAGTTGTCTGAGAGTAACTGTTGGTTTGTGTGCTGTTATGAGTCCTAGTGGTCGCAGTAGTCTGGCTGTCAGTTTGGAAATGCTCTTGATGTATGGTAGTGGGGCTAGTCCTTTGGGTTGCGGCATGTCCTCATTCCCAGCTCGGCGAACAGAACCACAACAATGAGCACCCGAGCTACAAATCTTTGAGTATGTATATTGGCAAGTATTTCCTGAATTCTTAAGTCCTGCAGTTGTAGGCCTCGTGCATGCAAAGTACGTGGCGCTTATTATCAACACTATGTTCTCAGAATTTGAAAATTCATGATTCATAGTCTCCTCCCCCGCCATAAGGGATATGATTAGTGTCGTAACATGAAAGCATTCCTGATACCTCCAATAACTTTTCCTGATTTAAGTCCATTCCCTGCATCCTCTTATAAAGAATCCTGACACTAGGTGTGAAATCTCCCCCAGATGGTTTGAAACAATGACTCAATGCTGTTGGCTTTAATAATTGCATTTAGATGAGCACAAAAACAAACGTCTTTTTGCTGTTGGAGAATCTTCATGCAGCATTGAAGGTAATTTTGGGTCCTAACCATAAACTAATTAGTAATTGCTATATTCCATCACTATTTGTAAGGAATTTTTATGTTCGTTTGCTTATTCCTGTACTGTTTGTAACTTAGAATTGACTAATCTGCTGATATTTTGTCCAACATCTCCATTATTGCATAGTTTCTTTGGCACAAGTGTAACAATGTGTAGTGTGCTGCAGGTCATGCCCTGCTATTCTGGAGTTATCCCAAAAATTAAAGTTTCAAAACAAAACGCACAAATTCCCAAGCTACCCAATTTCAGATCACAGTTGATTGAATTCATAGACCAGGTTTCTGAACTTAGCAAGGAATCACTATTTATTCCAGGCCTTAGATTCTGCCTACAGGTAAGCAATTCAACTAAATTAAGTAACATCTATAAATTAATGCTGTATATAACTCTCTCTTGCACACAGACAAACAAACAGGGAGAGACAACACATGAACGGAGGGACAACCAGTCCATCTTCTTTGAACACAAGATCTATTGTGTTGGTTCTTGCTGATCTGAAAATTTGTCCTCAACCTTTTTCCAAACGCCTCCACTAGTTCACAATAGGCATAGGGTGACTGGTTCACTTATTCAATTCAAAGTCGCAACTTGCAGTATCCACTGAAGGATTGGATTTCTTCAGTTTAAAGTGGCTTACTGAAGGGTTTTTTTGACTACTGCAGACCTGCTGGTTTCGCTTTGGGGCTGACCTAGCTTCTCTCTGTCTTGTTTATAGCCCCAGCTGCCTGATGACCAATCACATATTTGTCCGCAAGCAGAGGAGCTTTGTTATTGATAATTGACCGCTAATTCACATCAATCAACTTCATTCGTAAACATCCTCTTGACTCTAGTCCATCTAGAGCTACGTAAACCGGGTTCACAAAAGGTGAAAAATTCCTTACTTTCAAGCCATCCTGAGTTTCAAAATAGCTATTTTTAATTTCAGTCTACAGTTTTAAAAAGCACAAAACTTAAAAGCCAGTTTTGGCACGAGCCATTGCAGAGTGCATGTCCTGCAGCAGTGTGTATTATGATAATGCTTACAATCTCACAAATGTCCCAACAGTTGACATTTTAAAATTCACCTCCATTATCTATTAAAAATATTGGTGACCCAAGATCTGTGCTGATCCACTTTTCCATATCACTCTGCACTGTCTGCACAACCTACTTGTCCTTGTTCAACACCATGGATATGCTAAACTTGGTTGGCCATATGCACAAAATGTAACAGATGAACATTCTAATCTTTATCCTGTATCATCAAAACCGTGGCTCCTACTTCACTAAATCCCTTGGCTAAAGGTATGTGTTTAACCTGGTGTGATGGTATGTTACAATATTTAATATATGAATCAGATTTCAATACGATCTTTTCTACAAGGGATTTATAATCTTTATTCACAACTTCAGCATGCTTCAACGGTAGTTTAATTTTCCTGAGAAGGGGTGGGCACATAGTTTATGTAATTTCCAAACAATCCTCTTTTCTCGCCAAGATCGTCTGGATGTATATCTGCAATAGTCAGTCACACTTTTGGACCTCTCGACAAAAAATGGTTTTCATTATGATCTTATTGTAATCCTTGAGTCAATTTCCAAATGAAACTTAGCTTGGTAGATCATGAATTTTATTTTTACATTTGTCTCAGTGAAAATATTGATGCGTGGTTGTTGATGTTTTAGTTTCCACACGTTTGTGTCACAAAACGGAAAAAAAAGCAAAGCTATGTATAAGTTTGAAAGTATCTTAACAAAAGCATGGATCCAACTTTATTCCCAACAATATCCTCCGCAGGTACTCAATTCAAGAGAAACTACCCTTAACCCCTTAATTTTTTTCCTTTACTGGCTATTATCAGTTTTCCTCCTTGGACTGCTGAAACAGTTTTAAAACCTTTTTCCAGTTTTGATGGCCTTTATCTCCTTTCAGAGCAGAGAACTTGGATTCCTTTTCAGTTCTGACAGTTAAAAGACTTAGAATCATGAAGTCATTCCGCATGGAAACATCCCCTTCAATCCAACTAGTCCACCTGGCCATGTTCCCAAACTAAACTATTCCACCTGCCTATGGTCCATATCCCTCCAAACCTTTCCTATTCATATACCTATCCAAATGTCTTTTAAATGTGCTAACCTGATCTGCATCCACCACTTCCTCATTCCGCACACTGACCACGCTCTTAAAAAAGAGTTGCCTCTCATCTTTTTAAAAAATCTTTCTCCTTTCACCTTAAAAATAAGTTTGAACTCCCCCACCAAGGGGAAAAGACCTTTACTGTTCACCTTCTCATTTTTTTTAATCAATCACCCCTCAACCTCCTATGCTCCCGTGGAAAAAGATCCCAGCCTTTCTGGTCTATTTTTGGAACTCAACTCTCCATTCCCAGCAACATCCTGGTAAATATTTTCTGAACCCTCTCCACTTTGTTATAGGAAGGATATTATTAGAGTGACCAGAGCTGCACACACTACTCCAGAGGAGGACACTCAAATCGTACAGGCTTTTACAACTTGGTCTTGGTATAATACTAACAAAGTCCTGCTGCTAGGATGAGAGTTCTCCTGAATTGACTAAACTATCAGTCACTTGCTTTTCAGTCAGGAACTGTAAACACTTCATCGATTAACATTACAGACATCTGGCTAGATACTTACTAAGTCACACGCTTTCTTGGAAATTATGTATTTGGGTCTATTTTCCAAATGTCTTTCTGACCTTATTGTGAAAACAAAATTCAGTTCTTTTCTCAGAACTAAAACAAAGGCCATCTGCTACTATTTTAAAAATACAATTTCCAAATGACAGCACAGCAAATGTTGTTTTAACCGGTACCTTATCAACCGATACTCTAGATAAAACGGCAAAAATTATATCATTTATAAAAAATCACACAGCACCAGAGGTTTATAGTCCAACAGGTTTAGTTGGAAGCACTAGCTTTCGGAACGCTTCTCCTTCATTAGGTGGTTGTGGCATCATGGAGACCAAAAATTATAAACTTTAAATACTGTAATCTACGGTGATGTCCAAGTATTTATGCTGTAACTAAAGTGTAATAGTGATGTGTATATCCCGTGCATTATGTTTCTATTACCTGTGAATTTTTACATTGATTTTAGGAGTTGTATTGATGTTTGTATGTATATTTTTTGAGGAATATTGATGTTTTGAAGTTTCACATGGTAAGGGTTTACTCCACTTTATATATTTATATATGTATATATACCTCTTGATTATGTGGAATATTTGATCCAGTGGCACACTTCTGGTCCCATAGATAATAAATTATTTAATGTAATATATTCTACATAGTATCACAAATCAGATAATCAAATTTAAAACCTTCTCATTGTAATATGAAATGGCAACAAACAGTTTGTATCACTCTTTGATTTAAATGCAGAAACAGAAGGATCAAAAGTTGTATGTGTTCGCAACTTCTCTGCATGTACATGTTACTTTATTTGTCACCAGTTGTTTTTTGTATTAAAAATGGTAGATGAGCCCATAATGGCACTGAATGAAACCTTATGATCATAGTACAGCTCATTCTTTTCTCCAAATGACTCAGCACTTATCGTTACAGTTGTGCCTATTTTAGCCATTTCTATGCCTAATGGTTTGATAATTTAATGTAAAAGAAAAGTAACAGGGTGGTGCAGGGAATTCTAAACAATGTAATTGTATAGGCACAGTCAATTTAAAATTTGAATTTTTGTTTTGTTGGTGAGAGGTCATAATGATGCACTAGGCAAAAGTGAGGACTGCAGATGCTGGAGATCAGAGTCAAGATTAGAGTGGTGCTGGAAAAGCACAGCAGGTCAGACAGCGTCCGAGGAGCAGGAATATCGACATTTTGGGCAAGAGCCCTTCATCAGGAATGACTCATTCCTGATGAAGCGCTCCTGCCTGAAAAGTGTGTTTTCCTGCTCCTCGGATGCTGCCTGACCTGCTGTACTTTTCCAGCACCATTCTAATCTTGACCGTAATGATGCACGTCTAACAGTGGCAAAAGATCGAGCTTTGATTAAGAATGGAACTGTTTGTTCAGCTTTTGGATGTTTTAGACCAGTCCTTGAAATTAATTAGCATACACTAGGAATGCCCATTGTCTAATGAACAATGAAGATACCTGCTGGGCTGCTTGAGTTTCCTGTTCAAAAATATTATGAAATGCTGTCACCTAGTATGTCTAAATAATGCCCATTCAACATATACTTTATGTGGACATGATGTTGCACCATTCCTGTAGACCTGTTTAATGTCCCTGTGACTTTAACTGTATTTTAAGCAGTGAACTTTCAGAAGTGATCATTTATAATTTGAATGATGAATTTCTCACCTTGGCTTATTTCGTAATGATTGAGTAACAGTTGGAGATCTACCTCGCCCATTGAATTATTGAATGCCATAAATTGGCAGGATAAATATTTGTGTTAAGTCCCTAACCTCATCTGTATGGGAAAATGTTCACCAACCATCATCGTTCTTCTTTCTCCCCATTCCAATAACTAGATGCACTCAAGTCCCTATTAAAGAAATGTAATTCGGTAGATGCAAGAACCTATCCATGTGTTCCCATAGTTGTGTGTTTTGTGGTGTGAGAGAGATTGGACTTAAAATGAGTCAAAACCTTTGTACACAACATTCTGTCTTTCTACCTTTTGTATTATTACATAAATATCTCAGAACCACAAGACCAGGCAAAAGCTGACTTCCAATTCACCAGCCATGTAGATGTACAATAACTTACAAAGTGACTGAGCATGGGCAGTTTTGCAGCAAGATTTTGTTATTTTCTACTTTAATCATTGCACCTTGTGTTCAGAGTATCACATTCTTTGATTGTGACCAAAAATCTAAATGTGTTGATTATTATTCAAAGCATTTGACAACTTAAATTCAAACTATTGGAGATTTTAATTGAGGCTGAACCTTCTCTAACTGGTATTTCTTTGTTCTCATTGAAGGGAAAAGCTGCTAGAATTTCTATACTCTGTGAAACAGTCTAATGGTTCCTTTACTATGCACGTGAGTGGAGAAGTCGATGTTAGGTGAGTTTTGATTATGATTTGCTCATTATTGAAAGAAAGGCAGTAAGCATTGAAAACCATGTTTAGAC
Organism: Chiloscyllium plagiosum; assembly: GCF_037043375.1. NCBI lineage: Eukaryota > Metazoa > Chordata > Chondrichthyes > Orectolobiformes > Hemiscylliidae > Chiloscyllium > Chiloscyllium plagiosum. Next base: position 84,265,650 of record NW_028270146.1, on the reverse strand, counting down.
AATACTGAAAATTATTTGATGAGGCAACCAACATTGGAAGGAAATGGTAAATACTTTCAAACTGGATCTAATATATTGCAATCCATTTCAAGTAAAATGGGCAAACAGCCTGATGCCTTTGTCTCAATTTTCAGACATTATCTAATTCTGAATTATTTTTGTCTTCCACACTTAATTATTTCCAGGACACACATGCTATAGAAAGGACAGAAAGGGAGGCAAGAGAGGAGCAGAAGTGGCTTTTTTGATAAGGGAAAGCATTACAGCTATGCAGAGGAGAGGATATCCCAGAAATACATAGGGAAGTTATTTGGGTGGAACTGAGAAATAGGAAAGGGATGATCACCTTATTGGCATTGTATTATACACCCTCTAATAGTCAGAGGGAAATTGAGAAAGAAATTTGTATGGAGATCATGTATGTAAATGATTTGGATGTGAGGATAAGCGGTATAGTTAGTAAGTTTGCAGATGACACCAAAATTGGAGGTGTAGTGGACAGCAAAGAAGGTTACCTCAGATTATAATGGGATCTTGATCAGATGGGCCAATGGACTGAGAAGTGGCAGATAGAGTTTAATTTAGATAAATGTGAGGTGCTGCATTTTGGGAAAGCAAATCTTAGCAGGACTCATACACTTAATGGTAAGGTCCTCGGAGTTTTGCTGAACATAACTCCTTGAAAGTGGAGTCGCAGGTAGATAGGATAGTGAAGAAGACATTTGATATGCTTTCCTTTATTGGTCAGATAATTGAGTACAGGAGTTGGAAGGTCATGTTGCGGCTGTACAGGACATTGGTTAGGCCTCTGTTGGAATATTGTGTGTAATTCTGGCCTCCTTCCTATTGGAAAGATGTTGTGAAGTCCAAGACTAGAGGGCATAGGTTTAGGGTGAGAGGGGAAAGATATAAAAGAGACCTAAGGGGCAACTTTGTCATGCAGAAGGTGGTACGTGTATGGATTGAGCTGCCAGAGGAAGTGGTAGAGGCTTGTACAATTGCAACATTTAAAAGACATCTGGATGGGTATATGAAAAGGAAGGTTTTGAAGGGATATGGGCCTGGTGCTGGCAGGTGGGACTAGATGGGGTTGGAATATCTGGTCGGCATGGACAAGTTGAACTTAAGGGTCTGTTTCCGTGCTTTACATCTCTATGTACCATTTAAGTTAAGATGTACAACAAATAGACAGATTATTTAAAATCCTTTACCTTAAAAATCATACTGCCTCATGAAATAAAACATCATGTTGAACTCCTGGGGCAGCCAATGCTTTAATCAAACACTAAATGGAATTGCTGAAGTAGTTTAATTTATATTACAATCATATGTTTTGAAAAATTTTATTCATTCGTGGGATAAAGGTGTCACTCAAATTCCCCATTCATTGGAGCAGCGAAATCGACGTTTCAGGCAAAAGCCCTTCATCAGGAATAGGCTTTTGCCCGAAACGTCGATTTCGCTGCTCCTCGGATGCTGCCTGAACTGCTGTGCTCTTCCAACACCACTAATCCAGAATCTGGTTTTCAGCATCTGCAGTCATTGTTTTTACCTTTTTGTTTCCCCATTCATTGTCTATCGCTAATTGCCTGAAAGGCAATGGTGAACCCTGACAGTTCATGTGGTATAGATATCCTACAATGAGTGTTTTCCCATTAAACAATCTATGTCAAAGTCTGTGTGACGTGGAATGAAATTTGTAACTGTTGTTTTTGCATTTATCAAATATGCGAGCCCTTCTAATTGCTCGTGATCATGGTTTTGGAAGGCAATTTGCTGTAGGGCATCCCATGGATCTTATCTGCTGCAACAACATTGTTTTGGTGCTGGAGGGAGTAAATATTTAGGATGGGGAAATATTGTCAAGTAGATTACGTTGTCTGGGATACTATGGAGTTCCCTGCGTATTGTTGGAGCCTGCACTCTTTCAGGTGAGTGGAGAGTGTTCCATCTCCTTCCTTACCATGTCTTGTAGGTGGTGGAAAAGTTTTGAGGATTCTTGTTCTTGTTATTGCTGTATTTATTTATATGAATGGTCCATTTAAAGATCTGGTCAACTCTAGATTGCTCACGATGAGGGATTCAACAATTCTCATGCTGTTGAATATTAAAGGGGTGTGATTAGACTCTCCCTTTTGTTTGAGGTAGGAACTGCCTGGCACTTGCGAGGCACAAATATCTCTGAACAACTATTGACTCAAACCCAGAAATTGTCCAGAACTTGCTACATGTAAGTTCTTACTGATTATTATCTGAGAAACTGTACACTCCAAATGTCAGTGAGCATCCTGTTTCGGATCTAATCATGGAAAGTTATCAATACGGCAGCTGAGGAGACTTAAGATACTTTTGCAGTGTAACTAGAGACAGAGGTGATTGGCCTCCAAACATTGCAACCATCTTTCTTATATGATTCCAGCTATAGAAGGGATTTTCCCTGATTCACATTGACTTAAATTTTAGTAGGACGCTTTCATGCCATAATCATCTGCTGCCTTGATGTCAAGCACAATCACTTCTGCCTCACCTTAGGAATTTAGCTCTTTGTCCATATTTGTACCAGGACCATAATGTGGTCCAGACCTCAGTGGTCTTGGGGATCCAAAGTGTCAGTTCTGGTGAACAGTCAACAGACTCTAAATATATACTTTGGACAGCATCTGTGGGAAGAAAGCAATCTGCTGAGTTTTGCCAGCCTTTGTGTTTTTGTTTCCGAAGCATTAATGAACATAAATGCCACCTGATCTCATAATTAAGGACATCTTCCATGACTATGCTGCTGAGGCAATAAATGTTCTACTTTTTGTGGCAAAGACATACACAGGAAATTTTTCTTTCCTTAATGGTGGATGCCAGTGCCATAACAGGCTAAAGGAATGGCTAGTCTTGAGCACAGGGCGCACTCCGAGCAAGCCCTTTGCTGCATCCACCATACCCCTCTATTTCTGAATATGTGTGGAGTGAAGCCACTTGATTCAAGTCGCAAAGATCTCAGGAGTATGCCAACAAGGATGCTGTATTTGACCCTGCCATTCATTACCTCTTGCTATACCACATATATTGTTTGACATGTCTTTAAACCAGAATTGTTCCCCTGCTTGGTAGCCAGATTGTGGTAGGGTGCAGTTATGTTGCTGGTCACAGGTTGTATCTTTCAGCTTTTCGGTTTTGTTCTGCCAGATCTCCTTTGAATCTCTACTATTTAGCATAAAAGTTGTAGTCCATAAGAGGTGATGTCTTTCGTGTGAAGAGGGATTGTGGTCACTTTTTCCAATACTGTTATGGAGAGTAATATCTATGACACATAGTTTGGTGTGTATGAGGTCAAGTAGATTTCACCTCAATGGCTCTTTCTTCACCTGCCCCTGGTCTGGCAGATACCTCTTTCAGGACTCTGCCAGCTAGGCCAGTAATGCTGCCCTCTAAATATATTCTGTAACTGTGCTATCATTAATGCTCCTTCCATGGTGTTCAACACTGGTTACCTATTTGTGATCCAGGGAAATGGTATTTGGAAATTAGCTGCAAGTTTGACCTGTAACCATGCTACCTCGTGAGGTCCAGAATTGATGCTGAGGATCCTGGTCCATTCTGGACTGAATATGTCACCATCTCTAGCCTGTCCCACTCATAGGACAGGGTTTGGTGATGTAGAAATTGGACATGAAAGAAGATTATTTAAGTATGGTCTGTATGTTCTGCATTTAAAAGCAAATACTTTTGCACAGGGAAAGTTATTAGTCTAAACTTAATGGATTTTCAGTCAATGAATCTAGTAGTCTGTACTTGGAGCAAGTGCAGTACTTATGAATATAACTGTTCAGCCTATTTTGATGGAAGCATTGCTGATCATTTGAATGCCCTTAGGGGAAAAGAAGATTCTGGGTTAAATATAATCTTTCATGTCCCTGGTTCTTCATGGCAAATCATGTGCATTTTGCCTCTTAACCGTTTCTGCATTCATGTTATATCTCCAACTATTACCTCTCTATGATAGCAGTAAATAATCACAATCCTGGAGATTCCAGAGTAGTAATCTGTATCATTGAGTCTTTGGATTATCAGTGCACCATATTGGCCATGTTAGAACAATGTTTTATTTCAGTACCTAACTTCCATTTATCATACATAGAAAGCATTTGCTTGACACCTTTAAATTTTTTGGATGAGAGACTTTCCAGTTGTTTTTGTTTTCAATTTGAAGACTCTGAGGTGTGAATCTGAAGCATGTATTGATGTTTGGTTCGTTTGCTTTTTTATTCAGTGTTGGGTTTCTTTCTCTTGAATTATGTGTTACGACATAGCAGGAAACCCATCTGCTAATTAAACCAAGCACAGAGAAAAGCTCACCTCGCCTTGTAATCTGTTAAAGTATGAGTGACAGAGAACTACCTAAATTCTAGTATTTAAAGAAAAAAAATCAATTTATTTTTTAACTCTGAAAGTGAGCGTTAAACAACTGTTTACAACTCAAAGCCTCCTTTTGCTTAAAGATTTGTTATGTACCTCCCACTCTATAACAATATAATGATCCAATAAAGCCCCTATCAGACTGCAGCTGTCATCTCTGGTGTCGATTTTCCTCTGTTTGTAGATCTCCCTGGGTCGTCATCGGTCTTCTGCTGCAAAGATGTTTCATATGAAAAAGGTACCTTTGACAGTGTGTATTGAACAGCAGCCTTTCAATGGCAGTTGGTGCTCTTTCTGGCTAACTGTCCAAAATGCCTGCTTTTTTTATATCCCAAATATCAGATCGTCTCATTGGTTCGATGTTGTCAAAACAGTAAAATTCAAATTCAATTGGAATTTAGTATCATGGCGCATAATTTAAACTGGTTGAATTCGAACTGCAGTGAAAACAACTCCGATATCTAGATTACAGCCAAATGTTCCACCTTCCAATTTTCCAGCACACTGTGACTACCAGTCAGTCACATGACAGGTGCTTGCCAGCTTTCAGCTTTCACTCTCTCTTAAAGGTACAGTACACACTTTCAACTGCATAATATATGAAACAAGATAAACCTCTCAATCCATTTCAGGGTGGTTAGGATTTTCAGCTGCACCAGATGTGTTCTCTATATAAAAAAAGTTGCTCCTTTAATTGCTGTTCCCTCTACAATCAAGTGGAACACTAATTACATAATTTGAACTACCAGGATGAAACATGATGCACATTGTCACTCATGGTGAACAAAAGACACAAGCTGTCAGTTCACATAGCATTGGCTTTCAGAGCAATAGAATAAGAGTTGTTGAACCAATTAAAATGTATAGTATATATTTCTTTACCTCAGCATGGAGCTGTCAATCAATAAACAAAGAGCTGGTTTACCTGCTTGTTAGGAAGGTACATTCTAATATCGATAGGTTCTAAAACACTAGCTATCTCTGGACTTAAATCAATTTCAAAGGCAGTGTTCACACCTATAACTGCCTTTTAAACTTCATCCGCATCTGTGCCTGCAGTAGTTCATCAAAATTGGTGTTTTCAAAACCATAAAATTCATAAGTCACTAAATAGATCACATTCTGATTTGAATCACAATTCATTTTTTAAAAACTGTTATATCAAACTTTGAAGATCATTTTGCCACTGCATTTTGTCTTTGGAATTCACTATTGTTCTATCATAACCGTGTGTCCAAATAATGTTTGAAAACTCATAAGTCCTTTCTTGAAAAGTTAAATTTAAAAAGAAAATTGCAGAGAAAACCAGTGAGAAATCATGGATCATACAATTTCCAAAAGGAGTCACAAAGAGGCCATTGCAAGCAATAGGTTAACATTCTTGAAATTACTCCACATAGTTTGGATCCCATCACTAAGTTACTCTTTATTTACACATGGAGAGTACTTGACACTGATCCAGCTCTCTCAGAGCCAGCTCAGAGTGAAAGGATATCTGACACTCCTGTTATCTGTCAGCCCAGGCTCCCTGATTGGACCAGATTAACAGCCCCAATCAGGGAACTCATATTCTGAGGTCCATCTGGGTGACACCATTACAATCTCTACAATTCTGCCCTTTCATTTCAAAGCCTAGAGTTGGATGGAGAATTATATTGTTATCTGTGATTTATGTAAGGATGAATTTGTCTTGCTGAAGCCCTGATAATGGTCAGTTCAGTTCACACCACAAAACTGCAATTTGCAAGGAGGCTTTAAAGATTTCTTTTGAAGGGTAACATTTTCCAAAGTTTGATGGACTGTGGTCTTGGAGCTTGGGATCGAGTTGTATGACTGGAACAAGGCCAGAGTAGTTTTGCTTTACATATCACTGATGTTACACTTTGTTTGGTAGTACTGGATGCTGAGTGCTTCAGCAGTGATGTTTTGATGAATGCAATAACTCATCCAAAATTTTAAAGTGTTTGGTGCGTTATAGTAATCGAATTGATCTAAAAATTTGTATTTTTAAGAGTAAATATATTTTCGTGTATAATTAATGCTGCTTGTCTTGGCTTCTGTGCAAAGACTGGAGGGATTGACAATGTAGCGAATCACGCTGTTAAGAGTACAGGATGCTTAGCTTTAAGGTTCTTCTGTTTCGTGATTAAAACTGCAGCATTTGAAATTATTTATTTGCAACCGAAAACACTGTTCAAAGACTTAAACTTTGTTTTTTGATAAATTATTAACATCAGTAATGTGAAGAATAAAAATCACAAATTCATTATTTTGAAATGTTCCCTACTGATTTCAAACACTTTTCATTAAATGATGCAGGAAACAAATGTACTGTTCTGCTATTTTCTAGGAGTGCCTACTGTGCGGCATCTGTTGCATCCTTAACGAACATCATCACACCAACGTTGTTTGAGGGGACACCTGAGTGGGTGTTAAGGTCAGTATCTATGAGATGAGAAAAATCAATAGACAATTCAATTGTTTTCAAATGTTGTGAATTAGTATTGATGTTTGGGATGCATTGCTTATGTGCTGCTTCTGAATAATCATGTAATGTGAGAAGGGTATATTCACATTAATTATATTTGTTTGTATCCTTTACTCAATTGCACTATTTATTAGATGCCTCAATGCCCAGCTTAGATGGGAGGATGGGCAGTCTGCTGAATTGCATCCCATGACTAGATGAGCACAGCATGATTAGCAGTTGAACTGCTGTGAAGAAAATTCTCATTTTCAACTGTCGTCTCTTGGCAGTTGCAAATATCCAGTAAAGGTGCAGAAACGTTATAAACAATTGAGATTGCAATTGGAATTTGGGTCACCTCTTCATCTAATCAAATGTTATTTAGCCAAAATGCTGCCCATGTTCAATTAATGTTTGAGTATCAATTCTAAGAACTGATTGGACAAACTCTTTTGGGAAAGTATTCTATTCTTTCTATGTCCTCTGCATTCAATATCTCTCCAAAACTGCAGGAAGTACTGGAAGTCAAGAAGTTGCTGTTGGAAGGCTGTCACTTTCCTCCTCACTAAACTGCTATGATGTAGGTTTCTTTATCATGAAGAAATTCAGAAGCATTTTTAGATGTGACTTTTAAATTTGATAATGTTACTATATAAAGCAAAATGCAAATCTGACAATTACAAACTTAAGCTTTTGGCAGTGTTTCAAATATATGATCACTTAAGTGTGCATATATTCAAGAAACCTATCTTGAGAGGCTGTTTTTTAACAATATACCCAGGATTTTGGATCATGTTCAGCTGGTCATGAAAAGCTGACCATTTCATGTCAAAGCAAAAGATCGAAAAATCACTGTATATGAAAGATGTGTCAAAACAGAAAATTAAACATGGTCTTGCAGCATATCTCTGAGCATGCTCTGTAGAAAGGATCAGCACAGAGGGGAAGTGAAAAATTGATTTTGATTACCTTTTGTAGAACAGTGACAATTGTGTTTCCTTTACAGATGTCAGAATTGGGAGGGTGGGATTGGTGGTGTACCTGGAATGGAAGCCCATGGTGGCTATACTTTCTGTGGTATGGCTGCCATGGTTATCCTTAAAAAGGAGTGGATGCTGGACCTCAAAGCTTTGTTAGTAAGTCAGAACTTCTCTACATTTTATTGGTGTTTTTTGTTTCATATAATAAAATCTGTCTGATTTAAGGACCTCAGTTGAAAGAACAAATTGGATTAATTATTATCTAATTGATATTGGGATATTCGAACTGCGATCACATTGCTAACATGATGGAGCAACTAAACTATCATTGAGTCAACAATAATGACAGACCAGAATATTTATCTTTGCTTCTCTTCAATCGTCAGTTGATTATGTTTGATTCCACTTGCACTTACTCCAACATTTCTGATTACTGTTTTCGAGATCTTGTATGTCTTGAGAAAAATTGTTTAAACTGTGATTTGTCATAAGTCACTATAACATTTTTACTCCATTCGCTGTATTAATTTTCTCCACTATTTTTATGGCTCTGTATATACTCACTTATCGAGAATTTTGATAATTGCATGGTGATTGAAAACCTCCTGAAGGTATGGCAGTTCATTTTTATTCTCAAGAAGCTCGCACAGCTATTAAAACTAATGAGGCTGGGATTTTTTTTAAATGAGAAAATGGTGCCTGTTCTGGCACGGAGTCAAATTTGACCTTTTAGGTGGCAGCTGCTATAAAGATTACCAGCAAAGAAATTTTAAAGCTGATTGTCAACTCATTTGTCTTATCTTTTCTAATTTGAAGTCATGCCTCCACAACTTGCCTCTTGATATTTTCTTGAGTGCGTTTATGATTAAAGTATTTCACACTTAATCTTTGTCCACCTATAAACTGGGTTCCTCTGGATTGGGGTCTTGTGAATGTAATACTTGTTTTAAGTAGAGTGAGCAATGCTATCACCTACACAATAATATTGCAGTCCCGTTCAATTCAAAATTAATTTGCAAATATCCGGATGACGAGAAGGTAGCCAATTAAAGGTTTTTATAAGGGAAGGTCAAACCTGAAAAAATCAAGGAGTCTCTTGAGCTGGAGCTTTGGCAGTTGGAGGAAATGTGGCAATGTGGAACAGTTGTACTTTGGGAGGCTTTGACAAAGTAAAACATAAAAACCTTAGAGAAGATTGATTGGTATGCAGTTGTGGGGTTAAATAAAAGTGAGAAAGAATGATGGTTCAGGGTGATTTCTCAAAGTGATTGGATTCTTTTTGTGGTGTTGTCAAGCTCACATTTATTGCTCTATTCCTTATTGCCCTTGAACTGAATGAAATGGTCTCACAAGCCAGAGGACAGTTGTTATAGGTCTGGAGGCATGTAGGGGAGACCAAATAAGAATGGTAGATCTTCTTCCCTAAAAGACATCAGTGAACTAGATGGTTTATTCTAATGATAGTTACATGAATGATTTGAATATAGGGGAAAGAACTTTGTATCTAAATTTGCAGTAGATAGTAAAATGGAAGACAGTAAATATTCTGAAGTGTAAAGGAAGGTGCAAGACCTCATTAATACGATAGGTGAAATTCTGGCTCGATGGTTGTTTAGCAATGTGGGTGGGAATTGCACATTCAGATCCTATGGAATCTCCAACATAAACTCCAAGAGAATTGACTGGAAACTTGAAGATCCCCCCTCTGCCTGTAGCTCTCCAAAAGTATCCATTTAAATTGGAGAACTTGAAGGCTCCTGCAGTTCTGTAAATAGCTACAGGAAGATGTTAGATAATCAAATACTTAGTCAAGTGCTTGAGTAATTATTAAATTGATCCTACAACCCCGTACACCCAATTAACCCTTTCCAAGACCCTGACCTGATACCAAGTCTGAGTTTGATTTACTGTTGTTATATGCACCTAGGTGTAGTGAAAAGTATTGTTTTGCTTTCTAGACAGGCTGATTGTTTTGCCACCCTGATACACTTTCTATGGTACAATACGGTGTTACAGCCACAGAGAAGGTGCAGAGAGAGATGAACATTAGTATCTGAGAGGCCCATTCAAATGTTTGATAACGGCAAAGATGAAGCTGTTCTTGAATCTGTTTGTACATGTATTCACACTTTATATCTTCTGGTGGACGGAAAAGGGTGGAAGAGAGTATAACTGGGATGGGAGGGGCCGTTGATTATGTTGGTTGCTTTCCTGAGGCAGTGGGAAGTATGGACGGAGTTAATGGTGGTTTGTATGGTGGACTGGGCTGCATTCACAACTCTGGTTCTTCCGGTCTTTGAAGAGCAGCTTCCATACAACACTGTGATGCATCCAGGTAAGATGCTTTCTATGGTGTATCTGTAAAAATTGGTAAGAGTCTTTGTGGACACGCCAAATCTCCTTAGCCTCCTAAAGAGGTGGAGACAATGTTGTTGTTATAATTATGAGGTGTGCAAAATTGTGCTTTACTCCTAATGGTGGCATACCATTCCTTTTCACAAATGTATCATAACCCAATACTTTTGCAGACGTTGTCCCTATTTTTAAAGCTAATCTACAGCTTACTTTAGTCCAATGGGAAATGTCTTTTCACCCAACTCAACACCAAATTTACTCAGAACTCAGCATTTCTTCCAGGACCCAATAATATTTATGCATTTGGCAGAAGTCACCCCCAGAAATCTGTCTTACTCCTTCTGTAACAAAAACATTGGAAATCTAACAGACCTGGAAGCAAGGTATTGGACTAGAAGTTAATGGAGGAGGAACAGCAAGGTTTTGGAGGCAGATACCCAACACAAACCTGCAAAGTGCATTAAGTCCAACTCAAGATTTTAGGGAGAGCCTGGAAGGGGCCCTCAGTGGAGAAAGTCAAAAGAAACTATTTCATTTCAAGGGTTACTAAAAAATGTAGTTTATATTTTGAGTTTTAGTTTATTCATTTGAGTGGAAGACTTATTTGGTAGAAGACTGTCTACTATCAGTTTATAAGTCTATGTATGATGTGATTACTAACTTGCTTATTTTATCTTTTGTAAAATAAATTCACTTGATAGTTAGAACTTAAAACCAGATCTGACGTGATGCTGTACTGTTGAAATCAAGAGTGAGATCTCAGGTACTGAATAAATTCAGCAGCTAAAATTAATTACAAACTGGGTTTTGCTGCTCACCTTGCAGGCACATTAGTGAAATCCTAACTAGCTATCAAGGCAAGAATTGACGTTGTCAAAGGAATGGAGAGTTAGGCTCACCCATAAAGGATCCAAGTCATGAAAACCAAAGTAATCTTGACTAGCAAAGTTAGAAATGAACCAAAATTGTGACTGCTTCCCATCTGGTGCTCTCTGTTCCATACCTTTTTATATCATGCATCTGATGCCTTTGGGTTTGCACCCATAGTTTGACAGAGGTAAAAGTAGTAATATATTCCTTTTAAATGCTACCTTGACAGTCTCCCACAGTCATGTCGAGCCCTTGTGTTTCAACAATCTAGAGAGCTGGAGAGTAAATAACAAATCAACCAGGATGTTATTGACTTTATGAGCAGTATATTCTTATAATAAAAAATTGTTTTGAAAAGCATTAGTTTGCTGAGCATCTTCAGTGAGTTTAAGTAGAAAGTTTCTTTGTGATATTCTTAGATCACCAGCAGTCCATTGGAGCCACGAAGATTGTTATATTTTTCCCTTCTGGCTGAGAAGATTCCACATCTTGATGTCAAGAGGTTGTGAATTCAAAGTCTATTACAGAATTTGAGCTTGTAATTCTAGTTGACACAACTAATAGAGTACTGTATTTATGCAAGTATGTTTTCTTGTTTCACTTTTGTTCACATGGGAATGCGTATTGTAGCAGTATTAGAAAACCTTCTCCAACAATTAATTGCTCAAAAAAAAGTATCAAAGTAGATGATCTGATTTTTCGAATTTCGTATCTTTGGGATCTATGGGTAAGTTAGCGGCCACAGTTACCTCCAAACAATAATGAATGCATTTTTTAAAAGTGTATGGAGGAAAAAGGAACACTACATTTATATTGCACCTATTAACCACCAGATGTCTCAAAGGGCTTTGAACCGTAAACACTAATGTATTTTAGAAAATGCAGCAGCCATTTTGCATACAGCAAGTTCCCACAATGGGAAGGTAGATATGGTTCATGTTTAAGACAGTAGTCGCATTGCAGCAGTTATAGAAGGATGACCTGGGATCATAAACAAATCACTTTTTCAATTTGTCAGGTTGTAACCAAGGAAGTTCCATAAGGATCAGCGCTGGGTCCTTAACCAGTTAGAGTCTATATTAATGCCTTTGATGCACTGAATGCAATATCTCCAATTTACTGATTATACAAAACTAGATGGGAAAGTCAAGGTGTGAGAAGTACTCAAAAATGCTGCAGATAGATACACAATTTAAGTGAGAAGGTAGGAAGCTGGTATGCTGTGGGAAAAGTAAAGATGAGAGATGACTAAATATTGGTTTGTAGAAGGATTTGGGTATCCTTGTAGAAGGATTTGGGTATCCTTGTACAAGAATAAAGAAGGTTAACACGTCGGTTTTGCAATAAAAGGAAGCTCTGTCATCTCAAAAGTGTGCATTGAATAGTCAGGTGAATTGTTTTGATATTCATGTTCTTGTCTTTTGCCAACTGAGATTGAAGAGGAAGTTGGTGGAGAACTGACCTACTTTCTATACAATTTGATAGACGAAAAGCAGCTTCACCAAATGGCCAAAGAAGATTGCGGCCTTCCATCAAGTCCTTTCATAATTTTAAAGACCTCCGTGAAAAGCCCTTTAGTCTTTGCTTTTCTGGGTAAAAGAGCCCCAGACTGTTCAAACTTCTTTGTATATGATTTCTTGATGGACTCAATGTTACAGTTCTAGTTTCATCCTTGAGAATCTTTTTTGTCCAATACCTCATCTTTTTGTAATATGCATACCAGAGTTGTTCATGGTACCCTGTGTGTGTACTTGGAGTTTCAAAGGATACAGATTAAGTGGCATAGTAGTAATTAGTAATCCAGTTTCTTGTCTGCCGTTGGTTAACCAATAATTTGTTTAACAATAAATAGTTATTTTACTTTTACTGACAAAACTTGATGCAAATTATATTTGTCCAGAACAGCAGACTGCCAAGAAAGTAGATCATCTTGGTGATCTAATGGATAATTACACATTTGTGATGGCTTATGGGATAGTGGGGTTTGATTATCAGTGCAATTTTCCCAATTGAGTCATGGTGGGTGGGTAAGGTTTTTAGAAGCAATAATCAGAAAACGTTAGCAGACATTTGAAGAGTTCTGAGTTAATTAAGGAGAGCCACACAGATTTATAGAAGGCAGGTTGCCCTTGATTAGTCTAGTTGAGTTTTAAAAATTAGTTAAAAAGGGAAAGGATTTGATGTTGTTTGAATGGACTTGACAAAGCACCACGTTAAAGATAGGTAACAAGATGGAGGCTTATGAAAAGGTAGCTTGGAATCCTGTTGCTTCATGTGCATAGATCTTTGAAGATTGCAAGTTATTGATCCAAAACACACAGATTTTGGCCTTCATAAACAGAAATGTAGAGTAGCAATTGTGCTGAAGTTTTATAAAGTTCTGCCTAAGGCCACAATTCGAGTATTGTGTCCAGTTCTTTTCACCACGCTTGTCCAATTTGAGCATCCTCGAATATTAAGACGACTCATCTGAAGCTTCACCATTGCTGCTAAGATCTGGATGAGTGGATAAATGACAGTGTTGATTAACTAGGCAGTGTGCTTGTTGATACTTTAAACTAGGATAATTGAGAAAGGAGAGTCACACAGATGTACAAATCCAAAAATAATGTTGAAGTTAACTCGAGTAACCCTATGAATCCGCAAAGTTGAGGCAAATTTTAACTTGAGGATTATGTTTGCTTGTGAGCAGGTGGGAATTTGAAAGTGCAGAAATTGACACCATGTCAGTAAGCCATTCCAATTTCTGCATTTAACTGCAGTGCATGTTAACATGGAGAGGCAAGTCATTAATATTGATCAAATTGTCAAATAGCAACATAGTTTTTGAATGTTACTTTGGGTACAGGGTTTCCTAGAATTCGCCAGTGAATATGCAGTGAGAACAGGGTGTCACTTGAGGCAGCTGAAGACATACCAAGGTAAGATGTCAAGCACAACATAATTCTTCCTGGATTATGTAGAAGGTTTTGTTCAGAGAAATTGTGCTGAGTAGTTTCTTCCTCAAATTTCAACGTTTTCACAGCTCATCAACTTTGGAGCTTTGGACCTGTCAGATTAGTTTGGGGTGCCGTTGGTGCTGTTTTACTCTGGACCTTGGATGAGGACTAAGATGATCAGCAGCAAGAGAAAGAGCAACAGCCTGCTATCGGTCCTACTGCTTCATAAGATAAGGAGAAGGCCCGAACTGTGCAGTTCACAGGTGGCAACACACATACCACTATGTGTACAGATAAAGGATAAACTTCCTTGACACCAGTATGTAAGGGGGTCCAGAGTCTGCTAGAATAAAAAGCGTCTCCTACAGGTTGTGGTAGAGATACTTTGCCTTTAGCAGTTAAAGTCACCATCATAGTCACCTTCTTTCCCTCTGGTTCCTTCTAGTGCTACAACTGAGACATCTGCAGGATCTTGGCCTAAAACTGCATAGGATAGGTGAATGATGACTTGGTTGTCAAGGTGAGCAAGGTAGCCACAGATTAAGAAAGGGTGGGAAGATTTTGGTTTGCAGCTCTGGCTGGCTTCCTATCACCCGGAAGGAAAAGCCAATTAAACTGGCCAATGACAGATTTGGTCCAGCTTGTCTTGTAATGGAGCTCTTGTATGTTTGTTTTCAAGTATTTTTTGATTTTTTTTCCTCTGGGAGGTGCAAGTTGTCATCAGACAAACCCATTTAGCAATTGATGTAACCCAAGATCACCAGCAGTATCTTTCAACTGAATGGCATTCATTCCATCAACATATAGTTAGCAAATAACCAAAAAGGTTACTTATGCAGATGGGGTGCAACATTCTCTGGCACCTATTTTGATGCTATGTTTTTTCCTTCCACTTGTCTACCCTTTGCAATCTGTCCATACCTTGATGCAGCTGGCTGTTCGAGGTCAAAGGATTCCCACTGATGAAATCTGTGAGGAACCCAAACAGTGAATACTAGTAGCAGTGTGATCAAAATTATTCAGCCAACCATCAGAATGTTGGAGATGTGCTTCAAGTGTCTGGACAGATCTGAGGCTTTCTTTAACAAGCAACACCCATGCTGTCCAGAGTGTTTACTTGTGGTAAACTGATGCTATGCATAGCAACAAGGTTTAGACCTACAAGAGGAAAAAGGCACAAAGTGCAAGACCTCTTCTGAGTGTGATGTGGCCAAAGCACCAAAATGCAGATAAATTGTTGCCTAGGATGACATCATTGTGAAATTCAGTTGGGGTCTCCCAGTGCAACCATCTGATAGCCACACTTAAATATTACTCTCTTTCCTCTTTCCCCTTTCCCCAACATGAAGGGATCCTGTAAGTAACCAAGCATCTGAATTTTACAGCCCCACGTCTACCCATTGCTTGGCACCAGATCTTAATATTCATTCTAAGTGCATAAGCCACTTCCCAAGGAGCAGGCAAAAAGTGGTCATTGTCAGAAAGTTCTGGAAACAAATTTTTCAGCATGAAAAAATTAAACAAAATGTTAACATTCTGACACTGTATAACACATCCATATGCATGCCCTTGTGTAACTACCTTCTCTTCCTCTTCCTTCATGATGCAACTTCTGTTGTTTCAGCAGAGGTAGAATCGGGCTGCTCAGAAAATGACTGTGACTGCTGAGTTGATATTGGTTAGCCTCTTGTCTATTGGCGCCCGTACCTTTTGCAGGCTTTGTTTTTAAATTCATTCACGGGATATGGGTGTCACTAACCAGGCCAGTATTTATTGCCCATCCCTCATTTCTCAGAGGTTATTTGAGAGTCAATTACGTTGCTATGGGTCTGGAGGCACGTCTAGGGCACACCAAGTAGTCTTAACCAATGGAATGCAAGGTAGCATTTGGTGGTGCCAGCTGTCTAATAAGTGGAAACACTTTGAGGAAACTTGCAGCTGGTGATGTTTTCATGTATCTGTTGTCCTTGTCCTTTTGGTGGCAGAGGTTGAGAGTTTGAAAACTTTGTCTAAGGTACCTTGGTGAGTTATTGCAGTGCATGTTGTCGATGTTACACACTGCTGCCACTGTGCTTTGCTAGTGGAGGGAGTAAATTTTGAAGATGGTCCATGGGAGTCCAGAACTAGAGGGCATAGGATTAGGGTGAGACGGGAAAAATATAGAAGAGACCGAAGAGGCAACTTTACCACACAGAGGGTGGTATGTGTATGGAATGAGCTGCCACAGGAAGTGGTGGAGGCTGGTACAATTGCAACATTTAAAAGGCATTTGGATGGGTATATGAATAGGAAGGGTTTGGAGGGATATGGGCTGGGTGCTGGCAGGTGGGACTAGATTGGGTTGGGATATTTGGTCAGCATGGACAGGTTGGAATGAAGGGTCTGTTACCGTGCTGTACATCTCTATGACTGTGAATCAAGTCCCATGGTCCACAGGCACTCCTGTGCTAGCCATAAGCTGGAGAACATTTTGCTCCAGTAGAATGATGAATAGGGTTTCATGCATGTTATTTCAGTTGCATTTGCTGTGTGAAAGCTGTTGGTGAGGATCTGGCTTATATTCATTTGATCACCCTGTTTGATGTTTCATGTGGCCATTTTTTTCTTTGGACAAATATGTCATCTCAAAGGCATTCAATAGCAAGCTACTTGTGCTTGAGAGTCTACTAATCTCTACGCAAAAGGTTATAGTGCAGCTGGAAGGCACTCTTGTTTTTTTTTACCTTCTGCTCCAGAAGTATCCTCTGGAATTATGACTTCTAAAGTATAGCATCTGCATCCAGCGCAGCAGAGTTTGGACCATCTGGAAACCTTTGAAGTAGATTTGCTATCACTGTCCACCTTCGCTGTCTGCTCTTGCTCACTTGTGATATATGAGCCACTAGGTCCCACTAGACGTGCGGTTAAATGAGCCTTTTTTTGTTATTGATCACTTTTGAAGTATTCTCGTCCTCCTTCAGATATGTGTGAGGTTGGAGACATGCATAGATCTGCTAAATTAATAATATTTTAAATGTTCATCAGGCAATGATCATATTTTTCTTGTTACCAATAAATCAACATGACCAAGCTCTTATGCCTGACATTTAATTCGGCCATTAGGTAGGATTTTGTAACTCCCCTGATGTCCAAGAGTGCTTCCTCTGAAGCAGAGAGTTTGTTGATGCTTACATTCCAGTAAATTCTTGCCTATTTACCTTTTTAAAGGGAGGGGGGGTCCCGTGAGTCTTGGAAGTGTAGAATCATGGTAGTGCATAACAAATATTTGTTAAAGGTGATTGTGAGGTGTAAAGGCTTGGTATTGCTTAACGATGGGTATGTGTGTATCAAAGATGAATTAACAGGTAGAGACATGAGAGAACGTATAGGCAGAAAAAGATCAGTGCACCTGCAAGATTGGTGAGCATGAAGATTATAATGCACACATCAGTAGTTGTATTCAGTTTGGTTATTTTAATTAAAACCTGTTGAAGTATGTAATTAGAAATGTTTGTTTACAGAATGCAGTATTGCCAGTTTCTGCTTCCTATCTATCTATCTCCCCCTCCCCCCTCCCCACCACCACCACTGACCCAGCAATCTCTTTCTACAATTGTTGTAAGATACTTTAGTTAACATGATTAGATCTATTCTGACCCCTCTGGAGCAGGCAGTACTGAATCCAAGCCTTCTGGTTCAGAGACAGCATCACTACACTATGCCAAAACATGCTCTGGGTATTTTGTAACCAATTATGCATTTCTGCAGCCAATGAGTCTTAAACTCAGAGCAGGGATAATACCACTGCACCGCAAGAACCCAGTTTTGTGTGTTTTAATACAGTTGGCTCATAAATTCCTCTAAGTTCCTGCTTTGCTATGATAAATACACTGCTTTTCATATTGAATCCATGGTCCTGCTGCTGACATCCTTCACTAGTTCCAGTCATACCTTTGTTTTGCTGACAAGCATCTCAACTCCATCAGTAGTGCACAGTATCAACCCCAGCAATATCATTACATTATCAGTGTAATCACCTGTACACCTTCAGCGTCATATTCAGAGAACAGCCTGTGAAAGTGTTTGCTCCATTCTGTCATTTCCTTGTGTCCCGTTCACAACTTCCCACTCCTTCAATCTTTATATTTGCAATGTGCCTTTTAAATACTGGAATGAAATCTGCTCATGATCTCATCATGCCCATTCACCCTAGCTGATCTACAAACTTGGAAATAATACGCTAACCCAGCAGTTTGATTGTAGCACCATCAAGTGTCAAGTTGCCCTTACTTCTGGTTTTCTTGTGTGCTACTGCATCCTTCTCCTTTCTCTTCCCACTCCCCGCACATCACAAAATTAAAACTCATCCCCTAATATCTTGACATAAGTAAGTAATAACAAATATGAGCAATCCATTCTACTGACTAGCTTTTTTTGTAAGGGAGGGGAAATGCTGATAAGGCTGAAAGTTAGTCACTTCATTACATTGGAAGTGAACTCATTTTACAATAACTAAGATTATTTTTCTTACCATTGTGCAAATATTAATAACTACTTTGTCTTTTTATAAGAAACTGAAGAGAGTCCTATTTCTAGTACATGTGTATCAATAAAACATGTTAAGTGATATTGGAAGTACTGCCAGCTAAATATTGGGTAATTATTTGGGAATCTGTTTAAAATAATGTAAACTTCAGGAAAAGCTAAGGTATGAATACAATGGGATAGAGACATAGGGATGTACAGCATGGAAACAGACCCTTCGGTCCAACCAGTCCATGATGACCAGATATCCCAATCCAATCTAGTCCCACCTGCCAGCATCTGGCCCATATCCCTCCAAACCCTTCCTATTCATATACCCATCTAAATGCCTCTTAAATGTTGCAGTTGTACCAGCCTCCACCACATCCTGTGGCAGCTCATTCCATACACTTACACCCTCTGCATGCAAAAGTTGCCCCTTGGGTCTCTTTTATATCTTTCCTCTTTCACCCTAAACCTATGCCCTCTAGTTCTGGACTCCACGACCCCAGGGAAAAGACTTTGCCTATTTATCCTATCCATGCCCCTCATAATTTTGTAAACCCCTCAGCCTCCGACACTCCAGAGAAAACAGCCCCAGCCTGTTCAGTCTCTCCCTGTAGCTCAGATGTTCCACACAATATCATTTTGTCTTGTATAGCGCTGGGTGACCAGTCGGCAGATGCGGTTTGAAGGTGGATTTCAAGGTCGGTGCAACAAATTGGTGGATGGTTGTTACTCATTCTGGCAAGCTGGACTCTTACCACTCCTGCATCGTGCGTTGCATGCACACGGTGAGTGTAAACGCATCTGGTAAACAATGATTCATTCTTATTATCAAGGCATATACTTTATGCAAATGGATGAAAGGGTTATTAGACAAATATTGAGTTTCAAAAACATCATTTCAAGAGAACATAAGCTTTATTTATTGAAACTTACAGAGTAGGCTTGCTGTCATTTTTTAAAGCATTACATATTTGGAGTTTTCTACAGTTCACTGTACAGGTGATCTGGAACAATAATAGTTTTATCATGTTTTAATTGTTGTTTTAGCTGTTGCCAAATGAAGCAAGTGAAAACATGTAGGAAGTAAAATTGGTCCTGGCAGACTTTGGTGAAAGCAGAGGAAAACAAACCATTGCAGAATATGCTGTGGCATCAACCCCATAGCTAAAATCTTATCTATAGAAAATAAGTTATTCTTAGTAAGCTGGACAAAGGAGAGTTCTTGGAGAAGGATGTTGTGATCACCAGACAAGAGCAGCTGAATAGGATGAGAAAAAAAATGCACCACAATGTCATTTCCATACACACGCGGACATGTGGACATTTGGCACACGTGAAATAGGAGTAGATGTAGGCTTTTTGGCTTGTGACTCTGTTCTGCAGTCCAATAAAATCATTGTCACGTTCCATATTCCAATCTACTCCAACAATGTTTGATTCCCCTGCCCAACAAGAATCTATCCATCTTTGTCTTAAATTGTTTAATAACCTTATTTACAGTGGTAGAGAGTTGCAAAATGTTTCAAAACTTTGAGAGAAAAAAAATCTCTCAATCACTGTTCTAAAAGAGTGACCCTTAATTTTAAAAAGTGAAGCATTTTAAAATTAAGAGGAAATATCCTGTTGCATCCACCTTATCAAGTCCATTCTGGACCTTAAAAATGTGTTGCTGGAAAAACTTATGCCCGAAACGTCGATTCTCCTTCTCCTTTGCTGCCTGACCTGTTGCACTTTTCCAGCAACACATTTTTAAGCTCTGATCCCCAGCATCTGCAGTCCTCACTTTCTCCATTCTGGACCTTGTACATTTCAATCATGTGCAACTTGTTCTTCTGAATTCCAAGAGAAACAGCCCAGGCATATGCAACCTACATTCATAACTTCACCTGTTCATTCTAGGTATTGTTCTAATAAGCCACCTCGGAATTGTCTTCAGTGCACATACATACATCCTTAAATGAGGATTTGAGTTGTGATCTCACCAATTTCCTGTATAACTGAAGCAATACATCCTTACTTTTATATTCACTTCCTATCATAAAAAAGGATAGCATTGTATTAGTTGCCTTAATTATTATGTATGTGCATACTAATATTTTTGCAACTCAGTCACTAGAATTTCTTGATCCTTCTGCACCTCAGAAATCTGCGCTGTTCTCCATCTAATACTCTGCTTTTTGTCCACTTACTCAACTGCATCTGTTTCAGTCTGCCGACCTCTTTATGTCTTCACTAACGATGGCATGGTAGATCAGTAGTTCGCACTGCAGCCTCACAGCGCCAGGGACCCAGGTTCGATTCCAGCCTTGGGCGACTATCTGTGTGGAATTTGCACGTTCTCCCGTGCATTTCCTCCCAGTGCTCCGGTTTCCTCCCACAGTTCAAAGATGTGCAGGTCAGGTGAATTGGCTATGTTAAATTGCCCATAGTGTTAAGTGCTTTAGTCAGAGGGAAATGGGTCTGGGTGGGTTACTCTTCAGAGGGTCAATGTGGACTTGTTGGGCCAAATGGCCTGTTTCCACAGTGTGGGGAATCTAGTATGTAGAGAATCTAATCTGACATAAGTTCCCACCTATCATGGTATCATCTGTGAATTCAGCTGCCATACTCTTTCTCTAATCATTTGTGCCTTTGGTGAGGCCTGCTTTGGTGCTGTGGCAGACCATTAGACATAGGAGCAGAAATTAGGCCATTCAACCCATCGAGTATGCTCCACCATTAAATCATGGCTGAAAGGTTTCTCAACCCCATTCTCCTGCTTTCTCCCTGTAATCTTTGATCCCCTTGATACTCAAGAACCTATCTCTGAGTCTTAAATATACTCAATGACCTGCCCTCCACAGCCTTCTGTGGTAGTGAATTCCATAGGTTCACCACTCTCTGGCGAAAGATCTTTCTCCTTATCTCTGTTCTGAAAGGTCTCTTTACTCTAAGGCTGTGCCCTCGGGTCCTAATCTCTCCTACCAATGGAAACACATACTCTGTCCAGGCCATTCAGTATTCTGTATGTTTCAATGACAGAGGAACCCTGATTATCTGAAGGTTAGGGGCAAGGAGTATTTTGTTCGGTTAATCGAATGTCGGATAACATAAGTTAGCCATGCATAACATAGTTTAGCCATATTTATAAAGATGGGAGCGGGGGGAGAGAATCTACAGAGGAACCTCGATTATCCAGCATTCGATTATCCAAATTTCAGATTATCCATACAAAATCGCAAGGTCCCGACCTTCGGTTAATCTGAAATTTGGATGTACAGCTCAGAAACAGACCCTTCGGTCCAACTTGTCCATGCTGACCAAATATCCCAACCCAATCTAGTCCCACCTGCCAGCAATGGGCCCATATCCCACCAAACCCTTCCTATTCATATACCCATCTAGGTGCCTTTTAAATGTTGCAATTGTACCAGCCTCCACCACTTCCTCTGGCAGCTCATTCCATACATGTACCACACTCTTCGTGAACATGTTGCCCCTTAGGTTTCTTTTATATCTTTCCCCTCTCACCCTAAATCTATGCCCTCTAATTCTGGAGTCCCCCACCCCAGTGAAGAGACTTTGTCTATATATTGTAACCATGCCCCTCATGATTTTATAAACCTCTATAAGGTCACCCCTCAGCCTCCGATGCTCCAGGGAAAACAGCCCCAGCCTATTCAACCTATCCGTATAGCTCAAATCCTGCAACCCTGGTAACATCCTTGTAAATCTCTTCTGAACCCTTTCAGGTTTCACAACATCTTTCCGATAGGAAGGAGACCAGAATTGCATGCAATATTCTAACAGTGGCTATCTACCTGCCACTCCACTTTCAAGGAGCTATAAACCTACTCTCCAAGGTCTCTTTGGTCAGCAACGCTCCCTAGGACCTTAGCATTAAGTGTATAAGTCTTGCTAAGACTTGTTTTCCCAAAAAGCAACACCTCACATTAAATTAAACTCCATCTGCCACTTGTCAGCCCATTGACCCATTATTTGGGCTAATGTTTTTGGGCGGCACGGTGGAACAGTGGTTAGCGCTGTTGCCTCACAGTGCCAGAGACCTGGGTTCAATTCCCGCCTCAAGGGACTAACTGTGTGGAGTTGGCACGTTCTCCTCGTGTCTGCGCGGGTTTCCTCCGGGTACTCCGGATTCCTCCCACAGTCCAAAGATGTGCAGGTCAGGTGAATTGGCCATGCAAAATTGCCCATAGTGTTAGGTAAGGGATAAATGTAGGGGTATGGGTGGGTTGCGCTTCGGCGGGTTGGTGTGGACTTGTTGGGCTGAAAGGCCTGTTTCCACACTGTAATGTAATCTAATAATCAATATCCCGTTGTGATCTGAGGTAACATTCTTTGCTGTCCAATGCACCTCCAATTTTGGTGTCATCTGCAAACTTACTAACTGTACCTCTTGTGCTCACATCCAAATCATTTATATAAATGATGAAAAGTAGTGGACCCAGCACCAATCCTTGTGGAACTCCACTGGTCACAGGCCTCCAGTCTGAAAAACAACCCTCCACCACCACCCTCTGTCTTCTACCTTTGAGCCAGTTCTGTATCCAAATGGCTAGTTCTCCCCGTATTCCATGGGATCTAACCTTGCTAATCGGTCTCCCATAGGGAACCTTGTCAAACGCCTTACTGAAGTCCATATGGATCACATCTACCACTCTGCCCTCATCAATCCTCTTTACTTCTTCAAAAGACTCCATCAAGTTTGTGAGACATGATTTCCCAAGCACAAAGCCATGTTGACTATCCCTAATCAGTCCTTGCCTTTCCAAATACATGTACATCCTGTCCCTCAGATTCCCTCCAACAACTTGCCCACCACCAACATCAGGCTCGTTGGTCTATAGTTACCTGGCTTATCCTTACCACCTTTCTTAAACAGTGGTACCACGTTTGCCAATCTTCAGTCTTCCGGTACCTCACCTGTGACTATCGATGATACAAATATGTAGCAACCTAATTCCAGAAATTCAAAATCTGTGCTTCAGGGAGGATTGGCATAGATTTTCAAAGCCACAGAACTTTGAAGAAGCGATTACCACCAGGGAACGTAGTTGATCTTGGAGAATAGTTTGGAGGTGGCATGAGATCAGATGGGGGAGAAAGTAGTCAACAATGAAGCTTCAGATTCTGGTAGGAAGCTGTTTGCTTTGTAGAAAATGGGGGATGTTTTTAAAATTTTGTGTGTTTTTAAGCATTGAGCAAGGAAATGGTCAGAGATTATCATTATTAGGAGCATTATAACTAATTTCAACAGCTGAATTATGTTGACATTGGGGTTTTCTCTCTGAATTTATTTGAATGGTGAAGTTATTTCCAGTTCCACTAACTTTGTTGCTTTGCCTTGTAATAAGGAGTGGAGGATTTGTTTTTGTTGCAGTGAAGCTGAAGTATTAATGCCATAATGTACACTTCTCCCTGCTCCTTAACTTGCATATTCTCTCTGGATTATATATTTGTCCTTAGACCTTTTTTAAATTTGTGTCTGAGTGTTTCCCCATGGTAGCAATGTGATATTTCCATTCGAGTTTATCAGTATTTCCATAAGTACTTGAGCCAAAACTGCAAAAGCTTAGTTCAGTATGAGATTGTTAGAGGAAGGAGCATTTCATTCTTTTGCTGAAGACTGGATTCTCACCATATTCCAGAAGGACAGTCTTCCACATTCCTTGAATTCACATATATGTTAAGGAATTGATGTCAGTGGACACAAGTATGTTTATTTGGTTCAAAATATTTGGTGGTTCTTAATTCTTTAATGGAATGTGGATATTGCTGGCATGACTAAAGCTTGTTGTCCATCCTTTCTGCCCTTGAGAATCAGTGATTCTAGTTTCAGGTTGATGTGAACTCCTTATACTATGTAATGCTTTGTAGGGAATGATACTCTCAGTATGACACGCTGGATGTTCCATCAAGGAGCCCTACAAGAGTACATCCTACTTTGCTGTCAGAATTCTACTGGGGGATTGCTGGACAAACCTGGCAAGTGAGTGGTACCTTTTTATTGTGTGCACAATATATTGTCACTTGACTTAACACAACTGATGTATGCACTTACCAGTCCTGACTGGTGAAATAAAATACTAATTATAAGTGCATCCTTTGTCAATGCATATTTGTTGTGATGTGTTTAAAGTCCCTACCTGACTCTAATATACTGTACACTGATAGAACAGGTGCAGGCATGATAGGCTGAATGGCCTTGTGCACTAATAACTTTGTGATTCTGTGACACCTGAATACATTGTAACATTGGGGACCAAAAAGACAGGGTGCAATGCTGAATACTTGGTTGTTTGTCAAGGATATAGTTTTAAGAAGCTGCTTTAAGAAGCTGGTGTTTAAATTACTATAAGCGTTTTTTTTCGGTACTTGTTAACAAGTATGACAGACAATCAAAATAAAACATAGGCTGGGACTGCTTTCCCTGGAGTGTCGGAGGCTGAGGGGTGACCTTTATAGAGAGGTTTTTTAAATCATAAGGGACATGGAATAGGGTAAATCAACAAGGTCTTTTCCCTGGGGTAGTGAGGGAGGGCCTAGGTTTAGGTTTAGGGTGGGGAAAAGATTAGATTAGATTAGATTACTTAGTGTGGAAACAAGCCTTTCGGCCCAACGAGTCCACACTGACCCTCCGAAGAGCAACCCACCCAGACCCACCCCTACATTTACCCTTTCACCTAACATTACGGGCAATTTAACATGGCCAATTCACCTAACCTGCACATTTTTGGACTGTGTGGGGAAACCGGAGCACCCGGAGGAAACCCACGCAGACACGGGGAGAATGTGCAAACTCCACACAGACAGTTGCCTGAGGCGGGAATTGAACTTGGTTTCTGGTGCTGTGAGGCAGCAGTGCTAACCACTGTGCCACCATGCTGCTCACAGTTTAAAAGAGACCTAAGGGGCAACTTTTTCACACAGAGGGTGGTGCGTGTATGGAATGAGCTGCCAGACAGAGTGGTGGAGGCTGGCAATATTATAACATTTTAAAAAGCATCGGGACGGGTATATGAATAGGAAGGGTTTAGAGGGATATGGGCCAAGTGCTGACAAATGGGGCTCGATTAATTTGGGATATCTGGTTGGCATGAACGAGTTGGACTGAAGGGTCTGTTTCAGTACTATAATTCTCTGACTCTGATTACTTAAACTTTAGTGCATGTAGCAACCAAAATAAATTTGCTCAAATAAGTAAGTTTAAGCCTCACAACCAACTTAGTGACTACCCAATTTAATGGTGAAATTTAGATATGATTCCAGGCAACACTCTCTGCCTCTGATGTCCAGGGTTCGATCCTTGTACAGTGTGATTCTCTTGGGTTCTGCTACTAAAGAATCCTGAGGTTGAATTCTTACAGGATTTTCTACCTTGTGAAGTTTCTGATGAGAGATAGTCAGAGAGATGTACAGCATGGAAACAGACCCTTCAGTCCAACCTGTCCATGCCGACTAGATATCCCAACCCCTTCTAGTCCTACCTGCCAGCACCCGGCCCATATCCCTCCAAACCCTTCCTATTCATATACCCATCCAAATGCCTTTTAAATGTTACAATTGTACCAGCCTCAACCACTTCCTCTGGCAGCTTATTCCATACACGTACCATCCTCTGCATGAAAAGGTTGCCCCTTAGGTCTATTTTATATCTTTCCCCTTTCACCCTAAACCTATGCCTTCTACTTCTGGATCTCCTACCCCAGGGAAAAGACTGTCTATTTATCCTATCCATGCCCCTCATGATTTTGTCAACTTCGATAAGGTCACTCCTCAGCCTCCGACACCCCAGGGAAAATAGCCTCAGCCTATTCAACCTCTTCCTGTAGCTCAAATCCTCCAACCCTGGCAACATTCTTGTAAAACTTTTCTGAACCCTTTCAAGTTTCACAGCATCTTTCCGATAGGAAAGAGACCAGAATTGCACACAATATTCCAACAGTGGCCTAATCAATGTCCTGTACAGCCGCAACATGACCTCCCAACTCCTGTACTCAATGCTCTGACCAATAAAGGAATCCTTTAGTTCCATTTATTCTTAACATTGATTACATTTCAGGAGTCCAAGTCTGTAGCTTGCCGCCTTAATCAAAAGTAGCTTTGTTGTTACATTCGTTGTTAACTGTCTATTTGAAACACAACTTGCCCTATCGTTAGTCCCTTCATCTCAGAACATTCCTCATGCAAGCAATCTTAATTGCCCATTTGTCAGAAGGCAGCAAGTTACTAAGCACTTGTTACCTCCTCTCTCCCAGGAAACAGTTTATGTTGTTTCAACTCCTTTTTCCAGGTTAATTGGCATGTTGGTTTTAATTCCGTTATAATAGTTTCTCCTTGACCTTTTTAATCTCAGGAAACCGTTTATTCCAGAAAGAGTTGTTGATGATTCTTTTAATCCCTGAACAGTTATTAAAGTTCTGAAGTTTACACTATCATGCTGTGGATTACTTTGCTGCTAAAGTATAAACAAAAATTGCCATATTGGATCTGTTTTTCATCAAGAATGATGTAAGGTGCTTCATTAGAGAATGGTGTTTCCAGCGGTGAGATTGTCTCTTAAATGTTTAGGGTTACTTCAGCATCACTCTGATTGTGACTAATTCCCTTTTGGTTTCATAAAGCAAGGTCAGTTTTTTCCAATGTGACCTAAGCAGCAAGTTTTCCCTCAGTTTGAATATTGTGCTGGGATTCTGGTTTGAGTCAGAGTTTAGCTGATTACAGGTTTGGTTGGTGTCCAAGATGTGCAAGTAAGGGAACTATTTTACATCATGGGGAATTGGAAAAAGCAAGCTAACTGCAGTTTGTAGTAACCTGCAGTAAAGCAAACCAGTTCCATTATTGGTTAGCTTCAGTCTAACAACTGTATAATCTCAAGAAATGGATGTTGGTCACTATATGGTGTAGTCTGCCACTTTCTTGTAGTATTGACCAGTGCATAAGCACCGTGGCAACCTTCACTCTTACTTAATTTGTGATTGTTCAGATTATTCAATGGATTGACCAAAGAAACGTTGTGGCTTGAGAAATTAAATGTGGTTCATTTACATACCAGCTTTCATGGACAAATAATCTGACTCCATACGTATATGGTATTGAACCTCATCATATATATATATTTCGTCTGCAGGTCAAGGGATTTTTACCATACCTGCTATTGCCTAAGTGGTCTTTCAGTGGCTCAGCACTTTGGCAGTGGAGAACTTCTACACGAAGTTATTGTTGGCGAAATAAACAATCGGCTGGTAAGCATTATTCAAAACGTACACATGAATTTACAAAATAGAATAGACTATTCAGCCCCTCATGTCTACTCCGTAATTCCGTATAATCATGGTTGATCCATTTGTGTTCTGAATTCCACGTTCCCATCACCCCCAATAATTAATTCCCTGTCTAACAAGAATCTACCCATCTCTATGTTTTAAGATGTTCAATGATCCCACCCACACTGCCTCCTGAGCAGTGAGCTCCAAAGTAGCACACTGAGGGGAAAAGAAAAGACTGCTCACCTCTGTCTTGACAGAGTATCTTTGAATTTTAAAGTATTGTGGCCTAGTTCTGGACTCACAAAAGGAAACATATTCACTTTTTCAAGACTGTTCAGCGTCTTATACACTTCGGTCATATACTGATTATATTGAAATATGTAAGATTCTTACGGGTTTTGATATGGTAGATGTTGAGAGGGCTCTTCTTTTGGGAGAGTCTAGGATAAGAGGACATAAACCCGGAGTGAGGAGTTTTCCGTTAAGAGACAGGTGCAGAGGTTAGTGAATTTGTGAAATTCTTTGCCACAGAGTTTGTCGAGACTGTGTCGTTAAGTATACCCAAGGCCGATACGTTTCTAATCACTAAGGGAGTTGAGGATTATGGGATAAGGCAGGAAAGTGGAGTTCGAGGAATTACCAAATTGAGCATGACCTCATTGAATCTGCTCATCCATTCACTGGGTTGAATTGCTTACTTCTGCCCTATGTGATCCCTAACTCTTCTACTCTAGTTCAAACAAGCCCAGCCCTGTCCAACCCATCCTTAGAAGACAACCCACATGAGAACTAGGAGCAGAAGTAGGCAATTCTTGAGCCTGCTCTGTCATTTAATACAATGATAGTTGACCTCATCTCAGTCTCAACTGCAATTTCCTGCCTGCTCCCCACAATCCTTTAAAAATCTATCTCTTCTTTAAATTTATTCAGTGCCCCAGCTTCTACCACATAGACCTTTTCTATTCAATGCCTTCATAATAAAGACTAGCTGCCATAAGTGTTCTTGATTGTGTTTGTACCTGCAAACTAACTCATTCACAAGAACACCGAAATCCCTTTACAGGATACCTTGGAATTCCACAGTTGTTCTCCAATTAAGTAATTCTGTGTTTCATTCTTCCTGTTAAAGGGAACAACTTCACATTTTCCCATATTATACTTCATCTGCCAGATGTTTGCACACACAACCCATCTATATCCACCTGCAATTCCCTTTTTTTGTCTTCAGAGCATATTTGCCTATCTATATTGGCATCATCTCTAATTTAGCAAAAATACCTGATCTCTCTATCCCACTAAATCTAATTCTAAACTGGGCCTCACCACAGATGCCTGCAGGACTCCACTTATCACATCCTGCCAATCACTTCTGCATCCTTTTTGTTCTCTTCCAGGCAGCGAATCCTCTGTCTTTTCAAAAGTATCTGATTTTCTGCAATGGCCAAAGAACTGAGACATGTAATTCTGCAGATAATAATTCTACAGATGTTAACACTTTTTAAGTCTTCTAGATTATTCCAATATGTTGATCATTAACATCTTTTCATTCTTCTTTGCATTTGTCTCTTTTTTTTAAACACTATCCAAGTGATTGATATTTTAAAAGTATAAAATTGTTAGATTGGAGTAAATAGGAGCAGGAGTAGACCATTTTGTCCACCTGCTATTCAGTGAGATTGAGGATGATCTGATTGTGCCCTTAATTCTATTTGCCTGCTTGTGCCCCATGACTCTCGCCTGTTTGACAATGAAACATCAGAGTAATTGAGCCTTGAATACCCGGCCTCCATTTCTGTCTGTGGAAGAGAATTCTAAAGACAAATAACTGACTCTTTGCAGTTTCATGTACATTTACGTATGTAGGTTAAAAGTGGAAATATATACTCTGATATTTCTTTTCCTTCAACAGGAACCAATCCATCCTGTATACAACATTAGTCCTGAAAAAGTAGCACAAGCTGTTATGCACTTCCTCAAGCTACCAGTACCACAGATGAAAAGCAATTCAAATTAAATTCATTATGTATTCAAAGTAACTAACTTTCCAAGTACAAATTGTGTAACCTGAGTGCAAAGAATTGTGGTTTACAAAGTAAAATGATTCACTTGAAGCAGGGACTAGTATCAAGTTATTTTCTTCTGACAACAACAAGCCATTGGCACTGCCTATACTGTGACTGACTAGTCTATGTTCAGCAACTTGCTCCTCAATGCTGGAGAAAGTGTGGTATCTGTAAGTGTTCTTAGTTTTATAACTGAATTCCTCAGTAAAACCGAATAGGATTAGTGCAAGTATAGCACTGTGCTTTATATTGGCTTCAGAAATAATTTATCACAGTTGCAATAAAAATAATCTTTTCAAGCATTCCATTTTGTCTGAATGAATTTTCATTGTTTCATTGTTTTATTGTGCTTTTCTTTTTCTATATAAAGGATTATGTTGCTTATTGGATGACCAAAGAATTGTTGAATGCCTGAGACTTAAGTTGAGCAGTTTATTGTATGTTTTGAAAACTTGTCATAATAAAATGTGTTTAACTGAGAAGGTGATAGTTCATCATACCTTATGGATGAAAATCATGCCTGGAAACGCAAAATAATCAATGGGATAAAAATA
Source organism: Chiloscyllium plagiosum (assembly GCF_037043375.1). NCBI lineage: Eukaryota > Metazoa > Chordata > Chondrichthyes > Orectolobiformes > Hemiscylliidae > Chiloscyllium > Chiloscyllium plagiosum. The sequence continues at coordinate 84,235,231 of NW_028270146.1, read as the reverse complement.
GAAAGGCCTGCAGAATGTCAGCAGTAGTAATGGCATCTGTGGAGAGAAAAACATATTTAATAGTTTGTGTGCAAGAATCATACTGGACTTGAAACATTAACTGATTCTTTCTCTACAGATCTGCCAGAGGCTGCTGACTTTCTCCAGCACTTGTTTTAGTTTCAGATTTCCAAAATCTGCAGTATTTTGCTCTTACAATAATAGTACATTTTAAAAAGCTTTGTCTTCATGTTTTCGACATTTTAATCAACTTGTTCAGAAATGTAATGATACAGTTTGACTTGAACCTTGGACTTCTGACTCTGAGCTAGGGACACTACCACTTCACCACAAGAATCCCTTCCTCTTGTTTTTTATGCTGTAATATGACCCAGCACTGCTTAATGACAGACAAATGTAAGAGACAGGTTTTAGGCTTGCTGAGTGTCACAGCTGTATCACCTGGTCCTGTTCTGCCAACATTGTAAAACATAGAAGTCTCAAACATTTTTGAGAATTGCACTTGACAGTCCGAGGTTTCAAACCAGCTGTTTTACTGGAACTTCAATCACAGATTCTCAGTCAGTCAGGAATATGAATGGTTCCAATTCCACCCATGTCCTGACTGGAGTCACTTCGGTATGCATGTAGTTTGCCTTGTTGGCCAATGGAAAGATCTTGCAGTGCAAAGATTGATTTTTCTAATTAAAGTTGGCAATATATGTACAAAGTGAATAAAGTTGCTTCTCTTCACAATGGATCTATTGTGAAATAACATTGACAGATAAGTGCCTAAGCTTCACTTGGTGCCTCTCACTACATATTGTCTGTGATTGCAATACTCCTGAGCCCACATCAGAGGGTATACTAACTGTTGCATTAAAACTATTTCTGTAAAGCTTTTTTTAAAGTAACTTAGCAGTTTGATTGCAGGTATAAACATTGAACTTCTTATGTGGCTATGACCAAGAGTTAACCCCATCATGTTAGTAATTTTAAAAATGAGTAATACTCTCTGTGGTTTATCTGAAAATTAATGTTTGGATTGCTTGCCATCAAAATTAAACTTGCTCCAGGTTGTAAATAATTATTTTCCATGTGAATTCTTTGTTTTAATGTGGAAATGTTGAAATGTGGTAAGTGATGTTCCAAACGGATTAGTTTAAATGAAACCTCTTCAAGGACATTGTAATTTCGACTATCTTCTATCAAATTTATTGTGTGAACTTGTCTGTTACAGCACATAGGTGTGCAATTTTTATACCTATTTCACTTGTTTAAAAATTAAAAATCACCTTTGGTTTTGAATTTCTAATCTTGCTTCTGCATGTTTACATCTTGCTGTTTGTATCTGAGGGGGTGAACCAGTTTTGCTTTTAACACCAACTGCAAATTGGACAAAGATTAGCACAACACAAGCATCTGTGCTAGAAAATGTACCTTTTATTTAGATATGCAGCTATTCACACCTTGTTCACATCTGGCATACGTTAATAAAATATTATGATATTTTGTTTTGTGCAGTGATACTTATTGGCCTGGATTTTGCAGTTCAGTGTTAAATGCAGAAATCCAGATGTTGCTGTCAGTGCTTCCCAGCTAGTCCAGATTGTGCCTATGTAGTTCCTAGAAATGAAAACATCATAAATCACAAGTTGCTGTGAATGTTGGAAATCTCAAATAAAATCAGTGTGGGAAATATTCAGCATATCTGCAGCATCTATGGAAGAAAAAACATTGACACTTCATCAGAGCTCTGCACTTTCATTTTTTTGTGTTACACCACCATTTTGCTGTAAAATTCCTTGATAAATGTTGCAACTTGCTGAATAAGGTGCAACTTATTTTGAAACAGTACACTAAGTTCATAATTAATGTAACAACTTCTCTGAAAATCTAATTTTGTTTGTGAAATCTCAAATGTGTACAGTGATATATTTGAAAGGTTTTTAATTGTTTTGAAGTTTATGATCCTTCCTATACCTTAATCACAGTAAGACACAATCCTTAAATTATTCTCTGTAAAATGATTAACAAATGAAGGATGTTCAGTACATTTTATTTCCTGACTCTCATCAGTGAAAACTCTTCAATCAGTTTTTGTGCAACCTATTTGATGTTACTAATATTACTGGGTGATGGTGATTGTCAGTAGTTGACAGCAGAATCCAGTTATGTTGGGCAAGTTGGGCATGTTACAGAGTCTTTTAACACATGACCATTATCTTGAGAGAGGTTAGTTTGTTCAGCAAATATGACAAAATTCCTCTGTTTTGCAGTTGGATTTTAACTTGAACGTAAGCAGAAATACGGATCAATTTTATACTTGCAGTAATTAAAATAAACGTTTCTACACCTTCTATTTATACCTTTGATCTCTAGTCGTCATGTTATTTTGCCAAAGTAGGGCAATTGCCTCAACAAGCCATTATGCAAACCTAATACTGGAGTTCCAGTTAGATTAGATTAGATTACTTACAGTGTGGAAACAGGCCCTTCGGCCCAACAAGTCCACACTAACCCGCCACCCACCCAAACCCATCCCCATCCCCCTACATTTACCCCATCACCTAACACCATGGGTAATTTAACATGGCCAATTCACCTAACCTGGTGGACTGTGGGAGGAAACTGGAGCACCCGGAGGAAACCCACGCAGACACGGGGAGAATGTGCAAACTCCACACTGGGGTGGGAATTGAACCCAGGTCTCTGGCGCTGTGAGGCAGTAGTGCTGACCACCGGGCCACCTACATTTATTTGCTCATAATTTTAAGTAGCATCAAAGCATAATGACAGCATGCTTTTAAAATAGAACTCCACTTATTTGATCTTTTTAATGTTTTTTAGATAAAGCTTTTTCAGATAAAAGGATTTCCGATCCCACTCTCTGAACAGTCTGTGGGGAACACACTTACCCAATGCTGGCTGCCTCAAACCCAATATAACCAATAGAGCATTAATTTTCCGGAGAGGAAACCTCTGCCCCCCACTTGGGAGGAGGGCCTACTTCAGAAAGCTGTCAGATAATCAGATTGGCCAAAGACTCAGTAATCCTGCCAGCACCAGTTATTGAGTGACCCAACATGGTATGGTAGGCAGTCTCCAGAGGTTAAGCCATCATATTCAGACTGGGTAATTCTGGGGTTCATGTAGTCGCGTGGGTGAAAGTCTTGATGGCCGGATGGAGGAGGTGGATTGTAGACTTTGGGGGAGGGATGTTGATAAGGATCCACTAAGAGGGGCGTGCTGTACTTTGTGCCTGAAGACGGAGCAAAATGGTTTTCCAGGCTAACTCCCCAATTGTGAATTCTCTCTCACCACCTTTCAGCCTGCAAATTGAAGCCAGGTAGAAAGTGTCCAGTTAAGGGCCTCCATCAGGGAAAGGGTGGGCAGCACAGGCCTCCCTCATCCCATAATCATTTTACCAACTGGATTGCAGCAGTTTAACAAAGCAGATCACTACCAATATTTCAAGGACAACTATGAATAGGCAATAAATGCTAGCCCAGCCAGTGATTCACACATTCCACAAGTGATGAAAAACAATGCAAAATTCCTGACTGCTTCAGGTAGAAAGAAATGGCAAATTTTATTGCAGTCAGATTAGTGTTAAAAAAAAAAATCAGCCCAGTTAGTCCTCAGTAGCATACACTGATTTTCTAGGTGCACGAGCCTCCAGGGTCTGTGTACAGCAGCAATTTTGGAACCGTAAGTCAATGCTGCGATTGTCCGAAAGCCACCTAATTTTAATGGCTCCCTGCCTATTAATCTAGTCCCATTTGCCAGCACTTGGCTCATATCCCTCTAAACCCTTCCTATTCAGCTACCCTTCTGGGTGCCTTTTTAAATGTTAATGGTTCCAGCCTCCACTTGGTCTGGCAGCTCATTCCATATGTGCACTACCCTCTGTGTGAAAAAGTTGCCCCTCTGGTACCTTTTAAATCTTTCCCCTCTCACCTGTGCCCTCTAGTTCTGGACTCCCTCACCCCAGGGAAAAGACCTTTTCTATTTATCCTATCCATGCCCCTCTTAATTTTATAAACCTCTATAAGGTCACCCCTCAGCCTCTGACACTCCAGGGAAAATAGCTCCAGCCTATTCAGCCTCTCTTTATAGCTCAAACCCTCCAATCCTGGCAACATCCTTGTAAATCTTTTCTGAATCCTTTCAAGTTTCACAACATCTTTCTGATAGAATTGCACGCAATATTCCAAAAGTGGCCTAACCAATACCCTGTACAGATGGAACATGACCTCTCACCATCTACACTCAGTGCTCTGACCAACAAAGGAAAACATACCAAATGGCTTCCTCACTATCCTATCTACCTGTGACTCCACTTTCAGGGCACTATGAACCTGCACTCCAAGGTCCCTTTGTTTAGCAACACTCCCCAGGACCTTACCAATAAGTGTACAAGTCCTGCCCTGATTTGTCTTTCCAAAATGCAGCACCTCACATTTATCTAAATTAAACTCCACATCTGCCACCACCCAGCCTATCTGATCAAGATCCCGTTGTACTCTGAGGTAACCTTGTTCGCTGTCTACTACACCTCCGATGATGGTGTCATCTGGAAACTTAGTAACTATACCTCTTAAGTTCCCTTTATATAAATGACGAAAAGCAGTGGACCCAGCACTAATCCTTGTGGCACATCACAGGTTATGCATCAACTGATGAATTCTTTCTTCTCACCTCATAATTTCTACCATCTTTACTAAATTCAATTTTAATAAGATTCTTCATACATTGTTAGCATCTTCAACAATTCCTGTACTGCAGTTTTGTTGAGTGCCTTTCTTTAATTTGAAGCTTGATAGTAATTAAGGGGAAGACTCACCACGGTTGGAGTCTTAATGTGGTACAAAGAAACATATGTTGTCGGAGGTTAACCATCTCAGCTGGAGGACATTTCTGCAGGAATTCCTCAGGGTACTGTTCTCAGCCCAACCATCTTCACGTGCATCATCAATTACCTTCACTGATGTAAAGACAGAAGTGGGGATATTCACTGATGATTATATAGTGTTCTATATCATTCATGGCTTTGAAACTGAAATAATGTGTTGACATGTGGCAATATTTAAATGATGTTCAGATTTTGGCTGATGATATGAAAACAAAGTTATAGTTAGAACCAACTAAGAGGTTGAGGAGCTAGGATCAAAGATAAAATGCATATCATCATGGATACTATTTTCTGGATTGTTACCTAACTGCAGTCCAAATTAGCCTAGGAACAAACAAATCAGAAGGTTAAATATGGTGGCTTAGACAGCAATGTATTTTTGATGCATTAGTCATTGGCACTAAGACTGAGGAAAAGTGAATCTATCCACTTAGTTTAAAAAAAATAAGGGATAGGCCATTTAGAACAGAGTTGAGGAGAAACTTCTTCACCCAGAGAGTGGTGGGTGTATGGAATGCTCTGCCCCAGAAGGCTGTGGAGGCCAAGTCTCTGGATACTTTCAAGAAAGAGTTGGATAGAGCTCTTAAGGATAGTGGAATCAAGGGTTATGGGGATAAGGCAGGAGCAGGATACTGATTGAGGATGAATCAGCCATGATCATAATGAGTGGTGGTGCTAGCTCGAAGGGCAGAATGGCCTACTCCTGCACCTATTGGCTATAAATCAGGCTGGAATCAGTGTCCTGGTGAATTGAATAAATAAGGTAGTAAGGTAGGGCTGTAAATGGAGGATTGGTGAGAAACGGAAGTTTGTTGCACATTATCAGCCCAAGTCTGGTTGTTGTGAATGGGGACATTCCTCCCAGATAATTTATCTCACTGGGCATCCACACCCCTCTGCATGACTCCCCCTTACTTTGCCACTGACTGTGCTCTTTTTCCCTCATCACTGACATATTCCTCCACTCAAAACTTCTCCCACTCCACACCTCTGCTGCTCAAATGTTCCACAATCAATTCCCCGTTCATCTTTTGTGAACTCAACATACTTTGGGGATCTGAACCCCACAACCTGACACCCACCCTGGTGGACCTGATTTCTCCCACCCATCTCAACTTATCCTGGCACCTTACCCACACTGGGCAATAACCTTCTTAGTGAGCCTCCTCTTCACCTGACACTCTGATATCCTGCCACTTACCTGGTACTATGCCCCCAGAACCCTATCTCTCCCCCCTCACCCATCTGACACCTCACCTTCATGGCACCCTTGATAATAGCTGTCAAAGCAACAGTCTTGAGCTTTAAATGTAGAATAGAGCAACAGACTGCTGTGTAAAGGGGGCTGTGTTTTGCTTTCTCCCAACAGCACTGCTTTATGAACAAACTGTCAACTGGCTCTGCATTTCAGGAGGAGACCTGACAGGAATCTTATGTTACAAATCTTCCACTTTTGTTATTAAAAAAATCTAGGGCTGAGTAGGATCTCATGCCAATTGCCACTCCTTGAAAAATCCACTCATTAAAAAATTCACTCATTACATTAAGGAGGAAATGAATGGCAGCTCAGTGTTCAAAATTATGGAGTTTTCATTTGATTTAAAGAGATGAATAAAATGGAAGGGAGTTACAATATTGGTTAAAGAAATAAATACAGCTGTGAAGAGATTAATGTTTGTAAGAACATCAAACTCAATTAAACTAAGGAACAAAGAGGGCAATTGCATTGCTGGAAGTAAATTACAGATCCCCAGACAGATGAGCAAATATGTAGGGGCACTGCTGAAAAATGAAGAGGAAAAGTAAGGAATCAACTACCCTAATATTAACTGGGGTAATTTCATTGTAAATGTATGGAGGGTACAGAATTCTTAAAACATGTTATTAGAACTTCTTCAGTCAGTACACAGCCCAACTCTCAAAGGGGCAGATCTGAACAAAAGTAAAATAAATAACTGTAGATGATCAAAGATTTTGATTCCTATCTCCAGCAGGTCTGGCAGTATTTGTGGGACTCAAAATATTAACTTTTTTTTTCCTCTTGAATTATGCTGTTAGACCTGCCAAGTTTGACCCAGCAATTTCTGTTTTGTTTTGAAGAATTTATGTGGTCAAAGGGAAAAGATATCAGTGGAGGAGGATTTGTGGTAGTAGTAATCATAATTCAGATGGATTTTAAGGAATTATGGAAAAGGATAACAATAGATTTGGAATACAAGTTATCAATTGGGGAATAGCCGAAATAACCAAGCAGAACTATGATTTGACAAAGGTGGATTGGAAAATGCTGCTTGAAATCAAATCAATGTCAAAGCAATGGGGGTAGGGGCCTTTGTGTGGCATAGTGGTAGTGCCCTTACCTCTAGACTGGGAGGCCCAGGTTCAAGTCCCACCTGCTCCAGAGGTATGTAAATAACATCTCTGAACAGGTTGCTCAGAAACATAGATTGATTCTAAAGAATGGGGGTTGTTGAAGGAAGACAGTTTAGAATGTATGTGTTCTCACAAAGAAAAAAGTCCAAATCAAGACATTGCCCTAGTATCAAAGAACACATCGACTAGGACAAGGCAAAAAGCAAGAAAACTTTTGTCAACTACCAAAAGCACAATCCTACAGGTAGCTAAAGGAATGTAGAAAGTACAAGGGTGACATTTAAAAATAGGAATTTGGGAAGGCAAAGAGAGGGAATGAAAACATATTGGCAATTAAAACCAAGGACAATCCAAAGGCATTCTATAAATATATAAAGAGCGAGAGACCAAAAAAGTAATTTGTGGGTAGAAACACAGAGTTTGGGCATAGCTGTTAATGAATACATTGTGCTTGTGTTTACAAAAGGGATGAAGCAGACAGTATATTTCAGGAGTGCAAAACGCTGGATGAGATAAACAAAGTGAGGGAGGATTTATGGATAAATCACCTGATCCGGATGAATTATATCCTATGCTATAAAGGGAATCAAAGGAAGAGATGGTGGATGTTTCGGTAGTCATTTTCCAATCCTTCTTGATTATAGCAATGGGATTGGAGGACTGTTAGGATTTATATTTGTTGAAAGGGCAAGAAGGCCTGAGCTAGTACAGGCAGACAACCTAATCTTGGTGGCAGACAAACTATTGGAAAAAGAATCAGAGATACGGTAGACATCATCATTTTAGAATCAAGATGATTCAATAATAGCACTGATATTTTAAGTGGAGGTCATATCTCACCAACTTAAGAGTCATGAAGATGTACAGCACGGAAACAGACCCTTCAGTCCAACTCGTCCATGCTGACCAGATATCCCAACCTAATCTAGCCCCATTTGCCGGCACCCGGCCCATATCCCTCCAAACCCTTCCTATTCATATATACCCATCCAGATGCCTTTTAGATGTTGCAATTGTACCAGCCTCCATTACTTCCTCTGGCAGCTGATTTAATACTCTGCATGAAAAGGTTGCCCCTTAGGTCCCTTTTATAACTTTCCCCTCTCACCCTGAACCTGTGCCCTCTAGTTCTGGACTCTGTTAAGGCTAGGAATTTTCAAACTTTGTTGCTGTGTGTTTAATACTAAGAACAATATACCTCTGAATTTTACATTAACATTAAACAGGTCTAAATCACAATGTGAACTTATTGGATGTTTAGAAGATCAAAATCTTTTGAAACTTTTATATCATAATTTGGGACCATGCAGAGACTTGAAATTTTGCATTATTCTGAGGATGAACTGCATAACGTAGGCACTCTACCACTATCTCTATCAACTTTGTAGACCCACTCTGAACATTACTATTGCCATGAAAATGATCTTGCTGCTCCTGTGATCGTGAAAGCATCACAAAGTCGTGTGATTGAGAGTTTGCTGGTGCACACCGCAGCCTATTTCTGACCCTGCTGTTGCCGTAAGGTTGAATCTAACATTCTGTCTTTCTGTCCAACACAATTGAACATTTCTCCCCTTAGACAAGAGCAAGCTCAAACTTGCAAACCAAGCTAAGACCTTGGCTAGTCAACTCCCAAAATTCCCGCAAAACAGATGTTGGCTTTTGATTTTATATTTCTTTGGATTATTTTATAAATCTTTCTTTTAATTGTCAGAACATACTTTTTGTTTTATTTGATCAAGATTACTTAAAGCTTTGGATTGATCTTGGCTATACCTCTTTTGTCCAGTGTTATTAGATCTGATTTCAAGTGAGGTTGTGATTTGTGTTTTATCTTCCCCCTCTGGCTTTTCCAAGTGGTTTGGCTTTGCCACCGTTGTCCTGGCTTGGGTTCACCATTAAACACAACTTTTAAGCTAATTGAGTGAGATTTGTTGGATACTATTATTAACACAGCCAACCAACACAATTTGGCTTAGATTTTCTCCATACCACTGAAGGCTGTGGCCATTTAAGAAAGAAAGCAAAATTAAATCCAGATGGATTGTTCTTTGGAAACCTGCAATTTAATTGTTGTACTGGTATCTTAATAACAATCTTGTCCAAAGAACATATCTTCACAAATTTGTTGCTATCAGGCATCATGCTCAACACTTGAGAAACTATTGGGTTAGCTACCTCCCATCTTGCTGCAGTATGTTTGCTGCTTTTTATTCAAATGGGATGTTCAATTTTACCTAAATGCTTCACCTGTAACAACATCAAGATAGTGGTAGAGTAGGGCTCCTGCTGTAGCACTCGTCCACTCCCACTGCTTTTCTTCCCCAGTACCTTCTTATCTTGAGCTCAGATAGCATCAATGGCAGGGAGGGATTCCCAGCATGGACTCGAGTGGGTCCAGCATGGACCTCATGGCAGTGATGAGTGGCTTCGGTGTGGATTGAAGTGAGTCCCTATTTACTTTACCGAGATGAGCATGGGATCTGGCATTGGAATTGGCAGCTGCTACATCAACAAAGACAGCATTGGCAAGGTAGGCCAAGCAGCAAAAGATGGTACCTTAAGATAGACATCGTCAGTGGTTGGGTCCGATGGTGGTGGTGTGAAGCAGAGATGTCATTGAGCTGGGCCCAACGGCCTAAGATGTGATTCGGCCATTAGTGGGTCTGGTATAGGTGGTTGCGAAGTAGTGGCAGAGGAGAATCAGCCCAGTGGCAAAAGATGGGACCTGAAGAGTGACAACTCTGACAGTGGTTGGGTCAGGCATAGACGGTGGTGGAGGGATGGTGGCACAGGCATCAACATGAGCTGGCTCAGGACTGACAGACTCCTTTTAAGCTATATCTTTCTTTCTTTTTCTTAAACTATTCTCAAAATGGCACCAAATCATGGTGACATTGGAAAAACTTTTCACTGTATTTACTGCTTATCTTACTGTAAAATACCCATGACAATAAAGTCATTCATTCATTCAACAGCACTTATTTTGTTGACATTGATCAGGTCACTGCAGGTGAGAAATGGTTGGAGTTAAACAAATACCTGAATGCAATTTGTGCGTTAAAATGTTGTGTATTTGTTCTAATATCATATTCATTTCCGCCAGTAGTTCACAAGAGATAACTTTTGCAATGAGGACGGAAATGCCACAAACTGTTGGGCAATTGCAACAATGTGTTCAGCAATAAGAATTACCTAAATTTTTGATCTATAGGCTTGTGCGCGCCTGCTTTTTCTCCATGACCAAATGGGCACATGTTATAAGACAAGTGCATTCAGTAGTATCCTATGGCAGGCAGATAACATGACTTATACAAACATTACAACTTCTTAAGATTCATCTGTAATACAGAAATAAATTCAACAAACTGGAGGAACATACTAAACCAAAGCTTCCCAAACTACTTTCTCATGTGATCCCATTTAAACTCCTGAAAATTAACTCAAACTTAGCAAAGGCAAAACATAACAGTTACCACAAAACAGCACAGAATTCAGCATATTATTAAAGTTCACATACTAAAATTAACAAATCATGTGAAAATATGTTTTAAAGCACTTAGCTTTTTAAAAGGTTATGCACAGTGCATCGTAATCAGACCTTCTCTCCTTACCCCTATTCCGAACACAGATTCTTAACCCTCATTCGCACAGCAGCTCGTCTTCCCAACCTCTCATTCCAAACACTTAGTCAGCCGCCCCTTTTTACAGGCTTGGGCACGTGTATGCCGGTTTTCCCCCAACCTCATGCAATGATAGAGCGTTATTTGTGAGCCCCTAGCTGTTACAATTTGACACAAACACCTCAGGCCTCAGAAACATTTTCTGAAATTGAAGAATATTTTGGACACAACCATTAGCCGATGTTGTGTGGTCACATTGATCCAGCGTGTCCAGGATTGTCCCACCCGAATCTCGAAACTGGGACAACTCCTCTCCACAATTGCTATCGTTGGTCCGAGGAGACTATTTCCCACCTCAAACATGATCTTTGAAGAATTATGTTCAGGAACTCTTGCAGGAAACACAGGGAAGAAAATATAGAAAGCACACAACAGATCAGTCAACATTTGTATACACAGGGGTTTGACATTTCAGAACCATTACCCTGAGCAAGTCTGGTTATTGAAACATAGGCAGACATTTTTGTATGACTGAAATGAAGACAACAAGACATGAGACTTTGATGACAGGGTGAAGAGTTAAATGGGTTGAAAACTGCTGATATAACAGATCATCAGTAAGATGACCATACATTAGACGGTCAAAGGAATACAGGTGCTCCTCACTCAGAAGTGAGCAAGGAGCACCATATGAACAAAAAGGAATGAAATGGATGAAGAGAAAAATAAAGTTGTCCCAACTGCAGGATGTCATGCTGACAATGCACTTGTTCCCCAACCCCTAGGCCAATCCAGATTCAACTACACATTAAAAAACGTGACTTTAAACAACTGTTAGGAGTGTTTTGTATATCTGACAAAGAGGTTGGAACCATTTTGTCTCCCGATCCAACAATATTTATCTGGAGGAAGAGCGGAGGCAAGGGCTCTCCAATACTGGAACAAGTTCAACTTGGCAGATTATAAATGGTACAAAGAAACATTCGCCCCCATCCTCAACTGTGAGACAGGAGAATTTGAAACTTCTGTTGTTGGAAAGAGCATCGAAAAATGCACAAGTAGAGATGGACAAAGGGGAAAAGTGATGATCCGAGATAGGAGAAAATTAGTCACGAACAAGGTGAAACAATCAGTTCTGTTTGTGTATCTTGAACAAGCTCCAAGGTTGTGGAGCAAGACTGGCTAAGCGACTGGAAATGTTAGCTGTTTCTTTCATCACAGGTGCTATCAGACCTGCCGAGATTTTCCAGCTTTCTTTGCTCTTATTTTCCTTCCTTGCTCTCTTGGGTTGGATTTGAAGCTGGGCCAAATGAAAGTATAGAAGGCAGTAAAATTACAGTTGATGAATGTTTTTAATGTTGGTACCAATATAGCAGCTGAATGCATGCCATTGTGTCATTGCAACTGTTTGAAACATCTCAGCACAACTTCCTAAATTACATGAATGGTCATTATAGGCAAACAAGTGTGCAACGGATTAAGTCCATTCTTTTTGAGCTCTGACAAAGGGCATTTTAATGTCATTGTTGTCAAGGGTTTGTTCGAACGAGCTTACTTGATTTTTTTGGGTCAAAAAGCTAGTTTTGTTCCTACGTTGCAAAGATCAAACAATGTCAATAGAGGGTAGCAGAAACTCCTGTCATTTTCTCCTTGAACTTAACTTTAAAAGAAAATTTGTTTTGAAAATCATTTAACAATTGCAATTGGCGACTTTACCATGAACTTTTAAAGTCCCCAAAATCTCAGCACAAGTATGCTCCAAATATTATTCAATTGCATGTTACATTGACAACTGTACGTTTTGTTGTTTATTCTTTGCATTAGCTCCCTCCATACAATTAAATTTTCTGATCTGTTCAGCTGTTACCAGGGTGCTCACACCTACAATGCTGCCAATATTTACCCTTCTGGCCACCTTGCTATCTGAAGGAACAGAGAGAGAACTTGTTAAAATATGAATTTAGATATACAGGCAGCTGAGGAAGCTGATTTTTCAGCACATTGCAAAACAGCATAAACACGTGTTCTTCCTATACCAATGACAGATCATTTCCGTGACATGGAGATCATGGTCCATTGTAACAATGACAAAGATTCTCCTACTAATGCAGGCGTAATTTGAATACTAATAACTGGAAAATTCAAGGCATCTTAAGTAGCAATTAAAAATGGTTCTAAAATTCCACCATGTTATTAAGTGTGTATCAAGAACTCAATGTAGTGGTTGTGGGTCACAAGTGGGTAGCGCTGTGTTTCATATAATTGCAGGGACAAACCTGAAATTGCTTAGTATTCCTAAAATAGAATTAACTGTGGACAACATTGCCACAGTAGTATCTCTGAACCATAATTGTAAATCGACCAGCAAGTGCTGTAAGAGGAAAAATCACTTTCAGTATTGGGTTAATCAAAATTGTGATAAACCAGTTCCAAGCATCCAATAGAAGCTATTAAAAGAATGAAGGTACGGTAGGTTTGATCAGGTAGGTGTGGAAAGATTAATCCACTAACAGGGAAACAAAACAAATATCATCAATGGAAGACGACTGGTATTCTTCTGAGAGGTGTTAAGAATGCAGCTCCAAACCTTGGTGACATCAGACAAGACATATTGTACTTTTGGAACAAAAACTTGAAAGGGTTCAGAAAAGATTTACAAGGATGTTGCCAGGGTTGGAGGATTTGAGCTATAGGGAGAGGTTGAATAGGCTAGGGCTGTTTTCCCTGGAGCATCGGAGGCTGAAGGGTGACCTTACAGAGGTTTATAAAATCATGAGGGGAATGGGTAGGGTAAATAGACAAAGTCCTTTCCCTGGGGTGATGGAGAACAGAACTCGAGGGCATAGGTTTAGATTAGATTACCCACAGTGTGGAAACAGGCCCTTAGGCCCAACCAGTCCACACCGACCGTCCGAAGAGTAACCCACCCAGACCCATTTTCCTCTGACTGATGCACCTAACGCTATGGGCAATTTAGCATGGCCAATTCACTTGACCTGAACATCTTTGGACTTGGGAGGAAACCGGATACCCGGAGGAAACCCACGCAAAGGGAGAATGTGCAAACTCCACACAGACAGTTGCCGGAGGCTGGAATCGAACCTGGGACCCTGGTGCTGTGAGGCAGCAGTGCTAACCACTAAGCCACCGTGCCACCCTAAGGAGTGAGAGGGGCAAGGTATAAGAGAGACCCAAGGGGCAACATTTTCACGCAGAGGGTGGTACGTGTATGGAATGAGCTGCCAGAGGATGTGGTCGAGGCTGATACAATTGCAACATTTAAAAGGCATCTGGATGGGTATACGAATAGGAAGGCTTTGGAGGGTTATGGTCCTGGTGCTGGCAAGTGGGACAAGATTGGGTTGGGATATCTGGTTGGCATGGACGAGTCGGAGCGAATGGCCAGTTTCCGTGCTGTACATCTCTATGACTCTACTTGCCACAAGTACCACACATGAAGTTGTCCTTTGCTGGTGCCGCAGGGTGATCACTGCTGATGTCTTGTTGCAGGGCTTTTAAACTTTGAAACTTCTGAAGCCAAAGTGGTAGCACTTACTGCAAATGCACAGATGGTCAGTTAGAGTTTCCTAGTTGACACAGAGCTTTCACAGGATCTTTAAAGCAATTTTGAGAGCCCCGCTCTCTTAGCCCAGCTACCTCCCTGTATTGAATATCCTTCAGTCATGGGTATCTTCCAACAGGCCTAGCATACAGACCTTGATCAGGACTCGCATACTTGCCCTCAAAATCACAAATGCCTTGGACACCTTGTCTTTCCATGTAGATGTAGATGGACATCCAGGCTTCATTTCCAAACAGCAGTTTTCTTACCAGTCAAGTTGTTGTCTTCGAAACCAGTGTTGTTAGTTGGCCAGAAGTAGGAATTTGCGTAACTTTATTCAAGTAGTAGTTGAGAACATTAAGGATGCATTTAAGGCAAAGCCAGATAAACACACAAAGCAGAAAGAAATACATTATACTGATAATCAGTTTTGACCAGTTGCATCAAATGAGTTATTTCTGAGCTGTAGAATTTACACAATAGTCAAAATAAAAAGGCTAACACCAAATAATTCATGCAAAGAAAGAAACTGGACCTGCAGGTAGAACTATGCAAGCCACATTAGCTTTTGAATACAAACTGGGAACTAGACTTTCCATTAGTTATATTTTCATTTCTGGAGAAAGAGCAAGAACCTTTTTCATAAGCAAGTGTTAAATTTAAATACTGTGAACATTAGCATTGTTGACAAAATAGGCTCTTCCAATATTCCTTTCTACAGAAAGTTTAAAAAGCTTACCTACGTTGCTAGTTAGTTGCAAATTATACTTTACTTCTTTATCACTGCATCATAAAATATTGACTACTTTTATGGGAATTGTTCATGTTTATGGAATTGCTGTTATGCAAATCATAGAATTGCTCCAGAATGGGGCCTGAACTTAGAAAATTCCAACTGCATTAGGGGTGTTACAAACAAGCTTCTTCTGTGCAAGCTCAACTAATCAGATTCCTGCTGTTGGAGCTTCCATTAACATTCCATGATGCATTGCACATGGAACCTCAACCTGTTATTAAAAATACCTTGCTTTAAATGTTAAATATTGTTCAGATTTTCTTTGTTGGCACAGAAGTCACTGTTCTCTTGCTCTGTAATTTATTTAAGAAGGTAACTCCGAGTGAGGAATGCCAGCTTTACAACATTTATCAGTACATCAGAAAAAGTGCAGAGCTTCTAGAGAAAGCCAGCAATGTTCTTCCACACTTCCTTAACCTCAGGAAATTTCACAGCAGTTTTAAAGTTCACCATCCAGAACTTTCTTGGTGAGCAAAATGCAAATGCTTGTATATTTACATAACTGAGCTTACACTCTCTCAAAAATTAGTTTGGGGAACAAAAAGATTAGTTTTAACTTGTACAACCAATGTAGCAGAGTGACATGAATTGCCATCAGTTTGGGCAGAATTCAAGAAATTAAATATAAACAATTCTCAAACATGTTAAATCTTCAATAAATCGGCATTCGATTCAAGGACTGAACTCAGCATATACTTCAATTTCCATTCCAAATGAACAGCAATGGACTAAAGCTCCAAGCTGAGTTAGACATATTCCAAACAGTTGTTACAAAGACCAAAGATTAACCTACAATACAGCCATACACAATCAAGATTTAGGTGGAATACCCCACGTCTAGATGTATTTTCTTAAAATATACTGTATTCCTAGAGTCATTTTGTCACAGGAGCATTTTAAAAAAAGTTTCCTAAAACAAGCTTTACTTAAACTTCAAATCAGAATGATTTGCCAAAGACACAAGATTTAAAACAAACTATGAACACAGCTACTGAGACACTGCTAGGATATCAGGAAAGATATTTCATTTCAAAAATACTTCATTGGCTGGAGTACTTCCAATCAAAGGTCAAGGAACGTGACACATAAATCTAACTTCCTATTCCTTTTCACAGAAATAAAAGAACTACATTGTTAATATTAATGCAACTATTCAGGACAAAATAACAGTTGTTCTTGAGGAGAGAGATATGCACTTCACACTTCAATTTAGCATAAACCTCAAACAGTTTCTTCCCCCTTTGGACAACTGGATAGCAATATCAAATTCATTCAATTGCAAGTAGGTTGAATGAAGCTAATGTGTTCTTCCCTTTGACGTTAGTAAAGACCATTAACTATCACAAATAACAAGGATAAAATAGTTTTTATTTATAGTCTCATAGTAAAGGTCAGCCTCAACTTGCAAGACAATTCGTGGCAGTATGTACAACATACCTGTAATTTCCATGGAATGGAATCAAATAACAAGAGACAAATCTACATAATGCTACAAGCTAGTTTAAGCTTTGACCAATAATTGAAAAGGCAGAGACAGACAAATGTACACCCCCCCCCCCCCCCAACACAGCCTGAATAGTGCTTGGCAGCCAGCTGATTGTTCAGACATCAATAATTAGCTGTAATGTAAATCAATTTAATTTTGTACATTGTATTATGCAGACTGAGGCTTAAATACAATTATTTTGGTTCCTGCTAAAACATTTAAACTTAACATACCCATTTTGGATGTATTGACTTTTGACATTTCAGTACCATTAAGCATAGCTTTAGGGCACTTAAGCTGTTCCATCATTTCATAGGGTTACATAAAAGCAATACAAGGCACAGAATATTTGAGGGTTCTAAAAAAAAATCTGTAAAACACAGGAAATACGAAAAATAAAACATGCCTGAAGTATACAGTTTTGAAGTCTATATCTCTTCCATGCCAAGTGACAATGAATTTCTGTTTCATAATTGAAATGAATAAAATAAGAGCAAAAACATCTAAAAAAAAAATTAAAGATTAGTTCTACATGGCCAACAGTTTGTAATAGACACACATACAGATTCATTGTGCATCAAATAACTTGTGCCTTGCTTCCTTAGTCTTTTAATATTTTAAATCTAGACGACCCCCACGCCCAAACTGGGTGCCACAGCCAGTGAGTCAAGAACTGCTGCAAAGTTCCTGTTGCAGCAGGTGGAGTTCCTTAATAAGTTTGACAGCTGCCATGTTGTAATTTCATGAGGAAGAGCAGGAAGTCCTTCTACCGATGAACCAAGATGCTGTCCTGCTAACAGCATCAATTGTTATAATCCTTAAAGCACAAAGGGGTCTGACAGAAGACACACTGAAAAGTAAAGCTATACACAAAAATCCCTAGTAAAAGCCAGCCAGTTTATTGCCTGAAGGGGTTCAGCATGCCTCCATTCGCAGCTTCTTTCTCGTCTGGGGTTCTTCCGTTTCTGACTCTGAAGTTGAGTCAGAGCCTCCGTCAAAGGCAGAAACTGCACTGCCCTTGGGATTGGTGTATAAACTGCTGTCGGAGGATGAAAAGTTGGCCTGGAGCTGGGCAGCCGCCCGTGCCTTTTCCAGTGCACGTACTGCAAAAGAAAGGCAGTTCACTGATAAAAACCAAAGCAAAAGATTTATATACTACACACACAGTGAAATTCTTTGCTGCTGACTTCCACACTGCACGAATCTAAAATTCTTGTATTTCAGCATATCATACAGCTTTGCTACTTTACATAATTGAGATCAAACAAGTGAATTGGTGCTGGGTACCACAGGATTGTTCTGTTCACAAGAACCCAACTTATAATTACTTTTGACAATGCATCTGAAGTAAACCATTAAAATGTCTTTAAAACCACTTCCTCTTGCCCAAAAGTTTGGACATCACTCACATCTCATTCCATCTCATCACATTATGTATTGTTCAGCTCATGGATTTATTGTGTTAGTCCATATCTACTTTGGTAGCAGCTAACTTTTGAGTTCTACAATTCCAGCATAAGCTGAGAGTGGTCACACATTGTTCCACATTTGACCAAGCTTCAAGTAAATCACTGCAAAGCTCTCTTTTAGTATACTAAATTATTATATAGTACACTGAATTATTTTAAGTTGCTTGATTGTGCATGAACCATGTCCAATGTACTATTACTACCACCTTGTGGTAAATATTTGTTAAGCAGTTATGTTGTACACTGACAGCACACAAAGTAGTTGTGCCACTTATAGTACTGGAAATAGGGGGATTCAACAAACAAGATAGAACCCATTACAAAGCTTCAGAGAAAGGATTGTAAGGAGACAAAAAAAAAGTGGTTTGGGTAAAACACAATATAAGGGACTTTGTGACATGACAAGAAAATAACTTAAAAAGGATGTCATCAACTGTATCTCAAACAAAGGAGCAGCATGCTTAGATGTCAAATTGCAGGACAGAAACAGTACATGCAGAGCATTTAATTCAAATCATTTTCTGGCATTATAATGTATTCACTTCAAAATGTTTTGCACTCAATAGAAGTACATCTTCATATGAAAACCGAGACACTGATTGATGAGAACATTTTACTTCCAGGTGAAATTCTGACATAATTGGATACATGTCAAGAGTGTGAATGGAAAAGTCCATATCATATTGTATAAAATTAATGTCTAGCAAATTACATGCACAGATTTCAGTAAATACTCCATGGACTACAGAGATTCGTGTGTAGGATAGCGGTTAAGTTTTTTCACCTCAGTTTGAAATCATTTGTCTTTGAAAGAAAATGCAAGGAGTAAATGCCAACATTGAGGCAGCCCAAGTATTTCTATACTTGCAATCCAACTAAAGATTGGACACAGCTGCTATATACAATTCAGCTTATGCTGATTTATACAGCATATTTTAAACAATTTTATCAATCAGAATCGGATCAGAAATTGAATATCTGAAAGAAGATAGAGGGTGGTGGTCAATGGGAATTGTTCATACTGGAGTTTAGTTCCTGGTGGTGTGCTGCAAGAACGTATTTTAGGTCCACTGCTGTTTGTCATTTTTATAAATGACCTCGATGAGGGCAGGACATAGATAAGCTGCAGAGCTGGGCTGAGAGGTGACAAATGGAGTTTAATGTGGAAAAACGTGAGGTGATTCACTTTGGAAGGAGCAACTGGAATGCACAGTACTGGGCTAATGGTAAGATTCTTGATAGTGTAGATGAGCAGAGAGATCTGTGTCCATGTACATATACCCCTGAAAGTTGCCACCCAGGTTGATAGGGTTTTTAAGGCATACTGTGTGTTGGCTTTTATTGGTAGAAGGATTGAGTTTCTGAGGCATGAGGTCATGTTGCAGCTGTACAAAACTCTGGTGCGGCCGCACTTGGAGTATTGTGTGCAGTTCTGGTCGCTGCATTTTAGGGAGGATGTAAAAGCTTTGGAAATGGTTCAGAGGAGATTTACCAGGATGTTACCTGGTATAGAGGGAAGATCTTACGAGGAAAGGCTGAGGGACCTGAGACTGTTGTCATTAGAGGGGTTTTGGTGACTTAATTGAGACATATAAGATGATCAGTGGGTTAAAAAGGGTTAACAGTGAGAGCCTTTTTCCTCGGATGGCGATGGCTAGCACGAGGGGACATAGCTTTAAGTTGAGGGGTGATTGATATAGGACAGATGTCAGAGGTAGTTTGTTTCCTCAGAGTAGTCAGAGCATGGAATGCACTGCCTGCTACAGTAGTAGACTCACCAACTTTAAGGGCATTTAAATGGTCACTGGATAGACATATGGACGAGAATGGAATAGTGTAGGTTAGATGGGCTTCGGATTGGCTTTACAGGGCGGCGCACAGGGCTGAAGGGCCTGTACTGTGCTGTAATGCTCTGGAAGCAACTTTCACAACTATGGGGCATCCAAAGCACTTAATAGCCAATCAAGTACTTTTCAAGTGAGAGAAACACAACAGCTAATGAGTGCACAGCAACCTTCCACAAATGTGTCGACTAATAGATAACTGTTCATTGCGATGCTGATAGAGGGATAAATATTAGCCAGTCCACTTTGCTTAAGATGAAACTCGACTTCAAAATAGTGCCACATGGAATTGAAGGTCCTTTGGGAATTTCAAGTGACAGGCATCTGGTCTGACAGTACAGCACTCCTGGAGTCCGAAACTGAAGTGTCAGCTTTGATTTTTACGTTTTAAGTTCTTAGAGAATAGAACGCTCTCTTTTAACTCATGAGGCACAATGTTCTAACTGAGCTACAGTTGGCAATGGCAGCACCAGAACACTTCACAAGTTAACAGCCAACTGTACTGAGAACTTTGATATACCTCAGAACAAGGCCTGGTTCACCAACAACAGTCTTGATATGTCATATTTCAAATCACATAGAAACTGAGTGGCATTGTCAGTTGAAACTTGAACCATCCTTATTGATATGTCCAAGAGTGGTGGGCAAAGCAGATCCGATCTTGCATTTCAATGCTTAAGAATTATGTTCCCCATCGCCCCTACCATTAGACCAAAATCAGTACTTGAACAAAGTAAAGTCACTGCATGAATTTTGCATCTAAATACTTAATAATTAAACATTGACTACTTCTACATCTCATTGACAATATTAATCAGTGAACATTTGGTCTATCAAAGAGAAAATATGAATTTAGGTAATGAGGTAACCTTTTAGATATTATAAAACAGAAAATAATTCAAAGTTTGTGAGAAGATTTGTAGCTCGGGCGCTCATTGTTGTGGTTCTGTTCACTGAGCTGGGAATTTGTGTTGCAGACGTTTCGTCCCCTGTCTAGGTAACACCCTCAGTGCTTGGGAGCCTCCTGTGATGCGCTTCTGTGATGTTTCCTCCGACATTTATAGTGGTTTGTCTCTGCTGCTTCCGGTTGTCAAGACATGAATAATCTCATTTAATAATTTGTACAGGTTTGTTTGAAAGAGCTGGTTTTAAAACCACCTATTTTCAATCACGTCTATTTATTTTCAGCCAGCCTGCCAAGACTGCAATAAATTTGAAATTTAGAAATAGTTACAGTAGATTCCCACCCCCCACCCCATTATTGGCCTTTCCAAAGATTCTCAAACTATTCTATTCAAATAGCCCACATATCCTGAATGCAGGGTCAATCATCTAAGCTTTTTAAAATGAACCTTCAAACAGCACAAAGAAAGACTAATAAAATCCTTTGAAAGGGATTGCTCTAACTACAAATTTAATACAATTATTAGTTTTTTTAAAAAAATTGATTTTAAAATTGTACTGTGCATTTTTGGAAAAGCAGTTAACGCATTGCAAAAGCACCTTCACAGTGAGCCAAAGTATAAGGGACACTTCCCTCATTAGAGATAAAGTTTGCTCAAACCTGCAACAATTTCCAGACTACAAATCAAAATACAAATGAACTTAATTAGAATCTTACCTTGCTGCTCAAGCAGAGTATTCTGTCGTTTTAGGTCATCAATGTCCTGCTGATGTGTGTGGTTTTTCCGCCGCATATACTGAATATACTCTGTGGCTTTATCTAAGATTTGGGCACGGGATGCCTAGTGAAACAATTTTCAAGAAAGACCAAGTTAGTTATTGAACTGTTCTGCAATCCATCTAATTTCAAATTCAAATCTTCATTGTATCAAAGAGCAAAACACATTGTGTAGTTAACAGAACAATTACCAACCAAATATTTATTGCTTAAAAGTACCATGCAAGAGTAGATTTTTAATCAAAATTAGCTTAAACAGATGAAATCAATGAACTGAGAGTTTATTCAGTGAATAACCAGATTGGGGTTGTTACAAACTATTCATGTTCTCTGTCAATCCACTACTTAATCTGGATTGGGGAAAGATAAGTTGTGGCAGGCCAATGTAGTTGGCCTGTGTTAAGGGAAAGGTTAAAAATCACAACACCAGGTTATAGTCCAACAGGTTTAATTGGAAGCACACTAGCTTTCGGAGCGCCACTCCTTCATCAGGTGATTGTGAAGGAGTGGCGCTCTGAAAGCTAGTGTGCTTCCAATTAAACCTGTTGGATTATAACCTGGTGTTGTGTGATTTTTAACTTTGTACACCCCAGTCTAACACCGGCATCTCCAAATCTTAAAGGGAAAGGGGTTTGGTTCCCTGGTGCAGGCCTGATAGCTAGTGACATAAGGCTCACATGACAACAACAAAATAAGGTACTGCAAAAGTAGCTGGCACATAGATTTTTATCTCAAAAGATCGGAGGTCAAAAGAGAGAAAAACCTATCTGAAGTATTTTAATTGAGACACTGTGCTACCATTTAGTATGTGTAATTATCTGATGTTATAGATACATTCTAGAATAACATTATCTTAAAATACAAGTTAGTGTTTTCTTATTTGATTATAAAACAGCTGTGAAAGTATTTTCATGCAGGAATCTCAATGATGCATATGACAGTAGATGTGAATATCTTGTTATTATAAAACATCCATATCTTGACTGAATAACAGTAGTGTTGAAATAAATTGTCTGGGTTACTGAGACTGGCTGCAATATACAGTACAACCTCGATAAACCGAACATCAATGATCTGAATTTTGGATTATCCGAACAAGATCTTAATGCCCCATAAAAATGGCATTACGGTAATTCAGCATTCAGTTATCAGTTGAACAGCATTATGGCGTGCATTGCCGGATAACTGAGCATGTTCGATAACACGACACTCAAATGACTTGTTTACGATCAGATATCAGTAAAATGGCATTATGGCATGTATTGCCAGATAACCGACACTCAAATTACCGCTTGTTTATGATCAGATCAGTTATCCGAACAAAATACTCCCCGCCCAGCTCGTTCGAATAATCGAGGTTGTACTGTATTGCCTTCCTTCAGTGTTGTTCTTATGGTTCTGAGAAACATTAGATTTAATAAATGGAATTTTAAACATCATAGTAGTCAGTTAATCAGGATCAAATTTGACTAAATAGAACATGAAGACATTTCCACAATCATTACTATTTCACCTTTAGTCATTTCTACAAGCACTTAATTTATTTTTAAAAACCATTATATACTAACTTTTTATAATGAAGACTAATATTTCACAAGTAAAACCTTTGTACTTCTATGAAATAGGTGGATTTCAGTTAAGATTCATATCTTATCATTACGGAAAAACAAAAATGATAGAACCAAGCAATTATTACAATTTAAAAATTGTCAAAGCAGGTTGTCAAGATAGTCTTTAAGCAAAAGTAGGAGAAAGTGAGGACGGCAGATGCAGGAGATCAGAGTTGAAGAGTGTGGTGCTGGAAAAGCAAAGCCGGTCAGGCAGCATCCGAGGAGGAGTTTTGGGCATAAGCTCATCAGGAATGAGGCTTGTGGGCCAAGGGGACTGAGATAAATGGGAGGGAGTGGGGCTGGGGAAAGGTAGCTGGGAATGCAAAAGATCAATATAGAAAGGGGTGGAAGTGGTGGGTTGGAAAGAAGGGTGGAGCAGAAAGGTGGGAAGGAAGACGGACAGGTAGAACCGCTCAAAAGGGCGATGCCGAGTTGGAGGTTGGGACTGGGATAAGGTGGGAGGAGGACAAATGAGGAAACTGGTGAAATCCACATTGATCCCATGTGGTTGAAGTGCTCCCTCCTTTCACCTTATCCCAGTAACAACCTCCCAACTTGGCACCACCCTCGAATGGTCCTACCTGTCCATCTTCCTTTCCACTTACCTGCTCCACCTTCCTCTCACTTTCATTCCCATTTTCATCTACCTATCCCCCAGCCCCACCCCCTGCCATTTATCTCTCAGCCCCCTTGGCCCACAAGCCTCGTTCCTTATGCCCGAAACGTGGATTCTCCCACTCCTCTGATGCTGCCTAACCGGCTGTGCTTTCCCAGCATCACACTCTTCACCTTTAATCAAAGAATTACACCTGTCATTAACCAACAGTGGCTTCTGCTACCAAAAAAAGTCATGTTTATGATAAAGCAATCATGCAGCACTTCCCGAAGCTCAATTTTTCATGAATCCTCAAAGTACAACCAGTCTGAAAAATACATTTCCACAGTGATACCTGGCCTTTACAAACTGGTTTGGTCAGATAAACCAGGACAAGACTTATACAGTTAATGGTAGGACTCTGGGGAGTATTACTGAACAGAGACCCAATGGTGCAGGTGCATAGTTCCTTGAAAGTGGAGCCGCAGGTAGACAGGGTGATGGAGGCAACATTTGGCACGCTTGCCTTCATTAGTCAGAACAGTAAGTATAGGAGTTGAAACATCATGTTGTGGCTGTACAGGACATTGGTGAGGCCACTTTTAGAATACCGCATACAATTTTGCTCTCCCTTCAAAGAAAGTTGTTGTTAAACTTGAGAGTGTAGAAAAGATTGACAACTATGTTGCCAGGACTGGAGGGTTTGAACTATATAGAGAAGCTGGAGCATTTTTTCCCTGCAGCATCAGTGGCTGTAGGGTTTATAGACATTTAGAAAATGATTGGCATTGATAGGGTGAATAGCTAATGTCTTTTTCCTAGGGGGAGGGAGTCCAAAACTAGAGGCCACAGGTTTAAGGTGAGAGGGGAAAGATTTGAAAAGGACCAGAGGGGTAACATTTTCATGCAGAGGATGATGAGTGTGTGGAATGAGCTGCCAGAAGTGGTGTAGGCGAGTACAATTATAACATTTAAAAGGCATCTGGATGGGTACATGAATAAGAAGGGTTGAGATGGATATGTGCCAAATACTAGTAAATGGGACGAGGTCAGATCGGAACGTTTGATCAACATGTCCAAGTTGTACTGAACAGTCTGTTTCCATGTTGTATGACTCTAAGAAACACCTCACTTTTAATTCTGACAGAAGTTTCATTACTGCTTTTGTAGCCGTATAACATAAAAAGGATATTACCTTCGGGAAAGTTTAGGGCAATCACCCCTCACCCCCGCCCCAACTCCCATTTGATTCTAGGTTCGAAGTTTCACACTCCTGGTTGCATAACTGGAGAGGAAAACTGAATCATTAGAAAGTTGTCTGCCAAAAATATCTTATGGTGTGTTTTGGATCAGCTTTAGGTATTCCATCTGGGATAATAAGGCAGGTAATTACTCAAACCAGTCTGAAAAATACATTTCCACAGTGATACCTAGCCTTTACAAACTGGTTTAGTCAGGCAAACCAGGACAAGACTTATACAGTTAATGGTAGGACTCTGGGGAGTATTACTGAACAGAGACCCAATGGTGCAGGTGCATAGTTCCTTGAAAGTGGAGCCGCAGGTAGACAGGGCGATGGAGGCAACATTTGGCACGCTTGCCTTCATTACACACACTAATTGTGAAAAATGTCCTCACAAAACAATTAATATTTTTAACTTGGTTAAGAGGTGAGAGAATTTGCTCAACAGAATTCTCAATAGAACACAAGATGTTCTTTCTGATCATAGCACATTACAACATTCAAGAAATGCAAAGGAATTATCCAGCTATCTGAATCGATATTTTGACTTGCATGCGCTAATGTACACTTTGTCAAATTTTGATGGATAAGAATCATAGAATCATACAATGCACACAGTGCAGAAAGAGGCCATTCAGCCCATCAAAACTGCACCGACCGCCCTGACAGTGTTGTACTCAGACTTAAGCCCCGTAGCCACAAATTTACGAAGCTAATGAACCTATGGACATCAATGGAGACTACAGTACAATTTAGCATGGCCAAAAAAATCTATCTAATCTGCACACCTTTGGATGAGGAGGAAACTGGAAAACCTGGAGGAAACCCACGCAGTTACTGGGAGAATATGCAAACTCCACACAGTCACACATGTCTAGAAGCAAACCTGGGTCCCTGGCGCTATGACGAAGTAGTGCTCATCAATGAACCACCTTGTCTCACACGCATGATTAATGACTTTTTAGAAACAAAGTAAATTATAGCAATTTAACCAAATCTCAATTCTTTCCTTGTGAAATGGGATTAATATGATAAATCATGGACCGTGTCCTTTTTCTGGGAATGTTTTTGGTATTCCCTTTCTTCTAAGTTACTTCATGAAACCGACCATTAATATTTTTGCTCTCAGTTCCAGGTCATACACCTACGCCTTGCTGTCTCTTTAATCTGTTATACAGGAACAGGAAACACCCTTTTAAGTCTATTCCACCATACAACTGGATGTTCTATAACTGAAAAATCTATCCATCTGCCTTGTGTTAGAACCTCAAAATCCCTTAACAGCAGAGTGGTTCTTCACAATTTCTTGGCTAATATTTGTTCCTTGATCTTAACTGATAAGCTAACACCGTAAAAACTAGTTCTAAACAGGAGTCATATTGGAACTGAAATGTTGTGCCTTTTTCTCCATAGATGCTGCCAAGACTGAATTTCTCTAGCACAATCTGTGCTTATTTTACATTTCCAGCATTTTGCTTCTATTATTGTAAAGTCCAAGTTTAATTTCTGAACTTGAACTAAGTACTTGTATAATACAAAGTTTCAAACATATTTTGTAACCCCTTCACACTGAAATAGGAACAAAAGAATATTGGAAAAGATGCCATTCATTCAGACAATCAAGGTGTTCTGACATTCAAATAGAACACTGTTGATCTGTTTTTTAATGCTTTGCTTCCATTTTCCCCAATATAGGAACAAAAATTAAACTTTAATTTTAAAAATTAAGTTAAATTTTGAACATATTAATTGACCAGAATCAATTGTTGAATTAAGACCCAATATATAGCAGTGCTCCAGGTTTATATAAAGATTTGTAGCTCGGGTGTGGTTTGCCATGGGAATATTTGCCGAGCTGAGAAGTTGATTTGCAGACATTCCTTCCCCTGTCTCAGTGACATCTTCAGGGCTTTGAAGCTTCCTGTGAAATCCTGCGGTACTGTCTTCTGGAATTTATTTGGTGCTGCTTCCAATTGATTGTTATAATGGCCGGTATATTGGGTCTCAGTGTGTATGTTTTGTTGATGGAGTCAGTGGATGAATGCCATGCCTTTAGAAATTCTGACTGTCCTTGGTTTAGCTTGTCCTGCGATTGTTGTATTGTCCCAGCCAAATTTATGGTCCTCTTCATCAGCATGTATGGCTACTACGGACAGCTGATTGCGGCGTTTAGTGACTAGTTGGTGTTTGTGGATGTGGATTGCTAGTTGCCTTTTTTCCTAAATAGTGTTTTGTGCAGTCTTTGCATGGAATCTTTTACGTTTGTCTTGCACATGATGGGTATAGGGTCTTTTGTTCTGGTGAGTTGTTGCTTGAGCGTGGTTGTCGGTTTATGGTCTGCCAGGAATCAGAGTTGTCGGAGATGTCTGGCTGTCAGTTCTGAGACTGTTTTTTTTAAGTAAGGCAGAGAGATTAGTGTGGTGGGTTGTGGCACGTCCTCGTCGCGTTGTCTGTCTTTTTGGCATCTGCAGATGAAGTTGTGGGGATATATGTTCTTGGTGAAGACTCTAATGGTGTTCTTCTTCGCTTTGCAAGTAGGGAATGCTGTACAGAAGTGATGGGTGCAACAGAATTTGGTTGCAGTCAGCGTAGCAGTAACCTAAATTTTAGGTGAGACCAGGATAGCCTTGGAATAAATCAGAGCCATAGGTAGCAGAGGCACAGATGAGAGATTTTAACAGTAACTGTACAATACTAAAGAGGTGGAAACAGGCAGTCTTAACAAAAGCATGAATATTTGATCAGTAGCTAAGCTCAGGGTCAAACATGATGACAAGGTCGTGAATATTCTGATTCAGCTTCATGCATTTTTCCAGAATGAGGGATAAGGAACAGTTTATGGAGAGGACGGAGAATAATAGCTTTGCCATTCTCAATGTTTAGTTGGGAAGAAATTTCAACTCAGCCAATACTTAGTGGAAGTGTTTTACCACCACCCTTTGAAGAAGAGATTACTGCTGGCATCTTCCTGAACTGCCTGACACAATCGAATGGACTGTTCTGCACTTCCAAGAGGAAACCGTTCCTCTCATCCTACTTTACAAATCTTCTGATCATCTTAAAATAATCTCAAATTAAATTATCCCTTCATCATCTACATTTAAGGGAATACAGGCCTAATCAATGCATTAAACTCCAGCTGGGATGGTTTTGCCCACTCACTCAATCCATCAACATTCTGCTTCCATCTACATCAACTTGCATTTACAAAGCACCTTCAAATGTAACAAAGTGTGTTAAACAACTTACAAATTTACAATTGTACGTATATTTACTGACCACTGATTTTCAATGTTTTCAGCCAACTTTCATACATCAATCATAGAAGTGTCACAGAATCACAGAAGGAAGCCAGTTAGCCCATCAGGCTATACAGGCTCTTCAAATGAGCATCATGACTTAGAGCAAATTTCCTTCCTTTTCCCCAAATCCTTGCATATTATTTCTATTTAAATAATAATCAAATGCCCTCTTGAATGCCTCAATTGAATCTACCACATTCCATGCAGTGCATTCCAGAAAGGATTTTTCATACACTTCTTTCTTTGGCACACAATTTTAAATCTGTGTCCTCTCATTTGCGATTTTTTTAAAGACAGCCAAGAACAGCTTCTCCCTATCTACTCTATCCAATGATCTTGAAAATGTCTACCAGATCTCATCATAGTTTTTACCTCTCCAAGGACAGTCCTAACCTCAATCTACCCTCATAACTAAAGTTTGGCACCCCTGGAACAATTCTTGTACATCTCTTCTGCACACTCCTGCATATATTCAATTCCTCCTACAGTATGGCAACCAGAATTGGACAAATTCCAGGTGAGGTTTTACTAAGTGTATTATGTAAGTTCTGCATAATCTCCTTACTTTAGTACTCTTCTTCTGATAACAGAACATTGGCTATGATTTATTTATTTGTCCAAATCAATTTCAAGCATTTTGAACTTATACAATAGCAGAGAGGGAAGGCAGGCAAAGTGACAACTTTCTATAAAAATAAAATTCTGCATAAGCTGGAAATTGGAATTAAAAAATGCTAAAATTACTCCGCAGGGGAAGCATGTCAGATAGAAACAGACTTGACAAACATGATCTTTCATGAATTCAAGAAGCACTGCACTTTTCAACTTGACACTCGAATCTTCTGGACTCAAGACCAAGTGCAATGACTTTAGATCATAACCTCTCCTTCCAGAAGGTTTATTTTTGCTGATGTATTTTTCATTCTTTATTCCTCCCCTTTGCACCTGGATGCTTGCTATGCAACATCTACACATTATACAGCTTTTGATTTGTCACCTGTCCTGTTACTATACCTTTCAGCTTTTGTTGCATGAACCATCACTTGGTCTTTTCTGCCTTCTACCATTTTAGACCTTCCCTTCTGTCCTTCTCTTCAGTTGATGAAACTCAATTTGAGCGTGCCTCCAAAAAACAAAATCACCTTAGTGCTGTTCAAAATACACAGGGCCTAATAAATCCCAATAAAACACCTTGATTCATATAACTGCATTAAGGTACGATACAAATGTAGGTCAATTGGGTGATAATTCTGTGAAGGGATAACTGAATCTACGGTATTAATTAAATTCTATAAGCTGGCCTCAGTACTTAAATTTTATCCCTTAATATCTACAGCTATTTCAAAAGACAGAGTGAAAGCTGCTTGAAACATTTTAGATACAACTTCAAATATCAAAATCCTTTCCAGTAAGGACCAAATGGTATAAAATGAGATGGATGGAATTATGATTTGGAGCACTAAGATCACACAATAACACAAGCTGTTTAAAAGATATCTCTAAACATTCACAGAATCCATTTTGAGTATTATATCTTACTAATGCCACTAGCTATTCAAAGTCTCTTACCTTGACTTTTCCTATTGATCCACAAAGTGGAGTTTCACTTGATAAACTGAGCCAGATTTCCTGATCATGTCACCATCAAATCTACAAGAAAATCTTGTTTTCTGAATACACCTCCTGACTGGAGTATTTTGGCTTCAATGTACATGAGAAACTGCACTCAGCTAGGTTTCTAGCTCTTCACAACTTAAGCCCCATTCATCCATACTTCCATCCCTATTAATTCTACTCCTTGAAATCAGGACTTCTAATACAATAAGCACTGATATCATTAGAACCCGTTTTAGTGCAGAATACTAAATTAGTTCAAATTGTTAAACAATTTTTTATATTTCAATAATCTGACAGATTATCAAAAAAAGCTAACATTTTTAAAAAGGCACTTTAAAATACTATGCAAGGTACCAAATCTTCTCTGACATGCCAAAATTACAATGGTTCTCCCAAATTAATTACAACATTGTAATGACATTGAAATTATGTATCCACAAGAGAGAGACTCATGATATGGAGCTCAGGAGTTACTCATAATTAGACATAATCTGCACTTGAATAATCACAATGCTGTTTCATATTCCAGCTAGCCATAAACAATGGTTGATCTGCCAGCACTGTTATAAACTTTTTACAACAGTCTCATTTAACATATTATTTTTATGCCAAATGAAAATGTGCAAGTATTCAGTTATCTATAAGAATTGAAGGTCCTTAACTCATTACTAATGAAATCAACTTTGATATTAATTCAGGTGGGACTGTTGCACAATGTGGGCGATGACAGAATAGATCATTGGGAAGCACTCTTATTCTGCCCTAACCAGTAAGGCCATACACCCAATGGATCTAGCCATTTTCACCCAAAGCATGTTTCCCAAACCTCACAAGTTTTGGCCAACAACAGAAACCTTGTAAAAATAATCCACAGCTTTCTTAAAAAGATAACCACTGACCCAATAAGAGTAGCTTGATCACAAATACATCATCTATGTAGGTTAAAATCTAACATTGATGCGTTCAAGCGCTGATCCAGATTTTTAGCTCTTTAAACCACATACGAACCATCCCTATATTTTGGTGGCTAAAATTACTCCCCATTTTGATCCAAAAAACTCACTATCCATTAACAGTAGTTTCCTTCTTCACTCAGTTTTGAAACATTAACAAATGCAATGTATTCTATGCCATGCATGCAAGGTTTGTACATTTGTTGTTTGCACACAAAGCTAAACACAAATTTCTGAACTGAAATACTGGGAATATTGCTTAAGCACCATTTGTTACCCACATATTGCACCTGTGCCTAAATAACCTGAAAATACACCTCTGATGAATTCCTGTGTAGGAAAGCAATTGCATGACCTGTAACAAATAAATTCACTTCCGACTGTAAGAAAATTAAACTGAATTAATACAATAATATACTTAACATATTTATCCCAATCCACTTTAATACTTGAATAGAGTTTGAGATTCAGCTTGTTCATATGATGTAATTTTTAAAAATTCAGGATAAGAAATGACATTAGACTCATGCGTTCCTCCACTCAGCCCAATGTTGTTTCCTTCAACACTGAAATTTTGATTACGTTTAATCTTGACAAAGCAACTTCAACTGGGATGAAATTTAAATTAAGTTCACAAGAAGTTCCAAGCAAATGCCTTGCTAAAGTTTAGCAGAAGGAATCTTCCGCATGGAAAGTTTCAATCTTCAGCAAAACCCATGGACATGTGCGTAGGTTACAGCTGAGGTGGATAATTGTTGTATATATGGGGAAATTTGCAACAGGTCACCCAGAACAGACTATGGAACACATGTGAACTCAAAGCCTGATTAACAAATGCACAGGAGGTATGTGATAGACTTTGCTACCCCTCACACAGCTATGTCTTAACAACCTGAAAGTAAGATTATTGTTCTGCATTTATTTCAATCATAAGACAGATATCAGTGTCAAAAGATTTTACAAAAGTAATATTTATTTTAAGCACTTAAGTGACAGATGTAAGCGTGGGAACATTATGTTGTATTTGAAATATATTGAAACAATTCTTAATAAGATAATTAAAGAATTGGAGCACAATTAGAAAGTGAACAGCATAGGAAATCAAATGGATAATTTTCCCTCAAATCTATTACACATCATTTCAAAATAAATATTTCAAACATTCCCCAAGTGCATTTCCCCACATTCCTCAAACAAAGGTTTTATTAAATGCCAAAACACAAACATTCCATTTAAAAAAAAAAAGACCTTTGGAACTTAACTCTATTACCAACCTTTTCACCCTGGAGTGATGGTACGGAGTCACGTAAACTATGAAAGCTGTCTTTGATGTGATCCCTGCGCTTGCGCTCCAACGCATTGTGGTGTGCTCTTTTATCTGCCTGAAAAAATAATATGACACCATCAGTTAGCTTGAAGTACTTTTCATAAAAGGGTAAACACATGTTCATGAGTCATATCTTAATGATATTTAATAGTGCTGAAATTGCAAGTTACTATGGACAATCCAGTTAAAGAATATCATTTTTGAATCATACGTTAATAGTACACAAACACCAAAGTCTTCAAATTCTCTCTACCCAGCCAGCATCTGGTGCTAGCCTACCCTCCTGCAGCTGCATCAGCTAGAGTCCCAAATTCGAAATAGCTAAAATTAACGAATTATTTTAATATAGCCAATGAATCATTTAATCTGTTTTCAGCATTTACAAGGCACACAGGTTTTAAACGTTAACTAGTTTAGATTTGAAATGCAACATCTGCCAGGGATTCCCATCCTTGTTGCCTTCAAGGTGAAAATAAAGGATCTTGTGGAGGGCTCTTGTGGCAGTGAAAACATCCCTACTTCTAAAGCAAGAGGCCTAGGTTCAACTCTCACATGCTCCAGATGTGTGTAATAACAACCCTGAACTAACTGGTAATAAGAAAATACACTTAAATACAACAGCCAATATCACACCCAACTTAAGGATGCTTTCTTTTAAGGGAATAAAAATTTAGTTGATTTCAAATGATATTAAATTTAAAAGTTAAAGTTCCTTAGTAAATGAACTTAGGATTTCAGGTTTGAATTTTTCATTTAAGAAAAATGACGGAGGGAATAAAAAAGAGAAAAAAGTGTGTCGCCTGACTGTTCACTGGAGTTCCAACAATTTACATTCTTAACATTTTCTGTCTTGTTAACTGTAGATTTTATGAACAGCAGTGAACTCAAAATGTCATTGAACGTTGCATGTTTAAAATCTAACCGCCCCTTAAAACTTGAAATCAATATTTAAATATTAACATGAGACAGTAGCTTTGCTAAGTGTAATTCTTGGGATCAGATCTCTTATGAACCAGGAGCAGATATTATAACAGCAGTAAACATTTTAAAGAACCCTTTCGCCTCTCTATTTCAAAATAAATATTTTAAAACATTTATGTTGCAGAGAAAAAGCAAATTAAAAGAACAAATTACGCAAACATATTGTGCAACCATAAGATTCACACACCAATGGCAATCAAATCAGTTGTTTCTTGAACAGAACACCCAACATTTAATAGATATTTATCAATTCTAACAAAGACAATGACAAACAATAATGACAAATTAAAGTTACACTAATGTTAACTAAAAACCCTGTTCACAAGATGAAGCACGACACAGAAAAGGGTACAAACTTTTAAAACATGCACTCAGTCAAAAGCAGTGGAAATATCCTGTAAGTCAATAAAAACATACTTTCCTGGGGCAACATCATTTACAATTTACTTCTTGGCGATTCTAACTTTCAGTTTGGTTTGTAGTGGTATGGCAAGTAACTAATAAGAAAGAACTTTAAATGCAGGAATTGTGCTTAATCCACAAAGCATTACACACCATATAGGAAAAATGATTGCAGATAACCAAAACTGACTCTGACTTCATATTCTTTCTTTCAAACTCCTGAATGTGCCTCACCAAATTGGATAATTAGTATAAAGGACATAAGTCACATTCCACAAAAAATTTTTGAGGCAGCTTTGCGCATCTGCGAATAGTAATGTCAGCTTTAACATTATCAGGTGAGATACTGGAATACTGAATAACACCTCAAAAATACTGCATAAACATTTAAGCTAATTTTTTATGAAAAGATTCTCATGGTTTAATTTCTTATCAAACTATCATATTACACAGGAAGTTAAAGCTGTGAGCAAGCAGATAACCATATATTAGCCTGACCACTTAGGAGTAGTGTAATTGTCAAAGTATTGGTAAACCAAATAATCTTTTTTGGCAACATTCAATGCAGGTTCTTGCTGGAAAACAGATAATGATCTGACTTGCAAACAAAACTGTGTTTTAACCGAAACTCCCATGAACTGGGAAAACTTGTTAATTGCATTTTTCTGATAGATTTTATTTAAAGTGGGCTTATGCCTGACCTGCTGTGCTTTGCCAGCACCACACACTCAACTCAGTATTTAATGAACAGTTAGGAATTTACCCAATAAATACACCTAGGATTTGCATGAAAAAAATGCAATGTTACTCAATTTCAAATGCAAAAAAATGTGATAGCAGCAGCTTTAACTGCAATTAATTTACAGTCCACTGCAAGCATGAAACCTGACTGGTGCAACAACAACTCAAATACATAAGATTTGGTGCCCCTGCAATGCTTCCCTCCAAAGCCTGCACAGGTGGAAAACCTATAAGCATGATTAACAATGATTTTCTGAATACACAATCCCTAATAAACATTCTATTCTCAGTATTATTCATAACATCTATAAAGCTCATTCTTATTTATTTTCCACAGGTCAAGAACCATTTGCCTATTTTTCCTTTATTGAATGTTAGTTACAATTAAGACAAAAACTTAATTGTGGTCAATGCAATAAGTCTCACCTCAACACTAAATGTTGGAGGTCAGTCAAATAGGTCACAGATCCCTCCACAACTTTCAAGGCCATTGTTGCTCTGTGCTTACTTCGCAGGAGACATAAATAAAAGATCTAAGTGTCACCATTCTTGGTGCCTAGTAATGGACAATAAACAAACAAATGTACGGGCTTCAGGATCTGAATGTCAGCCAAATGTTAGGACTTCAGTCCACCAAAGAGTGGAGTATTTGGCATCTTGACTGTTCATCATTAGGCAGTACAGCTGACTTATGTGAATGTGGTATAGACTATTATACACATCACAAAAAAGTATAATTTTTCACGTGACCTTGAACTTATTCTGTCAATTTATTTTTAATATTTAATACTACACATAAACTTGGATCATGTTTATAGAGCTAAATGCTCAGCTAGCTTTAAATGCATCATTCTACCTGATCAAAGATTACACACACACACACACTTCCTGGAGTCCATTTTGTGTTATGCATATCACCAAAAAACTCGTACAAATATCTTAACTATATACATTT
Organism: Chiloscyllium plagiosum; assembly: GCF_037043375.1. Classification (NCBI taxonomy): domain Eukaryota; kingdom Metazoa; phylum Chordata; class Chondrichthyes; order Orectolobiformes; family Hemiscylliidae; genus Chiloscyllium; species Chiloscyllium plagiosum. Next base: position 84,199,777 of record NW_028270146.1, on the reverse strand, counting down.
CGTTTTTGATACGTGGAGAGAGGGGGAAAAAAAGTTTATCGAAAACGACGAATAAGAATTGCTTTCAGCAGCCGGTCGTCCCCGAAGCCGCTGTATCAAACACGTTTACACATCTACAAAAGAGGAAGGGAGGGAGAGAAAAAGCGTCACGACGAATTTGTTAACTGCTCCCATTAGTGCAGGTTTCCGATGGGTCGATCACACTTTCACGCGAAAAGTGAAGAGTGGGTGAATCGAGGTCAAGGAGAGGGATTTAATAAAAAGACATACTGGAATAAAAATGAGATGCCAGCGATTTCGAGCGAATCTGTTTGTTTGGCTTCAGTACAAGAGTGGAATGGATGTAAATAGGACGCGCTGAGGCTTGTGGGCAAAATGAATTGTTTTTAAAAACAGTACATTGGGGGGGAAAGGGGGTGGAATGAAAATCTCCAGAAGTGTAACGAAGATAGAAGATCGACAGGCAACAGATGGAGGAAAAGTATTTCTAAGACAGCGAGGGTTAAAGTGCCATATTGTGAGCTTTTTTGCATGAAAGGCTGTTGGGGCCTTTGTAATGTCTTCAATCTTAGACGCTATCATTCAAGCTCTAAAGGCCTTGAGTGGCCATTTGACCAGACTCAGGCAATGGGCGGAGGAATTGATTTTTTTTTAAAACAAAAAAGGATACAAGTTAGGTTTCTTGAAAGAAAGAAAAGGATTACAATAAAATTCTAATAAAAGAGGGAGGTCACAGGGACAGCAGCTTGAAGCCACATCCCAATAATTATTTTAGAAATAATACAGGCTTTTAAGAGTATTTTGATTTTTTTTTTAAAACACTAAGTTAATTAAGCTTAAGGGGTGGTGAAATAGGTTTAAGTATAGAAATAAATGTGTTTTTATATATATAAAAAAAATCAAGGCGACGAGACGGGGTCTATGTTAATCCTCCGTTACGTACCGCTGTCTGAAACCTCGGCTGTTCTTCCTGAAAAACAGACAAGTGCACAAAATGATCACACAGCCGGAGAGTTGGCACTTCACAAAAAAAAATCGACAGAAAGAGAGAGAGAAAGAGAGAATGGGGGGAAATCCGTAACTACAGAGAAATGGGGGGAATTTTTTTTTCACAATCAGGTGGAAACAGCTCCCAATACGTTAAGAACGTTTTATTATTATTTTCGAAACACAAACGAAACTGAAAAAAAATCAAGCAAAATTTCAAAACAAAAATAGCAATAATAAAAAGGGACCAGGCGAGACTTACGTCGCTTTCGACCTCGATGTCATCGTTATCGCTCATGCTTTTTTTAAATTGAATACGCCGAAAAAAAATTAACCAACGCTTCGATCGCAAAACGGAAACTGGACTTTCACAGAAATAATAATCAATGTCGGAGAGGCACACAAAACGAAAACAAAACACACAAGTGTGAAGGGAGAAACCAACAGGAAAATCACTCGTGACTCCGGGAGCAGCTCCGCCCGACAGGCCACGGCTCCCCCCCCCTCCTCCCCGGACATCCACCTCGCTCCCACTGCGCATGTGCGGCCGTGCGAGCGCCGCTGGGAGTTGTAGTCCCTTCCACCATCGTCGCCCACATCCTCGCACGACGCCTGGACTACTATCCCCATCATTCCCCCGCCCCACCGCCGGCTGCGTTCCACCCGGTCAACGAGATGGAAGAGATGGCCGGAAGTCCATCGAGGCGGCGGATGTCGCGTGTCACCCCCGCGCCTTGGATGCTGGGGGCCGACGGGAATTGTAGTCCCTTCACCGCCACGGTCTGTACTTCCCGAGAGACATCGCGCAGAAAGGAGGGTAACATGGCGGTTGGAGGAGGAGATGGAGAGAGAAGGAGGTCTGACCTGACAATGGGTATAACAACTCTCTCAGGACTCAGAGTGAAGACGGAAGCATCAGTTTACAATGTGATATCGTGTGGATTTCCAAATTTCTTTACGTCTACGACTTTATTCCACAAATATTAGAAAGGGGAAGGAGGTCGAACATCATCCAAATTTTGTAACTTATTTCGTTGAGTCACAACGTTACTTCCTCTTTAACTGACCAGCTCCCTCACTTGAAGTCCCGTTCGAATCGCTGGAACGCACCTTCGAAACTCCCAGGATCAGTCTCCCACAGTTGTCCAAGAAATAAAGAACAGAGTTCGTTCTGCTTCATTAAGGCTTTGGGACTTGATGCGTGATGCAGCTTGATGTACAAGACGTTAATTTTCTGAATGATTGAGAGCAATAATGTTAGTGCTGTGACACTTCAAGGACGGTTTCAGAGTGGTCTTTGGAATGGCATGAGTTGTCCATTAAAGAGTTAAGGAACAGGACCAAGATGGGACGTATGTTTATGGGCTATTTTAACAGTGTGCAGTTCATCAACATTAGTTTTGGGAGTTATTCCTGAAAGCTGACTTCAAGTAGCACATTAGCGTTTCTTTGATGGTCCTCACACTAAATCTGAAGATTATGGTGGAGGCATTGTAGTTAGAATTTTTTTGAGTACTTTTATGTTTTTTTTCTTATTCACGCTTGGGACGTGGATATCGCTGGCTGGCCAGCATTTATTGCTCATCCAAATGGCTCCTGAGAAGATAGTGAGTGAGCTGTTTCCTTGAACTGCTGCAGCCCACTTTCTGTAGGTTGAACCACGATATCTTTGGGAATAAATTCCAAGATTTTGGCTCAGCGAAAGTAAAGGAACTTTGCTATATTTCCAAGTCAGGATTGATGACGTTCCCATGTATCTGCTACCCTTGCCTATCAAGATAGAAGTGGTTGTAGGTTTGGAAATTGTTGTTTAAAGATCTTTGAATTTCTCCACTGGGAATACTGTTGCAGATGTGGGCACCACACCTTGGGAAGGATTCATAGGCCTTGGAGGGAGTACACTGTGTTTGCAAGAATGACACCTTGACTTCAAATGTTAAATTATGAGGAGGGATTATAAAGTTAGGCCTGTTTTCTCTATTACTTAAAAGATTAAGGGGTGATCAGAGGGAAGTCATCCAGATATTAACCTGAAATGACAGGGTAGACAATGAAGCTGTTCCTGCTGGTTAGGGATTCGAGAACTGGGTGTGTGGTCTAAAAATTAAAGCCTGACCATGCATTAGAAATGTTAGGGAGCACTTCTTACATTGAAAGAGTGGTAGATGTTTGGAATTCTCTTTCACAAATGGCAATTGATACTAAATCGATTGTTAATTTTAAACCTGAGATAGATAAATTTTGTTACGCATAGCTGTTGAGGGATATAGGGAAAGACAGTTATATGGAATGAGGCCATAGATCAGCCATGATCTTATTGAATGGAGGAAAGCTGAAGGGACTGAATGACCTATTCTTGTTGGTATGAACAGTAGGAGACCAGCAGTAGAACGCCTGATTTAATCTCTTTTCATGAAAAAATAACAGCAAGCAAATACCTCGGTGCTTTGAATCAGTAACTTTTCAAGAATGTCCAATTTGTAACTCACTTTAAGGAGTTTGTTTTATTAATTTTTTGTGGACATTGCAATTGTTCAGTGTATGATCACATTATCAGAAGTCACACCCTCCATCTAGACTATACAAAAAAATCTCAGCTGCATAATAGCTGTTGAATCTTTTGATTTCAAATTGTGAAAGCAATCTGATATTGAAGAAAATTTGAATGCGCGCTCATTCAAAAATAAACACAAGCTTACAGTATAACATATTGAAAATAATGCATGCTACTTGGCAATCATGGAGCAAGAAACATAATTAATCTTTCGAGTCTGCAAATGTCAGAACTGGAAAAAGTTATTGATGTAACCGACTTCAAGCAAATAAAAGAAGGAAAGGGAAGGATAGAACCGAAGGGTAAATTTTGTGATCGTGTTGAATGGAAGGAGTGTCCTAAATAGGGATAATAGTTCAGGACAAATAAGCAGGTCAAGAAGAAAAACATGGTTCACAGAGGTAAGATGTGCTCAGCATTGCTGTTACAAGTGAGGTGATCTGTTGCTGTGGAGGCTGGTTCGATTGAAGATGAAGACAAGGTTCTGGGAGGAAGGAAAGGTGCAAAAAAATGGTGGAGAACCTTGTCAGCCCTCTTTTAGCATTCAAAAGGTACGAATCCCCATTCCAATCTGGTGCCAGAATGGCATCCATCATCCTCAAACTTGTTTACCCTTTCCATGTCACCATCCTGCGTAGGTAGAGGAAATGAAACACTTACACCTTATCCCTTCTGCCTGCCCAGGGCCATAGACAGTACTTTATGTGAAACATTCAGTTGTAATTTTTGTTGAATGCTTCTGTTCAGTGCAGGGGCATAACCTTGAGCTTCTGATCACTTGCCATTTGAATTCTCTGTCCTTAGACTCTGATCCAGTAAAGCACCTCACTGATCCAGTAAAGCACCTCATCATTCAATTTGACATTTTAGAAACTTTTGCACTTGCGACAAACAACTGAAAATTGACGAAAACGTTGAAACTTGTTGAAAATCTACAATAAAAATGTACCATTGAATCTCTTTTGAAGTTAGTTTTTTTTCCTGTCATTGAAATGTCTAAAATTGTGTTTTGAACAAAATTAAGATCACACACTTTACAATAATAGTTATCTGCTTTTTCTTGAATTATCTACTTTTATTTTCTCAAAAGCGTGCCTTGGAATATTAGTTCTGATGAAAGCCTGTAGACCTGAAATGTTAACTCTTATTCTTTTCTCCTCAGATACTGTCAGACCTACTTAGTTCTTCTATTGGCTGTTCTTATTTTAGATTGAATATTATTGCAGACCTATACCTGTGTGATCAGAATGTAGATCTTGCAGTCTTAAATGTGTTTTTTGAATAAATCATAAGATAAAGGAACAGGAGTGTGCTATGCACCCACTCAAGCCTGTTTCATAATTCAGTAAGATTGTGGTTATTGCCTTATCTCCTCTTTTCTGCCTTCATGTCCACAATCCTTGATGCCTTTGTGGATGAGAAATCTGCCTAATTCAGCCTTGAATGCATTCAGTGCTCAAGATGCCACTGCTTTTGAAAGAGATTTTGAAATATTAACGACTCTCTAAAGAGAAAATTTCTCCATGTCTAAGTCATAATGATTTATTTATGAGCTCATTTTTAAACTCTGTCCCCTAGTTCTTGGGTGGAACATCCTCTCAGCATCCACCATCTCCAGCTCAGTTCAGAATTTTGTTTCAACAAGATCACCTCTCATTTTCCAAACTCTAATGAATAGAGTGCCCATTTGCTTGACCTTAAAAGACAATCCCTTAGTCCCAGGAATCAGTGTAGTCAATATTCTCTCAACTGTCTCTAGTGCAAATATGGTCTCACTAGTACCCTGTACAGATGTAGTAAGGCACCTTTGTACATTGTATCCACCTAGCAAGAAAAGTCAACATTCCATTCACCTTCATTGCTTACTGTATTGCTTAATATATTGTTTCCTAACATACGATGCAATATCTTTACTGCATATTCTGTAGTTTCTCTCTATTTGTAGGTCATTTCTTGCCAAAGTGACTGTTCTCACATTTCCCTACATTATACTTCATCTGTCATTTTTTTATCCCACTAATAACTCATTTATATTCCTTTACAGTATCTTTGTTTTATCTTCACAACCATCTTTCCTTTTTATCTTTCTCTTGTCAGCAAACTTTGCGACAAGTCAGTTTGTTCCTTCATCCAAATCATCAGTAGATCACAGATAGTTGAGACCACAGTACTGATCACTGTGTTACTCCTCTAGTTGGTTTGCCAAGTTTGGACTGACCCATTTATCATGGTTCTCTTCCCTGTTGTTTAGCCAACTCTCTATCAATATATAATTCTGACCACAAGAACTATTGTCTTGTTTAGTAATCTTTTATGTTGCAGCTTATTGAATGCTTTTTGGGAAGCAAGGACAAAACTTCTCCTGGTAACTCTATCCAGCTTGTATGTTACATTCTCAAAGAACACTAATATATTTGTCAAATGCCATTTCCCTTTCACAAAACCATGTTGACCCTGCTTATTTTTCAAAATGTTGTGCTGCTACTTCCTTTATTTTAACATTTTCTCAATTACTTGATAAATGAACTGATCTCTTGTTTTCTGATTTCTGTTTCTCTGCCTTCTTGAATACGGGTGTTACCTTTATCATTTTTCAGTTCACTACATCAGTACTACTGGGTCACGTCCAATGCTGAGATGTTTCTTCTGAGCCACCTGCAATTTTTCTCTGCTAATTTTTAAAAAATACCTAATGGAAAAACTTCAACAACTTTAGTCAAGTAAAATTTGGAGTTTATTATACAGAGGAACCTCGATTATCTGAATGATGTAGGCGGGGATAATCAAATGTTCGGATAATCGAATGCCAGATAACACAGTTTAGCCAAGCATCAGGACCTTGCGATCTTGTCCAGATCATCGAAATTCAGATAATCAAATGCCAGGTAATCAAGGTTCCTCTGTATTTTTAAAATAACTGAAGAACTCTGTGTGTAACAGCCCTCATTTCAAACAAAACCATAAGTAATGATTCAGTTGTGAGAGCATTTGTTAATCGGTGAATTGTAAACATATTTGTTTTTTTTAATGAAACCAAAATCTGCTTGTTTTTCTCCTTAATGTGTACTTTTGAAAAGATTAGAAACTGATGATTAATTTGTGCAGGTTTACACATACTTTTGTAAAACTTTTCTTCACCTGCTGTAAGTGTGAAATTGAGACATGCAAAGATCTTTTTTTAATGCCAGTGCGACTTCTGAAATTTAAACGTTTATCATGTCATTTATACAAAAAGTGTGATAACTGTGTGATAAACATACAAATGTGCAGAATAGAGTTGGCTTGAAGATACAAACCCAAGTTGTTATTCTTGACCCTGTTGTGCTGTCAGGCCTGTTTCATCCATTTTTGTTCTCGGAAAACGGATGCCAGGAATCCAGCAGGGAGCAAATACTGTATCACATTTCAACCCTAGTGCTGTCAAAGTCCAAGACATCCTTATCATGCAGCTACACCCTCACTTCCTTCCCACTCCTGAGTAGTATCTTTGAAGCTCTCACTATAAAATGGTGAGAGCTTTATTTAATGTGATAAGCCTATGTCAATACATTTAATTACAGGCTTTTTTGCAACAATCCTGCAAGACCTCCAAATGAATTACCTCTGCTCCTGCTGTCGACACAAATATAAGTAGGCTTCTATTTCCAGAATTTTTGTATTTTTTCCAAAAGTTAATTCAATTAAAATAAAACTTGCCGCCTCTTTCTGTAACTCATTCACATTCTTGTGCTCCAAAGACTGTTGAGAAATTGTTGTTTCCCTGATCCTTTATTGGATGTGGGAACAGATGGCATGTATCATCCATGGTGAGCTTCATTTGAGAAAGTGGTGGTAGCATTCACTTTTGAATTGGTTCATGTTGACAGCCCTACTACAATGGTTCATGAGAGCCCTACTGCATTTTTAGTGAGGAATTCCAACATTTTTACCTAGACACTGTGAAAAGGCCAAGATGTGTGCGCAAGACAGACTAGTATATGACTTGGTGATTATGGAGTGCCCATGCCCCTACTGCTTGTCCTGGGTGGTGGCCATAGCACATTTGAGAGCTGTCATTGAAAAAGCCCTGGTGAAGTGCTGTATTTCAATTTTCCTCTAAGTACACATTGTAAACTACAATGTTTCAATGATGGATGGGCTGCTGTTCAATAGACTGCTTTGTGTTCAAAGGAAATCAAGCTAGGTCAGAAGAGATGTCAACCTTGGAGTGGAACTACAGAGAGCAGTACCTTCATGCATCTGTTACATCATGATGGAGGTCCCAGATTTGGAAGGAGCCTTGGTGAGCTGTAAAAGAGAAAGCTAAAGAAAGAAATGTCGGAGCTATATAGGTCAATCGGCATCTGTAAAAGAAGATTACGTTTCCAGGTTAGGAGGCGAGAGCCATGTGATTATTCTGTGTGTAAATGAACAATTATATCAAAAACATAGACATTCTATGCATATCCAGTACTAGTTGTTCTCTCAATCTGTCTGAAATAAACAATTTCAGGGCTTTTCACAAGCACAGTTTGAAAGAAAAATCACTTGCAATTTTAAGTTTTGGAAGGGTTCTTCAAAGAAAACTTTGAATTATCCTTTTGCTGAGAATCCTTATACCAGAGGACATAGACCACAGAATATTACAGCGCAGTACAGGCCCTTCGGCCCTCGATGTTGCACCGCCCTGTCATACTAATGTGAAGCCCATCCCACCTACACTATTCCATGTACGTCCATTTGCCTGTCCAATGACGACTTAAATGCACTTAAACTTGGCGGATCTACTACCGATGCAGACAAAGCATTCCATACCCTTACTACTCTCTGAGTAAAGAAACTACCTCTGACATCTATCTTATACCCATCTCCCCACACTTTAAAGTTGTGTTCCCTCGTGTTTGCCGTCCCCATACTTGGGAAAAGGCTCTCCCTGTCCACCCTATCTAACCCTCTGATTATCTTGTATGTCTCTATTAAGTCACATTGCATTTGATTTTTTGTGTACTTTGAACATTGAGTGAATGAAGCATCATGTTTCACACATTGGCTGGTGAACCAGTCCATTTTTTTGGGATCAGACTTCACAATAGGAGAAACTGATTGATCAGGGTGTTGCCATAGGATTGCAGCAGGGATTGGTAATCTCCACGGCCCTTTATTTTCTCCCAATGAAATGGCATAATGTATGTTGGAATTTCTTTGCCTATATAAAGCAGGATTGTATGTGTTATTGTATAGCATCTAGCACACACACACTGCATCCCACTGCAAGCCCAACTGATAACTTTAAATTGGTTCCTGGTGTAATTTGCACAGTGGAGAATTTTGGATAAGAATTGCAGAAGGGCTCATTCTAAGGTCGTAGCATAGAGGTTAGTCTGGGGGGCCCTTGTGGTGCTGTATTAGTGTCACTACCTCAGAGCCAGGAGGCCTAGGTTTAAGTTCCACCTACTCTCGTGCACAATAGTATCTCTGAACAGGTTGATTAAAAATAAATAGAAGTTAGTCTGGTGGCATGGTAATCCTTTTTACAAAGACTATGTTTGATTTCCAGGGGATTTACGTAGAGAGTAAAGCTATAAAATTCCACAGTTTTGAACAAACAACAATAAACTTTACCTGTTAGAACAGTCATACAATCAATAATTCATGTGCAACTTATACTCTGACACCCACAATTAACATGCCGTTCACAGAAGTAATAAAATGTGAATAAACAATTTACAGTGCATATCAAATAATAAATGTGACCTGTATAGATTCTATGGAATTCTAAACAATTCCTTCACAATTTTCACGATATGGCAAATCTCATTAAACCTCATAGGAGTTTTTCATTCTTCACCTGCTGATCTGGCCTTGAAACTCTATCAATGCAATTTTACTGTTCTTGTAAAATTGCCTTGAAACTCTATCAATGCAATTTTACTGTTCTTGTAAAATTTTGCTGCAGGCACAATTACTATGAATTGTTCCATTATAGACAGCCTCAACAAATTCTCCTGTTTTAGATAATCACCTGTATTTCCTGGGTCTATGCTATCCTAAGCTCTAAAACTGCATTCCAATAATTATTCCGAAGCAAAACTCCATCTCTTTACAGACATCTACCTTTACCAAGTTTCCACCCCCTGGTTTTTCATTGAGATTGAATCTTGCTGACATGCATGCTGCAAATATAACTTGGGAGCATTTGCAACTCCTCTCAACTGTACTAAATTATTAATGGCACATGGTTTCATTTGAGCTCCTATAACTTTCAGGACTTCTGTGAGCTCTCATGAATGAATGTTAAGGGTTCCCTGAATCCTTACCACACAGAACAAAGAAATGGTGCATGAACTTTGCATCAGCTTTCACAGTAATAACCATAGTAGAACTTCAAGAGAGTCACGGGCAAAGAGGAGTCGAGTGGTCATCACTAAGGAAAAGGTGCTGGGGAAGCTGAAAGGTCTGAACATGGATAAATCACCAGGACAAGATGGACTATAACTCAAGTTCTAAAAAATATAGGTGAGAAGATTGTAGAGATATTGGTGGTGATTTCAGTAATCACTGGTGTCAAGGAGATTTGCAGAGGACTGGAAAATGGTTAATGTAACACATCCATTGATGAAGGGAGGAGAAGACAGGAAACTATGTGCCAGTTAGTCTGACTTCACTTATTGGTAAGATTTTACAGTTCATTTTGAAAGATGATATCTGTGAAGTATTTGGAATTACATGGTTAAATAGGACTGAGTCAGCATAGCTTCATCAGAGGTAATGCCTGGCAAATCTATTACAATTCATTGAAGAGATGATGAGTAGATTTTTCAAAAGAAAACGTGATCTGTTTGGATTTTCAGAAGGCGTTTGACGAGATGCTGCTCAGGAATCTGCTAAATAAGATAAGAGCATATGGTGTTTGGAGAAACGTACGGGCATGGATAGAGGGTTGGCTGACTAGCAGATGGCAAAGAGTAGGGATAAAGGGTTCTTTTTCAGAATGGCAGTCAATGACTAGTGGAGGTACTCAAGGGTCTGTGTTGGGACCACATCTCTTCATGTTATGCATTAGCAAACCAGGTGAAGGAACTGAGGGAATTGTTGCATGGGTTCTAGATGGCTCAAAGATATGTGGAGGGACTAGGAGCATTGAGGAAATGGGGATGCTCCTTGGACTTGGGCAAAGATGTGGCAGATGGAATACAATATGGGAAAATGTGAGATTATGCACTTTGGTGGAAGAGTAGAGGCAGAGTCTATTTTCTAAACGGGAAAAGGCTTAATAAATCTGAAGCAAATTTGGGAAGTCTGGTTCTTGAGGTTAACATGCAGGTTCAGTTGGCAGTTTAGAAGGCAAATGCAAAGTTTCTTTTATTTCAAGAGATCTAAAGTACATGAGCAAAGATGAACAGCAGATGGTATAAAAGGTTTTGGTCAGGCCACTTTTGGAATATTGTGAGCAGTTTGGACCTCGTATCTGATGAAGGTGTGCTGACCTTGGAGGGGGTCCATCCTCAGGGTGAAGGGACCACCCTTTAGAATTGAGATAAGAAGGAATTTCTTGAGCCAGAGAGTAGTTAATCTGTGCAACTTAGTGCTGCACCGTGCTGTGGAGGCTAAGTCATTGAATATATTTAAGACAGAGACAGTTATGTTCTTGATTGGTAAGGGAATCAAGGGTTATGGAAATAAGGCAGGAGAATGAGGTTGAAAATCATATCAGCGATGATTGGATGGCAGAGCAAACTCAAATGGGCTGAATGGCCTAATTCTGCTCTTATATCTAATTGTCTTATTTAAAATTTTGCAGTATGCCCCCACCCTATTGTCAGGCAGAATTGAATGTTGCCAACCAGCAACTTTAGAACTGTCTGTTCTATGGATGTTACTGGCCATTGATTGCTGGCTTACTCCGTACAGAAAAATGAGCAAAAATAGCAGATTTCATCACAGAGAACATGGTCATATTATGCATTCGTTGTTGGTACCTGATCTGGAAGCATGACTTTATTTTCCACCTCTCCTTATTCTGTTTGACTGAATTGTTGCCATTGCTCTGCAGTGACATGTGTTATGATATTGTTGATGTCATTCTCTATTTTTCATTATGCAGAGCAACTATACCTGTAACAAATTTCCATAAGATAAACATAACTGTATTGAGGTGAATATGCAGTTAAATCCAAATGAAAGTAACATTGGTCAGAGTAGGATGAGCTGTCTCCTCAGGAATTTGCTGCACTCACATCAGGTTGTGCAAAGGTATATTCAAAACCAAGATCTGGGATTGAATATTTAGCCAATTCTCCAGAAGAAGGTTATGTTTGGGGATGATATCTCTGTGCCTGTAATAAGATAATCCATTAACTTAACTGGGCAAAGGACACCATGGTGTCACCTGGTTGACAAATTCAGCCAGATGTGAAGAGTGGAGGGTTGCATACTAACCAAGAGAATATGAGAAAAGTTGAGCCTGGAGCCAACAAAAGCATGAATCAATGATTCAGCAACAGGGTGAGCTGAGATCAGACCAGAGGATAGCAATGTTGTAGAAGTTGAACAGAGTTTTGATGAAAATGACATAGAATGTTTGTTCCCTTGAAGTCTTTATAAGGGAAGATATGAACAACATGCTTTCTGCAAACAATGACATCTTGTGTAAAAGGAGCAATTTTTAGATAAAAAAAACAGAGCTGTGAAGACAGGCTGAAGGAGTTTGAAAAAAACCCTCTGCAACAGAGAGTATCAAAGTGTTCTTAGAAAGACCAAGGAGGAGATTTGTGAGGTATTGTTTGTAGAGATTGTGTTTAAGGAATATGCAGTTTAGTCTCTGAGATACGCTGTGAGGTAACAGTGACACTAGAGTCATATGAGCGAAACTCTACCAGGGTGTTGGAACTAAAGAATTTTAGGATGGCGATGTCAGCTGCAAGATCCCAATGCATATAGTGTAAATAAATAGTGTTCGAAGAAATGCTTTTTGGTCTGGCCTGAGCTTATATGCATAGACAATCCAATACTAAAACATGGTGACAACAGTGGAGACACCTATCCAGAGTGGATGGTGTTTCACTGAGAAGAGCTGAATGATTGGCAAATCAAATGTGATTGATCAAGCCTTTCCCATGGAGAGAGCACTGGAGAACTGTAGACTACCCAAGTCACTGAGTACCTTTTTCTTCAGTCATACAAATTGATATGATGGTTTGAAATTTGGTATTCTTGCATTTATCCTGAGTGCAAGTTGAAAATCTTCAGCAAATTCTTCTTTTCCTGTAATATTCAAGATCTGTGTGACTGAACAACTGTAAAGGAAACAAAAATGAGATGTGCTATTTTTAATGTTTAGTCAGTTTGCAAGGATGTTGGAATTGGTATAACTGATGGTCTGAATCATCCAGTTAGATAATGTGCAATATAGTTGCTTTCCGGTTAATGTGAGGAAGTCACTGCTGTATGGATGATGGGTCAAGTGTCTGATTGCATGTCTTAATAAAACTTGCCAGCCTATTTAGCCTGAATTACCATTCCTAGACTCAATCATTCACATTAATGTTTGATCACTTGGTAGAGAATGGTTTCTCTAAATGTTACTTATTGTAACAAGTGGGAATCTGTTTTGCTATATCGTCATATTTGGCTGACTTTGTGAATGGAGTAATGAACATTGTGGAGAAATCCCTTGCTTCCAAGCTATGAGAAGCTAATTGATTTCTTTAAATCTTTGGAATTTTATGTGAATTAATGAATGTAAAGTTATTTTTAAAATCGTAGTAAATTGATAAAAGTAGAAACTTGAATTTCTGTGGAACCTCATTACGATGCTGTGAAGCACTTTGCAACCAATTGATTAACCTTGAATTCTGATCATTGTTGTGGCAGAAAACTAGGGGATCATTTTGTTGATACTGGTTGAGAAAGGAATCGTAGCCAAACTATCATAAGAAATCTCCAGTAAAGTTGCAGGTAGATAGGATAGTGAGGCAGGCGTTTGGTATGTTTTCCTTTATTGGTCAGAGCATTGAGTATAGGAGTTGGGTGGTCATGTTTTTAGATTAGATTACATTACATTACTTACAGTGTGGAACAGGCCCTTCTGCCCAAAAAGTCCACACCGACCCTCCGAAGAGTAACCCACCCAGACCCATTCCCCTATATTTACCCCTTCACCTAACTCTATGGGCAATTTAGCATGGCCAATTCACCTAACCTGCACATCTTTGGACCGTGGGAGGAAACCGGACCACCCAGAGGAAACCCACGCAGACACAGGGAGAATGTGCAAACTCCACACAGACAGTTGCCTGAGGTGGGAATTGAACCCGGGTCTCTGGCACTGTGAGGCAGCAGTGCTAACCACTGAGCCACCATGCCGCCCAATGTTGCAGCTGTACAGGACATTGGTTTGGCCGCTTTTGGAATATGGCATGCAATTCTGGTCTCCATCCTATTGGAAGGATATTGTGAAACTTGAGCGGGTTCAGAAAAGATTTACAAGGATGTTGCCAGGGTTGGAGGATATGAGCTATCGGGAAAGGCTCATAAGCTGGGGCTGTTTTCCCTGGAGTATCGGAGTCTGAGGAGCGACCTTATAGAGGTTTATAAAATCAGGAGGCTATGGATAGGATAAAGAGGCAAGGTCTTTTCCCTGCGGTGGGGGAGTCCAGAACTAGAGGGCATAGATTTAGGGTAAGAGGGGAAAGATATAAAAGGGACCTAAGGGGCAATCTTTTCACACAGAGGATGGTGCATGTATGGAATGAGCTGCCAGAGGAAGTGGTGGTGGCTGGTACGAGTACAGCACTTAAAAGGCATCTGGATGGGCATATGAATGGGAAGGTTTTAGAAGAATATGGGCCAAGTGCTGGTAAATGGCACTAGATTAGGTTGGGTATCTGGTCGACATGGACGAGTTGGACTGAAGGGTCTGTTTCCATGCTGTACATCTCCATGACTCTGTGATTTTAAATAGTACCACAGAAATTTATTTATGTCAGCTTCAATTGACAGATGATGCCTTGGATTGAAGTAACAACTGAATGTAGCTCCTCTGACAATTTGGAGAACAATATCAATGATTTTAATTACGGTATACTTTGTAAACATAGTTACATTTTACAATAAGTAATTGTAATTCCATGAAACTTGAGAGATTAAAAAGTAATTTGGTTCCTGTTCAAGTTGGAAATGGTGATTGCATTTGTTGCTAAGGACAACTGAGCTCGAAATGTGATTGAGGTGCCCCTTCAATTGCAGTTTTGATTAAGAAAATCAAGTGTCAGTGATTTGTTTGCTCCTTGAATGTTTGTGTGGTGATTAATTATTTGTGGAAAAAAGCTTTTCTCTGACAGCTGGGTGTTCCTATGTGCTTTGAATCGAGAAACTACTTCCTGCTTCAAAGTTTCTCTTGATCTCCTTACACAGGGCTGGTTTTGCTTGTCTCAGGTGGTTATCTACCAGCCATTCTCCAAAACGCCCACTCCTGTGGATGATCGGTACCTGAAAGGATCAAAAACATTTGTTGAATGAAGCTGTAGAGTTCAAAATAAACGCTCAAATGCAACATTTGATACCTACAACATATTAAAGATTTAAACCTGGTAGCACTTTCTGATTGTGCTGCATGGCTTTTTGTTGCCATATTTTAGCATCACCTTCTTTCCATTCTATTTCATATGACCACACTAGAATGTATCCACATCAACTAGTCACTGGGGTTATGTAATTGGAGTACTGATGAAGGAAGTTTGTACTGCGTGTTGAAGCTGTGTGTTATCTTTGGGAGGTATTTTCAAGTTAATTTAAGGTTTTGCATTATGTCATTGTTGTTTTGTAACAGAATTTTTGCAATTATTTTACAGCTTGATCTTTTGCTTTTTGAATCATTTTACATTTGAACACTTGAGGTCAGTCTGGAGTTGCTGGGCTCCACAGTGTATAAGGGGTGAGGATCTGCAGTCTTTCCAGGCTGGAGAAGGGTCAGTTCTGGATGTCGTCCATCCCGAGGCCTGTCATATCTAGGACTCGGTGTTGGGGGTGGGGGGAGTGTCTGATGCAGCAGAGGGAGCTGTTGAGGAGCTTTGGGGAAGGTGTGGAGACACGAGTGGTGACAGTGATTGGCCTGGCACAATAAGGTCAAAGAGTTGGAGGGTCATAGGGACAACATGGATGGTGAATTGGTGAGGATAGGTGATAATGGGAGGAGGTAGTGGTTCTCAGAGGTAGCAGTTTATCCTTGAATGGTCCAACAAGGATGGTGAATCTCAAACTGATTGTGCTAAACTCTGTTGAAGTCAAAATGGCTGCAGGCAGGGTGGGAGGAATTTCTGTTTGGGGTTGGAATTCCAACCTGCATATTTTGGCCAACTAAATGGGCTCCTATTAATCAGGAACCAATGAATGGACTGTGGTCCATCCAGGATAATGATGTGTTATAATATCTGAACTGACTGATTAATGTTTTGAAATCAACAGTGCTCAGGTAATCACAATCCAATCTCTTGAATTCATGGAGCCAAAATACTATTTTGCCTAATTGCCAGCTCATCATCTCCCAGGTTTGTGGGAAGAAATGCAGCAAGGGAGACAAATGCTATCAAGAAACTGCCCCTTCAGCATAAGCCAACAATCACTGCATGAGGGCTGCATGTCTTGGCATTCTGCATAAATGCCATTGCCACACACACAAGGGGATGGATGGCAAGTTCTAGGAGTTAATGAGGTGCCACCACCATGCCAAGGCTCCATTAGAAATGTTCTCCTTCAACCTCCCCAAAGGCAACCTGGTCATTGTGCATGGTCAGGTGGACTGGCATGCTTTTAGCACCCTGGGTGATCTGCACATTTCCTCTTGCTCACAAGAAGCTGTCTTTTGAAACTGCACTGAATGTACAAAACTCTGTGACTTTTATGTCTCTATTGATCCGCTGAAAGCTACATCAAGATGGTTCAGTGGAACCTCACCATTCTGCTGCCCTTATCCCCCTAGATAATCATAGGTGAGACTTTGAAAATGCTGTGTAAGGAGCCTTTGTGAATTTCTGCAGTGCATCTTGTAGATGGTTTACTCTGTTGCGACTGAGTGTCAATGGTGGTGGGAGTGAATATTTGTGGACATGATGCCAATTAACTGGACTGCCTTATCCTGCATAATGTCAAACTTCTTGAGTGCTGTGGGGAATATTTCATCACGCTCCTGACTTCTGCCTTGTAGATGGTAACAGGCTTTGGAGAGGCAGGAGGTGTGTTACTTGCTGCAGGTCTCCTAACCTCACACCTGCTTTGTTATTTATATTATTCATTTGGTGAGTCCAGTTTAGATTCTGTTCAATGGTAAATCCCATAATATTGATAGTTGAAGTGTGGCAGGGTTTCCACAATGATAGTCCCATTGAATATCAAGCAAAGAACAAAGAACCTTACAGCACAGGAACAGGCTCTTTGCCCGGCCAACCCTGCGCCGATCCAGATCCTCCATCTAAAACTGCCGGCTATTTTCTCAGGATCTGCATCCCTTTGCTCCCAGGCCATTCATGTATCTGTCTAGGTACATCTTAAGTGACACGATCGTTCCCGCCCCATAATTTCCGCGAGCAGCGCATTCCAGACACCCACCACCCTCTGCGTGAAGAACTTTCCACGTATATCTCCCCTAAACCTTTCCCCTCTCACTTTGAACTCGTGACCCCGAGTAATTGAGTCCTCCACTCTGGAAAAATTTTCTTGCCATCCACCTTGTCTACATCTCTCATGATTTTGTAGGCCTCAATCAGGTCCCCCCTCAACTTCCTTCTTTCCAATGAAAATAATCCTGATCTACTCAACCTCTCCTCATAGCTAGCACCCTCCATACCAGGCAACATCCTGGTGAACCTCCTCTGCACCCTCTCCAAAGCATCCACATCCTTTTGGTGACCAGAACTGTACGCAGTATTCCAAATGTGGCTGAACGAAACTCTGATACAACTGTAACATGACCTGCTAACTCTTGTACTCAGTACTCCATCTGATGAAGGAAAGCATGCCATATGCCTTCTTGACCACTCTACTGACCTGCGTTGCAACCTTCAGGGAACAATAGACCTGAACACCCAGATTTCTCTGTACATCAATTTTTCCAAGGACTTTTCCATTTACTGTATAGTTCACTCTTGAATTGCATCTTCCAAAATGCATTACTTTGCATTTGTCCAGATTGAACTCCATCTGCCATTTCTCTGCCCAACTCTCCAATCTATCTATATTCTGCTGTATTCTCTGACAGTCCCCTTCACTATTTGCTGCTCCACCAATCTTAGTGTCATCTGCAAATTTGCTAATCATTTATGTATATCACAAGCAACAGTGGTTCCAGCACAGATCCGTGTGGGTCTCCATTTTGAAAAGCTCCCTTCCAATATTACTCTCTGTTACCTGTTGCCTAACCAGTTCTCCATCTGTCTAACTAGAACACCCTGGACTCCATGCTACTTCACCTTCTTCATCAGTCTACTATGGGGTACCTTATCAAATGCCTTACTAAAGTCCATGTATATGACATCTATGCAGCAATGGTTAGATTCTCTCTTGTTGAAGAAGGCCACTTGTGTGGCACGAATATCACATGATAGGAACTTCATACCAAAGGACGGTGATGGTGGTGACTGGAAGGCATGATTCTTTGAGTATGACTATATTAGGCCATTGCTTGACCAGTCTATTGCAATTTTGATAGGAGCCCCACATGCTAGGATGGAGGATTTTGCAGGATTAAGAAGGCCATTGTCCTTTCTGGTGCCTAGATCTATTGAAGGCAGTCTTTTCAATTTCTTTCCTCTCCTTCCGCATTGAAACAGTTTTGCTTTAATTAATAAGCTTACTAGGGCATTTCTGAGGGCAATTAAGAGTCAATCATAGTACTGTGGTCTGGAGTTACCTGTAGGCCTAACCAGAATTGCCTGCCTAGACAGTGGACATGAGTGAACCAAATGTGTTTTTGCAACAATCAACAGTGATTTCCTGACCATTACTATGCAAGCATTTAAATTTCAGACATTATTGAATTCAAATTTCCCATCGTCTGCATTGAGATTTGAATCTATATCACTAATGCATTATCCTTCGGCTTGGGGTTACTACCCAATAACAACACAATTATGTCACTATCTCCCCAAGCAAGCCTCGACCCATCCTGGCCACTTGACAAAGTACAGGCTGAAAGGTGACAGTCATAAATCTATCAAAATGTTACTTATTACAAGTGATTCATTGTTTTCCTTCACTTTTTCTTGTTTTTAAATAAATAGCATGTGGATCCAAGTGTCTTACAATTTCCATAATACACAAATCAGTATACATTCAGAACAGGAAGACTTGATAAAAGATGTTTAAGTGAACAACTTCAATAATCACTGACAAACTACCTTGTGCAATGAGTTGTCATTACACTGCCATCATTAAGTAGGCAGTGTAATGACAACTCATTGCACAATGAGTTCCTGAAGAAGGGCTTATGCCCGAAACGTCAATTCTCCTGTTCCCTGGATGCTGCCTGACCTGCTGCGCTTTTCCAGCAACACATTTCCAGCTCTGATCTCCAGCATCTGCAGACCTCACTTTCTCCTCCATCATTAAGTAGGGCAGAATAAATAAAACAGGTGACAGTTTAGCCTACATTTTATTTTGCCCATGAATGGACTTTCTGTGTTTTACAAAATGTTGTTATTGTCAGTCACCATCCAATATATTGATCAACTCTTGGCTCCCGTAACATTAGAGGAAGTGATGAAAAATATTTTAATGTTTCACAAAAACACTGAAGCAGGTGTAGGCTGTTTAAATCCTTAAGCTGTTCCAACATTCAATGATTGCAACCTAACCCCATAAATCCAGCTTTAACCTATATCCCTTAATACCTTTGGCTAACTAAGACGCATCAAATTCAGTTTTAAAATTAACAATTAATCTGGTAACAATTTCGGAAAAGAATTCGTTCACCATGGTGGCTCAGTGGTTAGCACTGCTGCCTCACAGCACCAGGGACCCAGGTTTGATTCTGCCCTCAGGCAACTGTCCGTGTGGAGTTTGCACATTCTCCCCGTGTCTGCTTGGGTTTCCTCCGATTGCTCCGGTTTCCTCTCACAGTCCAAAGACGTGCAGGTTAGGTGAATCGGCCAAGCTAAATTGTCCATAGTGTTCAGGAATGTGTAGGTTAGGTGCTTTAGTCAGGGGTAAATGTAAAGAAATAGGATAGGGGAATTGGTCTGGGTAGATTACTCTTCGGAGGGTCGGTGTGGACTTGTTGGGTCGAAGGGCCTGTTTCCACACTGTATGGACTCTATGATTCTGATACTTTTGTGTGAGGCAGTTTTCACTCCTGCACTAATTTATTGACTATGCCCCAAGTCCTAATTTCTCTATGGCGAAAGTGAGGACTGCAGATACTGGAGATTAGAGCCAAGAGTGTGGTGCTGGAAAACCACAGCCGGTCAGGCAGCATCCGAGGAGCATGAAAATCGACATTTTGGGCAAAAAAATCTTCAGGAACATCCTGATGAAGGGCTTTTGCCCGAAATGTCGATTTTCCTGCTCCTCGGATGCTGCCTGACTGGCTGTGGTTTTCCAGCAGCACCCTCCTAATTTCTCTATGTCCAGTCTGGCCTAGCTGTTCCTTTAAAATTTTGAAAACTTTTATCATATTACGTCATGACATTCTACAAACACAGAATACAGAACAATTTTGTTAAATCTTTCCCTTGCAAGTTAACTCCTGGAGTCTAAGAATGTGGGTAGATTTATGCTGAACCCCCTTAAAAGCCAATACATTCTTCAAAGCAGGTTTTGCCTAGATCTGAACATAGTATTCCAGGTATCAGCTAATTTCTTTGTACAGCTGAAGCACAACTTCTATTTGTTTGTTTTACATTTTCATATACCATTTTCAGTCTTTGGAGAATAGTAAGGAAGGGTTGGATGGATTATTAGACAAATGATCGATCTTTTAAACTGCTTCAGGGATATCCCATTCAACACAATCTGGAGTGACACTTTAACCTGGATAACCTAGCTCAGAGACAGCACTAGAACCGACTGAAGAGTGCGGGAGATTATGCCAGAAGCATCACCAGGCTTATTTAACGATGAGATGCCAACCTGGTGAAGCTACATTAATTGCCACAAAATAACAAAAGCAGTAGGCAATTGTCGTGTATTGTAGCTTCACCAGATTGATAGTTCTGCAGCCCAATCTTCAGTACTACTGTCAAGATGGCAGAATGCATGGTCTTTATTATATCCAGTGTTGGCATGATCTCCCACACTACTCAAGTCTCACTGAAGGACTTGTTGGCTAGGGATCCCCAGTACATCTACAACACTAACATCTCACCAACAATATGGAAATCTGTACAGGGTATATCCTCCACAATGTTCAGCACCACTTATGACTGATCATATAAGGAATCAGTACATGCCCAAATGCAGCAAGACCTGGACAATATCAAAGTTTGGGCTGACAAACGGCAAGTAACATTCACACTACACAAGTGCCAGGAAATGAGCATCTCCAACAAGAGAGAATCTAACTATCACCAATTAACATCCAATGGTGTTACCATCACCAAATCTCCACGATCAACATCCTGTGGGATTAAAAATTGATCTGACTATTTATACCGACACTGTGGTTACAAGAGCAAGTCAGAGGCCAGGAATACTGCAGCAAGTAACTCACCTCAAAGCTTGTCCACCATCGAGAAGGGACAAGTCAGGAATGTGATGGAATACACTGGATGGCTACAGCTCCAACAACACTTAAGAAGCTTTATGCCATCCAGGACAAAGCAATCCATTTGTTTGGTACCAGATCGAAACGGATCCACTCCCTCCACCACAAATGCTCAGTAGCAGCAATGTGTATTATGCACAACAGAAATTCACCAAAGATTCTCAGACAGCAGCTTCTAAACCTAAGACTACTTCCATATAGAAGGACAAGAGCAGCAGAGACATGGAAACACCATCTCCTGCAAGTTCTCCCCAAAGCTATTCACCATCCTGATTTGGCTATGTATTGCCATTCCTTCACTGTCACTGAATCAAAATTGTGGAATTCCCTCTCTAAGTGTATTGTAGGTCTATCTGCAGCAGAGTGATTTAAGAAGGCAGCTCAGCACCATCTTCTCAAGAATAATTTTTTGTTGGACAATAAACGCTGGTCAGCCAGAGATGCCCACATCCTATGAGTAAATTAAAAAAAGTTGATCAAAAACTTAACTGGATGAGCCATATTAATACTATGACTATCAGAGCAAGTCAATACATGAGAATTCTGCAACCAGGAACTTACCTCTTTACTTCCTGAAGCCTTCCCAGTATCTCGAAAACACCAGCCAGGAGTTTAATAGAATATCCTCCACTTTTCAGGTGAATGTTGCTCCAACAACACTCAAGAAACTTGACACCATTCAACAAAAAGCAACCACTTAAGATTGGTGCAATTATAGATATGCAGATTATTCACTACTGACACACAGGTCGCTGCAGTATATATCATATTCAAGAAGTACTTTAGCAAACCTCCAAATTTACTGTGATTGTACATTTCCAATAAAACTTCTACCATAACAAAGGATAAAGGCTTTAATTCTTTAATTCCCTTCCTATGCACTATAAAGCATTATGGGGTAAGGAGAGTAGGTAGACCGTGTCATCCATGAAGGCAGCACATCCACACCTTCTCAAGAGTTAACCGGGAAAGAGTAACAAGTGCAAGCCTTGTTGTTTATATTCCATAAAAGAAACTTTTAAAAAATCAAGATGTTATAGCATAGCTTCTACTGTTTGTATTCTAAACCTTCAGATTTAAAAGACAGTATTTCATTAACAATTAAGACTAATTTCTGAGTGCATTAATGACATCTTAATGTCATTGCATATCTTGACCTACAACTCACTTTGGACCTCCATTCAATACAACTTCAGATTTTGTATATATGTTGATGAAACCCATGTCTACCTCAGCACTAGACCCCCTTGACCTCTCCAATACATGTGATTTAACACTGTTGTCTGACACCTGGTATTAGATGACCAATCTGTTTCTATCACAAGCTGTTGATACTATCTGAAAGTGCTTTTAGATGATCCTGAGGTTGTGAAAGGTGCTATCTCTTTCTGTTCATAGTTGACAGCTGCAAATTGAAAATAAGTTCATGTTCACTTAAGTCTGACTTAAATGATGGCATGGCCCAGTTTCTGTAGGATAAAATGACAATGAATTTGAAAAGCACCTTGTCACTTTTTTATCCAGAAATGGAAATTGAGTTGATGCTGTGCACTTTTATTTTCCCACCTTGTGGGACTTTGAAGGCTTGAAGTCAGATTTTTATCAGGCTGTAATGCAAGGTTTAAGATAGAACAATTTTTATTGTTATTGGATGTTCTTTGTTGAATTTATGGCACATATCTCCTGGTGTACGGTTTGTTGGTCCAAGATGTGATTCGTAACATCTAAAGAGATTTTCACACACTTAACTCTGTGAGAATTGCAGGAATTTGAACTTCTGACAGACAATTCCCTCCCTTCCTGAAACTCTCTGAACAGTTCTGCTGGTTAATTATCCAGGAAAGTTTGGTCAGATTAAAATGGATAACTAAAGACTGAAACTTCCCCCTATCAGTCACACTGACCCAACTTAGCTATGTTCCTGACAAACTCGACCAGTCAATCTGACCTCGAAACATCGATTTTCCTGCTCCTCGGATGCTGCCTGACCTGCTGTGCTTTTCCAGCACCACTCTGATCTAAACTCTGGTTTCCAGCATCTGCAGTCCTCACTTTTGCCCAGTCAATCTAACTGCCAGTCTGTCTCTCTGAACCACTTCCCCATTCACCTGCCTCACCCAGTTTGCCCACCTGCTACCTTCCCACAAAACAATCTGCCATCCTGCCAACTTACCAACCTACCACTGAACCACCTCAGCCACCTAGAACCCTAACTACATGCCCTGCGAATCCTACCCAGTTAGCCACTTCCCTCACCCATCCTACACATTCATTCATTCATACACTAAGACATTTAAACTGACTATATGGCAGCTAGTGCCAAATATGCAGTCTACCCTCAGCATTGTCAGGCTGCAATATAGCTCATCAATGGAGGCTGAATTCCTTATTTCTGGAGAAGCCAGATTCAGAAGACCCAACAAGAAATGCAGAGAATGTGGGACAAGAAAATGTTCAGGCAAATTAACAATCCAACAATGATGATGCTTCAGGAAAGATCTGGGCCTATATTTTTTCAACATATTATTCCTCATTTTTCGCCACTGTTGCAATTCTATACTGGCATATATAATGTATATAAACTGGATATTCATATTATACATATATAAATATACTGGCGAAGAGAAATCTCCTTGGATTCAGCAAAGTATCAGATTCTTAAAAAAGTCTAAACAACATTGCCTGGTTGTCTTAGTATGAAGGACACCAGAGTAAATTCAAGCCTGGAGTCTACCAAGGATAGATCTTTCATTTTCTGCTTTTTTTTCACACCCAAATGATGCTTCTTGGTGACACCATTCAAAAATATAAGTCCAGATTCTGCCTGCACACTGTTAAAACCCAGCTCAATGTCAGCACTATCTTTCTAAGACCCTCCACTGAATCTGACTTGTCACACTGCTTTTCGAGTACTCCAGTTAAAAGTTGGGAAAGTTGAAGCCATTGTCCCTGGTTAATATCACAACATCTATCCCCAGCCATTTA
Source organism: Chiloscyllium plagiosum (assembly GCF_037043375.1). Taxonomy (NCBI): domain Eukaryota; kingdom Metazoa; phylum Chordata; class Chondrichthyes; order Orectolobiformes; family Hemiscylliidae; genus Chiloscyllium; species Chiloscyllium plagiosum. The sequence goes on along the minus strand of NW_028270146.1, from coordinate 84,175,517 downwards.
TTTCATTTCCTTCATTGATCACTATCTGAGACTAAATCAGACCATTCTCAACTCAGCTGAGCTTTGGACCCATATCCTCATTATCACCAAAACCAGTTAATTAAATCACTTATCTCCATTCTGTATCAGCCCTTTGTTGCTGTTAAAATCTCATTTCTATCTATTTAAACTTCTGATCTTGATTATTTTGAAGTTCTTCCCTCTTTTCACTCTTGATAAATGTGAATTCATCCAAAATGCTGCTGCCCAGTGCTACCATCCTTGCCGACTGATAATTATTAATAGATATGAATTTTCAGTGATACAAGTTCACAAACAATGTTTTATGTTTTAGGTCCTTTACTGCAACAAACTAAACTCAACAATGACAGCATTACTTAGGAGGCAACTAATACACTAAAAAATAGAAAACATACTGTCTATTAACCCCTTAATACAAATAAAATCCTCATGCTACACTGATACATTACACTTAACTGGCCCATCAAAATATAGCTTCTGATTAAAGTCCCTAAGTTCCAGCACCTCTTCTCCCTTTACCACCACAATCTTCCAGTATCCTTTTAAACATGGTCCTTTTCATTCAATCTTCTGAGCACACTGAATTTGGCCTCTGTAGTAATGAAGATTTCTGCACTCATTCTTCACCTGCACACACATGACCCAAGGGTGCTGGGGAATAATTAAACACCACAGCTGTTTGGCGGTAGTGTAGGTGCTTATATTTAAAAAGGGCCTCCGTAATAAGGTGCCCACTAGCAACTCTGGTCTCTGGCAATTATCCACAAATTAAATTTCTCTGCTCAGGCGATTTGTTCTCACCAGCTTTGACATCAAGCCTTTGACACAATTTAGATGGTAGACTGGTTAGTAAAGTTATATCACATGGTATTCAGGGCGACCTTGTCAATGGATGCAAGATTGGCTTGATGCTGGGAGACAGAGGGTGGTGGTGGAGGGTTGAATTCCAGACTGGAGGTCTGTGACCAGTGATGTTCCGCAGGGCTTGGTGTTGGGTCCACTTTTGTTTGTCATTTATATAAACAATTTGGATAAGAATTTAGGAGGCATACTTAGTAAGTTTATGGATGACCCCAAAACTGGTGGGAGAGTCAATAATGAAGAAGGTTATCCAAGATTACAAAGGGATTTTGATCAATTGGGCTAACTGGCTGAGGAGTGACAGATGAAGTTTAATTTGGATAAACGTGAGGTATTGCATTTTGGTAAAGCGAAAAAAAGGGCAGGATTTATTCAGTTAATGGTAGGGCCCTGGGTGGTGTTGTCAAACAGAGAGACCGAGGGGTTCAGGTACATCAGGTTGCATCACAGGAGACAGGGTAGTTAAGAAGGTATTTATCAGGCTTGCCTTCATTATCAGACCATTGAGTATAGGAGTTGGGACGTCATGTTGAGGTTTACATAACACTGGAGATGCCATTCTTATGCAGATATCTGGTCACCCTGCTGTAAGAAGGATATTAATAAGTTGGAGAGGGTTCAGAAGATGTTTATCAGGATGTTGCCTGGACTGGAGAGTTTGAGTTATAAAGAGATGCTGGATAGACTGGGACTTTTCTTCACTGGAACGTGGGAGGTTGAGGGATGACCTTAAAAGGTTTATAAAATCACAACAGGCATAGATAAAGTGAAGAGCAAAGATCTTTTCCCTTTGATGGAGGAGTTCAAAACTAGGGGGCATATTTGTAATGTGAGAGGAGAAAGATTTAGAAGGGATCTGATAGTTCATATGTGGTTTAAACTGCCAGAGGAAGTGGTAGATGTAGGTACAGTTACAATATTTAAAAGGCAGGTATGCGAATAAGGAAAGTTGAGAGGGATATGGGCAAAATAGAGGCAATGGGATTACTTTAGTTCAGGAAATTTAGTCGGCATGGATGAGTTGGACCGAAGGCTCTTGTTTCCATGCTGTATGACTCTATCAATCCAAAAGAGGTGCTTTTCCCCCTTCTCCCTGTGGTGTCTCTTCTTTCTAGCTGTCTCTGGGAGTCTGTAGGTCCAAATGCAGCCAAGAACAGCTACTTTCTCTTTTGAGTTCAGGTGTTAAAATTTGTACCTTGAGTGCCTTCTTTTGGTGCAGTGATAATGAAAGGGTCCAGGTGCAAGTCCCACCTTCTCCTGAGGTGTGTAATAACATCTGTAAACAGGTTGACTAGAAAAAAATGGTTAAATAAAAATTTGCAAAAAAATTAAAACGTGTACCTTGAGGGCCCTCCTGTGGCACAACAATAATGTCCCTATCCCTGGACAGGGGGCCTGGGTTCAAGTCCCCACTTGCACCAGAGGTATGCAATAACATCTCTGAACAGGTTAATCAGGAAAAATAGATTCAATAAAAATTAAAACTTGTACCTTAATTTCAATAAATTTTGATTGATGGCAATGGGGTCTTATAGGCTTGCCTCATGGCAGATTCCATGTGAGTTCACTTGGGCTGATCTCCATGTTTCTTCAAGATTACATTTCCCTGTAGAGACTTGTCCAAATGACCTTGAATTAAAGTTTAAAACATAACCATCTTGTAAGGTCAAGCTGTCATAGTAATGCATCCTAACTTGCACCAAATACTATTCACCCATCATCTGCTTTCTGAATTACGTTGGCTCCCAGATTAGCAATGTCTCAGTTTTGAAACACTCATCATTGATTTCAAGTCCCTTTATAGCCTTGCCCTCTCCTCCCACAATCTTTCATGTCCTCCAGCCCAATGTCTGTGTTCCTCTGGCTAATCCTCCCACAATCTTTTAATGTCCTCCAGCCCAATGTCTGGGTTCCTCTGGCTAATTTTGCACTTCTGTATTGTAATTTGTTTCTTCTGTATTGTAATTTGTGACTCGCTGTCTAGATCCTGAGATATAGAATGACTTCACTTAAGTTCTTTACCTAACTATCTTTCAAGCTCCTTTCGGTCACTCCTTAAAAAAACAATCTTCTTCACCAAGCTTTTACTCACCTTGTTCTGTGTCTTGATGTATCTTGTTTTGTTGCTTGATGCCATTTTATTCTGATAAGGCTTTAATGAAGGAATGTATCATTTTTTTCGATGTGTTAAAGACTCCAGTATAAATGCAAATTCTTATTTTACTCAATTATCACATGAACAATTTATAGGTCTGGAATTTTTGAAGAGCTGATTGGAAATCTCTATGAGACGTGCATACCTGCATTACCTTTTGCTAAAGAGAAATAGAATTTCTGCATTATTTGCAATAGGATTGGGTGGGAATATCAATTAATGGAGTCCTTTGCGTTTTCAGGCGAGAATGTGAGCAACATTTGAGCCTGTGGTTAGCTTTTACAAAGCCTATTATGCCAATTTTAATTCTTGTTGAACTTGATAGTTAATATGCCTGGAGCTGTCCTGAAGTGGTAAATAAATGCACCAACAATTATATAAGCAGCTCCCAGTCAACAAAGTTTGGTTTGCAACCTAAAAAATGTATGCCTCATCAAAGACATAAAGTTTCTTGACTTTGTTTACAAAGGACCATGAATCTAGTGTTAATTTTCTTTGCATTATATTTGATTTTATCACTGGTCCTGCTGCAGCTAGTGTTGAGTGGATGTGCATCCAAATCTCCTCCTGTTTAGCTGTTGCCGGTCACTGATCTTTTGAGGAAATGTAAGCAAAAGATCTTGGACCATAAAATAATATTCTCTTTGCATTTTCAATTTTATTTCAATATTTCATCTCTACCAGAGGCTTCTGTGATGGCTCATTAGCTTAGTCCTGCAAATTGCTGAGGCATGCAGTCCTCAACAGTTCAAGTTTCCACTTCCAGTAAGTGATGTGTTACTTCTCTTTGTTTCGAGAGGGAAGGATTGGCCAGTTTTCTTTTGTACTTGCAACTGATCCTTTCTGAAAGTGCTCAAATGTGCAGTTAATGAGGTTAGAATTGGGCCCAACCCCAGAATGGAAATAGTTTATCAGCACTCACTTCCCAAGTTACTTTACCACATGGGGGGAGAAGCCACTGTGCAAACAACTCTCACGGATCTGTACTCCAATGTGAAGTCAGCCACACCATGAGGAAAAGGGTGAAGAATTGCCACAAGAGGGCTTATAATGTTATTTGGTTACAATGGAATATTTAAATAAATCAATTCTGCAAATTCTGCTCTAGCTTCTTAACTGACAGGAATATCAATAGTTAGAAAGCCAACATTGTGCACAATGGCTCTGTTCAGAAGAGTAGAGTTTAAAAGTTTCACTGGTTCCATATAAATCAACAACCTCCCATTACAGGAGAACTGTTGTCTCCAGTGTAGTAATTTGAGGACTGCTGAAAAAAGAAACATTTTGTCAAAGCTTTTCATTTTGCACTCATCGGGGTAATTTAGAAGAATACCAATATAAATGGAAACCAACACTTCTACTATTTGAGAAGAGAGTGCTGATTGGTTGGCAAGTGGACTTTGATTGGGAGATGCATTGCCACGGAGAGTGCACAATGTGTGTAAATTTTCTATTTCTTTCGTGGCTGATCTTTAGCTGAATTGCATATACCTGCCTTTGGCTCACATCCCTTAATACCTTTGAAGCTAGCAACTGATCTAGCATCAACTGCGGTTTAAATGAATGAATGAATATTTGTCACATATATTTGGAAAATACAATGAAAAGTGTTTTGTTGCCACAATCCAACACCAAAAAGAAATTAGTTGAGAGCTTCATCTTCAGTTCAATTGGCAGAAATATATATAAAAGCAGAAAAATAAGGAATAATGGCCATCTTTACAGTGTTCTCAAGAATGGCGTCGGGTTTTCTTAAGGTTTCAAGGGTTTCTGTAAGGTGTCCGGGCTGCAAAGAGTTCCTGTTCTGAGTCCAGCCAAAATCCAAAGAGTCCCCGGCTCTGAAGCCACCATTTCACCACATCACGAGGAGTCCCAATCCGGGCCCACCATATAGCCAAAGCTGCAGCCACCATCTCACCAACATCACGAGGAGTCCCGATCCAGGCCCACCATATAGCCAAAGCTGCAGCCAGCTCCTCACCATCACCACGGGAAGTCCCGATCCTGGCCCACCATATAGCCAAAGCTGCAGTCACCATCTCACCAACATCACGAGGAGTCCCGATCCAGGCCCACCATTCGGCCAAAGCTGCAGCCACTGCCTCACCATCATCACGAGAAGTCCCAATCCTGGCCCACCATACAGCCAAAGCTGCAGCCACCATCTAACCATCATCATGAGGAGTCCCCATCCGGACCCACCATACTGCAATGCTGCAGCCACCGCCTAACCAACATCATGAGGAGTCCCGATCCTGGCCCACCATACAGCCAAAGCTGTAGCCAGCTCCTCACCAACATCACGAGGAGTCCCGATCCAGGCCCACCATACAGCCAAAGCTGCAGCCACCATCTAACCATCATCACAAGGAGTCCTGATCCAGGCCCACCATACAGCCAAAGCTGCAGCCACCATCTAACCAACATCACGAGGAGTCCCGATCCGGGCCCATCATACAGCCAAAGCTGCAGCCAGCTCCTCACCATCACCACGAGAAGTCCCGATCCAGGCCCACCATATAGCCAAAGCTGCAGCCACCATCTCACCAACATCACGAGGAGTCCCGATCCAGGCCCACCATATAGCCAAAGCTGCAGCCACCATCTAACCATCATCACGAGGAGTCCCGATCCGGGCCCACCATACAGCCAAAGCTGCAGCCAGCTCCTCACCAACATCACGAGGAGTCCCCATCCGGGCCCACCATACAGCCAAAGCTACAGCCAACATCTCGCCAACATCACAAGGAGTCCCAATCCGGGCCCACCATTCGGCCAAAGCTGCAGCCACCATCTAACCAACATCACGAGGAGTCCCGATCCGGGCCCATCATACAGCCAAAGCTGCAGCCAACATCTCACCAACATCATGAGGAGGCCCGATCCAGGCCCACCATACAGCCAAAGCTGCAGGCAGCTCCTCACCAACATCACGAGGAGTCCCGATCTGGGCCCATCATACAGCCAAAGCTGCAGCCAACATCTCACCAACATCATGAGGAGGCCCGATCCAGGCCCACCATACAGCCAAAGCTGCAGCCGGCTCCTCACCAACATCATGAGGAGTCTCGATCCTGGCCCACCATACAGCCAAAGCTGCAGCAGGCTCCTCACCAACATCACGAGGAGTCCCGATCCGGGCCCATCATATAGCCAAAGCTGCAGCCAACATCTCACCAACATCATGAGGAGTCCCGATCCAGGCCCACCATACAGCCAAAGCTGCAGCCGACTCTTCACCAACATCACGAAGAGTCCTGATCTGGGCCTACTGTAACCATGAACAATGCTGCAGCTGCCATCTTCGCCATGAGTCCCATTCCAGCCTCCTCTGCACTGTCACCTCCTCTGCCACTGAGAATAAGATGATAAGGAAAAAGAAAAAGAAAGAAGACAAAAATCAAAGAGAAAGAAGGATGCAGCCAAGTTGGAGTGGATGGGCTCAGGAGCCCAAATGCTACCTCCCTTGCTGGTGCCGGCATCTTGGTTGGAGTTTGTCACTAGCAGTGCTAAACCTCCATCACCCTTTGATGTACAGAATTGCTTCCTGACATCTCTCCTGTATGGTCTGGCTCTAATTTGTAAACTATGCTGTCTAGTTCTAGAATGGAGTGGACAAACCTAAAAATCACACAACACCAGGTTGTAGTCCAACAGGTTTATTTGGAAGTACAAGTTTTTTTAACTTTGCGATTTTTAACTTTGTCAACCCATTGCAACAATGGCACCTCCACATCATAGTTCTAGGATACCCAACCAGTGGAAATAGTTTATCTCTATCATTTATTCGATCTGTCACTGATTTTTCATCCTTTTTTGTTTTCATACTTTATCAATTTTCATTAAGATCTTGAACTGGGGCTTGGGAACTAAAAATGATTTTTGGGCTGTGTGTAACGGCTCGAGTTTAAAGGAAAACAGATCAAACAAGCATTTCTTTACTCATGAGGACAGGTCTGGAAGTTAATTACAAATGGGTTCCCGATCAAAAAGGTTTTGCAGAAGCACAAGGACGAGCATTACTTGGGAATTGGTTCCAACATGCCTGGAAAATAACTTATGCTCTCACAGATGAAAAATACGTAATGGTAACCGAGGCTGAGGAGACGGTTAGTCTGTCAGAGAGTCGTCAGGGTTTAAATTGGTCTTTGGACTGTGTTTATTATGAGAAGGAACCTGGCTGTTCGTGCTGCAATGTGAAGATTTGAAAATTCGCTGCCTAATATACCTTATCAACTCTTTGAAGTTCAGAAAGTAGAAAACTTTCTAGTTACAAGTATATTACTGCCTTTATCTGAGTAAATGACAAATATGACCCTGATGATCATCTTCAGAAACCATTGTTTTAGGGGAGGCAATGGCCACTTATTGTCACTTGATGTTTATCCAGAGACCTAGCTAATCTTCAATCTGCCACGACAGATGTGGACATTGAATTCAATAAAAAAAAACTACAATTAAGAGTCTAATGATAACCAAGAATCAATTGCCAATTGTTGCCAAAATCCACCTGGTTCACTAATGTCCTTCAGGGAGGGATACTGCCATTCTTAACTGGTCTTACAAGGATGTACCTGACAAAAGGGTGGGGATGCTTTGGAGAGGGTGCAGAGAAGGCTTACGAGGATGTTGCCTGGTATAGAAGGTGCTAGCTATGAAGAGAGGTTGAGTAGGTTAGAATTGCTTTCATTAGAAAAAAGGATATTGGGGGACCTGATTGAGGTCTACAAAATCATGAAGGGTATAGACAGGGTAGATAGAGATAAGCTTTTTCCCAAGGTGAAGGATTCAATAATGAGAGGTCACACTTTCAAGGTGAGAGGTGAAAAGTTTAAGGGGGGTACACGCGGCAAGTACTTTACACAAGAGTGTGGTGGGTGTCTGGAATGTGTTGCCAGCAGAGATAGTATAGGCAGACATGTTATATTTATTTAAAATGCGTCTGGACAGATGCATGAGTAGGTGGGGAGCAGAGGGATACAGATGCTTAGGAATTGGGTGACAGGTTTAGACAGTGGATTTGGATCGGCTCAGGCTTGGAGGGGGGGCCGACAGGCCTGTTCCTGGGCTGTAAATTTTCTTTGTTCTTTGTCTGGCCTACATGTGACTCCAGACCCTCAGGAATATGGTTGACTCTTAACTGCCCTTTGGGCAATTTGGAATGGGCAATAAATGCTGTCCGAGCCAGTGATGCCTTCAAGTTGGGAATGAATGAAAAAGTACTATGTCTGTGAAACAATTACATTGTGAAAGCCACTTGTAATCTGGCCAGTTTTGTTATTTTCTTTGTTCGTCTATCTTTTTTGTTAATGGGAATGTAAACAAAGGCTGTTGGATTTAAAGACTTGAAATGTTAGCTTGCTGTCTCACCATGGGTGCTGTCTGACCCGCTGTGATCTCGAGCTGATGTCGTTTTCAGTACAGGTTCCAGTATCTGCAGTAATTTGCTCCTTATACAGTTGCAATATGACTTGTCAAGTTTTACATTCAGTGCCCTAAGCAAGCATGCTGAATGCTTTCTTTACCACCTTATCCGCTTGTGTTGCCACTTTAAGGAAGCTATGGTCTTGCATCCCAAAATCTTTCTGTATATTAATGGTCTGAAGAATGCTTTGGTTTACTGTGTATTTTCCTCTTGTTCATGACTCCCCAAAATGCATCACCTCATACTTGTCCAGATAAAACTCCATCTGCCATTCCTCTGCTCAGTATTCCAAATAATCTACATCCTGCTGTAGTCCTTGATAACCTTTCTCACTATTCACAACTCCACCAATTTTCATGTCATCTGCAAACTTACTAATCACACCACCTACATTTTCTTCGGAATCATTTACAAGCAACGGTAGTCCCAGCAATGATCCTTGCAGAACACCATTGGTGTCAAGAGTGTGGTGGTTAGGGTTTGGCAATTGGAGGACCCTAACCACCTGATGCCTGGAGGAAGAACGCCTCATCTTCGGCCTTGGCACCCTCTAACCACACAGGATCAATGTGGATTTCACCAGTTTCCTCATTTTTCCCTCCCACCACCTTACCCCAGTGCCAATCCTCCAACTCAACACTGCCCTCTTGACCTGTCCATCTTCCTTCCCAACTATCCGCTCCACCCTCCTATCACTTTCACTCCGACCTTCATCTACCTATCACATTCCCAGCTACCTTCCACCCTACCCCATTGCCCCTCCCATTTATCTCTCAGCCCCACAAGCCTCATTCCTGGTAAAGGGCTTATGCCCAATGTCGCTTCCCTTGCTCCTCGGATGCTGCCTGACCTGCTGTGCTTTTCCAGCACCACACTCTCGACTCTGATCACCAGCATCTGCAGTCCTCACTTTCTCCTAGAACACCATTGTTCACTGACCTTCAATTATAAAAACACCCCTCCACAACTACCCTCTGTTTTCTATGACCAAGCCAACTTTGTATCCAGTTTACCAATTCATTGTGGATCCCGTTTGACTTGACCTTCCAGACCAGCCAACCATAAGAGACATTGTCAAATGCCTTAGTAAAGTTCATGTGGACAAAATGCTCATCAATCATCTTCATCAATTTCTGAAAAAACTCAATCAAATTTGTGAGAAGACCTCCCCTGCATAAAGTTGTGCTGACTATCCCTAATAAGGGATCCCTAATAAGTCTGTTCTTTGCCAAATGTCAGCAAGTCCTGTCCTTAAGAATCTTCTCCAATAATTTCCCTACCACTGACGTGAGACTCATCCACCTATAATTTCCTGGATTATCCCCGTTGCCCTACTTAAATGAAAGAACAACATTGGCTACTCTCCAGTCTCCTGCGGCCTGTGGCTGAAGATGATACAAAGATCACTGTCAAGGCCACGGCTATTTCCTCACTTCACTCGCTCAGTATCCTGGGATAGATCTTATTAGATCCTGGGGACTTGTGTACCTAAATATTTTCTGAGACACCCAACATCTTTTTAATATCCATATGCCCTCAAATATTAACATCCTCCTCCCTAATCTTGCCATCATCCACGTCCTTCTCCTTAGTGAATACTGATGCAAAGTACTCATGAGGAACCCACCCACTTCCTCAGGCTCCCACATAATTTCCCTTCTTTGTCCTTCAGTGGACTTGCCCTTTCCCTAGCTACCTTCTTGTTCCTTATATCTGCAAAAAACACCTTGGGATTCTGCTTAATCTTACTTACCAACGATACAGTTGACTGGTACACCAACTATGGTGACATAAGACATATTGATGTGCAATATTTGCTTCACTTAACAATGATGCAGGGGGCCACACAAAACAAAATTTATAAAGGGATGCACATTGCCACAGAGGGAAGAGGCTCCTGCATTTTGAAGGTGTGCCCATTATATTAACCAAATAATGCTGACAAGCTGATGATGCACCAGATTAGTCTGCAGGCCAAGTGTGGAAAGCTTTATCTACCTGATTGTATTTTATGTGATATTACATCTAAAATGTTATTCTGACTACTTAGGACTAAATTCATCTTGATATATGTCAATTGTGTCCATCATTGGAATTTGGCTTTGAATGCAATTGGACTGATAGCATGAAAATTTCCGTCTATAAATGTGACTACTGTTATAAAAGAAATTCTTGGGCACTCAACCTGTAGTCACCTTTACTAGTATTGTTTTAGTTTTTTTCATTGATAAGATAAAGATAAAGTAAAAACTTTCATTGAAGCCAAGTGCTGGCAAATGGGACTAGATTAGTTTAGGATATCTGGTCGGCATGGACAAGTTAGACCGAAGGGGCTGTTTCCATATTGTACATCTCTATGACTCTATAACGGTTTGCAAAATTCAAATGTATTTTGCAGCCCATGAAGTATTTTTGATGTTGGAAAGATGGCAATCAATTTGCACAAAGCAAGAGCCCATTTATGGTACAAACTAGTTATAATTTTAACTTTAATTTTAACCCCTTGTAGCTCTCTGAGCAAAGTCCTAAAATTGGATATTTTGTGATATTCTGCTCTCACAATTGTGTGGCAGGGTGCAGACTTTTGAATTTTTAATGCGGACAGAATTTAGAAAGCTTCAATCCTGAGTAAACAATTCTGCTTTTATCCTGATCTGTTTAATTTTTTAAAAATCCCCTTTTCTTTGCGTAAATCAAATGCTCATTAACATTTTAGAAAAGATTGCTTCCAATTTCCATATGTGCTATTTAGGAATACGTAGATGTTCATTCCACAAAACAATTCCTTTATTTTAAATGCAAATTCCTTTGTGTGCAACCCAACTTGTAGCTGAATTAAATTTTGTGGTACTATCGTTGTAAGTGTTATCGTTTTGTTGCCAGTAGTTGATTACTCATTAATAAGATGTCAAAACAGAATGATGCTGTTTATCTCCAAATTATTGGAACTGTTTTGCTCTTGTGGTTTTGTAATCAGTTTTCTCTTCCTTGCATAACACTGGATATTTTTTCTGCCGGTTCCAAAGTTTCAATGTGAATTCAAATGGTGTAGATGGAAAAAAATAAGCCTGGCAATAAAATAATATTTTCTCTCTGTAGTCTACAATATTAAATATGAGTTACGAGGTTCAAGAGATTAGCTGAAGCATTAAGCTTAAGAGCAGGGTAATTAGGCGGGAACTTAGATAAAAAGTTGTTAAAGTCCATAACTGGACTACTGTGTGCACTTCTGGAATACAAATTATAGGACCGACGTGATTGCACTGGAGATGGTGCAGAGATTTACCAGGACGTTGCTTGGACTGAATGTGGCACTAATTTAGTTTGGGATTATGTTCAGCATGGACTTGTCGGACCAAAAGATTTGTTTCCGTGCTGTCTGACTCTGCAACTCGAATGAAGAGAGGTTGGATAGGCTGGGCGTGTTTCCTTTGGAGCAGAGGAGACTGTCAGGGTCATATTTGACATGTATAAATTTATGAGGGGCACAGACTGGTTGCACAGGAAGAAACCTTTCACCTTGGTGGAGGGATCAATGACCGTAGATTTAAGGTAGGGGACAGAAGATGAAGAGATGTGAGGAAAAATGTTTTCTTCCAGAGGATGGTGAGAATCTGCAACACACTCCTTGTAAGGATGGTAGAGACAGAACTCTCATAACATTTAAGAAGTATTTAGATGTGCACTTGTGATGTCAAAGCATACAAAGCCAAGTGCTGAACAATGGGATTAGAATAGTTAGGTGGTTGTTTTTGACTGATACAGACTCAATAAACTAAAGGACCTTTCTCTGAGCTGTAGACTTCAATGCTCAAAGCTTTGAGATGACCCTGGGATCTTCAACAATGGTTGGTAGGATTTTTTTATTCCTGTAATTTTTATGCTTTTCTATTTTTGATGGTAATCTTACTATTTTCTGTATATTTTTAAGAATTCGGTATGAAATGCATTGTTTTATTTGAATATTGACTGTCTTAATCTGTAGAATGTCACCCAAGTTTTCAGAAAGTGCAGAATCTTTACCCAGACTGTATTTTCAATGACTTGAATTGAATTTATTGGCATGTGTACCGAGACACAGTGAAAAGCTTTGACTTGTGAGCAATACAGGCAGATCACATAGTTAAGTAGTATAGATAGTAAATAGTAGGTAAACAGCGACAAAAACGACACAGGTACAGGCGAATGTTAAGAGTTTGTGAGTCCATTCAGTATTCTAACAACAGTAGGGTAGAAACTGTTGCAAAACCGGCTGGTCCGTGTATTCAGACTTCTGTACCTTCTCCCCAGTGATGGAAGTTGTGCAAAAACATTGCCAGGGTGGGATGGGTCTTTAAGAATGCTGGCGGCCTTTCCTTGACAGTTGGCCTGGTAGATGGATTTCATAGATGGGAGGTTGGCTTTTGTGATTGTCTGGGCCGAGTTCACTACTCTCTGTAGCTATCTCTGATCTTGAATGGTACAGTTGCCATATCAGATAGTGATACATCCAGACAGAATGCTCTCGATGGCGCACCTATAAAAGTTGGCAAGGGTATTCGCCATCGTGCCAAATTTCCTCAGCTGCCTGAGGAAGAAGAGACGTTGTTGGGTCTTTGTAACCAGTGCATCCACATGAAGAGTCCAAGAAAGCTTGTTGTGGATGACCACTCCCAGGAACTTGACAGTCTCCACCCATTCCACCTCTGTGCTGTTAATGTGTAGGGGGACATGAGTAACGTCCTGCCAAAAGTCAATAATAAGTTCCTTGGTTTTGCTGGAAGTGACAGCTAGGTTGTATTCAGTGCACCATTTTTCCGGGTCTTCCACTTCCTGTCTGTAGTCTGTTTCATCGCCATCTGAGATTCAACTGACTTTGGTGGTGTCATCAGCAAACTTGTAAATGGCATTAGTCTGGTATTTGGCGATGTAGTCATGGGTATACAATGAGTACAGTAGGGGGCTGAGTACGCACCCCTGAGGGACTCCAGTTAGTGACGATGAAATATTGTCCCCAATCTTCACTGATTGTGGCTTTTGCATCAGCGCATGATCTTGAATGGTGGGTCGACTTACTGGAGGTGGACAACCTTCTCCTGTTCCTGAAATATAGTGCTGAGATATTGCAGCACATAGGCTCCAAAAGGAGGCCAGAAATTGCCATCCTGTCAGTAAAATTGGCACTTTCCCATGCATGCGCATATAATGTAGGCACACAAGAAAATATGAGGCTTGACTCACTTTGCAAATGTATTGAATTATAAAAATATAATGATTAGCGATTAGAAACCTTGCTGATTTCCATCTCACTTTCATTTCTCCCCTTGCCTCTTTATAGACTCATAGAGATGTACGGCATAGAAACAGACCCTTCGGTCCAACCTGTCCATGCCGAGCAGATATCCCAACCCAATCTAGTCCCACCTGCCAGCACCCGGCCCATATCTCTCTAAACCCTTCCTATTCATATACACATCCAAATGCCTCTTAAATGTTGCAATTTTACCAGCCTCCACCACATCCTCTGGCAGCTCATTCCATACACATACCACCCTCTGCGTGAAAAAGTTGCCCCTTAGGTCTCTTTTATATCTTTCCCCTCTCACCCTAAACCTATGCCCTCTAGTTCTGGACTCCCCCACTCCAGGGAAAAGGCTTTGTCTATTTATCCTATCCATGCCCCTCATAATTTTATAAACCTCTATAAGGGCACCGTTCAGCCTCCGATGCTCCAGGGAAAACAGCTCCAGCCTGTTCAGCCTCTCCATATAGCTCAAATCCTCCAACCCTGGTAACATCCTTGCAAATCTTTTCTGAACCCTTTCAAGTTTACAACATCTTTCCGATAGGAAGGAGACCAGAATTGCACGCAATATTCCAACAGTGGCCTAACCAATGTCCTGTACAGCCGCAACATGACCTCTCAACTCCTGTACTCAATACTCTGACTAATAAAGGAAAGCATGCCAAACACCTTCTTCACTAGCCTATCTACCTGCCACTCCACTTTCAAGGAGCTATGAACCTGCACTCCAAGGTCTCTTTGTTCAGCAACACTCCCTAGGACCTCTTTCTTTCATCCTTTCTCCACCTCACAATAAACAATTCATTATTGACTGGAGTTGTGAATGGAAGAATTTGAATAATGAATGAAGAACTTTTATTCAGGCATTGGAGGTGGAAAGAAATATGGCATGTTTCATGTTTTACTGCAGGCAATTCCTTAATAATGACTGGAGTGATTAGAATGGAAGGTATGTCTACCCAGTGGGGAATTATCTAATCAAGTATGTCGAACAATCAATATAAAATCATAGAATTACTACAGTGTAGAAACAGGCCCTTTGGCCTGAGAAGTCCACACCAACCCTGCGAAGAGTAACCCACCCAGACCCACCCCCCGAACCCATTACTCTACATTTACCCCTAGCTAATGCACCTAATCTACACATCCCTGAACACTATGGGCAATTTAGTATGACCAATTTACCTAACCTGCACATCTTTGGATTGTGGGAGGAAACCCAAGGACGCCCATGCTGATATGGGGAGAGCATCAAACTCCACACAGTTGCCCGAGGCAGGGATTGAACCCGGGTCCCTGGTGCTGTGAGGCAGCAGTGCTAACCCTTGAGCCACCGAAGATTGCAGATAGACTAGGAAGTGTGAAAAGAGAGAGCTCATGATGTGTGTAGTCAAATAAGATGCGACTTGTGGCTTGATAAGGGTTGTTTTAATGCTATGACCTGAGCGAAATGTTGATTAGAGAAATTCAACCATTGAATTACCAGAAAGATGGGCATAAGTTTGGAAAGTGACAAAGGATTCAAGGATCTAAGAAAAGAAATAGAGACTCAGGATGTGAAATAAGTATAGGTGTAGATTAACCACCTCTTCTTCTTTGTTAGATTGTGATAGGTCGGAGCCAAAAAGGTAAGAGTGTTTTAATGGTGGGGAAAGAAATACAGTCGTTCGGACACCCATTGTAACGAATGCTATGCTCAGATACAACAGACAGGTGGACATGTTCACAGACAGGTTATCGAGTTCACTGCGGGAAGCAGCTGCTGCAACTGTGAAGACAAGAACAAGAGGTGAAATGAAAAAGAAACCACCAAAAAGAAGCAGTGGGAGATCAATGGTAAAAAGAAATTTTAAATGGTTTTTTTCATAGTAACTCTTCTTGTCATGGTAAAATATCTCAAAATGCAATTCACTTGAAAGTTTGATTGATTCAAATGTCAGTGAGACTCCAAGTTGAATGCTTTGTCTATTATTCTTTAGATCTGTAATGAGAATGATTTTGCCAAATATATACATTTAAAATTGAGAGCTGCTAGAACATATATTATATTTAACATTGGGGAAAATATCTCAATTTCAGAATAATTTCAATACTCCAATCATGTAGGAAATCCATCTCTTGGGATTATTATGTCAGTGTCATTGTACAATATGCTGTGCAATGTCTAACATACATGCTCATTCTGCATTTGAATTAGGTTTGTGTAAGTCGCTGGAACAGAAAAGGAGCAGAAGTGATAAATTTCCAACTGTAGCAGACAAATCATGGAAAGTTAGATCAGAACAGAGGGTGGTGGTGGTGGAGGGTTTTTTTTTCATATTGGAGGCCTGTGACCAATGGAATGCCACAAGGATCGGTGCTGTGTCCACTACTTTTTGTCATTTATATAAATGATTTGGATGCGAGCATAAGAGGTATGGTTAGTAAGTTTGCAGATGACTCCAAAATTGGAGGTGTAGTGGACAGTGAAGAAGTTTACCTCAGATTACAGCGGGATCTTGATCAGATGAGGCAATGGGCTGTGGAGTGGCAGATGGTTTAATTTATGTAAATGCGAGGTGCTGCATTTTGGGAAAGCAAACATTAGCACTACTTACACACTTAATGGTAAGGTCCTAGGGTGTGTTGCTGAACAAAGAGTGCAGGTTCATAGCTCCTTGAAAGTAGAGTCGCAGGTAGATAGGATAGTGAAGAAGGTATTTGGTATGCTTTCCTTTATTGGTCAGAGTATTGAGTACAGGAGTTGGGAGGTCATGTTGCGGCTGTGCAGAACATTGATTCGGCCACATTTGGAATATTGCGTGCAATTCTGGTCTCCTTCCTATCGAAAGGATGTTGTGAAACTTGAAAGGGTTCAGAAAAGATTTGCAAGGATGTTGCCAGGGTTGAAGGATTTGAGCTATATGGAGAGGTTGAATAGGCTAGGGCTGTTTTCCCTGGGGTGTCAGAGGCTGAGGGGTGACCTTATGGAGGTTTATAAAATCATGAGGGGCATGGATAGGGTAAATCGAGAAGGTCTTTTCCCTGGGTTGGGGAAGTCCAGAACTAGAGGGCATAGGTTTAGGGTGAGAAAGGAAAGATATAAAAGAGACCTAAGGGGCAACGTTTTCATGCAGAGAGTGGTGCATGTATGGAATGAGCTGCCAGAGGAAGTGGTGGAGGCTGGTACAATTGCAACATTTAAGAGGCATCTGGGTGGCTATATGAATAGGAAGGGTTGAGAGGGATATGAGCTGGGTGGGACTAGATTGGGTTGGGATATCTGGTTGGCATGGACAAGTTGGACTGAAGGGTCTGTTTCTGTGCTGTACATCTCTATGACTATGACTCTCTAATAGAAGGCAAAGGAAAAAAAATGCTACTAGTGGAGAGGAAGAGTTGGACTGGCCCATGTATTTACCTGGAGGAATGGCAAATTTATAAAGTCTGAGAACTAAAGTCCTAAAGGTTATGTGAGAAAAGGACAAAGGGTATAAAGGCATTTGACAAGGTGCCACACAGGAAGCTGCTAAATAAGGTAAGAGCCCATGGTGTTCGGGGCAAGGTACTGGTATGGACAGAGGATTGACTGACTAGCAGAAGGTCGAGATTAAGGATAAAGGGGTCTTTTTCAGGAAGGCAGATGGGGCTAGTGGAGTTCTGCAGGGGTCCATGTTGGGCCACAGTTATTCACATTATGCATTCACAATCTGGATGAAGGAACTGAGGGAATTGTTGCTATGTTTGAGGCTGACATAGAGATCAGTGGAGGGACATATAGTGTTGAGGAAGTGGGGAGGCTGCAGAAGGATTTGGACAGGATAGGAGAAGGGGCAAAGAATTGACAGATGAATTCCTGATGTAGGGCTTATGACTGAAACATCAACTCTCCTGCTCCTCAGAAGCTGCCTGACTGGCTGTGCTTTTCCAGCACCACATTCTTCGAATCTGATCTCCTGCACCTGCAGTGATCACTTTCTCTCAGATGGCATACAATGTGAGAAATTGTGAGGCAGGCGACTTTGGTCAGATGAATAGTTTGTCAATGGGAGAAATCTGAAGCACCAAGGCTCTTAGGAGTCCTAGTTCAGGATTCTCTTAAGGTTAACATGCAAGTTTAGTTGGCAGTTAGGAAGTAAGATTAAATGTTCGTGTTCATTTCAAGAGGGTTAGAATACAAGAGCTAGGATTTACTGCTAAGCTGTAGAGTGCTCTGGTCAGAATTCATTTGGAGTATTGTGAGCAATTTTGGACCTTGTATCTGAGGAAGCATGTACTGGGCCTTGGAGAGGGTCCAGAGGAGGTTTATAAGAATAATCCCAGGATCAGGTTGGCATGGTGGCCTAGTGGTTAGCACTGCTGCCTCACAGCGTCAGGGACCCAGGTTCGATTCCAGCCTTGGGTGACTGCCTGTGTGGAGTTCGCACATTCTCCCCATGTCTGTGTGTGCTTCCTCTGGGTGCTCCAGTTTCCTCCTGCAATGCTAAAGATGTGCAGGTTAGATGCATTGGCCATACTAAATTGCCCATAGTGTTCAGGGATGTGTAAATTAGGTGCATTAGTCAGGGGTAAATGTAGAGTAATAGGTTTGGGGAATGGGTCTGGGTGTGTTACTCTTCAGAGGGTCGGTGTGGACTTGTCGGGCTGAAGGGCCTGTTTCCACGCTGTAGAGATTCTGTAATGAATGAAGTATTTGTTATACGCGGATTGGAAGGATTAGCAGGGATCTGATTCGTACTTACAGAATACTGAGGAACTTGAATAGAGTGGACATTGCAGAAGATGATTTCATTAGGAGGAGAGACTAGGACCCGAGGGGAGAGCCTCGGAGTGAAGGGATGACTCTTTAGAAATTGAGATGAAGAGAAATTTATTCAGTCAGTGGGTGGGTAATCTGTGGAATTCAATGCCACAGAAGGCTGTGAAGGACAAATAATGGAGTGTATTTCAGATAAAGATGGATAGGTTCTTGATTCGTAATGGAATCAATGATTACAGGCAGAGGACAGAAGAATGGGGTTAAGAAACATATCAGCCATGAACGAGTTGCAGATCAGACTCAGTAGGTCGAATGGTCTAGTTCTGCTTCTAATTTCTGGTTTTATAAAGCTTGATGGGAGCATAAATATTGTTATAAGCAATTGGGGTGAATGTCCCTTCCATTGCTGTATATTATAGATTATGCTGAAGAAAGGTCATGCTTGGAATGAACAACTTTGAGTATTTTCTGTATATTTTCAAGCATTAACAACAGTAGGCTAGCAATGAAGTTGACTCAAATGAAATTGATGTAATGATTGTATGAAATAAATATGCAATTAAAACCAAGATTAACTAAGAATAAGGTTTTTTAATTGAAAGTTTCATTGCAATTATTTTTATAATCAAGCAACAGTCCTAATTATAAATTAGAAAGAAAGATTATGGTAATTAGGACTTGCAAAATACAACTGGGGGAAATACTGTTCAGTGGGAGATATGCCTGATATTGTCACTAGACTGTAATGCAGTACCCAGGTTAATGCTCTGGGCAGATGGGTTTGAATCTAACCATGGCAAGTGATGAAATATTAACTAAATTAATTCACATCTGGGATTAAGAACTAGTTGAATGATGACCGTGAAGCCATTGTTCATTGTAAGAAATCTGACCAGGTTCACTGATGTGCTTTAGGATCTGCCATCGTTATCTGGCCTCTGTGTGACTCTATATCCACAAAAATGCAGCTGACCCATTGTTTAAATGTTTGTTCCCCCATCTACAAGTCAGGACTGTGAGAAATAGACTTCACTTGTCTGGTCGAGTGCAGTTCCAACAATACTCAAGAAACTTGACACCATCCAGGGCTCGATTTGCAATCCATCCGACATACCTGCTACATTCATCTCTTTCACCACTGGTGCTCAATGGCATCAGCAAGTGCCATCTACAAAGTTGCACTGCAGAAAGCCAGCCAGGCTCCTCCAACAGCACTTTCCACTGCTGTGTCCTCTACCATTTGGAAGGATAAGGACAGCAGGAGTACCAATGGCCAGAGATTTCCCTCCAAGCCATTTCTGACTTGAAGCTATATTACCTCTCCTCCTCTGGTATGTGGTCAAAATATCTTCCGAACAGCGCTGTGGATATGCCTACACTCCAGACTGCAATGGTTCAATAGGTAGCTCGCTATCCACCTTCTCAGGTCAATAAAGAAAGAGTAACAATTGCTGGCTTAACTAGCCCACATCCCAAAATTGAATTTAAAAAAAGCATTGAGGAGGCAAGATTCATAACATGAAACAACGATTAAGAAAAAACCGCTGCAAAAGAACAGATGTTAGTAAAATGTAGGCTATCCCTCCAAATCCAAGTTTGTCATTTTCTAATCGGTTGAGCGCTCTCTAACTGGGAATCAAGCAACTGATCTTGTTTTTCAGCTCTCTGCCTAGAGGCAGATCCAAGCCATGGTGCTGCTGCCTACAACATAGTTCGGGCGAGGTGGTGAATCCTCCACAGCCAGTGCAGGGATTGAACTCTGTGCTATTAGCCCCAGTCTGATCCACAGTGTCCAGCCAACTGAGCCAACTGACATCACCTCCCATCCTGGCAGCCGCATTACTGTGTCTGACATATACTTTCATGTGAATTCTGAGGCCTGATGCTAAGAGCAGCAATGGTAAAGCCTCCGATTTCTTTCAGTTGCATGGCTGATGAGCAATATCTTCTTCCTCTTACATCCTTCCATTGAAGGATATATTGGAAGGATTCACAAGCTGAGATTCAAACAGTATGGCTGCGTTATGATTGCACTTTTCTGTGGCTGCAAGACCTGGAGTGGGCCTTGACCTTGGACCTTCTAGCTCAGAGGTAAAGAAGCCATTCCCCATGACACAAGACCTCCTGCAGTTGATAATTGCTATGAAACGTACTGTTCTACATTCCAATCATTTTGAGAAACCTGTCTGCCAGTGCGAAAGGCACATCAATTATTACATTGAATTATAATGGTGCAAGCTGAGATATTCGTCATACTGTTTCCTCTCGGTTTGCAGCATTGTCAGAACAGCAATAATAAGTCCAGTTGAGTAGTTCCATTCAGATGATGGAGAAGCATATCAATTTCAAATGTATTCCCAGCTTCAAGCTTCTGAATAGAAAGCATTGGTGCAGATACCCAAATGTACAATATAAATATCAATTACTAGACATAACACTTTCGTGAAATGTGACATTTCTTTATTATCCTACAAACCTTACTGACAACCTCAGAAATTCAGTTCCTGGGGGGAGGAGGAGAAAGCAACTTTGAAAGTGATTGTTTGTGATTCAGCTTCAATCGATATTTGTGGGTCTGTATAACTATAATTAAGTTGGAAAGGGAACAGAGTTGTAATGGGTTTTTAATGTGTTTCCAATGCTGTAGAAACTGTTCCATCATATAGTTTTTAATGGCTTACTGGTGAATTGACAGATACAAAAATCTTCCATCTGGTGTACATTAATTATATTTTGAAGTATCAAAATGTTAAAAGAAAAAGGTATTTAGTTGGTGTTACTTTCTTCTGTACATCCAGGTCTCGGCCAAGATATCAAGAAAAGCACTGATTATAATACAATGGGGAATAACATTGTATAACTTCTCCAGTGTGAGGTGCAATCATAGATGATTACTCTTGTTTCCTCTCCCTCTGTCAACATCAATTCGTATTGTCATTGGCCCTTTTCCCCATGGGATTCTGCTCACCTGACAAGTATGTTTTGTGGGATTAATCAAATGCCTTTTGAAAGCCCTTGTACATGACATGAACAGCATTATTTTCTCTTGTTACACAGTAAACTTTGCAATCATAGAAATGGCTGATTTGGGAGTAACAATAGGCCATTCAGCCCTCTGTGCCTGATCCATCATTTGGTAAGATCATATCTGATTGGTTGTGGTCTCAATTCAAGCTTCCTGGTTTCCTCCAATATTTTTGATTCCCTCGTCAGTCAAAAGTATATGCAGTGAATAAATTCAATGACCCAACCTTCACTGTGCTCTAGAGAAGAAAATTCCATCAACCAGCAGTCCAATGAAAGAAAATATTTCTCCTCATCTCCATCTTAAAAGGGAGACATCTTATTCTTAAACTGTGTTATCTAGGTCTGTCTCCCCCCAGGGGGTTAGAAACATATTAGCCATCATCAAATGGTTGAGCAGACTCAATGGGCTGAATGGCCTAATTCTGTTCCGATATTTTGTGGGTCTTATGGTTCTCACTTGTATTATCAACTTAACATTTAGCATATGCCCTTTTTCATCATTCATCAAACTCTGGTTTTGATTGACCAACATTTCCCCCTCATGAGACCATGAATGTACCTGAATCATCTCCTTTTTAAAGACACACAACTTTCCAATTCCAACTGTGCTTGATAGTTATCCTTCCTGTTTTCAGATAATTAAGTTTACTCATTATTACTGCAGCATAAGATTTATACTTAACTGTAATTTTCATGCAAATTTGCTCCTCTCTATCCCACTAGTTGGGAGCCAATTGAATACATCCACTGGTGTATTAGAGTTTTTTATATTTATACATGAAATTCTTTGGCAAGGCTGACATTTATTGCCCATCTCTAAAGTGCTGGTAAGTTGCATTCTTGAACAGCTGAAGTTCCTGGAATGTGGAGACAATGTTGTTCAGAAGGGTGTCCCAGGGTTTTGAGTGAATGAAGGAACAGTGTTATATTTAAATCAGGATAGTATGGACTTGGAGGAGAACTTGCAGCAGGTGGTGTCTCCATACATCTGTTCCTTCTAGGTTGTACAGTTTGAGAGTTTGGTAGGTCTCATTGGGGAGTTACTGCAGTATACCTTGTAGTAGGTCTGTCTCCCCCCAGGGAGACAGATTGTGCACACTGATGTCACTGTGCAGGTCGATGGTAAAGGACTGAATATTGATGGTGATGGATTGAGTGACCAGTGAAGCAGACTGCTTTGTCCTGGATGGTGTCGAGCTTCTTGCATGTTGCTGGAGCTGCACACATTGAGGCAATTGGGGAGTATTCCATTCACACTCCTGACTTGAGCCTTATGGATTGTGGATAGGCTTCAGGGAGTCAGGAGGTGAGTTACTCACCACAGTAGTCCTAGCTCCTGGCTGATTCCTGTAGCAATATTTATATGGCTAGCCCAGTTCAGCTTATGGTCAATGATAACCTCCATGATGTTAATAGTTGTGAACTTAGTGGTGCAAATGCCACAATGTTTCAAGTGCCAATATTTATATTCTCTCTTTTTGGAGATAGCTATTGCCTGGCACTGAAGTGGCACAAATGTTACTTGCCTCTTATCAGCCCAAACCTGGATGTTGTCCTGGTCTTGGAATGGGATTGCTTCAGTATCTGAGGAGCTGTGAATGATGTTGGAACATCATCAATAAACATCACAACATCTGACTTTTATGATGGGCGAAGTTAAAAATCCCAACACCAGGTTATAGTCCAACAAGCTTTTTTTGGAAGCACTAGCTTTTGGAGCGCTGCAGGATGGGGGATCGGGGTGCGGGATCGGAGCGATGGGGGATGGTCATTGATGAAGCAGCTGAAGATGAGTGTGCCATGGGCACTACCCTGAGGAACTCCTGCAGTGATGTCCAGGGGCTGAGATGAGTATTTCTTAACAACCACAACCATCTTCATTTGTGCCCAGAATTACTCCAAACAATGAAGGGTTTTTCCTTTGATTTCTACCAAGTCCGGTTTTGGTTGGTCTCCTTGAACAAATGTTTGATCAAATGCTACCTTGACGTCAAATTCTCCATTGTTCTTTAACTCGAATTAAGTAGAAACTGTCCTTGATCCCAACAACACATCCTAGTACTGTAACAAACTCCCTAAATAACACTGACACACCTCTTTTCCTTCCTTTCCTATCTTTCCCTGAACACTCTGTTCCATGTATATTTAGTCCCTGGTTATGCCCACTTTTCCAGCTATGTATCAGCTACTGCTGCAGCATCATTTTCTCTTGTTGTTATTTGTGCACGAAGTTCACCAACCTCATTTACCACACGTTATGTATTCACATACCTGTACATAAACTAAATTGAAAGATTATTGTATTCTGACCCTACTTAATATCTGTTACTGCTATGCTATCTGCTATTCATAATCCAGTATGGTTTACCACATTTATTTACCACATCTAATGTTACATCTTGGTTCCTATCCACCTACTAAATGATCCCACAAATTATTGGTCCCTGTCATGTCAGGGTGCAACCCCTGTTGTTTTATAGATCCTTTATAGATCTCAAAATCTGTTACAGTAGCTCAAGCCCTAATCCTGAATCTAAAGTCCTCCATGTAGTATCATTTCTCCAGCCATGCATTCATCTGCACAATTCTCAATTTTTGTCCTCCTTACATAATCCATTGATTGTTTCTAGCACCAGGAGCCTCCTATTGATCTGTCTCAAAAGGTGTTTGAACTTTGGAAACTGAAATTTACAAATTTAGATTTCATCATTTGCAAGGATGTTTGATTAAAATATTATTCATTCAGATGATGTAGGTTTTGAACTTTATGCCCACCCCTAGTTGTCCTTGACAAGGTGATGGTGAGCTGCCTTTTTAAACTGCTGAATCCGATTTGCTGCAGATGCACTAATAATTCCATTAGAAAGCGAGTTCCAGGACTTTGACCCAATGACACTGAGGGATGGTGAGTAACTAAGGGGAATTTACAGGTGGTGGTGTTCCCATGTATCTGTTACCCTTGACCTTTTAGATGGCAATTGCTGTGAATTTGGAAGATACTGCCTAAGGAGCCTTGATTCACTGTATCTTGTAGATAATACACACTGCTGTTATTGAGTATTGGTCGTGGAGGGAATGGAAGTTTTTGAATGTGGTGTTAATTAAGTAGGTTACTTCGTCCTGCATGTTGTCAAGCTTCTTGAGTGTTGTCGGAGTTGCACACCAGGCAAGTGGGGAATATTCCATCATAGGAGATAGGACTGCAAATGCTAGAGATCAGAGTCGAAAAGTGTGGTGCTGGAAAAACACGGCAGGTCAGGCAGCATCAAAGGAGCAGGAGAATCAGCGTTTTGGGCATAAGCCTTTCATCAGAAATGACAATATTTCATCATACTCCTGACTTGTGCTCTTTAAGTGGTGGGCAATCTTAGGGGAATCTGGAGCTGAGTTGCTCACTGCAGGCTTCCTTGCCTCTGACCTGCTCTTGTAGCCACTGTATTCATATGGCTAGTCCATTTCAGTTTCTGGTCAATGGTAAACCCAAGGATGTTGCAGGTTGTGAAAAGCTGAAGCAGCATGGGACATAATCTTGAATAACGCCAATGCAACTATAGTTGTTTTCAATAAATAATGTTTCTGCAATACATGATTTTTAAAAGGAGCAATGCTGATAATTGGATACACAAAATCTCTCTGTTCATTTAATACAGTTGCCTGAACAGAGGCTGATATGGTACATTCAATCAAGATCAATGGCGTCTTACAGTATTTCAGTTGACTGGTTTCCACAGACAGTTAGGATAGCTATTTGAATGCAATGCTTTGCAGATTTAGGAAGCATAAACTTTAAGCATTCATAATGTGAATTCTGAGCATGAAAGTATCTTGTTTGTCTCAGGATGGCTGCAGAAACTGCTCTTGCGTAGCACAAGTCATGACAAATATTAAATCACTAAATCTGAGACAGTATCTTCCCAACAGCTAATGGGTAAAACTACCAGTTTCTAAGCAACATTATTGTCAAGGCAAAGATGTGGAGCAGAGAATGTCAGCCCTTCTTTAATTAGAGAATGGACTCTGACACTTGTCCCAATTTAAACAAATAGCTTTACACGTACAATTGGAGCTTTGAAAGAGGAATTTGGAAATATTAATTGTTGAGATCCAAGCTAGGGGCAGCTTAATGGGCCAAATCTTGTTTGGAAAATACAATTCAATTAACTGTGTGCTCTATTATTAAAGCACAAATCTGCCAGCAAATCCTGACAATGAAGAGATGTACTGTAAGATGTGAATCTCCAGGACAAGTTGTCTTGGTTGCTCAAGTTATATTTTGCGATTAGCTTTTCAATTACTTTTAAGACCTTGCTGGATTTCTGCAGTAGTTGGTCATTAATGTCAGCACAAAAAAAAGTCTCATAATTAACAGTGTAATTATTCTCCTAACAATATTTAATTCTACTACAATGCCATCAGTCTCTTTAATTCAAAAAGAGAAACATTTTAAATTGTTGAGTTTCATTCCCACATGGCACATATTATTGTTGGAAATATTATTTTTTTATGTCTGTCTCTTTCAACAAGATTTGGCCAATTGTATTGCTCATTGATGTGACCACAACTCTGCTTAGCAATGTTGCAAATTAGTATTGGAAGTTAATACAGAGTACTGATAAACATGAAATCATACCAAATTGTGGAGCTACAAATTTGTGCTCGATGCAAAGTACCATTCTGCTGCTCCAGATTAAGAAATGCAAGATGTAAGATCTCTCAGTGTATAGTTTTGCGTCCTTTATTTCCTTTGGTTCCCCCTTATCCATTGGAGGCCATCTGGGTCCAAAGCTCTGGAATTCACACCCCGTACCCCTCTCTACTTTTTAAGACACTGGTTAAAAGCTATTTCCTTCTACTGTCCCAGTATCCCTTAGCTTGGTGTCAATTTTTGTCTTGTTACACTCCTCTGAAGTTTTTTGAAGTATTTCAACACATTAATCGCGCTCTATAAGATGTAAGTAGTTCAAATGAAGACAGTGAGACATTTCTGATGTAAGCTATTATCGTGCCCTTAGATTGTGACTGCTGTCAAAGACATGAAGACAATTTTGTGTAAACTGCTGATGGATGCAACAGCTTTGTGTTCTTTATCAATTCAGTCAATAAAAACGCTGCAGGAAATGTTAGCTTAAAGACTAAAAGGTCCATTTCCAATGACATGGTTGGACTTGTCATATGTGAGGAAGATATGCCTTTCATACAGTCAGACCATGCATGGTCAATAAAGTGTTTTTAATATGTGGTCACTTATTTATTCTATTCTTTCATGGAATATGGGCATTGCTGGCAAGGCAAGCATTTGGTAGTTATCCCCACTTGCCTTTGGACTGAGTGGCTTGCCTGGCCATGTCAGAGGACAGCTAGGAATCAATTATATTACTGAGTCTCTGGAATCAGACATTGGCCAGACCAGGTAAAATGGCAGAATCCCTTCCCAGAGGTCCTCTGTGAAATAGATAGGCTTTCATGACATATGATGATAGTTTCACCATCACTAGGAATAGCTTTCAAATCCAGATTTATCAGTTCATTGAATTTAACTCCACCAGCTGTCGTGATGGCATCTGAACACGTGACATGAGTCTGAGTCTCTGGATTCCTAGTTCAGGGCCATTATCACCATCAGCCATCAGAAACACAACAGCCAACTTACACACAAGGTTCTTTTGTAAATAGTGTGAGTTACAAAATAATTAGTTCTAACAATGTTAGTCAAGAGATGAATATTGGCCAGGATATTAATGATCACATTTCATGCTCTCCTTCAAAGGAGTGTTGTGGGATCTTCTTTTTATCTGCTGACAGTGCTTACAGCCAATTTATTAGTCTTTGCGAGTAGTCATTGTTTCAGTGCAGATTGCATAGCAGCCAATTTATGTCACGGTAATTCCCACAAACAACAATGAGATAAAGATCAAATCACCTGTTTTTGTGATATTGAATCAGACATCTTTTTTCAATTCAATGCTTAAACTATTATCATGTAATATAGGAAAATAGATTTTCTTTCCTTTTGTACCAGCTAATCCTCAATTACCTTACTATTGCGCAGTCTGATTCTGAACCAACTCCAAAGGAAACAAACTCCAATCTGAAGGCTACAGAATAAAAGTTTGAATTAATGTTTTCTGACCTTATCAATAATCCACTAGCTGTGAATTAAAGCAAAATTGGTATCTGAGCAAGTACAAAGAAGAAATGTTTTTGTCCTCGTTTCCAAAATGATCTCATTTCTTATTGTTTCTGCAGTAGAGGAAGTGATCTCCAGCAGAACACCCTTGACGATTTTCATCAAGTTTGGTGTAGCTTAGGTCTAGTGTGAAGCTGCTTATAAAACATGCCCTTTGCATGAATTTGGCCTCCCAGATATTTAATAATTTACTCCAAAGTTGCTTTAATGTTATGAAAGTGAGAAAAGATCACTTGCAAAACATTGAAAACTGGGGAGCAGTGCATTTGCACAGCTCTGTTCAGGGTTTAATACAACACTATGCAGTCTAGCACATAATTCCAGACTCTTGGCCTGAAATTCAGCATCAGCTGAGAAAACTCTAGATCTGGCAGTCAGTCAAGGTGGATAATTCCCTACATTTTCTGCAGCGATGTTGATTAGATTATAAACAAATGCATCACCTTAATTACTTTGTCAATCTCTATAAATACTTTGTAACATCGATAATATTTGACCGAAAGTGAAATGCTCCTACTGGAGTACTTTCCATGTGGCACCCTGGGACAGGTTTTATCAGGTTATGCTGGAAATTTGAACAAAAACCAGCAATATCTTTGCAGAGGCCAGCAGGGGGCAGTACACACTGCCGAAAATTACATCTTTGCGTTTCATGTAACATTTCTGGATGGATGAGGACATTTTATGCCTCATATTGATGCAAAATATTTAATCAATGAAGTAATGCCAGGCCTTTTAATAAAAGTATCTCATTAAATTTTGTGGAATCTTGCTGTGTCCAATTTGTCAGCTGCATTTTCTATATTACAACAATAAAACCTACTTCATTGGCTATGAAACACTTTGGGATACCCTGAGATCATGAAAAGTGATTTCTAAATAAAGTTTATCACTTTCTAAATTCATCCACATATCATTTTTTAATTACCCTTGAAAAGTGGTGATGAACCATCCATCTGGGGTAAATACACCTACAGTGCTGTTAGGGACAGAGTTAGAGAGTCACAGAGTCTTTCAGCATGGAAACAGACCCTTTGGTCCAACCAGTTCATGCTGAACATAATCCCAAACTAAACTAGTCTCACCTGCCTGCTCCTGGCCCATATCCCTGCAAATCTTTCCTATTCATGTACTTATCCAAATGTCTTTTAAACATTGTAATTGTACCCACATCCACCACTTCCTCAGGAAGCTCATTCCACATGCAAACCACCCTCTCTGTAAAAACATTTCCCTTCATGATTTTTAAAATCTGTCTCCTCAACTTTAAAAATGTGCCCCTTAGTCCTGAAATCCCCCATCCTCTGGAAAAGACACCAACCATTAACCCTATCTATATCCCTTATGATTTTATAAACTTCCATATGGTCACCTCTCAACCTACTACGCTCGAGTGAAAACATTCCCAGCCTATCCGGCCTTTCTTTATAATCAAGCCTTCCATACCTGACAATCTTCCATTCCTGGTAAATCCCTTCTGAACCCTCTCCAGCTTAATAATATCCTTCGTAGAACTGGGCGACCAGAACGGGACACACTATTCTAGAAGAGGCTTCACCAATGTCCTGAACAACCTAAACATAACTTCCCAACTCCGATACTCAAAGGACTGAGCAATCAAGGCAAGTGTGTCAAACACCTTTTGAACCACCCTGACTATATGCCCATAAAAAAATTATGTACCTGCACCCCTAGGACCCACTGTTCTACAACACTACCCAAGGCAACTAACTGTATAAGCCATACCCTTGTTGTTATACCAAAATGTAATACCTCGTATTTAACCAGATTGAACACCATCTGCCATTTTTCAGTTCATTGATCCATATAATCAAGATTGCTTTGTAACTTTAGTAAACCTTTTTCACAGTCTGCTATGCCACCAATTTTGGTATCGTCCACAAATTTACAAACCGTGCCTTCTATATTCTCATCCAAATAATTTATATAAATGACAAACAAAACAGTACTCAAGGAGATTGACCCAATGACACTAAAGGAACAACGATATCATTCCAAGCCAGAATAGTGCGTGGCTTGAAAGGGATATTGCAGTTGGTGGTTTTCCTATGTAACTCCTGCTTTTTGGTCCTTCCAGGTGGTAGAGGTTGTGGGTTTGGAGGGTGTTGAAAGAACCTTGATAAGCTGCTGCAATGTAACTTATAGACACAACAGACTGGTGCCGAGTGTGCCAGTGGTGGAGAGACTAAATGTTGAGGGCAGTAGATGGGGTGCTGATCAATTGGACTGTAATGTCCCTTCATACTAGGGATCAAGGTAAATCTGCAGATAGCTGCTAAGAGCGGTGTTTCATGAGATAAATTCACCCTCTCAATGTTTTGGCCAAATAAGAAAGGAAGACATGTTGGGATCAGTTCTAGAAAATGGAATAGGACAAATGATAATTTTGGTGGGAGAAAATCTGCATGACAGTAATCATAGTATAATTAAGTTTAAATCTGCAGTAGAAAGGGATAAAGGAAATCTGTGTGAAAATACCCAACTGAAAGAGAGCTAAGTTCTATGACTTAAGAAGTAATTTAGCATAAAAATTGTCAAAGAACCAGGAAAGTGAGAAATGGCACACCTTCACAATGTGGACAGTGCACATGTACCAACTAAACATTTTCTCCTATGGGGGACATTTGGGGCATTCAAAACTGCACCACTCCAAATGACAAAGGACATAGGAGTTTAATTTAAAAAGGACAAGATTTGTAATAAGAGATTAGATTCACTTCAGTGTGGAAACAGGCCCGTCGGCCCAACTAGTCCACACCAGCCCTCCGAAGAGTAACCCACCCAGACCCATTCCCCCTAACTAATGCACCTAACTCTACGGGCAATTTAGCATGGCCAATTCACCTAACCTGTACATATATGCCAGGTACAGAATAAATTGCAAGATAGACAGAATTCGGAGCAGGGGAGAAATCAGTAAATAATTTATTAAGGCCAAAGAAGAGGAATAGATCACAGTAAAAGGAAGGCATAAACATTTTACAAACATAGAAGACGTAAAGGGATATTTAAAGAAATGGTGGGGATGATGAGGAACTAAAAAAATCTTCTGAAGTCGAGGCCTGTATGTGGTATTGGTACTGTGTTACAGTTCACTTGGAGTCTGGCAACCTTACACTGATTTTTACTGATGGAATCTGTAATGTTCTTTTCATAGCGTGGTTGACCTGGAATCTCTCCCACACTTCCTGCTTAAAATTGACATGCGTTGGGAGGGTTTGAAGGTCTGGCTTAAAGGCAGGAACATTACTGTCTGTATCACAAAATCACCTTCATGACTCTGGCAATTGAAGTGAATAAATACATCACGCGATGGAAGAGGATGACATAAATGGGCAGAATTGGTACAGGTATAGTGGTGGTTGGAGAGAATCAAGGGCCTGCATCCTATTCTCTTTGGCAGGAAACATGTTCTGTATTGACTGGGATCTCAGGAACACCTTTTTCAGCTCATCAACTATTCCTGAGTTGACTGAAATTTAATAGCAGTTCAGAGATTTAATGAGCTTCACTCTAGTCTCCTGCAACTTCTGAAAGTGCGAAGCTAATCTTGCCAGCCGCATGTTGGGTGGGGTGGTGCCTCGTTTACATACACTTGTGCCTGACCCAGCAATGGGGCGGGAGAGGGGGTGTGTGGTTTGCTGAAAACCAATATCTGGCCCATGCCTCGGACCACCTGCCTGCAGCCCCCATTGCTTTACGCCCATGTATTGTCAGGACCAGGAGCTCATTCATAAAGGTCTTAGTGTGTTGATGGTGGCAGATTGGGCGGCCATAGCCCATTGTTGCTGGACTATTTAATCAGAGACACTGGTAATATTCTGTGGACCTGTCTTCGAAACCCACCACGGCAGGTGGTAGAAATTGAATTTAATAAAAATCTGGAATTAGGAGTCTTATGATGACCATGAAACCATTGTCAATTGTTGTGGTGGGGGGAGGGGGGAATAACCCATTTGGTTCACTAACGTCTTTTCCTTCAGGAAGGAAACCTGCCATCTTTACCTGGTCTGGCCTATGTGTGACTTCAGACCCACAGCCATTTGATTTGTTACTGTCACATGTATCAAGGACAGTATTGTTTGCGTGCTATCCAGACAAATCATACCTTACACAAGTACATCAAGGCAACAGAACAGAATGCAGAATGTAGTCTTACAGCTACAGAGAAGGTGCAGAGAAAGACTAACTCTAATGTAGATGAAGTTCATTCGTAAGTCTTTTAACATTGGGGAAGAAGCTGTTCTTAAATCTTTTGGTTTGTGTTTTCAAACTTTTGTATCTTGTGCCCAGCAGAAGAGGGTGGAAGAGAGTATAACTGGGGTGGGAGGGGTCTTTGATGATGTTGGTTGCTTTCCAGGGGCAGCAGGAAGTATAGGCAGAGTTAATAGAAGGAAGGCTGGTTTGTGTGATGGACTGGGCTGTGTTCACAACTCTTTGTAATTATTTGCAGTCTTGGGCAGATAGTTGCCATACCAAGCCATGATGCATCTGGTTCGGATGCTTTCTATGGTGTCTCTATAAAAAAATTATTTGGAGTTATTGTGGACCTGCCAATTTTCCTTCGGCTCCTGAGGAAGTCGAGGTATTGTCATGCTTTCTTGACAGTAGTGGTGATGTGGATGGACCAGGATAGATTGTTGGTGATATTTACTCCTTGGAATATGAAGCTCTCAACCATCTCCATCTTAGCACCATCGATACAGACAGAGGCATGTCCCCCACTCCGTTTCCTGAAGTCAATGACCAGCTCCTTCATTTTGCTGACATTGAGGGAGAGATTGTGATCTTTAGTGCATGCCACTGAGCTGTCTATCTCTTTGCTATACTCTGTCTTGTGGTTGTTTGAGAACCTACCCAGCAAACTTATAAGTGGGGTAGAGCTGAATTTGTCATGAGTATATAAGGAGTATGGTAAGGGGCTGAATACACAGTCTTGCAGGGCACTGGTGTTGAGGATTATTGTGGAGGAGGTGTTATGGCCTATCCTCACTTATTGCAGTTTGCAGGTCAGAGAGTGGAAGATCCAGATGCAGATGGGGGAGTAGAGTTTGGAATGAAATTTTGTTGGAAGGCAGAGATAAAGTCATTAAATTGAAGTCTGATAGAGGTATCTATGTTATTCAGATGTTCTAAGGATGAGTGTAGGGCTGAGGAGATGGTTTCTGCTGTGGATATGGCAAACACATTTTGGTTGATCGCTGCATTATTGAATATGGTCCAGTTCACCAACTCCAAACAGTCAGATAGGAGCTCATCCATTACCTCAGACCAGCAATGTTTGACTTTCCATACTGGATCCTCACCCTTCAGTTTCTACTTGTAAGTTGGGAGAAGGAGCACAGCCTTATGGTCTGATTTATCAAAATGTAGGTGCAGGACAGAATGTTAGGCATTTTTGATGGTTGTGTAGCAATGGTCCAG
The DNA here is from genome assembly GCF_037043375.1 of Chiloscyllium plagiosum. NCBI lineage: Eukaryota > Metazoa > Chordata > Chondrichthyes > Orectolobiformes > Hemiscylliidae > Chiloscyllium > Chiloscyllium plagiosum. The sequence continues at coordinate 84,142,374 of NW_028270146.1, read as the reverse complement.
AGTATTTGGACATCTGCTGGGACAGGAGACAGATTGGTGGAATATTGGTAGCACATGCTTGTGGTTGAGCTGTTTGAAGTCACCAGCTATGATGAACACGGCCTTGGGATATTCTGTCTCAAGGCTAATTGTAGTGGTGTACATGTCATCAAGCGCAGTCTTCACTTCTGCATGGGGTGGGACATAACTTGCTGGCAGGATAGCGGGAGTAAACTCCCACGGAAGGTAGTAGGGATATTCTAGGTCTGGGGAGCAGTAACTTGACAGGGGCAGCACATCCAAACACCAAGAGGTGTTGATCAGGAGGTGGATCCCACTACCCTTTGCCTTGCCGTGTGGTCCATGCAGTGGATTGAGAAGTCCTTAGGCTGTAAACGACAGTTGGGTGAAGCAGGAGTGAGTCATGTCTCTGTAAAACAGAGAACACAGCAGTCTCTCAATTCCCTTTGGTAGGTGACTCCTGGTTAAGGATTATGCCCGAAACATCAACTCTCTTTCTCCTCAGATGCTGCCTGACCTCCTGCACCTTTTCCAGTGCCACACTTTATTGAGTGTTAACTAGTTAAGTCTTAACTGCCCTCTGGGTAATTAATGCTGCCAGCAACACCCACATTCTGTGAAGGCATAAAGAAGAGACGTGGCTTCTGATGGGGCTGCCAGCAGAGGAAAGCTGCCAGAAGGCAGCAGGACTTTTACCCTACTGGATCCTTGGTCTAGTGGGTGACCTGAGCTGTCCTAACAAGTGTCTGACTGCACTTACCTTGCACAAGGTCTCCTTGAGAGAAGTGAGGAGGGTCTCAATGGTGGATGGATATGGTCTCCTATTGCATAAAATTAATTCTATCCAGCATTGCATAAAAGGAGCAGGGGCTATAGATATTAAATAGGGTGAAAATAAAGAAAAAGGGGTAAATAAGTTTGCATCACTCCAGGTTAATAATCTACCAGGTCTAACTAGTTGCTGAAGAAAGCAATAGTAGTGGAGGTGGAAATATGCAATCTCTGACAATAGTCTGTCAATCTTCCTTGAATTAGGGAGTGGTTCAAGAGGACCAGGGGATATTAAAAATTATACTTCCACTCCAAAGAAGGAAGAGCTCAAACCTAATCATTATTGGTCCATCAGTCAACATCAGTGAAGAGAAACTTACTAGAGACTATTGTTGAGAACAAAATTAATTCTCTCTTTGGAGGGGCATAAGTTAACCAAGGATAACCAATATGGATTTGGTGAAGGCAAATGCGTCTAACAGGACTTAGTTCTTCCAAGCAACAGGTAAAGTTGATGAAGGAGATACAAATCATGTTGCATAAATGCATTTCCAAGATGATTTAATTAATTACATTTAGCAGACTTATTTAGAAAATTGACCTACATACTATTAAATGAATGGGGTAACTGATTACAAATTGCATTAGTACACATTACATATAAAACTGATCATACATACAAGGTTACAGATATAGAATAACATGCAAGTATAGTAGAGCAGAAAGGAGGAGAAACCTGTCATGGGAAGCTTAAGTTCTGGAACACACGACCTGAAGGCAGATTATACTGGAGATTTCAAAGGGCATCTGGATGTATATTTGAAGAAGAATAACGTGGAGCGTTATAGAGGACAAGCTGGGACTAAATTGTGGGACTAAGTTAGTCAGTTCTTTGGGAGAACCTGTGCAAGTTTGGAAGATTCCTTGATTTTATGATCCTTTTTGTATAAATGCCGTTCTGTAAACCACAAGTGTAAGGTGCTGATCACCCAATTGTTCAAATAACAAATCACCTCTTATACGATTTGCTTTCACATTGATTTGCGGATAACTGTCTGTAAAGCATTTGAACATATGGACACATGCAAATTTTAAGATGCCAGCTCATCAAGAATTGTGTTGCCCTGCTCATTATGCCTTGCTAGAAAGTGCTATGTAGAGAAAAATTGATTTTAAATTTTTAGTCAAATTAACTGCTATCAAGTGTGGCAATCAAGAGTGATCTTCTCAGTTGAACAGAGTCAGTTCCCATTTTCTGTCATGATTGATTTGCCTTTAGGGAGTGAATCATCAATATGGTATGGTTTGTGCAAAAACTAATAGCAGGATTTACCAAGATATTGAATTTTGGACACCATACAAATTGTCTCCTCTCAACATTTTGATATTCCTAAATTCCTTTTGCATAGACTATCCAAAATTTGTAATATGCCAACACCCAGTGGGATGACAGTGACGGCATCAGCTTCAGCAGCAATGAAAATGAAGCCTCTAATTTCTCATTGACCATGTGATTACAGATTGACTCAAACAAATCAATCGCAGTCATGGCACTCAGGAATTGTTTAATCCCTGCACTGTGCTAGTAAGGCTTTCTCAAAAACATGTTGAGAGGACAACAATGTTATTCTTCAAAAATACCAAAGTAGATACTCAATTTGCACTCCAGGACCATTCTGGGCTTATAAATTCATGTCCCTGACCCTCACAAAACCCTTAACCCTTCCACCATGCATTAGTAGAAGCCTCCAGATTTTTAAACCCACTTGATCCGTGATGTCAATTTTACATTTCGGAAACAGATAAAAAAGTACAATTGATTTTGCTGCAAAATTGTTGGGCCAATGTCCTTGGGAAATCTCCTGCCCTGGCCTTTTATTTTCTGTCTGTTTAGATAAGCCATGTTAAAAACTGCTTTTGAAATACTCAGTTTTCCAATTGTTTTATTAATTTGGTTTGTTTTTGTCTATTTGTTATCACTCTTTTCCGTCTCTGACTTCTCAGTTTTGGGTTATTCTTGCCTAATGTTACGAGAATGTTTAAACACTCCTGCTTTTTGCTGAGCTGTTATTAAAGTTCCCTTCTGTTTCTCATTGTCTTTTAGTGCTGTTTTATTCTCATTCAGCTTGCATGATAATGTGAATAGGATAAAGGCTGGGGCTTGGGGGTCCTAATTTATCAGCTGCCTCTCACTTAAAGACTTTGGAGAGCAACAGGGATGTCTTTTAGTTTTTCTGAAAAACCCAATGGACTTTCCCAGCTGGCAGTTATTCAGTTACATTATAAGACTAAAGTAACTGCTCTCCCCAGTTTGGCACTTCTGCAGATTATGGGTCTGCATCAACTTGGCATCATGTGTGGGTAGCCTACACCAGGGATTGATTCTTCTCAAGATGAATACATTTATATTTCAAATGCTCCCAATCAGCGATTCCTCAAGAAGTCTGCTGCCAATACTTTGAGATTTCAAAAGAGTTTGTAAAAATTGCTAGCTTGGTACATTAACACCAAACATCATGAGCAATCTCCACCTGCTGAAATTGTGTTGTCTTCTTTAGGGCTGTAAAGGAACTAGCAATGGTTTCTGCATGTGAAATGGTTTGCTCATATCACTGCATATCAGCTTACATTAGAACTAACCAACTCATTATCAATGATGCAATCTGGGTATGTTATATCCATATGTCATGAAAATCAGTTATTTGCAACTCAAGTTTAAGAAGTCTGCTCGTGTACTTGGTGCACTCAAGCCAGCTCATTTGCCTTGCAAAGATCAGCTATCCCCATCTGTTTAGCATTGTTTTTGATTAAATTGTTCCCTGCTTTTTCAATTATGCGCCATTTCTGTTGTCCTGTTCTTGCCCAAGTAACACTGCATTTGGCACAATGTTCTCCTCTTGCTCTTCTATCATGCCCAGAGTGCTTCAGATTTCTTGGAATTGTTTGTCTTTTATTATGTTATTCATCTTTTGTGATGAAGGGCTTATGCCCAGAACGTCAACTCTCCTGCTCCTCGGATGCTGCCTGACCTGTTGTGCTTTTCCAGCGCCACACATTTTGACTCTGATCTCCAGTATCTGCAGTCCTCACTTTCTCCTTATTTCATGTGTACTCTACCCAAAGGCAACTCTTTGCTCATTGTCTGACGATGCTTCATCCTGAGCCATTTTCTTTGGTCATTTTTATTTGCCGTGATTTGCCATCCCCAGTCCCAAGTTTACCTTCGCTGGTTTAGGAATGAAATCTGCGGCATTTACGTTATTCCAAACCACATGTTAGCCATCGAGGCAACTGAAATAATCTGCCCCAAATTACTTCCCCAAAGAAGACCAAATTGGCTAAAATAGAAAGCACTTTGATTGAGAACCTCAAGGAGTCTAAAGATACTCCACAGCCATTGATCTTGGCATTGTTATAATGTAGATGAATGAGGCAACCAACATGTGACAGCTAGGCCATGTAAACAGCAATAAAATAAATAGATTGTATGTGTTTAATGTTTCTGAGGGAAAAGTTAGCCAGGAAAGCAGGAAAATACCGAGCTTTTCTAAAAATAATACCACTGGATTCCTTTCAAGTCTTCTGAAAGGTGACATCTTTCACATTGCATTGCTTAAATCTTTGGAGTGGGGTTTGAAACCCTTAGATCTCAGATACAATAGTTGTATCAATAAGCCAAAGCAGCCAGTGAAGAGGAAAGAAGAAAGCTTTATAAAAAAAAAGCCTGATTTCAACATTACTCTTGAGAGAAATTAAATTCTGTATTTTATACACTTTCATTACAGAACACAAACATTTCACAATCTTATTGAGAAATATTTAATTGGATTTAAAGCAAGGCTGTTACACATTTTGGATCCACTCCAGGTAGTACAGCAGATCATTTAATGTTGCCTAACATTGATAGATGCTGTATCTGTTACTGCTGAACATGTATATTGTATTGGACATACTGGGAAAATTTATATTATATTATTAATTGGGAACTTGAGTTCAAAGTAGTAATAAATGACTTTTTGATCTTTAGTTCTGTGAGGTAGGGTTAAAATTGCACTTCTAAGAAATCACATGACTGAAGCTAAACGACTAGGTAAGTGACCTGGAGAGATAATTGTTGAATTGTTTACCACCAGCAGAAGGGTAGATTAGTTTTCCTGTTCCCCATGCCATCAGACAAGGAAGAAATAGTGAGCTGTTTTAACAATCCAAGTAGGCTCAGCTGGAAGAAGCCCTGAGATTTTTTTAAGAATTCAGTCAGGAAAAGTCACATTCCGCCTGTCTATGTCTCTCTGAGAGAGAGAGAAAGAGACAGAGAGAGAGTAATGCAGCGAATCATATCAGGTGGATGTGCACAAAGTCATTGAAAGGAATGCTAGCCTGGGTGTCAGTTAATTAAGAAAAAAAATGAAAATGAGTATGATACTTCACTGGGTTTCAGTGCCTGTAAAGGAACTTATTGGGAAAAAAAGCATTGAATATTTCATTGCTCATGATAAGCTTGTTCTAAATTGCCATGTAGTTTTGCTTCTTCAATTTTTTTGTGAATTGATTCCAAGTTCTTTTGTTAAAAGTAAATTGGCAGCCTCATGTGAATATATTCAGTGACTAACCCCCACAGCAAATAACTTGTAAAACTATAGTCTGTCAAAATTTCACTCTGGGATCTAATTTGCTCAGTAGTACCATCAGTTAGGATCATAACAATACTGACTGAAAAACCTTTTATTAGTTAGCTAGTAAATATTTATTAATAAACTTGTCATGATACATTTATGGTCATTACTCCCTCATTGTTGATCGCAGCAGCAGAATCTAATTAATGTTTTCTCCTTTGTTGATAAGTGCTCTCCCCACAAACTTAATCAAACCAGCTCGTAAAGTTAACACTATTGTCATTTTCACATACAAATGTGCAATGTCACATTCAGAATTGGGAAAAGAGCTGAATGCTATGTCTGAAAAAAGATCACAAAAGACAATGGATTGCTTTTCACATTTATTTTTGAATCATAAAATAACACATGGATAAGTGTTTGTTAGCCTACAAGTCAGTACATTAAATAACCCATTCTAGAATGAGTTCAAGGTAGTCATCTACTATTAGAGTTTGAATCACTTTCACAGCTTCTCTCCAGGTCTGATTCTGTTACTCTTCTGTTTTGTGTAATAATGCCTCAACAAAGGAAATATTAGAAGTTATATTGTATGGTATATCCAATATCCAATCCATTCAACATGTAATTGCTTAATTTCCCTTTCTAAGAAGGGTTGACTATTCTGTCATTATCTGTTGGCTCAAGAAACTTACAACATCTTGAATTTTTCACTGTGCCTGATTGCTGTCTACCATTCCTCATGTATTTTCATATATATCATTCTAAGATTGAGTTCCTTTCAATGCCTGCATTGCTCATCCTTGTTCATAATGAACTGCTCAAAACTGAAAAGCAGTGCAAATGTTGACAAAGAAATGGACCAACAATGGGTGAATAGACCAAAACTATATTAGTATAAGATGTGTGTTGCCTCAGTGTAATCACAGCTATCAGTTGAAGACTGTCATAGAAATGTAGCTCCAACATTATACCAACTTTATAAAGTACAAACATTAGGTGCAAATTATCTGTTTACATTTGAAATGTATTACTTGCTTCTCAGCATAAATTTATCTCACTATCACAACACTAAACAGAAAGAACACAAGCTCCTAACTACTTGATCTAATAGTACACCATTTGTATTTCATCCCTTCCTGTGAGAAAGCAATATGTTTGGAATCCCCTTATCCAAATGCAGCTGAGGCAATGTTTCAATGAATAGAGAAACAAGCCTGCAAATAACCTGCTGTCTGAAAGCTAATTTATACATCATTATCAAACTCTAATAGTAGATGTAAATATCATCGATAATAGGGTTTGTTCAAGTTATGGAATAAGTGGTACAGAAGTCATCCAGTTTGAGCTGGCAATCATTGATAGCTCTTGTTGTAACATTACATTTTAACTATGTTAATTTGTTTACTATTAGTAGATGTAGAAAGTAAATAAAACAAACAAAGTTTGAAGTATCTGTGTGTGTTCCTATCCTTTCATGTATTCAAATTCTATCAGCGTCAGCTCAGAAAGATTTGCAATGTTCTCATTGTTGCAAGAAGCTTTTGATCTGTATTAACTGTGGGCTGTGATTTTTCTCCCCAGATTGAATTGACAATTTCCTTTGAAGCAGAACTAACAGCTATATGACCTGATCTCAAAACCAAACATTACAACTGGGTTTTCAATGAATGCTGCACTGTCCCTTGACTGAATTCTTTTCAGCCATTGCATAATGTAGATTGCAGATAATAGATTGCTGCTACACAACATCAATGCTGTAACATTGATATTGAAAACAGCACTGATGTTAAAATAAAAATATACATTGTGCCAGGCACTTAGTTGATAAAATATGACTTACTTGCTTAAAGTAGAATCACACATTAGCATTTGAAATGTTTGCTTGCATTTCAAGAGCCTTACAATTCTGTCTGGAATTGTATAACTCCTCCTTGGAGATTTGTGGTCACAGAGTAATGTCAATCGGAGCTTAATGCATTTTCTGAGAATTTGCAATTTTGAAGTGCCTTTCACATCTTCAGGTTGTTGACAATTTATGCATAGCTCACCAAACTATAATGCAGCAACTGGCCTGATAATCTGTATTAGTGTTATTAACTAAAGGACAAATATTGCCCAGGATTATGGGACCTCTCACGTTCTTCTTGGAATATTGATGTGGGATCTTTAAGATCCACATGGAGGGAGAAACAGGGCCTCAGTTTAATGTCTCAACCACAAGATGACACATTTGACACCCTCAGGGGAGTAGCAGCTGAGACTTACGCACTCTGGGGCGTGAATTGAACCTACACATTGTAACTCCAACGTGAGAAGACAACCACTGAGCTAAGGTTGACAAGAGTGGGAGTGCTCCACATACAAAAGAATTTATGTCAAATGAAGGATGTTTTGCTCTTCCGTTCATCAGCTTTTCTTCTCTCTGTGCCTGTTGGTTTGCTTGTGATTTTGGTGAAAAATATTGGCATATTGGAAATCATTTGCAAAAAATTGAACACATTTCCAGGAATTGCAATAAAAAACAGTATCAGATTAACTTAGTAACACAGCCAGCTTTTTAAAGTGGCTATCCATTCAAGGAAAATATCCCTTTAGTTTTCATGACAGGGAAAAGCATCAGGGCAAAAACCAGGACAGGAGGGACTGGAAAAAATGACCAAAACCTTGTCAAAGATCTGGGTGTTGCAAAGCTTTCCTAATGTGGATGGAGCAATGAGGCTTTGGAGAGGGACGTAGAGAGTATAAGAATGAAGAAGGCTTCTGTCAGCAGCAGTATGGCAAATGCAGAAAATCTACACAAAACAATCTATGCTGAGGATGATGGGAATACAGGAGTAAAGAGTATAGCAAAAATATGGTGGGTTAAGTCTCTGAAGAGATTTATAACTGAAGAGAAGAATTTTATACTGAGGGTATCGGAGACCAGTGAACCAATGCAAGTGAACAAGGACAGGAGTGATGGAAAATAACTAATATTTCTTTAGTGTGTTATACAGTAAGTTTCGCACAGTCAGGAAGAAGTTACATCTGGAGACAGACACAGTCTGAGTGAATATCTAGTTTGGGGATATTGGAGCAGCTTGGGAATTTGGTGCAAAGGGGAAGAGGTGCTTTTTGCTTGCCCTTTCAGCTCACAACTTGTAAGCCCTTTTTACAGGATACATTGAAATTCAAGATCAGGGGCCCATCACAAAAAAGTGACATCGCAGGAAAACCATAAGTCCATTGGTTGTGTAATAGCTGCTAAATTGACCACTCATTTTTGGACACTTTCAAATTGAAGGTACATCGGGGAAATATTTACAGATTACAAGCTGAAAAATGAGTAGGAATTTTTTTACAAATTAACAACTAAGTAAATAAACAGTGATGCAGGGCCAGGCAATGTGTTGCATCTGCATGATGGGGAGCTGGTGGACCCCATTGCAGTTCATAGTGACCATATCCGTAGTAAGTAGTTACTTGAGGAACTCTGGCTCAGAGTTGATGAACTGGAGTCTGAGCTTTGAACATTGTAACACTTTAGGGAGGGGGGCATTACCTGGACACTGTGTCTCAGGAGGCTGTCACAGTTCTGAGATTAACGATCTCAAATTTGGTCAGCGGTCAGGGACAGACGGTGTGACTACAAGTGAGGGAGGTAAAGGGATTCAGGAGGTAGTGCTGAAGGAGCCTCAGCCCTTGAGCCTGTCTAACAGGTTTGAAGCTCTTGCTCCCTGTGTGGATGAGAATGGGAGCTGGAGGGAAGATGAGCAAACTGACCAAAGCACCATGGTGTGGGGAGCCATTCAAAAGGGAAGGGAAAATAATACTGTAGTTGTAATTGAGGATGGTATAGTCAGGGGAAGTTACACTGTTCTCTGTGGCCAGGATCGAGAGTCCCAAAGACTGTGTTGCCATCCTGGTGCCCAGGTTCAGGGTATCTCATCTGGGCTACAGTGGAATGAGGAGTGGGAGGGGAAAGCTCTAGTTGTCGTGGTCCATCAAGGTACCATTGTTATAGGTCGAAAGAGTAAAGAGGTTCTGCTGAGAGAATATGATCAGCTAAGGGCTAAATTTAAAAGCAGAACCAAAAAGGTAATAATCTCTGATTACTACCAGAGACATGAGCTAATTGGAACAGGGTCAACAAAATGAAAGAGATAAACATGTGGTTCAAAGATTTATGGGAGAAACAGGTTCAACTTCATGGGACATTAACCCCAGTACTGGGGAAGGACAGAACTTGTTCTGATATGATAGACTGTACCTGAGTTCTGAAAACCAAAGAACTGTGGATGCAGGAATTCAGAAACACAAACTGAAATTGCTTGAAAAACTCAATACGTCTGGCAGCATCTGTGGAGTGAAAGTAGATTTAACGTTTTGGGTCCAGTAACCCTTCTTCAGCATCTTCACCTGAATCATGATGGGATCAGATTCCTGGTGAATGCCATAACTTGGGCTACAGATCAGCTTTAGACTAAAGAGTAGGATATTGGGGGCTCATGGGGGTGGGGGGTGGGGAGGTGTGGTGGGAGGCGCTGGGTTCAGTGGCAAGGAAAATTACACAATCAAAGGTAAAGGAGAGTGTGGAGCTGTTGGTTAATGATGGGGCTGGTCATTACTAGAGACCAAAAGGAAGGGCCAGAATGTGTAAATGTCATCTTGCACCGAGAAACCATAAAAGTGAAGGGAAATTCGGTAATAAAACAAACAAAGCTTTTGCACCTTAATGCACAAAATATTCAGAATAAATTAAATGAATTGACGGTGCAAATCGAGATCAATTAATTTGATCTCATAGCTATTACGGAAACAGGGTTACAAGGAGATTAAAATTAGAAACTTACCATTCAGGGATATTTAACCTTTTGGAGAGACAGAATGAATGGAAAAGGTGGTGGGGTAGCACTGTTAACAAGAAATAACACGAGGACAGCTGTGACAGATGATCTAAACTTGGATGATGTTGAGTTCATTATAAAATTCGGGGAAAAATAAAGGAGAAGATAACATTGGGTAGGAGTGGTATACAAACTTCTAAACTGTGGGGAAGGCTATCAATCAACAAATAATAAGTGCATGTAAAAGAATGTGGCAATGATTATGGGTGACTTTAATTTTCAAGTTGATTGTGTTGCTCAAATTGGTAAGGGTAGTTACAACAACAAATTGGTAGAGTGATTGAGGGAACGTTTCCTAGAGCAATATGTCATGCAGTCAACCAGAGAGAAGGCTATCTTGGATCTGGTAATGAGTAATGAGGCAGGTTTACTAAATGGCCTCCAAGGAAAAGACCCCCCTTGGAAGTCGTGATTGTAACACAATAGAATTTATTATTCAGTTTCAGGAAGAGAAACTTGGATTGGAAACAATTGTGTTTAAATTAAGGAAAAGGAATTACAATAGAATGAGGGAAGAGTTAACTCAAGGGAACTGGGTGGATAGATAGGCAAGAATGACCTAAGTAAGCAGCGACAGATACTTAAGGAAATAATTCATGATTCACAGCAAAAATACATTCCGGTAAGGAGGTAAGATTTTAAGAAAGGGATAACCAATCACAGCTAAGCAAAGAAGTAAAGGCGAGTATTAAGTTGAAAGGAAAAGTATATCAGGATACCAAAGTCAGTGATAGTCCTGGGGGCTGGAATAAATTCAGAATCCAGCAAAAGAGATCTAAAAAGAAAACAAAGAGAGAGAAAATAAACAACATCAGTAAACTGGCAAGGAAGATAAAAGCTGACAATAAGAGCTTCTTTAAATATCTGAAAAGGAAGACATAGGTCAAAGTGAACACTGGCCCTCTTGAAGATGGTTCTGGGGAGATGGTTTTGTGGAACATGAAAATGTCAGAGGAGTTAAACAGATATTTTGCATCAGTCTTTATGGTGGAAGATACTGTGAACATGCCATTGATACAAGAGAATATGGGGGAGGAACCACCACTAAAGAAGTATTATTAGACAAGGTAATGGGGCTAACAGGCAGATAAGTCCCCTGGATCTAATGGCTGGCATCCTAGGATCCAAAAAGAGGTAGTTACAGAGATAGTGAATGCACTGGATGTAATTTTCCAAAGATTACTAGATTCAGCAGAAGTACTCATTGGCTTATGGACAGGAAACAGTGGGTGGAGATACGGGTATCTTTTTCAAGTTGGTGACCTCTGATCAATGGGGTTCCACAGGGATCAGTGCTGGGACTGCAATTGTTTACAATGTATATTAATGACTTAGAGGAAGGAAGTGAATGTTGGCAAATTTAAAGATACCACAAAATAGTTGGAAAGGCAGGTTATGAGAGGAACACAATCCAAGAAATATTGATAGGTTAGGTAAATGGAGCGTAATGTGGAAAAATGGATGTTCATTTTGGAAGGGAGAACAAAAGAACAGAATACTATTTAAAAACTACAGAAAGCTGCATACAAAGGGACTTGCACATGAAACACAGGAAGCTAGCATACAGGTGCAGCAGGTAATCAGGAATATTAATGGAACATCAGCCCTTATTGCAAGGGTGTTGGAATATAAGAGGAGAAAAGTTTTACTGGACCTGTATAAGATGCTAGTGAGAGGATATTCGGAGTATTGTGATCATTTTTGGACCCCTTATTTCAGGAAAGATATTTCATTGTAGGCAGTTCAGAGAAGGTAAACTAGGATGACGATTATCTGATGGGCAAACAGATTGGGCCTCTACTCACAGGCATTTAGAAGAATGAGAGATGATTTCACTGAAATATACAGGATTCTTAAGGGGGTTGACAGAGTAAGTGTGGAGAGGATGTTTCCCCTTATGGAAGTCCCGGACCAGAGGGCATAATCTCAGAATAAGGGGATGCCTATCTTAAACTGAATTGAGGAGAAATTTCTTCCCTCAGATAGTTGTGAGTCTGTAGAACAAAGAGCTGAGGGACAGGGACCTTGTGTATATATAAGGCCCGATCCTCCATCCAATTCTCCATTCAATTCTTTTATTCCTTTGCCTTCCACTACAGAGTTCAACAAAGACAACCATCCATCTCAGACATGGTTGTCCAATCGCAAATCAGCGTTATTGCCCACTACTAGGTGCCATGGGTCCCCTTTGTGCTGTTTACTTCATCTTAAAAATTGATGGGGCTTTTCTCTTGCAGTGGTCATGTCCGTACCTCTGAACTTGAAAATCAGAGTTCAAGTCCCACCTGTTCCAGTTCCCACCTCTTCCTGTAGCAGATATTTTAAAGTTGGACTTAATTTCAGAAAGTTTTAAGATGATCAGTATTCATCTTCCAAGTGAGAACCTGCCTCAGGACAATGTGAGCCTTTACCTGTCGTTGTCATATTGCCAACCTATTCTTTCAGTCGGAACTTTCCACTGTCATTTTCAAATGTTGGTTCTTGTTTAATTAGCTCAGCCCACCCTCTCCCGGAGGCAGCATTAAATTGTGTTCAAAATAAACACTTTAGCAACTATTCAGTTTCAGGTAAAACCAACTAAGAGATAAAGTCCATATTTCAACACACTTTCACCATTGCTAAGGAGCTAAAACAAATTACAGAGATAATTTGCCATAACATAAACAATAATCTATTTCTAGATGTTGTGTATTCAGTTCTACTAATGAAGAAGGTAACTTAACCCTTTCCCGCAAAAGCATTGGTGCTGATTAAATTTCTGAAAATGGTAATGAATTATAGGAATGCTCATTGGTGCTGGTTGCTAATTAAGTATTCAGACCTCCTAATGCTCTGAAAAAAGAAAAAGAAACACAAATATGGTGACTACACTGCCCTGATAACACTGGCAATACTCAGTCACAGTTTAGTGTTCAAGTTTTATAATTAAAATAAACCAGTGATACAACGTTTGCAATTTAAATACCAATTTGAAAATTCACTTTACACAATCTGTGACCAAGGAAAATTGGTAATTATAGTGCAACATAAATTGTTCACATAATGTGGCGGTTACCTAATTTGATTGTGTTCAACACACTTTAAACCAATTAACACAGAAAACATCGTGTACACTTTGTGTTTTACACATTCATTAAATCCACGAAAAGCAGCTGCTCTGAGGCTAATTGAGTGTTGTACTTCTTTCTTATTGTTGTGTATCCTGGAAACGGCCTGGCAGAAACCAGATGCATTGAACTCGAAGGTGTTGTGAGATTTTTGAGATTTCTGTTGTAATGGGTTCCAATTCAAGGGCTGAAAGGGGGCATAACACTGATTGTACTGCGGGTAAATAGGGCAGAGTCGAAAAGGGTGGCACAGGAAAAGCAAAGCAGGTCAGGCAGCATCTGAGGAGCAGGAGGATCAGGCATAAGCCCTTCATCAGGAAGTGGGTGTGTGGTGGGGGAAGGGGACTGAGAGATAAATATGAGAGGTGGTGTGAGGCTGGGAAGGTGATAGGTAGATGCAGGAGGGGGTTGATAGGTCGGAGTGGAGGGTGGAGTGAATAAGTGGAAAGATAGATGGATAGGTGGGACAGTTCAAGAGGGTGGTGCCAAGTTGGAGGGTTGGGTCTGGGATAGGGTGGGGGAAGGTGAGATGAGGAAACTGGTGAAATTGACGCTGATGCCGTGTGGTTGGAGAGTCCCAAGGCAGTAGATGGGCCGTTCTTCCTCCAGGCATCAAGTGGCTAGGATTTGGCAGTGAACGAGGCCTAGGACTTGCATGTCCTTGGCTGAGTGGGAGGGGGAGTTGAAGTGGTCGACTACAGGGTGATGAGGTTGTTTGATGTGCATGTCCCAGAGATGTTGTCTGAAATGTTCCGTGAGTTGGCGTCCTGTCTCCCCAATGTAGAGACCACATTGAGAACAATGAGCACAGTAGATTAGATTAGATTAGATTAGATTAGGCATGAGGTATTTGGATGGGCAGGAAATAATGCAGTCTGCTTGGACACCGCCTAACAGATAAATCCGATGAAGCAGCTTGTCAGAATTGATGATAACGCATGCTCTGAAACCGAACAGCCACAAAACAGATTTGACACTCCCTATCGTGGGAGTTAAAGTTAATGCAAAATCTCAAAGGCATTACTGGGAAATGCAGCTGGTTCCTTTTCACCTTGAACTGTGCATATTCACCAACACAGTCTTACATGAAATGATCTGTTTGCCTCTGGGCTTGTGAACCTTCAGCTGGAGTCCACACCTCATTAGTTGTGCCAGTCTAACCCATCTTTCTTTTCATCCTCATCCTTCACTACCCTGATGGAATTAATTCCCAGAATGGGAAAAAAAAGATTTAAAATATTGACAAAACTCAGCAGCATCTGTGGTGAAAGAGAATTAATATTTCAGGTCAGAACTGATGAAATGTCATTGACCTAATTTGTTAACTGTGTTTCCCTCTTCACTGATGCTACCATCCCTGCTGAGTATTTTCAGCAATTTCAGTTTTTATTTCAGATTTCCAACACCTGCATTTCGCTGTTGCTATTGCAGCCTGGAAGCCTCCTAGTTGCTGAATATTTCAAATACAGTTTAAATGTGTCATCAGAGATTCCTTTGTTTAATTTACAGGAAAGATTTGTCAGCATTCTTAAGTGGTGCAGATAAAATACACAATTCACTTCTTATTCTTCAGAACTTTGTTAGTCATACCTTCTACGTCCTGCCTCAGGACACAGTGCTGAAATAAACGATGCCATTTTTCTCATAATATTGAGCCAAATCTTCTGATATAAGAAAAGACCTTTACTCAAGTCACATTATTTTTGCATGTCTGGAGGCTTCCAAGCTGCAATAGCAACAGCGAAATACTGCAGATGTTGGAAATCTGAAATAAAAACTAAAAATGCTGAAAATACAAGGGCATCCTGACACATGCAAATCCATGGTAATTACACAGAAGATCTAAACTTGTGATGACTAGATTTACCTTCCTTTGATTGCTGCACGATTCCAACAACAATAGGATCAGGTACCCAAAACCAGGGAAACTTGCGCTCTTCGCTTTATATTGACATTTACACTTATGCTGATTTACTTTAAGTTTTTGTAGTAGGTGTGAAGCCAGTGGAACATGAAGTAAATCAGTTAGTATCAAAGCACAACGATAAAGTGAGAGCACCACTAGTAATATTCATTCCCCCTCCCAGCAATGTTCAATCTCTCCAGACAATGTTCAACCTTTCCTGGCAATGTTCATGAATTATGAGCAGAATAGTGTTAGGTGCATTTGTCAGAGGGAAATGGGTCTGTGTGGGTTACTCTTCGGAAGATCGGTGTGGACTTGTTGGGCCAAAGGGCCTGTTTCCACACTGCAGGGAATCTAACCTAAAAAAAATCGGCCATTCAGTCCTTTGATCCTGATCCATTCAGTAAGATCATGGCTGATCTGTTTGTGTGCCAATTTCAATATTCCCATCTACCCCAATAACCGTTGATTCTCTCACTTAACAATCTATCCACCTCTCTCTTAAAAATATTCAATAACCCCTCTCCTCTAAGACCGAGAGTTGAACCCTCTGAGAGAGAAATAAAATCCTTCAATCAGTCCTAAAAGCATGACCCCTAACTATTAGACAGTGCTACAGAGATCTGGACTCACGCACACGAAGAACCATCATGCGCACATCCTCCTTGTCAAGACCATTCAAGATCTTATACATTTCAATCACATCATCCCTCAATCTTCCAATCTCCAGAGGAATCAAACCCAACTTCTCCAAAGTTGCCTCCTTAGACAGATGAATGGCCCTATTCTGTGGTGTAACACTGCGGTGGTTCTGTGACCCAAAACTGCTGACTGGACATAGGTTTGAACAGAGTCGGTGTGCTTTTTCTGTCTGAGCATGTGGGCTCTGTTTGTGAGTGATGTGAGGCATTTAAAATTAATTGCATTAATCAGGCACTGACCCTGTACAGGTTGAGGTCGTCCATCATCATAGCATCCTTATGTGAAGTACCTGCCATAAGCAACTGTTTGGAGTTCAAATGGTTGTCACTCAAAATCTTGACTTGGCCATTGGTCATTACAGATTAAAGATGGCCATCTCTGTAAATCAGAAATCATCCCAGGTGACTTTGAAAGTGGCTGTGGGGAACAATTTATAAAGTTAATGCGAAATCTCAAAGGCATTACTAGGGAATTCAACTGATTCCTTCTCACCTTGAAGTGTGCCTATTCACCAACAAGGTCTTATATGTAATGATGCCTTTCTTGAGTGACATGGGGTTGGGAAGACAAGGTCTCTGTCCCCATACAGCACCTACAAGCTCCTTCTGCCTCTTTGTGACATGATTGCTGATGCATTTCTTGGAATAAGTTTCAGGTCAGAGTCCTCATGTCCCAGTATATGGCGGTGAATTCTAAACCATCATTTGTGAATGTTGTGAATGCTGACTGCTCACATTACTGAGGACCTGTTCTGTTTCTGATACTCCCCACACAGGTTCATTGCAAGGGTGGCTGATGGATCCAGCCAGGACAGAGGTTATTGTCGCTGTTGTTGTGATGCAACAAAAGTGCAGAGAAATGGAAGATGATTAGATGCAACAGCAAGCCCAGGTGCAATAGGCAGCAGAAGGTGAACAGCTTTCACATGTGGTAGCCACAGCTGAAGGTTTCCTCAGAGTGTGCAGCAGGTACAAGAGAGTCAGAGTCTATCAGCTTTAATGCAATTTCCAGATGAGCAAGGCACAGAGCTCACTGCAAGGTGAGAATGCTCAATGACACTATCACTGAGCTCCACCAGCTGTGGAACACGTTACCTAAAGGGCCAGATATATCCAAAAACACTGCATGAATGGACATTTTGGTCGGCATGGACCACTTTGGGCCAAAGGGCCTGTCTCTGTGCTGGAGGACTCTATGACTCTATGATGTGGTCATCCCATTGTGATGCCATTGACCATCACAATGACAGGCTGATATTATTGCATCATCATAAGACATGGGTGAGGTCCCGGAAGACTGGAGGGTAGCAAATGTTGTGCCATGGTTCAAGAAGGGGTGCAGAGAAAAGCCTGGAAATTGTAGACCCGTAAGCTTAACATTTGTGGTGGATAAGTTACTTGAGAAGATTCTGGGAGATAAGGTATACATCAAGACCAGGTTTGATTAGGAATAGTCAACATGGCTTTATGAGTGGGAGATGATGCCTCACAAATTTGTTAGAGTTCTTTGATGAAGTGACCAGGAAGGCTGATGAGGGTGAGGCAGTAGATATTGTCTATATGGATTTCAGTCAGGCCTTTGATAAAGTTCAACGTGGTAGACTGCTCTGGAATGTTAGATCGTACGGAATCCAGGGTAAGCTGGCAAATTGGATACAAAATTGGCTTTATGTTAGGAAGCAGAGGGTAATAGTGGAAGGATGCTTGTCAGACTGGAGGCCTCTGATTAGTGGAGTGCCTCAGTGGTCAGTGCTGGGCCCATGACTATTTGTTATAGAGTCATAGAGTCATAGAGATGTACAGCATGGAAACAGACCCTTTGGTCCAACCCGTCCATCCGACCAGATATCCCAACCCAGTCTAGTCCCACCTGCCAGCACCCAGCCCATATCCCTCCAAACCCTTCCTATTCATATACCCATCCAAATGTCTCTTAAATGTTGCAATTCTACCAGCCCCCACCATTTCCTCTGGCAGCTCATTCCATACATGTACCATGCTCTGCATGAAAACGTTGCCGCTTAGGTCTCTTTTATATCTTTCTCCTCGCACCCTAAACCTATGACCTCTAGTTCTGGACTTCCTGACCCCAGGGAAAAGACTTTGTCTATTTATCCTATCCATGCCCCTCATAATTTTGTAAACCTCTATAAGGCCACCCCTTAGCCTCTGACGCTCCAGGGAAAACAGCCCCAGCCTGTTCAGCCTCTCCATATAGCTCAAATCCTCAACCCTGGCAACATCCTTGTAAATCTTTTCTGAACCCTTTCAAGTTTCACAACATCTTTCCGATAGGAAGGAGACCAGAATTGCACGCAATATTCCAACAGTGGCCTAACCAATGTCCTGTACAGCCGCAACATGACCTCCCAACTCCTGTACTCAATACTCTGACCAATAAAGGAAAGCATACCAAACGCCTTCTTCACTAACCTATCCACCTGCGACTCCATTTTCAAGGAGCTATGAACCTGCACTCCAAGGTCTCTTTGTTCAGCAACATTCCCTAGGACCTTACCATTAAGTGTATAAGTCCTGCTAAGATTTGTTTTCCCAAAATGCAGCACCTCGCATTTATCTGAATTAAACTCCATCTGCCACTTCTCAACCCATTGGCCCATCTGGTCCAAATCCTGTTGTAATCTGAGGTAACCCTCTTCGCTGTCCTCTACACCTCCAATTTTGGTGTCATCTGCAAACTTACTAACTGTACCTCTTATGCTCGCACCCAAATCATTTATGTAAATGACAAAAAGTAGAGGACCCAGCACCGATCCTTGTGGCACTCCACTGGTCACAGGCCTCCAGTCTGAAAAACAACCCTCCACCACCACCCTCTGTCTTCAACCTTTGAGCCAGTTCTGTATCCAAATGGCTAGTTCTCCCTGTATTTCATGAGATCTAACCTTGCTAATCAGTCTCCCAAGGGGAGCCTTGTTGTATGCCTTACTGAAGTCCATATAGATCAATGATTTAGATGAGAATATACAAGTTTGCAGATGACACTAAAATAGGCGGTATTGTGGATAGTAAGAAAGGTTATCAGAAATTGCAGCAGGACCTTGATCAGCTGAAAGGCCGAGAAATGTCAAATAGATTTTAATGTAGATAAGTGTGAGGTCTTGCATTTTGTAAAGTCAAATCAAGGTACGAGTTTCATGGTGAATGGTACGGCCTTCAGGTGTGTAGTAGAACAGAGGGATCTTGAAATTCAGGTGCACAGTTCTCTGAAAGTGGAGTCACATGTAGACAGGGCAGTGAAGAAGGCTTTTGGCACACTCTCCTTTATCAGTCAGGGCACTGAGTATAGAAGTTGGGAAGTTATACAGTGGTTAGACAGGACATTGATGAGGCTGCACTTGGAGTATTGTGTTCAGTTTTGGTCACCTTGCTATAGGAAGGATGTTATTAAACTGGAAAGAGTGCAGAAAAAAATTACAAGAATGTTGCCTGGACTCAATGGTCTGAGTTATAGGGAGAGGTTAGACAAGCTAAGACTTTTTTCTTTAGAGTGTAGGAGACTCAGGAGCATCTGAGAAGCGTATAAGATCATGAGAGGCACGGTTAGGGTAAATGCACTCAGTCTTTTTCCCAGAGTTGGGGAATCAAGGACTAGAGGGCATCAGTTTAAGGTTAGAGGGAAAGAATCTGAGGGGCAACTCTTTTTTTAAACAAAGGGTGGTCCACATATGGAATGAGTTATGGCAGGTTGAGGCAGGTACATGAGCAACATTTAAAGGCACTTGGACAAATACATGGATAGTAAAGGATTAGAAGGATATGAACCAAGTGCAGGGAAATAGGGTTAGCATCATGGACATTTTGGACGGCATGGGTCACTTTGGGCCAAAGGGCCTGTCTCTGTGCTGGAGGACTCTATGACTCTATGACATGGTCATCCCATCGTGATGCCATTGACCATCACAATGACAGCTGTGCTAAATTGTTATGTTACTGGCTCCTTCCAAGAATCCACTGGGGACCTATGTGGGATTTCTCAACCATCCACCATCAAGGTTGTTGCAAGATCATGCCATTTTCATCCTATTTCCCTGTGACAAGGTCAGTGCTGTAGCGCAGGCAGTATAGCTGACTTGACCCAGGTGCAAGACACTTCAGACTGTCCACACTTTACATTGAGAACATCAGAGTATAACATTGCTGAGTGCATCAGTTAGAAAGAGTTTCATTCCATCACATACAATTCATCTATATATTCTTGCTTTGCTTCAAGGACTGGATGCCTTAAATGATGGTTACTGGGAGACAAATGGTACCCTCTGTGACCATGGCTAATGACTTGATTAAACAACTCCTGACTAATGCTGAGCAATGCAGCCCATTCTTCATTAAGGCCATCATGGAACAGACAGTAGGCATCCTGAAGATGAAGTTCTGATACTTGGATTGGCCTGAGGGGGCCCTTGTGGTACAGCCCAGACAGAGTGTCCCACATAATCCAAGCATGCTGCATTCTGCACAACTGGTACAAGCAAAGAGGAGATGTGATGGATGCACAAGGAGGAAGATGAGGACACTGAGCAGGAGAGATGTAAATTTCAGCATGTTGGAGTGCTGCTGTCTCAATTGCAACAAGCCAGACAGGATTTCATTGACAACCACTTCTAATACAAATGAGCTATGTGCAGTGATCACTCACTGACTGTATATTTGTTGGTGCTCAAAAGGCAAGCAGTCCATTTCTGTTCTGAGAGATGAGTGCAATTCCTGTTTGTTTATTATTTGCTCTTGGTGTTTGATGAATAATAACGAATGTTTTGACCCATTTGATGTTTTACCTGTAAGAATTTGGTTACACTGGGCATTGGGAAAAGGGTAGCACTAAGTATGACAGAGTTTACGATGAGATGGGGTGAGATGTGTTGCTTAGGTTCTAACCAGAAAGAGATGTGAGACTGTGCACTTAACTGCAATGAAGAGTCAGCTGTGCCACCTATATGCCCTGAGAAGTGTTGGTTTGTTGATGCTCTCCTGCTACATGAAGAGTGAATGAAACTCCAGACTGCCAACACTTAACCATGTGCATGGCGGGGGGATCCAAGATGGCGGCGACCCAGTAAGACTGAGTCTATAGTGCTCCTCCCAAGACCTGGGCACAGTGGGTCACCTACCCCCTACCAAGCTCACCAAATCATTTATAAATCATTTTTAACAGTTTAGTAACTCAATTAGTTGTGCAATATTATATTTAAGCAACTTTATCCTAAGTTAAAATGACTAAAGGGAAGGGAGCCCGCAGCTCTCAGCAAGCAGGAACCCCTCCCCCACACTCTCCAGCTGCAGCAGAGGCGTCCACAGCCGCCCCGGGGGACTTACCTACAGTAGCAAGCCTTGCAGAAATGCTTTCCAAGCTTGACTCGAAGATTGATGCCTTTATCGTCGAATCCAGGAACCGTTGGGAGTCGTTGTCGGCCGCGCTGAAGAAGCACGACCGTGAAATTGAAGAAATTCAACGCCGAGTCGGAGGGGCGGAGCTAAAGGCCGCGACCTCGGAGACAACCGCTCAATCGGCCGTGGATCAGGTCCGGACTCTCGAGCAGCGAGTCCGGACCTTGGAAAATCATATTGACGACCTCGATAATCGAGGTCGTCGAAAAAATATTCGTTTGCTGGGCCTTCCCGAGCAGGAAGAGGAAGGCCAGCTTACAGCATTCCTGGAGCAGTGGCTGCCACAACTTTTAAATCTGCAAGCTGGATCAGGCCAGGTAAGGGTGGAATGGGCCTACCGGGTAGCAATACGCGGGCCCGGCTCGAACCAGCGCCCACGCCCGGTCCTGTTCCGGCTGCAGAACTACAAGGAGAGGCAGATACTCCTAGAAGCCTCTAGAAATCTCGGAAAAGACCCCCAAGCTATGATCTACAAAGGATGCAAGATCATGCTATTTCAGGACTTTTCCCCGGCTCTGGTTCGAAAGAGGAAGGCATTCGACGAGGCGAAGAAGCGTTTAAGGGACTTAAATGTACAGTACTCCTTACGCTACCCAGCGATGTTACGCTTTAACCATGAAGGATCTGTATATAACTTTGGATCACCAGAAAAGGCTAAGGAATTCTTGGACTCTCTTCGATAAACTGTAGGACATAATGGATGTTGGTCTGCCTTCCCCCCCCCCCCCCCCCCGTTTTGGTTTATATCCCCTCCCTTTTTTTTTCTTACCTTATTGCTTAATATTATTATGGGGGGTGGGGAGAGGGATTTGATTTTCTCCCCCCCCCCCCGCCTTGGAGTTGTTTTCTGTTATTATTTTATGTATATATGAGAGGTGTATGTATATGTGTGTGTGTGTGTATATGTATATATATATATATATATATATATGTATGTGTATGTATATATATGTATATATAAGCTGGGGGATTTGGTTAATGTTGGTGGGGGGAGGTGGTTACCTTATTTGATTTTACCTCTGTCTTTAGGAGCGGGGTTGTTTTTCCCTTCGTTATTTTGTATTATCATATTTAATTATTATTTGTTGAACCGGTAATTTTATAGTTATATGTTTATATATGGTATTAACATTACCAAATATACCCAGGTGTCGGTAGGGGTGGGGGTGGGGTGCTCACTGTTAACTCTAGCTTTGTATTATATTTGAATTTTCCTCATTTGATTGAGGAGTGCCTAGGTCAAGGGTGGGGCATCGGTTGGGAGAGGATATGAGGGATTTTTGGAGAGGAAGTGATGCCCCCTGGGAACAAGGGGGAAAGTCTCCACTTAGATACGTTTTATATTTTTTTTATTTAGAAATAGTTTTTTACTGTATTGTTGTGGGTGTATTAAAGAGGGTTTATTTTTGTAAATTTTACATGTTCCATGCTCGGGATGTTCTGGATAGGGTTCCCCCTCCCGAAGGGTCTCGGATTGGCCCAGAGGATTATGGTTGATCAATCGGTTAAGTGGTGCACCTGGAATGTCAAGGGGAGTAATTCGCCACTTAAAAGGAAGAAAATATTATCAAATCTTAAGAAGGAAAGAGTTGATATAGCTCTCCTACAGGAGACACACCTGTCAGATAAAGAACACTTGAAATTACGACAGGGCGGATTTGATCAGGCCTTTTTTTCTTCTTTTAGCTCAAAAAGCAGGGGAGTTGTTATTCTTGTTCGGAAGAATTTCCCTTTCAAAATCCTAAAGCAGATAAAAGACGAATCTGGACGATATATCTTGATTAAAGCTCTCATAAATGGAGAGGAATATGGGATTTTAAATTTGTACTGCCCCCCGGCACACCCCTTTAAATTTATAACGGAAGCCTTTTCAAAATTGATGGCTTTTGATGCCTGTCATATAATTATAGGGGGAGACTTTAACTGTATTATGGATCCGGAAATAGACAGGATTCCCAAGAGTACTGCAGGAGTATCTCCCAGATCTAGACAATTGATGGATCTGAACAAAGAATTAGGATTAGTAGATGTATGGAGATGTCTTCATCCACAGGGTAGAGATTTTTCTTTCTACTCTAATCCACATAAATGTCACACCAGAATTGATATGTTTTTTGCCCCCTCAATTTTTTTAAATTCCATATCATCCTGTAAAATAGGTAATATAGCAATTTCTGACCACGCTGCTGTATATATGGAAACTAAGGCGAGGAACAGTGGGACATCCCCTCGGCATTGGCGTATGGACCCCTTCTTAATGAAAGATAGTAAATTTGTAAAGTACTTCTCGCAAGAATTTAAAACTTTTTTAGAAATTAATTCAGGTACAGCTAGCAACCCGTCAATGATGTGGGAGACCATCAAAGCTTACACGCGAGGCTTGATCATCTCCTACTCTGCGACCCAGAAGAAATTAAAGGGAGAACAACAGCGTCTGCTTGAAGCCCGCTTAAAAGCGGCTGAAACAGCATACACTGATAGACCCTCTATTATTAAATTGCAAAGGATTACAGCTCTTAGGACAGCTCTAAATACTACACTTACTCAAACGGCTAAGAGGGAAATATTATTTGCAAAGCAAAGATTATATGAATATGGCGACAAACTGGGTAGATACTTAGCATTTCTTGCAAAGAAAAAAAAGGCCCCTCAGACTATTATGTCTATCAAGGAAAGTACGGGTATTTTGACTCATGATCATAAAAAGATTAATGCGACCTTTAGAAAATTCTATTCTGAGTTATATAAATCACAGGATTGTGAAGATAGGACGAAGAGGATGCAGTCATTTTTTAAAAATTTGACTTTTCCAGACCTAACTCCGGAACAAGTATCGGTCCTAAATGCTCCTCTTGCACCCCAAGAAATAGTTGATGCAATTAGGCACCTTCAAAATGGTAAGACGCCGGGCCCAGATGGCTTTCAAGCTGAATTCTATAAAGAATTTACAGAAATACTGGTTGGTCCACTTATGGATATGTATAACTATGCATATAGTCAGGGCTGTCTCCCGCCTTCGTTGAAAGAGGCAAATATCTCTCTTATCCTTAAAAAAGGAAAAGACCCAGAAGATTGTACATCATACAGACCAATATCCTTGCTAAATGTAGATTTTAAAATCCTCTCTAAAACGTTAGCACTGAGATTAGAAAGGATACTGCCACATATTATAAAGGAGGATCAGACGGGGTTTATTAAGGGCCGTAGATCATCCAATAATGTTAGAAGGGCTCTGAATATGATTCAAGCTTGTCATCAGGGAAAGATACCAGGAGTAGTGGTTTCATTAGACGCGGAAAAGGCATTTGATAGGGTCGAATGGTCATATTTGTTTTACACATTGGAGAGGTTTGGTGTTGGACAGGTGTTTACCAAATGGATCTCAACATTGTATAGTGATCCCAAAGCAGTTGTGGTTACCAATGGATTAGGCTCGGATAGCTTCAGTGTGGGTAGGGGCTGCCGTCAGGGATGTCCCCTCTCGCCATTGTTATTCACGCTAATAATTGAACCACTAGCAGAAGCTATACGAGCTGATCCTAATATAGTGGCCCCAAGGATTGGTACAGGTAAACATAAAATTACCCTTTATGCAGATGATGTTCTTCTATTCCTCAGTAACCCTTTGACGTCCATACCTCGCTTAATCCAAGTTATTAATACATTTAGTGCATTCTCAGGTTATAAAATTAACTTTTCAAAATCGGAGGCAATGCCAATGGGTGGCCTTGCTGTGATACCCCGCTTAGCGGACGGTTCCCTTTTTCCCTTTCGCTGGTCCCTGGAGGGTTTCTTATATTTAGGCATTTTTATTACCCCAGTATTTGGTCAGTTGTATAAGGCTAATTTTGTGTATTTATTGGAAAGGATAAGGCAGGACCTCCAGCGATGGGGAGACCTGCCAATTTCCTGGTTGGGTAGAATAGCATTAATCAAAATGAATATCCTGCCCCGTCTCCTATATCCTATGAGAATGCTTCCGGTGATGCTGCCGAGGACAGCTTTATGTAAATTATACGGCTGGCTGAGTTCCTTTATCTGGAACCATAGGCGGCCCCTTATTAAGCTGAAGAAGCTACAGCTTCCACAGGCAAGGGGTGGATTGGACTTCCCAGATTTTAGGAAATATCAATTAAGTTCCCTATTAAGTTATATAGCTGATTGGGTCTTGTCTGATCCACAATCAATCTGGTTGGACATCGAGGCTTCTCAAGTAAAATACCCACTTATCAACCTTTTATTCTCAGACAAGAGGAAAATCATTACAGATCACTGTAAAAACCCTATAATACTGAATACAATCAAGGCTTGGAATATAATGCGGCAAAATGAGGGTAATTCACATAAAACATCCCCCTATGCACCGATAGTGGGAGCATGGGGATTCAAACCGGGGTTAACAGATGCCACTTTTAAACTCTGGAGATCCAGGGGTATCTCATGTCTCGGGGATTTATTTAAGGATGGGGTCCTGATGTCTTTCGGACAGCTGCGTCAGAAATTCGGATTACCCAATGGAGACCTCTTTCGATACTTCCAAATTCGAGATTTTATACAGAAGAAGACTACGTTATTAGATAGTCTTTATAAATCCGATAGAGAATGTAATGTCCTACGACCAGTGGGGGTATCTTCCGTCAGTAATATTTATCATTTGCTACATGATGAAGTATCGGGAGATATGGATAATCTGCTTAAAACATGGGATCAGGATCTGGGACTAGAAATCTCCACAGAAACGTGGAATGATATCTGGGAAAATGCTAGAAGAATTACTATTTGCAACAGAACCCAGGCTATCCAGCTGAAGATACTTCATAGGGCCCATATAGCACCGGTTCGATTGGCAAAATTTAAGGCAGGAGCATCTCCAATGTGTCCTAAATGCAAAATAGAGGTGGGCACTCTTGTACATTGCTTATGGACCTGTCATAAGATCCGTAGATATTGGACTAAAGTAGCAAGCACCCTGACAGAAATTTTAGGAATGGAAATAAAAGTGGACCCCGTATCTCTCCTCTTGGGCTTTTCGAACTTTCCCTCCCTGGACACGTACGGGAAGAGACTATTTTCTATTCTTTCTTTCTGTGCAAGGAAAAATATTTTGATGAACTGGGTGGCGGAGGGCCCCCCTGGACTTTCAAATTGGCACAGACTAATTATGGAATGTATTCCCCTTGACTTCCTTACAAATATGGTGCACCGAAAGACCGAATTATTTTATAAAATATGGCAGCCCTTTTTGAATTACATAAATACAGATATTTCGGCTATCCTAACAAGGGCTTTTATTTAATTGAGACTACAGACCTGGCTGGTCCGCGGCCCCTCGGGGGAGGAATCCCGCACGAATACGGGTTTTATCATATCTGATGTTAACACATCCCGAGCATGTAAGAGACTTAAATATACACCCTGGTTAGTTGTAGGTTAGATTAGTAGATAGTTGAGTTTTGTTTGTTTGTGTTTTTTTTTCTATTTTTGTCAAATTATGGTTATTGTATATTTGAGCTAATTGTATATCAATGTTTATATCTGAGAGTTTTGTTTATTTTTGTAAACTTGTAAAAATGTTAAATTTCTAATAAAAATATCTATAAAAAAAAAACCATGTGCATGGCAGAGTTCAAAGATGGCATTGGGGATCCCAGAATGCCCTTACATTGGCAAATACATCTGCCTATGGTGAGTAGGAGAAAACAATGAACGGGGCACGATTGGAGAATTGTGCATGGGTGAGGGACATTTGGGACCATAACGTATGACGCTGGAAGAAAGCCTCCATAAAATTCAACAAAAATGATGCCTGGTCAATTTCCTGTAAGATCCAGTGTAATAGTCCTGTTCTTTTCCTTGTCTCCACTCTGAAGAATGGAGCCTCATCAGGGAGCAAGTTTCATTTATTCAGATGAACACATTTGCGGCATATATAAAGAGATAGTGTTACTATCAATTAAAATTACACTGACTTTAATTTTTCTTTTTACTTGCCTTGTCAGCTTTTCATATTTTAATTCAAACTTCGACTGCCAGCACATTCTAGTGGGATAGACTTAGCAGAGATACACAGGTTGAGGAAGCTGAATGAATTAAATAGACAAACCGAGATTGCCAGATGTTTGGATCTGCTGAAGTCAATTCAGTTTCTCCACACTGCTATTTATCTTAGCCAGTTCTGTACATGATTTTATCAGCATTCATCCATCAAACAAAAATTTGACAACAACCTCCCATCAAATATCAATACTGCAGTGCATCACAATCATGTCATTACTTTGAGTTGTTAAATTGCTATTCATCAATTTACTAAGCAGGAAAGTGGGCTTATTTTGTCTTCCACATCAGTTTATTTGCATTTCACAGTTCAGTACAAACTCACATGCACTCTTTCTCCTTCCTAACTAATTCCCTTAATGGGAATAACCAGCACTAAAATATGTGATACAAGGAGCTACTCTCTGATATGTGTCTTATTTCAAATAAACCCACTATAATATCTTCCGCTTCCAGAAAATACTTAGCAACATTCAAAGAGATCCTCAAATTTCAGTGAACTTCACCATAACACAGCTGTTTAATGTCTCGATCCACGACATATCCATTATTTTAAAAAGGTTTACATAGATCTCTTAAATCCAGTGAATTCAGATCACACCAAGAACTTCCAGTTGTAAAGGTTCCTGCTGATGTTATTACTGGGAATGTCAGATCCCAGACTGAAATTTGGCTTTATGTGTCATATTTTGTTTTCTTTTGGTTTTAATGAGGTTTCACTAAAATATAAGCACACAGTGCTGCAAATTTGTTTTTAACAACTAAATAGTAGTTTGTCACAGCAGGCAATGAAGTAAAAATAAAATAAGCTATTTACATATAACATACGATTAAACATTTCAAAACATACCATACAATACAATCACATTAAGCCCAACAGCACTCCTTCAAAATATTCACACCAGAGAATTCCCTTATCTATCACATCCACAGGGCTCAACTGATACTTTAATTCCTGATCTTGGGAATCTGATAGCCTCTTTGTTGAATATTCAATAGAACTTAGACTTTCTCAGCTTTAAATGATCACTTCAGGTCTTAACCAAACACACAGGTCTGGAAATTTCAAAAGTAAATTTTGTACAGTGTGATAATCTATTTCTTAGCCATTCTAAACTATCTCCTTTCTTCAGGAAAAACTTCTTTCAAGCAATGTATGTCTCTCTGAAGCCAAAAAAAAATACAATTCTAGATTCTTCTGACTGAAGCCAACACTGTTTACTTCTTTCACTGGTAAAAATTCTTCCAATGTAACAAATTCCCATTAACCATCAGGTCCACTCTCTCACACTGATTTTGTTTAACAAGCCAAGGCTGCAGAAAGCATTACAAGTCAATCATTAAGCCATCTTATAAAGACAGACTAAAACTGACATTCAAATATCAAATTCTAAAATAAATTATTTTAAATTTACATCAATCACATACTTTGCATCACAGAATCCATTAGCATGACATCTAGCAGCATAACAAGATCTGATAGAAGCTGTACAGATAGTACAATAGACCACACATCTCAGAAAATTATCCTGAATTTGTACAGGCTGTGGGCTGAGCCCACCTGGAATGCTATATCCAATAAAGGTTATATTGTGAAACAGACACCTAAGAGTTATAGAATCAGCAAATAACAGCAACTAGGTGCCAGTTGTGGTCGGGTACCAGAGCAATGTAAAAAAGGCAGCAGAACCTGGAAATAGCCAAACTTAGAAAGGGGAAGTATCAGTTATAGCTGAGATAATGTTAATGGCATGAATTTGATGGCAGGTGAAAATGAGTGTGCAGAAGGCAGAAATGCTAATGTCAATATAACTAGCAAATCTTTTTGAAAACCTTCCTTGTGCGTGGATGCAAGCATCAACTCAAAAATTCTGTTGTCAGCTCCCCATCTGAAAACTGACATAGTAAGAACTCTACTATGCTCACAAAGTGCTATATAGATTCAGTATATTTCTGTATTTCATGTGATGAATTTGTAAGTTTAATCTTCTAATATGGATCATATCTTTTGAAGATCTTTTAGCTGTTAAGTAACATATTAAACCTGAGCAATCCTTGAGTCCTAATTGTTAAGTAAATGTTAATAGCTTGTTTTCTATATTGAACACACCTGAAGTTGGAAATGATAGCTCTGAACAATGTTTAAACATGTTGCGTTCGGTTAGGAGATTTACTGTGTCCCAATTTAATTGAATTTAATGCTTTTAACAATATGCTTTTGACCATCTCTTATAAAGATATTGACAAAATGTAAAGGTACTTTAGCATGATTTCGGTCAGGCAACCATGTCTTCTATCTGTACATTGACTTGGAGGTGCCGCTGTTGGACTGGGGTGGACAATTGATGAAGGACCGGCGCTCCGAAAGTTAGTACTTCCAAATAAACCTGGTGTTGTGTGATTTTTACCTGTACCTTGCCTGCTGACTGTTCAATAGGCTGCATCAGCACAATATTTTCTACTACAGTTCACCATGTCATATTAATGATCATAGCCTTATAACCAATCAACTTGTCAGGGATTGATTAACTCTGTGGGATAGTTGATTTAGCACAGTAGAACACATTACAAATTATTAAGCTGATGTTGCAGCACACTGACAGATTTCTGTGTGTGCATGGCTTGCAGATCCGCAGCAGACTAATTATCACATAGAGTCACACCATTGTGTACATGCAGCCCATGAAGTTCTTAAGGGTGAATTCTCTTAAAGGCAAGGTACACATGTAACAGCTGCTGGAAGTAATTAGATAATTCACCGTTTTAAATTGCATGGGTAAAAACTTGTGACAGCTTGATTCACTGACTGGAAGCCTTGATACAGCACATAAAAATAATTGGTGAAACTCGATTAACTTTTATTAACTCCCCACAGAACACAATGAAGTGGGGAACTAGACTAACCCCTCGCACTCCAATTTTGACAGGACACACAAAGCATGGCAATACAAATCAAACCGAGTCACTTCAGCATTTCTACAGTACAGTCTTTGGAGGGAGCAACATCAGATCTTAAAAGAGTGAAGAAAGCAGAAGGTTGCTTTTTCATTTCCCATGTGCAAGTACACACAAGATCACCTTGATTAGCCCATAACAACGTCTGAGCAGTCCCTCATTTGAAATGTTTTCATTAATTTCCATAATATTTCGTAAGAATAATTCAGGATAATAGGACAGGAATCTATTACTGTTTCATAAAGTACAAAGTCTTCTGTTGTTGCTGCATCTATATTTTCTTTAAACTTAGCACCGGAGGGAAATATGGTCTTCGATCAAGTACATCATTTCATTGAAAATATAATTTCACAACCCTGATTAAAAGAAGCAATAATTGTGCTCTCAATAAGCCGAGGACAGTGGGCCACGTGTGTGCTGAAAGAATCTGGAAAGACATTGCTAAGTGTGAGCGAAATAGCGAAGCATGGGTCTTTTTGATAGATTCCCACAAAGCAAGCAAACAAACAACTGCTGGGAAATAATTAATAATCCATTCACCTTGCATGTCATAATTGCACCAGCTAATCTGAGTTTGTGTTATAGGGAAAGTGCACTTCCAATTTTCAGCGTGAATTCAGCTCTTTGGCCTTTGTGCCTGAGCTGCAAAGATAATGCAGCCATTGATTATTTGCCTTGGAGTTAAAATACAGTTTTATACAGAAACAGATCAAAAATATGTGACCCTCCTGCTGCATAATGTGGGATTATAGTGGAAGCACCATCAATTGAGTTGGTAGTTTCAGAGTTACCACGCAGAGTTTGTACAAGGTCAGCAGATTGAAAGGTGGAGGAAGAGTAAGGATTCCCAGACTTGGAGATGTAGGTCCTGATACTTTTAAAAAGGCAACGAAGGAGTTGTGGGAAGGTTTAGGGTCTAATTTTGAAATCTGAGCAAGTAAGTTTCCTTTAGCTTTAAGGGCAAACCCAATAGCAATTTGTAAAATACATTTATGTGTTCCCGGTATCCAGCATGCACGGGAAGTGGTGGCCTGCTGGTTTTCTGAATCTGCTGGTTGCATGAGAAATACTAGTGGTGGCTGGGAGAACTCAACTTTTTACTGCCACAAGATGAATGTGTGATTTAAAAGCAAGTGGCCAGGACCACTCATAAAGAACAGTATACCTGGCAATGGTGAACTCGCTTAAAAAAGCCATTTTATCTATTATTCCCTCACAATAGCTCACACCAGTGAATGAAACCTTTGAAGAGCAGGTGTGCATGCTGAAATGTATAGAGATAGAGGAAGCTGATGTGCTGAAAATTTTGTCAAACATTAAGATTGACAAGTCGCCAGGCCCGGACCAGATTTGTCCTCGGCTGCTTTGGGAAACGAGAAATGCAATTGCTTCGCCACTTGCCAAGATCTTTGCATCCTCACTCTCCACTGGAGTCGTACCTGAGAACTGGAGAGAGGCAAATGTAATTCCTCTCTTCAAGAAAGGAAATAGGGAAATCCCCGGCAATTACAGACCAGTAAGTCTCACGTCTGTCGTCTGCAAGGTGTTAGAAAGGATTCTGAGGGATAGCATTTATGACCATCTGGAAGAGCATGGCTTGATTAAATGCAGTCAACATGGCTTTGTGAGGGGCAGGTCATACCTCACAAACCTTATCGAGTTTTTTGAGGATGTGACTAGAAAGGTTGATGAGGGTCGAGCTGTGGATGTGGTGTATATGGACTTCAGCAAGGCATTTGATAAAGCTCCCCATGGTAGGCTCATTCAGAAGGTCAGAAGGAATGGGATACAGGGGAACCTAGCTGTCTGGATACAGAATTGGCTGGCCAACAGAGGTCAGCGAGTGGTAGTAGGAGGAAAATATTCTGCCTGGAAGTCTGTGGTGAGTGGTGTCCCACAGGGCTCTGTCCTTGGGCCTCTACTGTTTGTAATTTTTATTAATGACTTGGATGAGGGGATTGAAGGATAGGTCAGCAAGTTTGCAGATGACACAAAGGTTGGAGGTGTCGTTGACAGTATAGAGGGCTGTTATAGGCTGCAGCAGGACATTGACAGGATGCAGAGATGGGCTGAGAGGTGGCAGATGGAGTTCAACCTGGATAAATGGGAGGTGATGCATTTTGGTAGGTCGAATTTGAAAACTGAGTACAGGGTTAAGGATAGGATTCTTGGCAGTGTGGAGGAACAGAGGAATCTTGGTGTGCAGGTACATAGATCCCTTAAAATGGCCACCCAAGTGAACAGGGTTGTTAAGAAAGCATATGGTGTTTTGGCTTTCATTAATGGGAGATTGAGTTTAAGAGTCGTGAGATCTTGTTGCAGCTCTATAAAACTTTGATTAGACCGCACTTGGAATACTGAGTCCAGTTCTGGTTGCCCTATTATAGGAAAGATGTGGATGCTTTGGAGAGGGTTCAGAGGAGTTTTACCAGGATGCTGCTTGGACTGGAGGGCTTATCTTATGAAGAGAGGTTGACTGAGCTCGGACTTTTTTCATTGGAGAAAAGGAGGAGGAGAGGGGACCTAATTGAGGTATACAAGATAATGAGAGGCATAGATAGAGTTGATAGCCAGAGACTATTTCCCAGGGCAGAAATGACTAACACGAGGGGTCATAGTTTTAAGCTGGTTGGAGGAAAGTATAGAGGGGATGTCAGAGGCGGGTTCTTTACACAGAGAGTTGTGAGAGCATGGAATGCGTTGCCAGCAGCAGTTGTGGAAGCAAGGTCATTGGGGACATTTAAGAGACTACTGGACATGCATATGGTCACAGAAATTTGATGGTGCATACATGAGGATCAGTGGTTGGCATAACATCGTGGGCTGAAGGGCCTATTTGGTGCTGTACTGTTCTATGTTCTATGTTCCATGTTATCCAGATTCCATGCATCCAGATTTCGCCATTTGAATCTCAGAAGCCAGTTGCTTGGGAATTCCAGATGCTGGAGATTTGGATTACAGGGACTTTATTCAACAGCAACCATACCGATTGACAGATTATTGGGTTACTGAGCTGTAGGGTTGCATTCACAGATTATGGAAGTGAAATGAAGAAATCAGGGTAGGGAGGAAAGGAGGGGTGAGGGTGGTGGACCACAGAAGAGCATGGGGGTTCTGTTTGTCTTTACTCACTGCGGAGCTTTACTGTGAATGAAAAGGGAAGGATCCCAACTCCTTCACTTCGCTGTTTCCATGAAGTTGTCCTCGAATCTCTTTAGTTGCCATGTTTCCCATGTCCAGAATTGAAGTTGGAGCAGAGGCAAATCCAAGGCATGCTGTCTCATTAAAATATATAATTGAGAGCCCTGTCTCACGGAAGTGAATTGTTCACCAAGGGAATCATAAAGAAGCCTAACCATAGCCAGTGACCTCAGGCAATTTGTTATCTCTCCACTTATCCCCTTGAATTACTGAAACCAATCATGCTAATCATGCTAAAGAGTGATTAACCATACAGTTCTTTATATTTTGAATGTTTCTGATATTTTAATCATAAAAGTAGTTTACCAGTATGACAGGTATTTCTTGTTTGAGGTTCATTGTCAGTCAGTTCCAATTTCCCCAGTTTCCACACTATGGTACATCATCAAAGCTGCACCACTCTGAATCATACAGTCATAGAGTCATAGATATGTTGAGCACGGAAACAGTCTCTTTGGTCCAACTCGTCCATGCTGACCGGATATCCTAAATTAATCTAGTCCCATTTGCCAGCAGTTGGCCCATATCCCTTTAAACCCTTCCTATTTATATACCCATCCAGATGTCTTTTAAACATTGTAATTGTCCCAGTCTCCACCACTTCCTCTAGAAGTTCACTGCTTACATGCACCACCCTCTGCATGAAAAAGTTGCCCCTTAGGTCCCTTTTAAATCTTTCCCCTCTCACCCTAAACCTATGCCCTCTAGTTCTGGACTCCCCCACCCCAGGGAAAAGACCTTGTCTATTTACCCTATCCATGCCCCTCATGATTTTATAAACCTCTGTAAGGTCAGCCTCTGACAGCTCCAGGGGAAAAAAAACCCTTCATCCCTGGTAACATTCTTGGAAATCTTTTCTGAACCCTTTTCATAATGTTAAATAAACAAATTTCTTCTATAACCTGACTAAAATCTTCTGCCCCATTGGTCACACTCAACATTTCCAAAATACACTGATGTCTTGTTTTCCCATGGCTTTATATTTTTTCTCTCTGGCCTGTTTGATGGGGAGCTTATATTACTACTAAGTATGGTTCAGTAATCCCTGTTATCTATCTTAATTACTAATCCCATATGATGTGACTGAAATATCTATGGCATTATATCAAATTTCAATGTAATCCATTTATGGAAACGTAAACAGCCAAGGACTACAGCGCACACACATCAAATATCACTAAGGAGTCAGCTGTGAGGTGTACATTGTTTAGAATTGCTGAACCTACAGTGACTTACTAAATACATAGCAAGTGCCTTTTATCAGAAGCTGATTATTTCTACATATCTGAGATCTAGGATAGACCAGGTTGCAATTTAGCGCCAATTTGTCCCCGTTGCTTTCATTCTTGCCTGTAGTGTTACTGAATCCAATTGGACTTGTCCAGGGTGAAGTCAGCAGAGGTGATAGCACAGAGGGAGAGTTCAAAGTCATTAGGCAGGAGGATGAGGACCCAAGCACTGATTCAATTGGGGCAAATAGCACAAATGAAAGTGCAAGGTGAAAAGCTAATAGATCAGCCTGGAAGGCAGAAGGAACAAAGGTTAGAAAGTTTTAAAAAAAAACATAATGTGGATGCTACAGTTGTGAAATTAAAAATAAGTGAGAATGCTAGGAAACTCAGCAGGTTTGGCAGTATCCATGGAGAGTGAAACAAAGAGTCAATATTGATGAGTACAATGTGAATCTTCTTCGTATATGATTCACATCGAACTTGAAACATAACTTTGTTTCTCTCTCCACAAATTCTGTCAGAGCTGAGTTTCTCCACCAGGCTCTGCTGTTATGTATAAATCTATAATCAAGGTGTTTGACGACGAGAGCAAATAAACCAGATGAGCTAAGGACACAGGCAGAAACGTAGCAATCTGATACCAGAACTATTACAGAACCATTGGGCTGAATCTTTCATCAGTTCTGAGGAAGAGTCACTAGATTCAAAATGTTAACTCTGATTTCTCTCCACAGATGTGGTTGGACCTGCCAAGTATAGTTCAGTAATCCCTGTCATCCAACTTAATTATTTCTCCCATATGATGTTACTGTAATATCTATGGCATTATATCAAATTTCAATATAATCCATTTATGGGAACATAAATGGCCAAACACAAGGATTCAGGCACATCAAATATCATCATTTTTGTTTGTGTTCCATAGTGTATTTTGTTTTGTGTTGGGTTTTTTTGGGTGGGTCCTGACCATAAGGCCCAGTGAGACTGCTTGTTGTGTCTTCCCAAACTCGTCTCATTGAAGACCTACCCTGCCCCATTCTGCCCCTCACGTCCAATTCCATCCCTTCCTTACTACACTGCATTCCTGAAACAACACGCCACTCACTGGTATTTGCTGAAAGACCAACTCCTCTGGACAGGGAAAACTCCAGTGGGGATGCCGAGAAATCCACGTCCTGTGAACCGAGTAAGCACCAGTCTTCATTCCATTGTGACTCTCACACTAACCCTGCTTTAATTGTCAATTATTGCAAACCACTGCCAACAGGGCTCTCTCTCTCCTTCCTGATGAAAGGCTTATGTCTGAAACATCCTGCTCCTCAGATGCTGCTGTGCTTTTCCTGTGTCAGACTTTTCGAATTTCGCTCTCCTTTGTCCAACAAGTACCATCAGCACTTCCACTTCCTCCGCAGAGAAACACTCAGCTCTCCCAGAAGCCACCTCCTCAACTGCAGAGGTAGCATCAGCAAGGCTGCCTCCTGCACCATCGACCCCACCAGCTCAGACAGAGACACCTCAGTGGGAATGTTAGCCCTCCTCTTAATTGATAACTCGCTGCTGCCTAGTGAGAAACTCACACCTCTGCTTGGCAAATCCATAAAAGGCGGAGTTGCTCCTGACATGGACTTGGGCTGCAGCAGATTCTTCAGCTGGTTCTGTCACCAAGCTCGCCTCACATCACAAAGCTCAGGCCCTTTAAGATTCCCCCCTGGTTAAGGATGGACAGGAATGATATCTCCACAGTTGGAGTTTCCAGGTGAGATGGACAGCAGAGATAAAAAAGGATATGGGTTGTCAAATTTGATAAAAGAAAAGTTACACTTCAACAAGGCAACAAACTGGAACTCAACCTCCCTGAGTTGTCACAAATGGAGGTCACCAGGGAGGCTTGTCCTTTCTCGCACTATTTGCAGAGTTTAGAAGGCTCAGCCGGAACAACGTAGCCCCTGGAATGGGGAAAGCCTCCATCACCTGCACTTGCCTGGCCTTTTGCCTGGAAAATGATACAAGTCACTACCAGTTTTCCTGACCAGTGCAAGACACAAGACTTTTGAGAGCTGACAGTGGGGAAGGATGGAGTTGGGTGGAGTATCGACTGTTTCCAAACTGCTGACCTCAAATGCTGACTACGGTTTCTTCACGCTCTCTCGTTGAAAGAAAGAGGAGTATATTGTTTACTTATACAAGGAGTCTCAGACCCTGTTTCTGGTTGGATGGCACTGTGCTGTGTGTGGCATCACTGTACGACAATGCCTTATCATGATGGAAGTTGTGGTTTCTTTCCTCTTCTTGGGGATTGCTGACATTGAACTAAGGGATGTACTTGTTTTAAGATATTGTTTTAAAATCTCTTGGATTTCTTGCTGCTGGTTCTACTAGACTTTCTGCCATTTCTGGAGGGTTAGTGACTCTTTCACCTTTGACCCACAGATCTTAGGCTCATACCTCATTACAACACTAGAGTATGAAGAAGAGCACTTCAGAGCAATAATGAGGGTCAACTGCATTGGTTTAGACACAAATGGTAAACCAAAGCTCTGTTTGCCAATTACATTTTACAAAAAGGATGCCAGGGCACAGTTTTAAGGAATGTTCCTATGTCTCAGCCCATATTTCTCATACAAACATTCCTAAAAAGAGACACTCGCTATTTATTTGATCTTCTAGCAATTTAGATGTCATGCTTGCCTGCATTATGCTACTATTCACACTTGAAGAAGCAATTAATTGGCCATGATGCTTTGAAACCATGGCTATAAAGTTGGGAAAGCTTTTTTGTTTAAATCGCGTTAGCCACTTCTTGCACATTTTCCTGTTCTGGCTGATTAATGTTGTCTTTGATTAAACCTCATTTATCTAGATACTTTTGAACTGAAATGTGCTTTTATTGTTGATGTATTAATTTGTGTAACTTCATTTTAAAAAGATTGTGAAAGTGTTTTCATAGGATACATTAGTTACAGCATAGTTGGAGGCATTAATATCCAAACTAAACAAACAGAAGGTACAAAGTTAAAAATCACAACACAGAATTTATAGCAAAAATTTGCAGTGTGATGTAACTGAAATTATACATTGAAATATTGATTGTCTGTTAAGCCTTTCATCTGTTAGAATACAGTGATAGTTTCACTTCTTTCATGTGTAAATCACAAAACCCTTTTTCTTAAAGTTGCATTCTCGGGTTAGCTGTTAACAATGGTGATAGCTAGACAATATGTTGAAGGTGTTAGCCCCCTGTGTTCTCTGTCTATGACCTGATGTTTAGATTGATTCCAATCTAAAAAGTGAGATAACAGAGTTTTACATAAATTCATGCAGTTTTTCAGCTCAGAGTTCTACATGAATGTATGTGGTTTTTGAGCAAAGTGCAATGTAACTCTGAAAGTACCAAAAAAATTCACCACACAAAATATATGTGTGCATGTGGGTCTTTGTCTGTCTGTGTGTGTGTCTGTCTGGGGTGGGGGTTGTGAGTGTGAGAAAGTGTGTGTGTGTGTGTAGTGAGTGCAGAGTGTCTTAAGTCTGTGAGGAGGTGCATGTGTGGGAGTCTGTGTGTCTATAAGGGTGTGTGTGGGTGTCTGTGTGCGCGTCTGTGTGTATCTGTGTCCATGTATATGTGAGAGTGTATGTGTGTAGGAATATCTGTGTGTGTGTGTGTAGTGCAATGGTGATCACCTGTAATGTGACATGAACCCAAGGTCCCGGTTGAGGCCCTCCCTATGGGTACCGAACTTAGCTATCAGCCTCTGCTCGGCCACTTTCCTCTGCTGCCTGTCCCGAAGTCCACCTTGGAGGATGGTCACCCGAAGGTCCGAGGCTGAATGTCCTGGACCACTGAAGTGTTCCCCAACTGGGAGGGAACCCTCCTGTCTGTTGATTGTTGTGCGGTACCCATTCATCCGTTGTCGTAGCCTTTGCTCGGTTTCCCCAATGTACCATGCCTCCGGGCATCCCTGCCTGCAACGTATAAGATAGACAATGTTGGCTGAGCCACATGAGTACCTGCCATGTACACGGTGGGAGGTGTTCCCACGCGTAATAGTGGTATCTATGTCCACAATCTGACACGTTTTGCAGCGTCCACCGTGACAGGGTTGTATGGAGTTGTCCTGAGAGCCGGGCAGTTTGCTTCGAACAATGATCTGTTTGAGGTTTGGCAGTTGTTTAAAGGCAAGTAGTGGAGGTGTGGGGAAGGTCTTGGTGAGGTGCTCATCCTCATTGATAATGTGTTGCAGGTCACGAAGAACATGGCGTAATTTTTCAGCCCCTGGGAAGTACTGGACAACCAAGGGTACCCTGTCAGTTGCAGCCCGTGTCTGTCTCCTGAGGAGGTCATTACGGTTCCTTGCTGTGGCACGTCGGAACTGGCGGTCGATGAGTTGAACATCGTACCCCGTTCTTGTGAGGGCATCCTTGAGTACTTCCAGGTGTCCATCACGTTCCGCCTCATCTGAGCAGATCCAGTGTATGCGTAGGGCTTGTCCATAGGGAATGGCTGTTTTAATATGTTTTGGGTAGAAGCTGGAGAAGTGTAGTATTGTGACGTCACAATGGGCATTTCCGCACTCTACACCAGCATCCCCCACAAGGATGGCATCGTAGCAACAGCCTCAGTACACCCCCCACCAACTCAACCTCCACTCCTGGCACCTTCCCCTGCAACCGCAAGAAAAGCAAAACTTGCACTCACACCTCCCCCCTTACTTCCCTCCCGATGTAGCCTCCTCTGTATGGGGAGACAGGCCGCCTACTTGCGGAACGTTTCAGAGAACACCTCTGGGACACCCAGACCAACCAACCCAACCACCCCGTGGCACAATGCTTCAACTCCCCCTCCCACTCCACCAAGGACATGCAGGTCCTTGGCCTCCTCCATCGCCAGACCATAGCAACATGACGGCTGGAGGAAGAGTGCCTCATCTTCCGCCTAGGAACCCTCCAACCACAAGGGATGAATGCAGATTTCTCAAGTTTCCTCATTTCCCCTCCCCCCACCATGTCTCAGTCCCAACCCTCAAACTCTTTTTCTCTCTCTTTTTCTCTGTTTCTCTTTTTCACTGTTTCTCTTTTTTTCTCACTCTTATTCTCTCTTTTTCTCTCTCTCTCTCTTTTTCACTCTTTCTCTTTTTCTCTCTTTCTCTTTTTCTCTCTCTTTTGCTCTCTCTTTTTCTTTCTCTTTTTCTCTCTTTCTCTTTTTCTCTCTTTTTCTCTCTCTCTTTTTCTCTCTCATTCTCTTGTTCTCTCTTTCTCTTTTGCTCTCTTTTTCTTTCTCTTTTTCTCTCTTTCTCTTTTTCACTCTATTTTTCTCTCTATCTCTCTTTCTCACTTTCTCATTTTCTCTCTCTCTTTCTCTCTCTTTCTCTTTTTCTCTTTTTTCTCCTTTTCTCTCTTTTTCTCTTTTTTCTTTTTCACTCTTTCTCTCTTTTTCTCACTCTTTCTCTATTTTTCTCACTCTTTTTCTCTTTTTCATTTTCTCACTTTCTCTTTTTCTCTCTTTTTCTCTTTTTCTCTCTTTCTCTTTTTCTCACAATCTTTTTCTCTCTTTCTCTGTTTCTCGCTTTTTCTCTCTCTTTCTCTCTCTTTTTTCTCTCTCTTTCTCTCTCTTTTCTCTTTTTTTCTCTCTTTTTCGCTCTTTCGCTTTTTCTCTCTTTCACTTTTTCTCTCTCTTTTTCTGTCTTTCTCTTTTTCTCTCTTTTTCTCTCTGTTTTTCTCTTTTTCTCTCACTTTTACTCTCTATTCTCTCTCTTTTTCTCTTTTCTCTCTCTTTTTCTCTTTTTCTCTTTCTCTCTTCTTCTCTCTCTTTTTCTCTTATTCTCTTTTTCTCTTTCTCCATTTTTCTCTCTTTTTCTCTTTTTCTCTCTCTTTTTCTCTTTTTCTCTCTCCTTTTCTCTTTTTCTCCCTCTTTTTCTATTTTCTCTCTCTTTTCCTCTTTCTCTCCTTTTCTCTCTCTTTTTCTCTTTTTCACTCTTTTTTTCTCTCTTTTTCTCTCTCTTTTTCACTTTTTCTCTCTCTTTTTGTCTCTTTCTCTCTCTTTTTCCCTCATTCTCTCTCTTTCTCTCTTTATCTCTCTCTTTCACTCTCTTTCTCTCTCTCTTTCTCTCTCTCTTTCTCTCTCTTTTTCTCTTTTTCTCTTTTCTCTCTTTTTCTCTTTTCTCTCTTTCTCTTTTCTCTCCTTTTCTCTCTCTTTATCTTTTTTCTCTTTTTCTCTTTATCTCTCTCATTTTCTCTTTTTCTCTCTCTTTCTCTCTCTTTTTCTCCTTTTCTCCTTTTCTCTCTCTTTTTCGCTTTCTCTCTCTCTTTTTGCCTCTTTCTCTCTCTTTTTTGCTCTTTTTCTCTCTTTCTCTCTCTTTCTCTCTTTTTCTCTCCTTTTCTCTCTCTTCCTCTCTCTCTTTCTCTCGCTCTTTCTCTCTTTTTCTCTTTTTCTCTTTTCTCTCTCTTTTTCTCTCTCTTTTTCTCGCTTTCTCTTTTTCTGGCCTTCACTTTCTCTCTCTTTTTCTCTCTTTCTCTCTTTTTTCTCTCTCTTTCTCTCTGTCATTTTCTCTCTCTCTTTCCCTCTTTTTCTCTCACTTTTGCTCTCTCTTTTTCTTTCTCTTTTTCTCTCTTTCTCTTTTTCTCTCTTTTTCTCTCTCTCTTTCTCTTTTTCTCTCTTTTTCTCTCTCTCTTTCTCTCTGTCTTTTTCTCTCTCTTTTTCTCTCCTCTTTTTCTCACTCTTTTTCTCTCTTTCTCTATCTCTCTCTCTTTTTCTTTCTTTCTCTTTTTCTCTCTCTTTTTCTCTCTTTCTCTCTTTTTCTCTCTCTCTTTTACTCTCTCTTTTTCTCTCTTTCTCTTTTTCTCTCTTTTTCACTCTTCCTCTTTTTCTCTCACTCTTTTACTCTCTCTTTTTCTCCCTTTCTCTTTTTCTGTCTTTTTCTCTATCTCTCCTTTTCTCTCTCTTTCTCTCTCTTTCTCTCTTTTTCACTCTCTTCCTCTCTCTCTTTCTCTCTCTCTTTCTCTCTTTTTCTCTCTCTTTTTCTCCTTTTCTCCCTCTTTTTCTCTTTTTCTCTCTCTTTTTCTCTCTTTCTCTTTTTCTCGCTTTCTCTTTCTCTCTCTTTTTCTCTCTTTCTCTTTTTCTCTCTTTGTTTTCTCTCTCTTTCTCTCTGTCTTTTTCTCTCTCTCTTTCTCTCTCTCTTTTGCTCTCTCTTTTTCTTTCTCTTTTTCTCTCTTTCTCTTTTTCTCTCTCTCTTTCTCTCTCTCTCTCTCTTGTTCTCTCTTTCTCTTTTTCTCACTTTTTCTCTCTCTCTTTCTCTCTGTCTTTTTCTCTCCTTCTCTTTTTCTCACGCTTTTTCTCTCTTTCGCTTTCTCTCTCTTTTTCTTTCTCTTTTTCTCTCCCTTTTTCTCTCTTTCTCTCTTTTCTCCCTCTCTTTTACTCTCTCTTTTTCTCTCTTTCTCTTTTTCTCTCTTTTTCACTCTTCCTCTTTTTCTCTCACTCTTTTACTCTCTCTTTTTCTCCCTTTCTCTTTTTCTCTCTTTTTCTCTATCTCTCCTTTTCTCTCATACTCTTTTTTCTCTTTCTCTTTTTCTCTCTATTTTGCTCTCTAT
This sequence comes from Chiloscyllium plagiosum, assembly GCF_037043375.1. Classification (NCBI taxonomy): domain Eukaryota; kingdom Metazoa; phylum Chordata; class Chondrichthyes; order Orectolobiformes; family Hemiscylliidae; genus Chiloscyllium; species Chiloscyllium plagiosum. The sequence goes on along the minus strand of NW_028270146.1, from coordinate 84,099,955 downwards.
TTTTCTCTCTTTCTCTTTTTCTCTCTTTCTCTCTTTCTCTATCTCTTGCTCTCTCTTTTCTCTCTCTTTCTCTCACTCTTTTTCTCTCTTTTTCTCTTTCGCTTTTTCTCCCTCTTTTTCTCACTTTCTCTCTCTCTTTCTCTTTTTCTCTTTCTGTCTCTTTTTCTCTCTTTCTCTCCCTGTCTCTCTCTCTCTCTCTCTTTGGCTTTTTTTCTCTCTTTCTCTCTTTTTTTCTCTCTCTTTTTCTCTCTCTCTTTTTCTCTTTCTCTCATTTTCTCTCTCTCTTTCTCTTTCTTTTTCTCTCTTTCTCTCTCTTTTTCTCTCTCATTTTCTCTCTTTTTCTTTTTCTCTCTCGTTTTCTCACGTTCTCTTTTTCTCTCTCTTTACCCTCGTTTTCTTTTTCTCTTGCTCTTTTTCTCTCTCTTTTTCTTTCTTTCTCTTTTTCTCTCCCTTTTTCTCTCTCTTTCTCTCTCTCTCTTTTTCTCTTTCTCTCATTTTCTCTCTCTCTTTCTCTTTATCTCTTTCATTTTCTCTCTTTCTCTCTCTTTTTCTCTCTCTTTTTCTCTCTTTTTCTTTTTCTCTCTCTTTTTCTCAGGTTCTCTTTTTCTCTCCCTTTACCCTCGTTTTCTTTTTCTCTTGCTCGTTTTCTCTCTCTTTTTCTTCCTTTCTCTTTTTCTCTCTCTTTTTCTCACGTTCTCTTTTTCTCTACCTTTACCCTCGTTTTCTTTTTCTCTTGATCTTTTTCCCTCTCTTTTTCTTTCTTTCTCTCTTTGTCACTCTCTTTCTCTCTTTTTCACTCTCTCTTTCTCTCTTTTTGTCTCTCTCTTTCTCTCTCTTTCTCTCTCTCTTTTCTCTTTTCTCTCTCTCTCTCTTTCTCTGTTTTTCTCTCTCTCTTTCTATCTTTCTCTCTCTCTCTTTCTCTCCTTTTCTCTTTCTCTCATTTTCTCTCTCTTTTTCTCTCTGTTTCTCTGTCTTTCTCTCTTTGTCTCTCTCTCTTTTTCGTTCTCTCTTTCTCTCTTTTCTCTCTCAATCTTTTTCTCTCTTTCTCTTTTTCTCTCTCTTTTTCTCTCTTTCTCTATTTCTCTCTTTCACTTTTTCTCTCTCTTTTTCTCTCTTTCTCTTTCTCTCTGTTTTTCTCTCTTTCTCTTTTTTTTCTCTTTCTCACTCTCTTTTTCTTTCTTTCCCTTTTTCTCTCTATCTCTCTTTTTCTCTCTCTCTTTTACTCTCTCTTTTTCTCTCTTTCTCTTTTTCTCACTTTTTCACTCTTCCTCTTTTTTCTCACTCTTTTACTCTCTCTTTTTCTCCCTTTCTCTTTTTATCTTTTTTTCTCTATCTCTCTTTTTCTCTCTCTTTTTCTCTCATACTCTTTTTTCTCTTTCTCTTTTACTCTCTATTTTGCTCTCTATTTTTCTCTCTTTCTCTTTTTCTCTCTTTCTCTCTTTCTCTCTCTTTCTCCCTCACTTTCTCTCTCTCTTGCTCTCTTTTTTCTCTCTCTTTCTCTCACTCTTTTTCTCTCTTTTTCTCTTTCGCTTTTCCTCTCTCTTTTTCTCTCTTTCTCCCTCTTTTTCTCTTTTTCTCTCTCTCTTTCTCTTTTTCTCTTTCTCTCTTTTTCTGTCCCTCTTTCTCTCTTTCTCTCCCTCTCTCTCTTTCTCTCTCTCTATTTTTCTTTTTTTCTCTCTTTCTCTCTCTCTCTCTTTTTCTCTCTCTCTTTTTCTCTTTCTCTCATTTTCTCTCTCTCTTTCTCTTTTTCTCTTTCTTTTTCTCTCTATCTCTCTCTTTTTCTCTCTCTTTTTCTCTCTTTTTCTTTTTCTCTCTCTTTATCTCACGTTCTCTTTTTCTCGCCGTTTACCATCGTTTTCTTTTTCTCTTGCACTTTTTCTCTTTCTTTTTCTTTCTTTCTCTTTTTCTCTCTCTTTTTCTCACTCTTTTTCTCTCTCTTTTTCTTTCTTTCTCTTTTTCACTCCCTTTCTCTCTCTCTTTTTCTCTCTCTCTTTTTCTCTTTCTCTCATTTTCTCTCTCTTTCTCTTTTTCTCTTTCTTTTTCTCTCTTTCTCTCTCTTTTTCTCTCTCTTTTTCTCTCTTTTTCTTTTTCTCTCTCTTTTTCTCACGTTCTCTTTTTCTCTCCCTTTACCCTCATTTTCTTTTTCTCTTGCTCGTTTTCTCTCTCTTTTTCTTTCTTTCTCTTTTTCTATCTCTTTTTGTCACGTTCTCTTTTTCTCTCCCTTTACCCTCATTTTCTTTTTCTCTTGCTCTTTTTCTCTCTTTTTCTTTCTTTCTCTCTTTCTCTCTTTCTCTCTTTTTCTCTCTCTCTCTTTCTCCCTCTCTTTCTTTTTCACTCTCTCTTTCTCTCTTTTTGTCTCTCTCTTTCTCTCTCCTTTTCTCTCTCTTTTCTCTCTTTCTCTCTCTCTCTCTCTTTCTCTCTTTCTCTCTCTCTTTTTCTCTCTTTTTCTCTTTCTCTCATTTTCTCTCTCTCTTTCTCTTTTTCTCTCTCTCTTTTTCTCTCTCTTTCTCTCTTTTTCTCTGTCTTTCTCTCTTTGTCTCTCTCCCTTTTTCTTTCTCTCTTTCTCTCTTTTCTCTCTCTATCTTTTTCTCTCTTTCGCTTTTTCTCTTTCTTTTTCTCTCTTTCTCTTTCTCTCTGTTTCTCGTTTTCTCTTACTTTTTCTCTCTTTCTCTCTCTCTTTTTCTTTCCTTCTCCTTTTCTCTCTTTCTCTCTTTTTCTCTCTCTCTTTTACTCTCTCTTTTTTACTCTCTTTCTCTTTTTCTCTCTTTTTCACTCTTCCTCTTTTTCTCTCACTCTTTTACTCTCTCTTTTTCTCCCTTTCTCTTTTTCTCTATTTTTCTCTATCTCTCTTTTTCTCTCTCTTTTTCTCTCATACTCTTTTTTCTCTTTCTCTTTTACTCTCTATTTTGCTCTCTATTTTCTCTCTTTCTCTTTTTCTCTCTTTCTCTCTCTTTCTCTCTCACTTTCCCTCTCTCTTGCTCTCTTTTTTCTCTCTTTCTCCCTCTTTTTCTCTTTTTCTCTCTCTCTTTCTCTTTTCTCTTTCTCTCTTTTTTTCTCTCTCTTTCTCTCTTTCTCTCCCTCTCTCTCTTTCTCTCTCTCTATTTTTCTTTTTTCTGTTTCTCTCTTTCTCTCTCTCTCTTTTTTTCTCTCTCTTTTTCTCTTTCTCTCATTTTCTCTCTCTCTCTTTCTTTTACTCTTTCTCTTTCTCTCTTTCTCTTTCTTTTTCTCTCTCTTTTTCTCTCTTTTTCTTTTTCTCTCTCTTTTTCTCACGTTCTCTTTTTCTCTCCCTTTACCCTCGTTTTCTTTTTCTCTTGCTCGTTTTCTCTCTCTTTTTCTTTCTTTCTCTTTTTCTATCTCTTTTTGTCACGTTCTCTTTTTCTCTCCCTTTACCCTCGTTTTCTTTTTTCTTGCACTTTTTCTCTTTCTTTTTCTTTCTTTCTCTTTTTCTCTCTCTTTTTCTCTCTCTCTTTTCTCTCTCTTTTTCTCTCTCTCATTTTCTCTCTCTCTTTCTCTTTTTCTCTCTCTCTTTCTCTCTCTCTTTCTCTCTTTTTCTCTGTCTTTCTCTCTTTGTCTCTCTCTCTTTTTCTTTCTCTCTTTCTCTCTTTTCTCTCTCTATCTTTTTCTCTCTTTCGCTTTTTCTCTCTCTTTTTCTCTCTTTCTCTTTCTCTCTCTTTGTCTCTCTTTCTCTTTTTCTCTTTCTTTTTCTCTCTTTCTCTCTCTCTTTTTCTTTCCTTCTCTTTTTCTCTCTTTCTCTCTTTTTCTCTCTCTCTTTTACTCTCTCTTTTTCTCTCTTTTTCACTCTTCCTCTTTTTCTCTCACTCTTTTACTCTCTCTTTTTCTCCCTTTCTCTTTTTCTCTATTTTTCTCTATCTCTCTTTTTCTCTCTCTTTTTCTCTCATACTCTTTTTTCTCTTTCTCTTTATCTCTCTATTTTGATCTCTATTTTTCTCTCTTTCTCTTTTTCTCTCTTTCTCTCTTTCTCTCTCTTTCTCGCTCACTTTCTCTCTCTCTTGCTCTCTCTTTTCTGTCTCTTTCTCTCACACGTTTTCTCTCTTTTTCTCTTTTGCTTTTTCTCCCTCTTTTTCTCTCTTTCTCCCTCTTTTTCTCTTTTTCTCTCTCTCTTTCTCTTTTTCTCTTTCTCTCTTTTTCTCTCTCTTTTCTCTCCCTCTCTCTCATTCTCTCTCTCTATTTTTCTTTTTTTCTCTCTTTCTCTCTTTTTCTCTCTCTCGCTCTTTTTCTCTCTCCCTTTTTCTCTTTCACTCATTTTTTCTCTCTCTTTCTATTTTTCTCTTTCTTTTTCTCTCTTTCTCTCTCTTTTTCTCTCTTTTTCTTTTTCTCTCTCTTTTTCTCTCTCTTTTTCTCTTTCTCTCATTTTCACTCTATCTTTCTCTTTTTCTCTTTCTTTTTCTCTCTTTCTCTCTCTTTTTCTCTCTCTTTTTCTGTCTTTTTCTTTTTCTCTCTCTTTTTCTTTCTTTCTCTTTTTCTCTCCCTTTACCCTCGTTTTCTTTTTCTCTTGCTCGTTTTCTCTCTCTTTTTCTTTCTTTCTCTTTTTCTATCTCTGTTTCTCACGTTCTCTTATTCTCTCCCTTTACCCTCGTTTTCTTTTTCTCTTGCTCTTTTTCTCTCTCTTTTTCTTTCTTTCTCTCTTTCTCTCTCTTTCTCTCTCTTTCTCTCTTTTTCTCTTTCTCTTTTTCTCTCTCTTTCTCTCTGTTCCTCACTCTCTTTCTCTCTTTTTCACTCTCTCTTTCTCTCTATTTGTCTCTCTCTTTCTCTCTATTTTTCTCTCTCTTTTCTCTCTTTTTCTCTCTTTCTCTTTTTCTCTTTCTTTTTCTCTCTTTCTCGCTGTCTTTTTCTTTCTTTCTCTTTTTCTCTCTATCTCTCTTTTTCTCTCTCTCTTTTACTCTCTCTTTTTCTCTCTTTCTCTTTTTCTCTCTTTTTCACTCTTCCTCTTTTTTCTCACTCTTTTACTCTCTCTTTTTCTCCCTTTCTCTTTTTATCTTTTTTTCTCTATCTCTCTTTTTCTCTCTCTTTTTCTCTCATACTCTTTTTTCTCTTTCTCTTTTACTCTCTATTTTGCTCTCTATTTTTCTCTCTTTCTCTTTTTCTCTCTTTCTCTCTTTCTCTCTCTTTCTCTCTCACTTTCTCTCTCTCTTGCTCTCTTTTTTCTCTCTCTTTCTCTCACTCTTTTTCTCTCTTTTTCTCTTTCGCTTTTCCTCTCTCTTTTTCTCTCTTTCTCCCTCTTTTTCTCTTTTTCTCTCTCTCCTTCTCTTTTTCTCTTTCTCTCTTTTTCTGTCTCTCTTTCTCTCTTTCTCTCCCTCTCTCTCTTTCTCTCTCTCTATTTTTTTCTCTCTTTCTCTCTTTTTCTCTCTCTCTCTTTTTCTCTCTCTCTTTTTCTCTTTCTCTCATTTTCTCTCTCTCTTTCTCTTTTTCTCTTTCTTTTTCTCTCTATCTCTCTCTTTTTCTCTCTCTTTTTCTCATGTTCTCTTTTTCTCTCCCTTTACCCTCGTTTTCTTTTTCTCTTGCTTGTTTTCTCTCTCTTTCTCTCTCTTTCTCCCTCTCTTTCTTTTTCACTCTCTCTTTCTCTCTTTTTGTCTCTATCTTTCTCTCTCCTTTTCTCTCTCTTTTCTCTCTTTCTCTCTCTCTCTTTCTCTCTTTCTCTCTCTCTTTCTCTCTTTCTCTCTCTCTTTTTCTCTCTTTTTCTCTTTCTCTCATTTTCTCTCTCTCTTTCTCTTTTTCTCTCTCTTTCTCTCTTTTTCTCTGTCTTTCTCTCTTTGTCTCTCTCTCTTTTTCTTTCTCTCTTTCTCTCTTTTCTCTCTCTATCTGTTTCTCTCTTTCGCTTTCTCTCTTTCTCTTTTTCTCTCTTTCTCTTTCTCTCTTTCTCGCTGTCTTTTTATTTCTTTCTCTTTTTCTCTCTATCTCTGTTTTTCTCTCTCTCTTTTACTCTCTCTTTCTCTCTTTCTCTTTTTCTCTCTTTTTCACTCTTCCTCTTTTTTCTCACTCTTTTACTCTCTCTTTTTCTCCCTTTCTCTTTTTATCTTTTTTTCTCTATCTCTCTTTTTCTCTCTCTTTTTCTCTCATACTCTTTTTCTCTCTTTTTCTTTCTTTCTCTCTTTCTCTCTCTTTCTCTCTTTTGCTCTCTCTCTTTTTCTCTCTCTTTCTCTCTCTCTTTTTCTCTCTCTTTCTCTCTCTTTCTCACTCTCTTTCTTTCTTTGTCAGTCTCTCTTTCTCTCTTTTTGTCTCTCTCTTTCTCTCTATTTTTCTCTCCCTTTTCTCTCCTTTTTTCTCTCTCTCTCTTTCTCTCTTTCTCTCTCTCTCTTTCTCTCTTTCTCTCTCTCTTTTTCTCTCTTTTTCTCTTTCTCTCATTTTCTCTCTCTCTTTCTCTTTTTCTCTCTCTCTTTCTCTCTTTTTCTCTGTCTTTCTCTCTTTTTCTCTCCATTTACCCTCGTTTTTTTTTCTCTCTCTCTTTTTCTCTCTCTTTCTCTCTCTTTCTCACTCTCTTTCTCTCTTTTTCACTCTCTCTTTCTCTCTTTTTGTCTCTCTCTTTCTCTCTCTTTTTCTCTCTCTTTTCTCTCTTTTTCTCTCTTTCTCTTTTTCTCTTTCTTTTTCTCTCTTTCTCGCTGTCTTTTTCTTTCTTTCTCTTTTTCTCTCTATCTCTCTTTTTCTCTCTCTCTTTTACTCTCTCTTTTTCTCTCTTTCTCTTTTTCTCTCTTTTTCACTCTTCCTCTTTTTTCTCACTCTTTTACTCTCTCTTTTTCACCCTTTCTCTTTTTCTCTCTTTTTCTCTATCTCTCAAAAAAATCTAATCTCTCTTTTTCTCTCTCTTTTTCTCTCTTTCTCTCTTTTTATCTCTCTTTCTCTTTTCCACTCTCTTTCTCATTTTCTCTTTTTCTTTCTCTTTCTCTCTCATTTTCTCTCCTTCTAGAACATAGAACATAGAACATAGAAGAATACAGCGCAGTACAGGCCCTTGGGCCCTCGATGTTGCGCCGATCCAAGCCCACCTAAACTACACTAACCCACTATCCTCCATATACCTATCCAATGCCCTCTTAAATGCCCATAAAGAGGGAGAGTCCACCACTGTTACTGGCAGGGCATTCCATGAACTAACGACTCGCTGAGTGAAGAACCTACCCCTAACATCAGTCCTATATCTACCCCCCCTTAATTTAAAGCTATGCCCCCTTGTAATACCCGACTCAATACGCGGGAAAAGGTTCATACTGTCGACCCTATCTAACCCCCTAATCATCTTGTACACCTCAATCAAGTCACCCCTAAACCTTCTTTTCTCTAGTGAAAACAGCCCCAAGTGCCTCAGTCTTTCCTCATACGATTTTCCTTCCATACCAGGCAACATCCTGGTAAACCTCCTCTGCACCCGTTCCAATGCCTCCACATCCTTCCTATAGTATGGCGACCAAAACTGCACACAATATTCCAGATGCGGCCGTACCAGAGTCTTATACAACTGCATCATGACCTCAGGACTCCGGAACTCAATTCCTCTACCAATAAAAGCCAGTACGCCATATGCCTTCCTCACCGCACTATTTACCTGGGTGGCAACTTTCAGAGATCTGTGTACATGGACACCAAGATCCCTCTGCTCATCCACACTACCAAGTATCCGACCATTAGCCCAGTACCCCATCTTTTTGTTATTCTTCCCAAAGTGAATCACCTCGCACTTAGCTACATTGAATTCCATCTGCCACCTTTCTGCCCAGCTCTGCAGCTTCTCTATATCCTGCTGTAACCTGCCACATGCTTCCTCACTGTCAACAACTCCTCCGACTTTCGTGTCATCCGTAAACTTGCTCACCCAACCTTCTAACCCCTCTTCCAGGTCATTTATAAAAATGACAAACAGCAATGGTCCCAAAACAGATCCTTGCGGAACACCGCTAGTGACGGCACTCCATGAAGAAACTTTGCCATCAACTACTACCCTCTGTCTTCTTCCATCCAGCCAATTCCTAATCCAAACCTCCAACTCACCCTCAATGCCATATCTCCGTATTTTCTGCAGTAGCCTACCATGGGGAACCTTATCAAACGCCTTACTAAAATCCATATATACCACATCTACCGCTTTCCCCTCATCAACCTCCTTCGTCACCTTTTCAAAGAATTCAATAAGGTTTGTGAGGCACGACTTGCCCTTCACAAAACCATGCTGACTATCCTTGATCACATTATTCCTATCTAGATGTGCATAAATCCTATCCCTTACAATTCTCTCTAAGACTTTGCCCACAACAGAAGTGAGACTCACCGGCCTATAGTTACTAGGGCTATCCCTACTCCCCTTTTTGAACAAGGGAACCACATTTGCTATCCTCCAGTCTTCTGGGACTACTCCTGTAGACAAAGAGGACATAAAAATCAAGGCCAATGGCTCTGCAATCTCCTCCCTTGCTTCCCAGAGAATCCTAGGATAAATGCCATCAGGCCCAGGGGACTTATCTATTTTCACCTTTTCCAGGATTTCCAACACCTCTTCTCTACATACCTCAAAGCCATCCATTCTACTTATTTGTGCCTCAGTATTCTCATCGACAACAATGCCCTGTTCCTGAGTGAATACTGAAGAAAAGTATTCATTCAGTGTCTCCCCAATCTCTTCCGCCTCCACACGCAACTTCCCCCTACTATCCTTGACTGGACCTATTCCTACCCTAGTCATTCTTTTATTCCTAACATACCTATAGAAAGCCTTAGGGTTTTCCCTAATCCTATCTACTAAGGACCTTTCATGTCCCCTCCTTGCTGCTTTTAGCTCTCTCTTCAGGTCCTTCCTGGCTACCCTATAACTCTCAATCGCCCCAATTGAACCTTCACGTCTCATCTTGAGATAGGCCGCCCTCTTCCATTTAACAAGGGATTCCAATTCCTTATTAAACCACGGCTCCCTCGCACGACCCTTTCCTACCTGCCTGACAGGTACATAATTATCAAGGACACTCAATAGTTGCCCCTTGAACAAGTTCCACATATCATTTACACTCTTGCCTTGGAGTCTACTTTTCCAAGCCACACATCCTAAGTCATGCCTCACCGCATCATAATTTCCCTTACCCCAGCTATAATTCTTGCCCTGTAGTACACACTTATCCCTCTCCATCACAAGTGTAAAAATCACCGAATTATGGTCACTATCCCCAAAGTGCTCACCTACCTCTAATTCTAACACCTGGCCTGGTTCGTTACCCAGAACCAAATCCAGTATGGCCTCACCTCTTTTTCTCTTTTTCTCTTTCTCTTTTTCTCTCTTTCTGTTTCTCTCTCTCTTTTTCTCTCTTTCTCTTTTTCTCTCTCTTTCTCTTTTCCTCTCTTTCTCTTTTTCTCTCTCTTTTTCTCTCTTTATTCTCTCTTTTTCTCTCACTATTTCTCTTGTTTTCCCCTTTTCTCTTTCTCTCTCATTCTCGCTCTCTTTCTCGCTCTCTTTCTCTCTCTCTCTTTCTCTCTTTTTCTCTCTCTCTTTCTCTGTTTCTCTCCCTCTCTCTTTCTCTCTCTCTCTTTTTCTCTTTTTCTCTCTTTTTCCCTCGTTCTCTCTTTTTCTCTCTCTCTCTCTTTTTCTCTCTCTTTTTCTCTCGTTCTCTTTTTCTCTTGCTCTTTTTCTCTCTCTTTTTCTCGTTCTCTCTTTTTCACTCTCTCTTTCTCTCTTTTTGTCCCTCTCTTTCTCTCTCTTTTTCTCTCTCTCTTTCTCTATTTCTCTCTCTCTTTTTCTCTCTTTCTCTCTTTCTCTCATTTTCTCTCTCGCTATCTCTATTTCTCTCTCTCTTTCTCTCTCTCTTTCTCTCTTTTTCTCTGTTTATCTCTCTTTGTCTCTCTCTCTTTTTCTTTCTCTCTTTCTCTATTTTCTCTCTCACTCTCTTTTTCTCTTTTTCTCTCTTTTTCTCTCTTTCTCTCTTTTTCTCTCTCTCTTTTTCTCTCTCTTTTTCTCTCTTTCTTTCTCTCTTTTTCTCTCTCTCTTGTTCTATTTTTCTTTCTTTATCTCTCTCTCTCTTTGTCTATCTCTCTTTTTCTCTTTATCTCTCTTTTTCTCTCTTTTTCTCTTTCTGTCTTTGTCTCTCTCTCTTTCTCTTTTTCTCTCTTTGTCTTTTTCTCTCTCCTTTTCTCTTTCTTTATCTCTCATTTCTCTCTTTCTATCTTTTTCTCTCTCTGTCTTTTTCTCTCTCTCTCTTTATCTCTCTCTCTCTTTCTCTCTCTCTTTTTCTCTTTCTCTCTTTTTCTCTTTCTCTCTTTCTCTTTTTCTGTCACTTTTTCTCTCTTTCTCGCTTTTTCTCTCTCTCTTTTTCTCTCTCTTTTTCTCTCTTTCTCTTTTTTTCTCTTTTTCACTCTTCCACTGTTTCTCTCACTCTTTTACTCTCTCTTTTTCACCCTTTCTCTTTTTCTCTCTTTTTCTCTATCTCTCAAAAAAATCTAATCTCTCTTTTTCTCTCTCTTTTTCTCTTTATCTCTCTTTTTCTCCCTTTTTCTCTTTCTGTCTTTGTCTCTCTCTTTCTCTTTTTCTCTCTTTATCTTTTTCTCTCTCCTTTTCCCTTTCTTTAGGTCTCATTTCTCTCTTTCTCTCTTTTTTCTCTCTCTCTCTCTCTCATTTTCTCTCTTTCTTTTTCTCTCTCTTTTTCTCTCTTTCTCTCTTTTTATCTCTCTTTCTCTTTTTCACTCTCTTTCTCATTTTCTCTTTTTCTTTCTCTCTCATTTTCTCTCCTTCTCTTTTTCTCTTTCTCTTTTTCTCTCTTTCTGTTTCTCTCTCTCTTTTTCTTTCTTTCTCTTTTTCTCTCTCTTTTTCTCTCTTTCTCTCTTTCTCTCTTTTTCTCTGTTTATCTCTCTTTGTCTCTCTCTCTTTTTCTTTCTCTCTTTCTCTATTTTCTCTCTCTCTCTCTTTTTCACTCTCTATTTCTCTCTTTCTCTTTTTCTCTCTTTTCACTATTGCTCTTTTTCTCTCACTCTTTTACTCTCTCTTTTTCTCCCTTTCTCTTTTTCTCTCTTTGCTCTATCTCTCTTTTTCTCTCTCTTTTTCTCTATCTTTCTCTTTTTCACTCACTTTTTCTTTTACTCTTTTTCCTTCTCTTTCTCTCTCTTTTTCTCTCTTTCTCTTTTTCTCTTTCTCTTTTACTCTCCTCTTTCTCTCTCTCTTTTTCTTTCTTTCTCTTTTTCTCTCTCTTTTTCTCTCATTCTCATTTTCTCTTTCTTTCTCTTTTCCTCTGTTTCTCTTTTTCTCTCTCTTTTTCTCTCTCTTTTTCTCTTTCTATTTTTCTCTCTTTCTCTTTTTCTCTCTCTTTTTCTCTCTTTCTCTCTTTTTCTCTCTTTCTCTTTTTCTCTCTTTCTCTTTTTCTCTCTTTTTCACTCTTCCACTTTTTCTCTCAGTCTTTTACTTTCTCTTTTTCTCCCTTTCTCTTTTTCTCTCTTTTTCTCTATCTCTCTCAAAAAAATTAATCTCTCTTTTTCTCTCTCTTTTTCTCTCTTTCTCTTATTCTCTCTTTTTCTCTCTCTCTCTCTTTTTCTCTCTCTCTCTTTTTCTCTTTTTCTCTTTATCTCTCTTTTTCTCTCTTTTTCTCTCTCTTTTTGTCTTTCTGTCTTTGTCTCTCTCTTTTTCTTTTTCTTTCTTTATCTTTTTCTCTCTCCTTTTCTCTTTCTTTATATCTCATTTCTCTCTTTCTCTCTTTTTCTCTCTCTCTCTTTTTTTCTCTCTCTTTTTCTCTCTCTCTTTTTATCTCTCTTCATCTCTCTTTCTCTCTTTTTCTCTTTTTAACTCTCTTTCTCATTTTCTCTGTTTCTTTCTCTTTCTCTCTCATTTTCTCTCCTCTTTTTCTCTTTCTCATTTTCTCTCTTTCTGTTTCTCTCTCTCTTTTTCTTTCTTTCTCTTTCTCTCTCTCTTTTTCTCTCTTTCTCTTTTTCTCTCTTTATCTTTTTCTCTCTCCTTTTCTCTTTCTTTATCTCTCATTTCTCTCTTTCTCTCTTTTTCTCTCTCTCTCTTTTTCTCTCTTTTTCTCTTTCTGTCTTTGTCTCTCTCTTTTTCTTTTTCTTTCTTTATCTTTTTCTCTCTCCTTTTCTCTTTCTTTATATCTCATTTCTCTCTTTCTCTCTTTTTCTCTCTCTCTCTTTTTTTCTCTCTCTTTCTCTCTCTCTCTTTTTATCTCTCTTCTTCTCTCTTTCTCTCTTTTTATCTCTCTTTCTCTTTTTAACTCTCTTTCTCATTTTCTCTTTTTCTTTCTCTTTCTCTCTCATTTTCTCTCCTCTTTTTCTCTTTCTCTTTTTCTCTCTTTCTGTTTCTCTCTCTCTTTTTCTTTCTTTCTCTTTCTCTCTCTCTTTTTCTCTCTTTCTCTTTTTCTCTCTTTATCTTTTTCTCTCTCCTTTTCTCTTTCTTTATCTCTCATTTCTCTCTTTCTCTCTTTTTCTCTCTCTCTCTTTTTCTCTCTTTTTCTCTTTCTGTCTTTGTCTCTCTCTTTTTCTTTTTCTTTCTTTATCTTTTTCTCTCTCCTTTTCTCTTTCTTTATCTCTCATTTCTCTCTTTCTCTCTTTTTCTCTCTCTCTCTTTTTTCTCTCTCTCTTTTTCTCTCTCTCTTTTTATCTCTCTTCTTCTCTCTTTCTCTCTTTTATCTCTCTTTCTCTTTTTCACTCTCTTTTTCATTTTCTCTTTTTCTTTCTCTTTCTCTCTCATTTTCTCTCCTTCTCTTTTTCTCTTTCTCTTTTTCTGACTTTCTGTTTCTCTCTCTCTCTCTTTTTCTTTCTTTCTCTTTCTCTCTCTCTTTTTCTCTCTTTCTCTTTTTCTCTCTCTTTCTCTTTTCCTCTCTTTCTCTTTCTCTCTCTCTTTTTCTCTCATTCTCATTTTCTCTCTCTTTTTTGTCTCTCTCTTTCTCTCTTTTTCTCTCTCTATTTCTCTTGTTTTCCCTTTTTCTCTTTCTCTCTCTCTTTCTCTCTCTCTTTCTCGCTCTCTCTCTTTCTTTCTCTCTTTTTCTCTCTCTCTTTCTCTCCCTCTCTCTTTTTCTCTCTCTCTCTTTTTCTCTTTTTCTCTCTTTTTCTCTCTTTTTCTCTCCTTTTCTCTCTTTTTCTCTTTTTCTCTCTCTTTCTTTTTCTCTCTCTCTTTTTCTCCCTCTCTCTTTTTCTCTCTCTCTTTTTCTCTTGCTTTTTCTCTTTCTTTATCTCTTTTGCTCTCTCTCTTTTTCTATTTTTCTCGATTTATCTCTCTCTCTCTCTTTCTCTCTCTCTTTTTCTCTCTCTTTTTCTCTTTCGGTCCTTTTCTCTCTCTCTTTCTCTTTTTCTCTCTTTATCTTTTTCTCTCTCCTTTTCTCTTTCTTTATCTCTCATTTCTCTCTTTCTCTCTTTTTCTCTCTGTCTCTTTTACTCTCTCTTTTTCTCTTTCTCTCATTTTCTCTCTCTCTTTCTGTCTTTGTCTTTTTCTCTCTCTTTCTCGCTCTCTTTCTCTCTCTTTCTCTCTCTCTTTTTCTCTCTCTCTTTCTCTGTTTCTCTCCCTCTCTCTTTTTCTCTCTCTTTCCCTTTTTCTCTTTTTCTCTCTTTTTCTCTCTTTCTCTCTTTTTCTCTCTTTTTCTCTCGTTCCCTTTTTCTCTTGCTCTTTTTCTCTCTCTTTTTCTCTTTCTCTCTTTTTCACTCTCTCTTTCTCTCTTTTTGTCTCTCTCTTTCTCTCTCTTTTTCTCTCTCTTTTCTCTCTTTTTTTCTCTCTCTCTTTTTCTCTCTCTCTTTCTCTATTTCTCTCTCTCTTTTTCTCTCTTTTTCTCTTTCTCTCATTTTCTGTCTCGCTTTCTCTTTTTCTCTCTCTCTTTCTCTCTTTCTCTGTTTATCTCTCTTTGTCTCACTCTCTTTTTCTTTCTCTCTTTCTCTATACTCTCTCTCTCTCTTTTTCACTCTCTACTTCTCTCTTTCTCTTTTTTTCTCTTTTCACTATTGCTCTTTTTCTCTCACTCTTTTACTCTCTCTTTTTCTCCCTTTCTCTTTTTCTCTCTTTGCTCTATCTCTCTTTTTCTCTTTCTTTTTCTCTATCTTTCTCTTTTTCATTCACTTTTTCTTTTACTCTTTTTCTTTCTCTTTCTCTCTCTTTTTCTCTCTTTCTCTTTTTCTCTTTCTCTTTTTCTCTCCTCTTTCTCTCTCTCTTTTTCTTTCTTTCTCTTTTTCTCTCTCTTTTTCTCTCTTTCTCTTTTTCTCTTTCTTTCTCTTTTCCTCTCTTTCTCTTTTTCTCTCTCTTTTTCTCTTTCTATTTTTCTATCTTTCTCTTTTTCTCTGTCTTTTTCTCTCTATTTTTCTCTCTTTCTGTTTTTCTCTCTCTTTTTCTCTCTTTCTTTTTCTCTCTCTTTTTCTCTCTTTCCTTCTCTCTTTTTCTCTCTCTCTTTTTCTATTTTTCTTTCTTTATCTCTCTCTCTCTCTTTGTCTATCTCTCTTTTTCTCTCTCTTTTTCTCTTTATCTCTCTTTTTCTCTCTTTTTCTCTTTCTGTCTTTGTCTCTCTCTCTCTTTCTCTTTTTCTCTCTTTATCTTTTTCTCTCTCCTTTTCTCTTTCTTTATCTCTCATTTCTCTCTTTCTAACTTTTTCTCTCTCTCGCTTTTTCTCTCTCTCTCTTTATCTCTCTCTCTTTCTCTCTCTCTTTTTCTCTTTCTCTCTTTTTCTCTATCTCTCAAAAAAAATCTAATCTCTCTTTTTCTCTCTCTTTTTCTCTTTATCTCTCTTTTTCTCTCTTTTTCTCTTTCTGTCTTGGTCTCTCTCTTTCTCTTTTTCTCTCTTTATCTTTTTCTCTCTCCTTTTCTCTTTCTTTAGCTCTCATTTCTCTCTTTCTCTCTTTTTTTTCTCTCTCTCTCTTTTTCTCTCTCTTTTTCTCTCTTTCTCTCTTTTTGTCTCTCTCTTTCTCTCTCTTTTTCTCTCTCTTTTCTCTCTTTTTTTCTCTCTCTCTCTTTTTCTCTCTCTCTTTCTCTATTTCTCTCTCTCTTTTTCTCTCTTTTTCTCTTTCTCTCATTTTCTCTCTCGCTTTCTCTATTTCTCTCTCTCTTTCTCTCTCTCTTTCTCTCTTTCTCTCTTTTTCTCTGTTTATCTCTCTTTGTCGCTCTCTCTTTTTGTTTCTCTCTTTCTCTATTTTCTCTCTCTCTCTCTTTTTCTCTTTTTCTCTCTTTTTCTCTCTTTCTCTCTTTTTCTCTCTCTCTTTTTCTCTCTCTTTTTCTCTCTCTCTCTTTTTCTCTCTCTCTTTTTTTCTCTCTTTTTCTCTCTTTCTTTCTCTCTTTTTCTCTCTCTCTTTTTCTATTTTTCTTTCTTTATCTCTCTCTCTCTTTGTCTATCTCTCTTTTTCTCTCTCTTTTTCTCTTTATCTCTCTTTTTCTCTCTTTTTCTCTTTCTGTCTTTGTCTCTCTCTCTTTCTCTTTTTCTCTCTTTATCTTTTTCTCTCTCCTTTTCTCTTTCTTTATCTCTCATTTCTCTCTTTCTATCTTTTTCTCTCTCTCTCTTTCTCTCTCTCTCTTTATCTCTCTCTCTCTTTCTCTCTCCCTTTTTCTCTTTCTCTCTTTTTCTCTTTCTCTCTTTCTCTTTTTCTGTCTCTTTTTCTCTCTTTCTCGCTTTCTCTCTCTCTTTTTCTCTCTCTTTTTCTCTCTTTCTCTTTTTCTCTCTTTTTCACTCTTCCACTGTTTCTGTCACTCTATTACTCTCTCTTTTTCACCCTTTCTCTTTTTCTCTATCTCTCAAAAAAAATCTAATCTATCTTTTTCTCTCTCTTTTTCTCTTTATCTCTCTTTTTCTCTCTTTTTCTCTTTCTGTCTTTGTCTCTCTCTCTTTCTCTATTTCTCTCTTTACCTTTTTCTCTCTCCTTTTCTCTTTCTTTAGCTCTCATTTCTCTCTTTCTCTCTTTTTCTCTCTCTCTCTTTTTCTCTCTTTCTTTTTCTCTCTTTTTCTCTCATTCTCTCTTTTTATCTCTCTTTCTCTTTTTCTCTTTTTCTTTCTCTTTCTCTCTCATTTTCTCTCCTTCTCTTTTTCTCTTTCTCTTTTTCTCTCTTTCTGTTTCTCTCTCTCTTTTTCTCTCTTTCTCTTTTTCTTCTCTTTCTCTTTTCCTCTCTTTCTCTTTTCCTCTCTCTTTTTCTTTCTTTATTCTCTCTTTTTCTCTCACTATTTCTCTTGTTTTGCCTTTTTCTCTTTCTCTCTCATTCTCTCTCTCTTTCTCGCTCTCTTTCTCTCTCTCTCTTTCTCTCTTTTTCTCTCTCTCTTTCTCTGTTTCTCTCCCTCTCTCTTTCTCT